>NC_133669.1:14035000-14635000 GCF_048934315.1 Petromyzon marinus
GGATGATGGTGAAGTATGGTCAACTAAGGGGATTTTGTGTGAGATTAAGAATACCCTGTTTCCTTGGTGTGTGTGCGAGTCAGTTCATTGGTTGAGTATCAACAACACATAGGGTTGATGTTTGCCTTGAATCTTGAATAAATCATCCTCAGGCTTCCAGAAAACTAAAAAGATCTGATGAATTAATGAGCATCATTTTAATGTTGCTGATTTAAGGAAGCACTAATCATTTGTGCCTTCTAGAAGATTACTTTGCAATGACAGCAAACGCTTTCAGCGCTCGAATTCGTCATGGCAGAAAGCTACCAGAATATTCTTTAAGCTATGAATAAAAAAAATGCATCGTCAACACTGTTTGTGTGCTCATTAAACTATGCACAGTAGGGATATGGTGTTCTCTATTAACACTACATGCAGTAGTGTTAATGATGGTGGTCAATTTACACTACCATTTTTATACGTTGTTCTTAATACATTTAATACATGCCATTTGTAATACGAATCATTTTATTTAAAAAATGTGTTATATTCAGGAAACCGTATACTCTTTGGTTCTTTCGGTATAGTCACGTAGGTATAAAATAAATTAATTCACGACGTTTCGGGCGCAACACAAGCGTCCATCATCAGGTGGGACAACCACAGCAAGAAACAATTGCTGAAGTGGGCAGGAAAATGTATGTAAGAAATCTACACTGCAAGGTCACAACAAGACCACGTGGTACAAAGGCAGATGGTGGACTCTTGGATTCGTAAGTTGTCCACGTGTTCTGCTCGTGGACTCTTTTTTCCCCTTGATATTAAAAATACATCGCTGTGAATACTTTTTTGTAATATATTTTTATCCTACCACCTACAAATGCATTGTGTAAATATGTATTTTACTCACGAATCTCTTTAGCCTTCCACATTCAGTCAACCTGAAGCGTTCCACCTCTGCTTATGGTAATGAAGAGGGACTCAATTTTTAAGTAGTTTTTTTATATATATGTTGAACTTTGTTTGCACCGTATGAAGCCAGCCGTACTAATCGAATGTGCAGGGGAAGGACAATAAATAAAAAAAACACAAAATCAGTTTTGAAGAAATACGTTTTCAATCGAGATTTAAAAGTGCACATCTCCAGTGGCTTCCTGATATCGGAAGAAAGAGCGTTCCGGATGGTTGCAGAAGTGTATCTGAAATCGAGCGATGCAATGACCGTCTGTGGTCGATGGCTAGCTAAAATCCGCTGCAAGGATGATGGGAGTTCCCGTGATGGTTTACGTTCCATGACGAGATCAGCAAGGTATTGTGTTTCATTTGTGGAAAGTACTTTGTGTGTAATGAGTGCGACCTTATGAAGGTGGGTGTCTTCCTTTTGATATGTTTAAACACATGATATGCAAGGCACCAACTTTCATTCATCAAATTGTATTAAAATCTGGGGTGAAAATAACGTATTTCTACTTTTGAGTGCAAATAAAAGTGTGTGCATTGAAAGACTAGCTTTTTACCTCATTTGTATATTATTCCTTTGATGGAGAGAAGATTAAAGTGGTTTACTTAATGATCCATATTGTGTTGCATGGCCATACTCTCACTGTGGCTTGTCTTTAATTTAAAATAATGAAATTGTAATGGATCAGCTAGTTGTAGGACCAATATTCTTACGTAACTAAAAAAGGCACGCATTAATAAATACACAAATACTTTACAGGGAAGTTTTCTAATTGGATGGCAGTTTGGGAAAAAGTCTTATTTTCAATTAAATATCAGCCTCATTTTTATGCAAAAGTATGTTGTGTTTATGTCAGTGGAGCAATCACATCTGTATTGTACACCACAGCATAGACTTGATTATTTTAGGGATATTATCATTGACATTAAGTATTTTCTATCGTCTCATAGATGTATTACATCAACTTTGCTTTATTATTTTCTAGATGCAGGATTGACATTCATATCAGCATCATCATTGATCAATCAGCTGATGATTGAAGGCTTTCCCGAATGTATAATAGCTCTGAAATAATAAAAGAACTAAAAACTTAAAGGCACTGAGACATTGGATAATGATTGCTTGTTTTAGCTGACACCAGTCGATATCACGTTTATTAAAACCAAAGCTGCTTGTAACTGAGCTGTTGTTCAGGCTGAACATCCATAGTGGGCGGTCAAATCACATAACCTCACTTTCCCATATCAGTCGTTGCGAGTTTGTAAAAATTGCAACCAGAAAAAGAGTGCACCAATCTCACAGATTATTTCATAACTTATGCCAAAATTTTAATGTACTAAATGTATGCATTGCCACAAATATGGTTGAAAGTACAGATTACTTCGTTAATAAATTTGCAATTTTATATGTGTTTGTTGAACTTCTTTCGCACCGTACGTCGCCCACCGTGATATACAGTATATCAGCCACAGATTCATTCATCCATTACAATTTAATCATAATTCAAACATATGCTCCTGACAACAAGCCAGTTTGTGATGTTTGTATTATATCTCCATTAAACATACTTGGGCTTGAATCGTTCAAATAAAAATCTCATGAAGATTGGTGCGTGTACGTAAAACACTTTCTGGGAATTATAACAAAACTGCAACTTCTGAAAACGGTTATCGTGCCTTTCGACTGAGTTATTGCGGCCAAAAGAGAATTTGCATTCCTACGCAATCCCTGTGCGTAAATCCCTTGGGGAATCGGACATGCCAACAATCGTGGCCTACGCAATGTATATAATTATTCTTAGCTCTTTCGGTAAAGTCAAGTTGAAGGGAAACAATAAAATAATAAAATATATTTAAAACAAAAAAAATTCTCACGACGTTTCGACCATAATGCAAACGGTCATCATTAGGTGTGATACATCCACTGCTGGATCAAGGCCTTCTCAAGTCGCAGCCATCTCTCACAATTCTGCGAGGCAACTTTCCATCCAGTCCCTGCATATGTGTAGCGGGTGTAAATGGAGAGGCTTCTCTGGAGGCAACACGTTTATTTAACAATAACGATAACAATCCCTGATAAGCGGTAACGGCCCCTTCCACCCGATACTCTAGGGAGGTCTGTTCTCTGGATTAGCATTTGGTACACACTGGGGCAACAGTTCTAGTATCGGTACTCCAGCTAACGGGGTCTAGGGAGGCTAACTCTGACCCGACCCAGCCAAGGTCCTCGGGTCCTGGCCCTGGCTCTAGGTCTTCAGGGTGGCGTCTTCGGATCTTCAGTGGACAACAAGAGCCGGACCCGTTCAGGGGTCCGGCTGTTATACACAGTCCCAGCTCTCTCCGCCTCTTAACCACGCTTTCCTTCTAGAACCTTCCAGTGGGACCTGGAGTGTGACGTGATCCCCCCAGCCCCCAAAGTAAAGCTTGAAGTCTAGAATACTTTTATTACGATAAAAAACAACCTTTGGGTCCTTTACCTATAAGATGCAACAGCACGTGTGTCACACATAAATTCTTGAACCGAGTCGCCATTAACCACGTGACTGGTGTACACGTGCGGTTATTCAATAACCCTGCCAGCCACCTACAGGCCCAACCCAGTCACCACATGCTGCTGTACACATGCATTGCTGCACTGCACAGCACATCAAGACTTTCACAGAACCAAACTTTACTCCGTTGTTGCACAAGGAAATAATTAAAAGAGTGGTCAATTCCTAATGTGCCACATGCACCTCCAGTCACGAGCCTCCCTGGAATCACCTGAGCCCAACGGGCCGACTGAATCCGGGCACTCGAGTTCGGACCTTCTTCCGCCCCCTGTTGACCGGGGGCCGGTACTACAGGCCAAGAGTAGTTGCGATCGCGCATCGCGCACAACAATGCCACTACACATGGATTGATTTTATCGTCACTCCGGTGGCAGAGTTCGCAGCACAGCGCGCTAACAGCGACACAACACACAACCACACACAAGCATACACACACTCACGTATGCACACGTGTACATATTAACACGGGGTAGTCAGCTTTTATTTAAGCAAGGCTGGGTTTATTTCAATGCAAATGAAAAAAACAATCCATCAGAACGCTGGGCTGCATTTGTAGAAAGAACCACGTTTGCATTCTGACCACAGCTGCCTTTCAGGTTACCAAGCCACGTCCAGCATTCTGACAGTAGTGTTGTTCAAGAGTGATCTGTGACTGGTATTTATGAGTACGTGTACTGCACTTAGGTGTTTATTCCATAGTGAATGGATGCATTATGCCTCGTTGAAGTTTGTTTCAGTGCGCTATTTTCGATCATGGTGCCAGTACGTCGCACAGCACAGTACATCTGAAATATTACTGAAATGCTTTGTAATAAAAGTACATTTCAATGGAGTCTTAGTGGTAGTGCTATTAGCAGTAGTGTCAAATACAGTAGTAATAGCTATAAATGGTAGCAGTACTTTTTTTGTTAGGCATGTAAAGATTATCCTCTGATTCAGTGAAATGTCACAATTCTCTCTATTATGTTCAAGAATCTATTCCTTTTTTAGGTCTTATTTGTAATGTATTTCATCTCATTTGTGCCATTAAATTTGCTCAGCATAACGGTAATGTTTGCAGATAATATTCAATACCATTTGAATGACGAATTATTGCACAGCTGATTGTACGCACGAATGAGAGAGTACGGATTGATTTTCATGAATTAATACATCATTACATGCCCTATTCTTAGTAGTAGGGTTGACACTGGTCATGATGATTAAGAAGCAAGGAGTGGAAGCCTAACAAACTAAAAGCAATCCTTTCACCCCACAGGCATGTCCTTGGAGTTCACTTTTTCAGCTTCAGCTTCTCCTTCTGCTTGTCAGAGTCCTTCTTGTAGAATTCAGAGAACTCTGGCATGGGAGAGAAATGTAATTTCAAATGGATGGCATACGTACAGGTTTCCGTCGCTTTCTGACGTAAATGTGTTCCAAAAGAGGGTGGACAAAGCTAAATTGCGTAGCTTAGACACATAACTCACAATGGACCGCAGGAGACAGCTGCAGAGGTAGACACAATGTCACATGTCCAGCCACATAGCCGCATTTCAATGAATTCAAACCGCACATCGCAAATTTTGGGTATAAAATGTTAGCCGCATATACTGTACACGAAATCACATAAACTGAACCCGAATGAAGCAAGGGAAACCCATTATTTATAACAAAAAGTGCCCATCACTGATCGATGCCCACACCCAACCGGTATACCTACATGACCCCACCCTATCTGAATGGACTGAAAATGTTACACACGTTAACTTACTTCTAAAGTACAGTGAAGAAGTTCGTAAAATTTACAGGACTTTGTTTTGGTCCAGGAACCTATCTGTGCAAGGCCGAACTCTAATTTTATTTAGATGTTCACTTATCCGACCTTGTTACATAACCACCTATACCTCAGTTCCCATCAAGTCGGGTATACGGTATTGTGCTGTATCGTTTGTAGAAGAGAATTAAACGAAACAGTCTGTAAAATAACCACAATTCTACCTTGAATTTCCTGAGAATGCTGCGTTTATGTGCTAAATTTAAAATGAGAATCTAAAAAACACAATTTTCATTTGAATGTAAATTACAATGTGATGAATTTGATAACTACAGGTTGTCAGATGGCAGTAGTGCAATGGATTCTCAAATGTTTGTGCACATTTTACTGCTATTCTCTTGTATAAGCATGATTTCTGTGGGTACTCCAATTTCCTCCCACAAGTGAAACGAGAATTTATGTAATTGGGAAGACATTCCAGTTCAGGAGAGAGTGTGGAAGCTTTTCTTTGTAAATACGTGTCATATTTGTTCATATAGCAATGCCTTTCCCTAGTCTTTGTCCTCTCTATCTTCCGTGGGTCCGATTATCCCCAGTGTAGCCCTTGAGCATCAGCAAGGTAGAGCATTTATCATGGTCGCAACAAAGGCAGATGTCATTATGGCTCACGGACTATATAATGCCCTCCTGAGGTTGTGTATGCTCCTTTTAAACAAGGTAATGGCCCTGTTCCATGATCTTCCCTAGACCATGGTCACCCACCTTCGAAAGAGATCTTGCCATCTTTGTTTGTGTCCACACTGCTGCAGTCTTGATCCACACCGTTCATTTCCAAGAAGTCCCGGTATTCGTTAAACGAAATGAAGCCGTCGTCGTCCTGTTTCCGCAGAATAAGGAGGAGACATTCCCTTGCTTGTTAATGGCAGCATTCTGAGTGCTGGTGCAAATTAATGGGAAGGTGGCTAGTGGTCAAGACGAGTAACAGATTCACATCCAAGGAAGGTAACGCGTTTGTGATCTACCACGGATATGGTAGTGATGGAATTAGCTTGTGTGCTGTTGATTGGTGGATTAGTATATCGCATAACTGCGAGTGATGGCTTTTACCTTAATGTCCCCATGTCTACGCTCACCACCGTCAACTCAAAATTATCAGTGTGGTGAAGTATGGTCAAATAACCCACAATCCGCAAAGCATGAGGAGGATCTCATCCAGCAGTGGACTGACTTAAGGTTTGTACATGTACCACTCATGCACGGAATTAGTCAATCACGGCAATGGAGGAGCCTGCTGGAAACATCTTGAGACGACGTGAGAATTTGGGAATAAATAATGGGTCTCATGATCATCATTATATCAGCTGGTACAGAGGTGAATGTTGGGTCTGATCAGGGGTACAAGTCTCACAGTAGCTGAACGATCCCACAGGCTTGTGAGGGCCATGATCTAGCGATACACGACAGGAAGCATGGACTTGCTGTGTGGAAATCGCACCTCTTAGAGGCTGCATTTCAAGTGCCTCAGGTAAACACGAGGGAGATGAACTGAGACACCAATCTCGTGCCCAGGTGCCATGGCTTGGGCACGAGAAGAGTGAGTAGGTTCAGTCTTTAATGCTCATAGAGCAGCAGAGCTAAACACGACACATAAGTGCAACAGTGCACGTCCATTGGGGGCTCTAAGCATTTACGTTCCCTCCCTTTCAATTCGTAAACTCCCAATAAAGATAACACAGGATGTAGACAAGTGAAACATGACATGTAGCAAGAGAAGATAAGGTGGACAAAGTACATAGGTGTAATGAGATGCAAGAAGACGATACAGATGCAACTGCCTTCACTCACCACGTCAATTGCGTCGAAATTAGCGTGCGTCTCTGTTTCCCAGTCCTGTTTTTCAAAACAATTCAAAACAAAACTTTTATAATCTTAACATCATACGCAGCTGCGACACTGCATCTTTGGTCATTGTGCGAAGTCAAAGTTTGAGAGTATTTTATTTGAAGAGACGAACAGATGTATATTTATTTATGTATTTCAGAACACTTCACAATAGAGTAGAATATCTAGAGCCATGAACTGCAGCGATCCATTTTACATTGCATCCTTGGCTAATCGTGTGGTTTGATCGTAGCTTATGACGATGCAAATAATCAACAAGCCATGAACAGTTTAAACATCTATTCTACGTTCGTCTTCGCTGGATTCAATTATCGATTCCATGACTAGCGTATGGATATCAGTGTCCAAAGCCGATTTTGTTGTATTCAATTGTTTAACAACCTAAATAGGTAACGGAAAATTATCTTTAGAGTCATCGAGAACATATGTCTCTCCACATAAAATATATAGAATGTTTTTATACGAATATATCATTTCTTTCCTATTTAATAGGTGCTCACTAACGAAACGTTCGGTATCAGTGTGTATGTGAAAGGCAATGCCAGGCATCTTTGTCGTGATGGTGCAATGAGTGTATTCCCTACCATGGCTGAAGTCGTTGGTGATCCGTGAGCAACTGGAAGGTCGAATCTGGAGCCGCTGATGTGAGGATCGCAGCGATGCGCGCACTTTTATTTGCGAGCACCCAGGTGAGGGTGGGGCTCTCCAGGTGCGTGGGGCTGGGGAGGGGTGGGGGCGGTCGTGGGGTTGGGGTGGTACGTGTGCATGTTTACATGTGGCTGGGAGAGGTGACACTGTGGGGAGCCAAGGTGGTGCATCTGCCAATCTTCTCGAATATTCAACCCACGGCACATGGATGGATCTGTCCCGTGACCTGCCAGCGAGCCTTCGACACTTGACGTGGCCTCAATGTGCACGTACCTGACACTTATGTATGCTGAGCTCTTCCTTTACTCTCAATGACAAAAAACACCCCTAGTTACGTCGCTTTATTCAGCCTGTTACTCATGTGTGGGCTTATGTAATAATGTACTGTTTGGGAAAACACATGTAATTTATATTAATGTTGAAAAGGGTTCCTGCATGGAGAATGTTTGGACAATTGTATTAATGAGTGTTCGGCTTGGGCTAGAAAATTTGATAACCAGGAGAAAACCCATCACGCATAATAAAGATATAACACACAAAGCTCTGCATATATGGATTCAGTCTTGTGTTATACTTCAATCTACCTGTCAAAATCACTTGTTTCCCTGTCCTTCTATCTTCCCACGTCCATGCTTCACGCCTTTTACAATCAACCCCCAAAACCAGGATGATTGTGAAGTATGGACAACTAAGGCGATGTTGTGTGAGATTAAGAATAGTCTGTCTCCTTGGTGGGTGTGCGAGTCAGTTCATTGGTTGAGTATCAACAACACATAGGGTTGATGTTTGTATTGAATCTTGAATAAATCACGCTCAGGCTTCCAGAAAACTAAAAAGATCTGATGAATTAATGAGCATCATTTTAATGTTGCTGATTTAAGGAAGCATTATTCATTTGTGCCTTCTAGAAGATTACTTTGCAATGACAGCAAACGCTTTCAGCGTTCGAATTCATCATGGCAGAAAGCTACCAGAATATTCTTTCAAGCTATGAATAAAAAAATACATCGTCAACACTGTTTGTGTGCTCATTAAACTATGCACAGTAGGGATATGGTGTTCTCTATTGACACTACATGCATCAGTCTACCACGTGCATTGTCTGATGGTGGTCAATTTACACTACCTTTTATTAAGCGTTGTTCTTAATACATTAAATACATGCCATTTGTAATACGAATCATTTTATTTAAAATATATGTGTTATATTCAGGAAAATGTATACTCTGATTCTTTCGGTATAGTCACGTAGGTATAAAATAAAATAAATTAAATCACGACGTTTCGGGCGCAACACAAGCGTCCGTCATCAGGTGGGACAACTACATCAAGAAACAATTGCTGAAGTGGGCAGGAAAATGTATGTAAGAAATCTACACTGCAAGGTCACAACAATCCCACGTGGTACAAAGGCAGTTGGTGGACTCTTGGATTCGTAAGTTGTCCACGTGTTCTGCTCCTGGACTCTTTTTTCCCCTTGATATTATAAATATATCGCTGTGAATACTTTTTTGTAATATATTTTTATTCTTCCATCTACAAATGCATTGTGTAAATATGTATTTTACTCACGAATCTCTTTAGCCTTCTTCATCCAGTCAACCTGAAGCGTTCCACCTCTGCTTATGGTAATGAAGAGGGACTCAATTTTTAAGTAGTTTTTTTATATATATGTTGAACTTTGTTTGCACCGTATGAAGCCAGCCGTACTAATCGAATGTGCAGGGGAAGGACAATAAATAAAAAAACACAAAAGCAGTTTTGAAGAAATAAGTTTTCAATAGAGATTTAAAAGTGCACATCTCCAGTGGCTTCCTGATATCGGAAGAAAGAGCGTTCCAGATGGTTGCAGAAGTGCATCTGAAATCGAGCGATGCAATGACCGTCTGTGGTCGATGGCTAGCTAAAATCCGCTGCAAGGATGATGGGAGTTCCCGTGATGGTTTACGTTCCATGACGAGATCAGCAAGGTATTGTGTTTCATTTGTGGAAAGTACTTTGTGTGTAATGAGTGCGACCTTATGAAGGTGGGTGTCTTCCTTTTGATATGTTTAAACACATGACATGCAAGGCACCAAATTTTATTCATCAAATTGTATTCATATCTGGGGTGAAAATAACGTATTTCTACTTTTGAGTGCAAATAAAAGTGTGTGCATTGAAAGAGTAGCTTTTTACCTCATTTGTATATTATTCCTTTGATGGAGAGAAGATTAAAGTGGTTTACTTAATGATCCATATTGTGTTGCATGGCCATACTCTCACTGTGGCTTGTCTTTAATTTAAAATAATGAAATTGTAATGGATCAGCTAGTTGTAGGACCAATATTCTTACGTAACTAAAAAAGGCACGTATTAATAAATACACAAATACTTTACAGGGAAGTTTTCTTATTGGATGGTAGTTTGGGAAAAAGTCTTATTTTCAATTAAATATCAGCCTCATTTTTTTGCAAAAGTATGTTGTGTTTATGTCAGTGGAGCAATCACATCTGTATTGTACACCACAGCATCGACTTTATTATTTTAGGGATATTATCATTGACATTAAGTATTTTCTATCATCTCATAGATGTATTACATCAACTTTGCTTTATTATTTTCTAGATTCAGGATTCACATTCATATCAGCATCATCAATGATCAATCAGCTGATGATTGAAGGCTTTCCCGAATGTATAATAGCACTGAAATAATAAAAGAACTAAAAACTTAAAGGCACTGAGACATTGGATAATAATTGCTTGTTTTAGCTGACACCAGTCGATATCACGTTTATTAAAACCAAAGCTGTTTGTAACTGAGCTGTTGTTCAGGCTGAACATCCATAGTGGGTGGTCAAATCACATAACCTCACTTTCCCATGTCAGTCGTTGCGAGTTTGTAAAAATTGCAACCAGAAAAAGAGTGCACCAATCTCACAGATTATTTCATAACTTATGCCAAAATTTTAATGTACTAAATGTATGCATTGCCACAAATATGGTTGAAAGTACAGATTACTTCGTTAATAAATTTGCAATTTTATGTGTTTGTTGAACTTCTTTCGCACCGTACGTCGCCCACCGTGATATACAGTATATCAGCCACAGATTCATTCATCCATTACAATTTAATCATAATTCAAACATATGCTCCTGACAACAAGCCAGTTTGTGATGTTTGTATTATATCTCCATTAAACATACTTGGGCTTGAATCGTTCAAATAAAAATCTCGTGAAGATTGGTGCGTGTACGTAAAACACTTTCTGGGAATTATAACAAAACTGCAACTTCTGAAAACGGTTATCGTGCCTTTCGACTGAGTTATTGCGGCCAAAAGAGAATTTGTATTCCTACGCAATCCCTGTGCATAAATCCCTTGGGGAATCGGCACATGCCAACAATCGTGGCCTACGCAATGTATATAATTGTTTTGGCCATTTGGTACTCAGGCTCCAGGAACTTAGCACACAATTGGACAATCACAGAGATCTCTCCACTCACGCACCCGTGTCAGAGAGAAATGGAGTCCTCACAGCTGCTCGATATCACTCGTTAATTCTCGTGGAAATGTATGCAATGCCTGTGTGTAAATCCCGGTGGGAATCGGACATTTGGTACTCAGGATCGAGATACTTATTTAAGGCTGTATCGACCAAGAGGAGACTCATGTTCCTTTCAGATAACCGCTGTCAGACATGACCGCGAATTGAACTCGGGTCGCCATGTTTACAACGCAATGTGCTTCATTTCATGATACATCCACTGCTGGATCAAGGCCTTCTCAAGTCGCAGCCATCTCTCACAATTCTGCGAGGCAACTTTCCATCCAGTCCCTTTACATGTGTAGTGGGTGTAAATGGAGAGGCTTCTCTGGAGGCAACACGTTTATTTAACAATAACGATAACAATCCCTGATACAAAGGGGTAACGGCCACTTCCACCCGATACTCTAGGGAGGTATGTCCTCTGGGTTAGCCTGTCGTACACACTGGGGCAACAGCTCTAGTATCGGTCCTCCAGCTAACGGGGTCTTGGGAGGCTAACTCTGACCCGACCTAGCCAAGGTCCTCGGGTCCTGGCCCTGGCTCCAGGTCTTCAGGGTGGCGTCTTCGGATCTTCAGTGGACAACAAGAGCCGGACCCGTTCAGGGGTCCGGCTTTTATACACAGTCCCAGCTCTCTCCGCCTCTTAACCACGCCTTCCTTCTCGAACCTTCCAGTGGGACCTGGAGTGTAACGTCATCCCCCAGCCCCCCTCTTGGGGGTCTGGGGTCTGCATGTTGCACACCCGAAATGAAGGACGTGGGCAGCTGCTCCAAATCGAGGGCAAACACATTTATTGTGGTTAATCTGTAAGATGCAACAGCACGTGTGTCATACACACCAATTCTTGAACCGAGTCGCCATTAACCATATGACTGATGTACGCGTCCAGTTATTCAAAAACAGTTTTCTTAAACCCAATTCTACTACTGATAAGCCATCTTTGTCTTTGACAATAACCTTTACACTTCACTATTCGCATATTACTTTAATCCTAAACTGTATGTCTATACCATCGACTTATATCGGTATCTTACACCCATTACCTCTACTGTATGTGTACAATATACGTACTGTACGTGTCACCATTGTACCACTTACGACTGTAATGGGCTCAGATAGGCGCACACACTTCTTTGGAAGCAAAACTGTTTATTAACAACAAGCTCGTTACACTAACATAAGGTGGTAACCACCGTCCTACTCTGACTAACACACACACCGTCACTCAGTATCTCAGACTCTCGGATACACTAGCGTGACCCAGTCAGGTGGGCTACTATGGGTCCGCTGACTGGAGGCTTGACTCTTCTTCTTCTCAGGAGGCGTCTTCACGATCCCTCTTCATTCTTGACACGGGCAGCCTCGAGCCCTGTGAGGAGGCTGCTTCTATCGGCCTCGGCGTGTGCGGGCCCCACCCTGGACACGCCTCTCTTCGAGAACCCTCTCGAAGCTCCCCGGCTATCCACCTGGCAACCCAAGGTCCCTCTGGGCCCGCGGCCCCCACCTTGATAGGTCACGTGTCCAGCCGGGTTCACTCAAGAGTGCCACGGCCTCACCCAACCTCCAGACTCTCTGAACCGGCCCTGACGTCATTCCTGCCTCCAGCCGGGATGACGTCATGTGTGTGTTTGGACCCGGGGGATAGTGACGCTACCCCGCATAGTGACGTCATACGTGTGCGTGTGACACAGTAGTGACTGCCAGTCACTACACTACTATGCATGTGTTCTATTATCAATAGCATTGAAAGTAGTCATACACTGGGTGCATGGGCATGGTTATAGCCTAAACAGTATTAGGGTTAGAGAATTGCAATTACAGTATGTAAATACAGCGTGTCATCCTTTACAATGCACAGTGCTAAAACCCCTTCAATTGAATATGTCACAAATGAACAATTCAAAGTCAAGCTTGAAGTCTAGACTAAGTCGATAACAAGTCTAGAACACTTCTATAACTATAAAAAAACAACCTTTGGGTCCTTTACCTGCAAGATGCAACAGCACGTGTGTCACAGAAATTCTTGAACCGAGTCGCCATTAACCACGTGACTGGTGTACACGTGCGGTTAATCAATAACCCTGCCAGCCACCTACAGGCCCAACCCAGTCACCACATGCTGCTGTACACATGCATTGCTGCACTGCACAGCACAACAGGACTTTCCCAGAACCACACTTTTCTCCCTTGCTGCACAAGGAAATAATTAAAAGAGTGGTCCATTCCTAATGTGCCACATGCACCTCCAGTCACGAGCCTCTCTGGAATCACCTGAGCCCAACGGGCCGACTGAATCCGGGCACTCGAGTTTGGCCCTTCTTCAGCCCCCTGTTGACCCGGGTCCGGTACTACAGGCCAAGAGTCGTGGCGATCGCGCATTGCGCCCAACAATGCCGCTACACATGGATTGATTTATTGTCACTGGTGTTGGTGGTGAGTGGGAATCGAACTCCGGTGGCAGAGTTCGCAGTACAGCGCGCTAACAGCGACACAACACACAAGCACACACAAGCATACACACACACTCACGTATGCACACGTGTACATATTGACACGGGGTAGTCAGCTTTTATTTAAGCAAAGCTGGGTTTATTTCAATGCAAATGAAAAAAACAATCCATCAGAACGCTGGGCTGAATTTGTAGAAAGAACCGTGTTTGCATTCTGTCCACCGCTGCCTTTCAGGTTACCAAGCCACGTCCAGCATTCTGACAGTAGTGTTGTTCAAGAGTGATCTGTGACTGGTATTTGTGAGTACGTGTACTGCACTGAGGTGTTTATTCCATAGTGAATGGATGCACTATGCCTCGTTGGAGTTTGTTTCATTCCGCTATTTTCGATCATGGTGCCAGTACGTCGCACAGCACAGTACATCTGAAATATTACTGAAATGCTTTGTACTAAAAGTACATTTCAATTGAGTCTTAGTGGTAGCGCTATTAGCAGTAGTGTCAAATACAGTAGTAATAGCTATAAATAGTAGCAGTAGTTTTTTAATTAGGCATGTAAAGATTATCCTCTGATTCAGTGAAATGTTACAATTCTCTCTATTATATTCAAGATTCTTTTCCTTTTTTACGTCTTATTTGTAATGTATTTAATCTCATTTGTGCCGTTAAATTTGCTCAGCATAACGGTAATGTTTGCATATAATATGCAATACCATTTAAATGACAGATTCTTGCACGGCCGATTGTAAGCACGAATGAGAGACTACGAATTATTTTAATTAATTAATACATCATTACATGCCTAATGCTTAGTAGCAGGGTTAACACTGGTCATGATGATTAAGAAGCTTGGAGTGGAAGCCTAACAAACTAAGAGCAACCCTTTCACCCCGCAGGCATGTCCTTGGAGTTCACTTTTTCAGCTTCAGCTTCTCCTTCTGCTTGTCAGAGTCCTTCTTGTAGAAAGCAGAGAACTCTGGCATGGGAGAGAAATGTAATTTCAAATGGATGGCATACGTACAGGTTTCCCTCGCTTTCTGACGTAAATGTGTTCCAAAAGAGGGTGGACAAAGCTAAATTGTGTAGCGGAGACACATAACTCACAATGGACCGCAGGAGACAGCTGTCTGTCGAGGAGTGCAGAGGTAGACACAATGTCGCACGTCCAACCACATTGCCGCATTTCAATAAATTCAAACCGCACATCGCAAATTTTGGGTATAAAATGTTAGCCGCATATACTGTACACGAAATCACATAAACTGAAACCGAATGAAGCAAGGGAAACCCTTTATTTATTACAAAAAGTGCCCATCACTGATCGATGCCCACACCCGAACGGTTTAATTAAATAACCCCACCCTATCTGAATAGACGGAAAATGTAACACACATTAACTTACTTCTAAAGTACAGTATAGAGGTTCGTAAAATGTAAAGGACTTTGTTTTGGTCGAGCAAAATATTTGTGCAAGGCCGAGCTCTAATTTTATTTAGATGTTCACTTATCCGACCTTGTTACATAACCACCTATACCTCAGTTCCCATCAAGTCGGGTATGCGGTATTGTGCTGTATCGTTGGTAGAAAAGAATGAAACGAAACAATCTGTAAAATAACCACAATTCTACCTTGAATTTCCTGGGAATGCTGTGTTTATGTGCTAAATTTTAAATGAGAATCTAAAAAACACAATTTTCACTTGAATGTAAATTACAATGTGATGAATTTGATAACTACAGGTTGTCAGATGGCAGTAGTGCAATGGATTCTCAAATGTTTGTGCACATTTTACTGCTATTCTCTTGTATAAGCGTGATTTCTGTGGGTACTCCAATTTCCTCCCACAAGTGAAACGAGAATTTATGTAATTGGGAAGACATTCCAGTTCAGGAGAGAGTGTGGAAGCTTTTCTTTGTAAATACGTGTCATCTTTGTTCATATAGCAATGCATTTCCCTAGTCTTTGTCCTCTCTATCTTCCGTGGGACCGATTATCCCCAGTGTAGCCCTTTAGCATCAGCAAGGTAGAGCATTTATCATGGTCGCAACAAAGGCAGATGTCATTATGACTCACGAACTATATAATGCCCTCCTGAGTTTGTGTATGCTCCTTTTAAACAAGGTAATGGCCCTATTCCATGATCTTCCCTAGACCATGGTCACCCACCTTCGAAAGAGATCTTGCCATCTTTGTTTGTGTCCACACTGCTGCAGTCTTGATCAACACCGTTCATTTCCAAGAAGTCCTGGTAGTCGTTAAACGAAATGAAGCCGTCGTTGTCCTGTTTCCGCAGAATAAGGAGGGGATATTGCCTTGCTTGTTAATGGCAGCATTGTGAGTGCTGGTGCAAATTAATGGGAAGGTGGCTAGTGGTCAAGACGAGTAACAGATTCACATCCAAGGAAGGAAACGCGTCTCTGATCTACCACGGAATTAGCTTGTGTGCTGTTGATTGGTGGATTAGTATATCGCATAACTGCGAGTGATGGTTTTTACCTTAATGTCCCCATGTCTACGCTCACCACCTTCAACTCAAAATTAACAGTGTGGTGAAGTATGGTCAAAGAACCCACAATCCGCAAGGCATGAGGAGGATCTCATCCAGCAGTGGACTGACTTAAGGTTTGTACATGTACCACTCATGCACGGAATTAGTCAATCACGGCAATGGAGGAACCTGCTGGAAACATCTTGAGAGGACGTGAGACTTTGGGAATGAATAATGGTTCTCATGATCATCATTATATCAGCTGGTACAGAGGTGAATGTAGGGTCTGATCAGGGGTACAAGTCTCACAGTAGCTGAAGGATCCCACAGGCTTGTGAGGGTCATGATCTAGCGATACACGACAGGAAGCATGGACTTGCTGTGGGGAAGTCGCACCTCTTAGAGGCTGCATTTCCAGTGCCTCAGGTAAACACGAGCGAGATGAACTGAGACACCCATCTAGTGTTCAGGTGCCATGGCTTGGGCACGAGAAGAGTGAGTAGATTCAGTCTTTAATGCTCATAGAGCAGCAGAGCTAAACACGACACATAAGTGCAATAGTGCTCGTCCATTGGGGGCTCTAAGCATTTACGTTCCCTCTCTTTCAATTCGTAAACTGCCAAGTAAGATAACACAGGATGTAGACAAGTGAAACATGACATGTAGCAAGAGAAGATAAGGTGGACAAAGTACATAGGTGTAATGAGATGCAAGAAGACGATACAGATGCAACTGCCTTCACTCACCAAGTCAATTGCTTCGAAATTAGCGTGCGTCTCTGATTCCCAGTCCTGTTTTTCAAAACAAATCACAAACAAAACTTTTATAATCTTAACATCATCATACGGAGCTGCGACACTGCATCTTGGTCATTGTGCGAAGTCAAAGTTGGAGAGTATTTTATTTGAAGAGACAAACAGATGTATATTTATTTATGTATTTCAGAACACTTCACAATAGAGTAGAATGTCTAGAGCCATGAACTACAGCGATCCATTTTACATTGCATCCTTGGCTAATCGTGTGGTTTGATCGTAGCTTATGACGATGCAAATAATCAACAAGCAATGAACAATTTAAACAACTATTCTCCGTTCGTCTTCACTGGATTCAATTATCGATTCCATGACTAGCGTATGGATATCAGTGTCCAAAGCCGATTTTGTCTTATTCAATTGTTTAACAACCTTAATAGGTAACGGAAAATTATCGAGAGAACATATGTCTCTCCACATAAAATATATAGAATGTTTTTATACGAATATATATATTTTTTTCCTATATAATAGGTGCTCACTAACGAAACGTTCGGTATCAGTGTCTATGTGAAAGGCTATGCCAGGCATCTTTGTCGTGATGGTGCAATGAGTGTATTCCCTACCATGGCTGAAGTCGTTGGTGATCCGTGAGCAACTGGAAGGTCGAATCTGGAGCCGCTGATGTGAGGATCGCAGCGATGCCCGCACTTTTATTTGCGAGCACCCAGGTGAGGGTGGGGCTCTCCAGGTGCGTGGGGCTTGGGAGTGGTGGGGGCGGTCGTGGGGTTGGGGTGGTACGTGTGCATGTTTACATGTGGCTGAGAGAGGTGACACTGTGGGGAGCCAAGGTGGTGCATCTGCCAATCTTCTCGAATATTCAACCCACGGCACATGGATGGATCTGTCCCGTGAGCTGCCAGCGAGCCTTCGACACTTGACGTGGCCTCAATGTGCACGTACCTGACAATTATGTATGCTGAGCTCTTCCTTTACTCTCAATGACAAAAACACCCCTAGTTACGTCGCTTAATTCAGCCTGTTACTCATGTGTGTGCTTATGTAATAATGTACTGTTTGGGAAAACACATGTAATTTATATTAATGTTGAAAAGGGTTCCTGCATGGAGAATGTTTGGACAATTGTATTAATGAGTGTTCGGCTTGGGCTAGAAAATGTGATAACCAGGAGAAAACCCATCACGCATAATAAAGATATAACACCCAAAGCTCTGGATATATAGATTCAGTCCTGTGTTATACTTCAATCTCCTGGCAAAATCACTTGTTTTTCTGTCCTTCTATCCTCCCACGTCCATGCTTCACGCCTTTTACAATCAACCCCCAAAATCAGGATGATGGTGACGTATGGTCAACCAAGGGGATGTTGTGTGAGATTAAGAATAGCCTGTCTCCTTGGTGTGTGTGCGAGTCAGTTCATTGGTTGAGTATCAACAACACATAGGGTTGATGTTTGCATTGAATCTTGAATAAATCACGCTCAGGCTTGCAGAAAACTAAAAAGATCTGATGAATTAATGAGCATCATTTTAATGTTGCTGATTTAAGGAAGCATTAATCATTTGTGCCTTCTAGAAGATTACTTTGCAATGACAGCAAACGCTTTCAGCGCTCGAATTCGTCATGGCAGAAAGCTACTAGAATATTCTTTCAAGCAATGCATAAAAAAAAATGCATCGTCAACACTGTTTGTGTGCTCATTAAACTATGCACAGTAGGGATATGGTGTTCTCTATTGACACTACATGCATCAGTCTACCACGTGCATTGTCTGATGGTTGTCAATTTACACTACCTTTCATTAAGCGTTGGTCTTAATACATTAAATACATGCCATTTGTAATACGAATCATTTTATTTTAAATATATGTGTTATATTCAGGAAAATGTATACTCTGGTTCTTTCGGTATAGTCACGTAGGTATAAAATAAAATAAATTAAATCACGACGTTTCGGGCGCAACACAAGCGTCCGTCATCAGGTGGGACAACTACATCAAGAAACAATTGCTGAAGTGGGCAGGAAAATGTATGTAAGAAATCTACACTGCAAGGTCACAACAATCCCACGTGGTACAAAGGCAGTTGGTGGACTCTTGGATTCGTTAGTTGTCCACGTGTTCTGCTCGTGGACTTTTTTCCCCTTGATATTATAAATACATCGCTGTGAATACTTTTTGTAATATATTTTTATTCTTCCATCTACAAATGCATTGTGTAAATATGTATTTTACTCACGAATCTCTTTATCCTTCTTCATCCAGTCAACCTGAAGCGTTCCACCTCTGCTTATGGTAATGAAGAGGGACTCAATTTTTGAGTATTTTTTTACATATATGTTGAACTTTGTTTGCACCGTATGAAGCCAGCCGTACTAATCTAATGTGCAGGGGAAGGACAATAAATAAAAAACAAAAAAGCAGTTTCGAAGAAATAAGTTTTCAATCGAGATTTAAAAGTGCACATCTCCAGTGGCTTCCTGATATCGGAAGAAAGAGCGTTCCAGACGGTTGCAGAAGGGTATCTGAAATCGAGCGATGCAATGACCGTCTGTGGTCGATGGCTAGCTAAAATCCGCTGCAAGGATGATGGGAGTTCCCGTGATGGTTTACGTTCCATGACGAGATCAGCAAGGTATTGTTTCATTTGTGGCAAGTACTTTGTGTGTAATGAGTGCAACCTTATGAAGGTGGGTGTCTTCCTTTTGATATGTTTAAACACATGACATGCAAGGCACCAACTTTTATTCATCAAATTGTATTAAAATCTGGGGTGAAAATAACGTATTTCTACTTTTGAGTGCAAATAAAAGTGTGTGCATTGAAAGACTAGCTTTTTACCTAATTTGTATATTATTCCTTTGATGGAGAGAAGATTAAAGTGGTTTACTTAATGATCCATATTGTGTTGCATGGCCATACTCTCACTGTGGCTTGTCTTTAATTTAAAATAATGCAATTGTAATGGATCAGCTAGTTCTAGGACCTATATTCTTAGGTAACTATAAAAGGCACGTATTAATAAATACACAAATACTTTAAAGGGAAGTTTTCTTATTGGATGGCAGTTTGGGAAAAAGTCTTATTTTCAATTAAATATCAGCCACATTTTCATGCAAAAGTATGTTGTGTTTATGTCAGTGGAGCAATCACACCTGATTGTACACCACAGCATCGACTTCATTATTTTAGGGTTATGATCATTGACATTAAGTATTTTCTATCGTCTGATAGATGTATTACATCAACTTTTCTTAATTATTTTCTAGATTCAGGATTGGCATTTATATCAGCATCATCAATGATCGATCAGCTGATGATTGACGGCTTTCCCAAATATATAATAGCACTGAAATAAAAAAAAGAATTAAAAACTTAAAGGCACTGAGACATTGGATAATGATTGCTTGTTGTAGCTGACACATTGTACCAGTCGATATCACGTTTATTAAAACCAAAGCTGCTTGTGGCTGAGCTGTTGTTCAGGCTGAAAGTCCATAGTGGGTGGTTAAATCACGTGACCTCACTTTCCCATGTCGGTCGTTTTGAGTTTGTGAAGATTGCAACCGGAAAAAGAGTGCACCAATCTCACAAATTATTACATAACTTACGCTAAAATTTTAACGTGCTAAATTAATGCATTGCCACAAATATGGTTGAAACTACAGATTACTTCGTTAATAAATTTGCAACTTTATATATGTATGTTGAACTTCTTTCGCACCGTATGTCGCCCACCATGATATACAGTATATCAGCCACAGATTCATTCATCCATTACAATTTAATAATAATTCAAACATATGCTCCTGACAATAAGCCAAACAGTTTCTGATGTTTGCATTATATCTCCATTAAACATGCTTGGGCTTGAATCGTTCAAATAAAAATCTCATGAATATTGGTGAGTGTGCGTAAAACACTTTCTGGGAATTATAACAAAACTGCAACTTCTGAAAAAGGTTACCGTGCCTTTCGACTGAGTTAGTGC
The DNA here is from genome assembly GCF_048934315.1 of Petromyzon marinus. Lineage (NCBI taxonomy): Eukaryota > Metazoa > Chordata > Hyperoartia > Petromyzontiformes > Petromyzontidae > Petromyzon > Petromyzon marinus. Next base: position 14,056,032 of record NC_133669.1, read on the forward strand.
GGCCAAAAGAGAATTTGCATCCCTACGCAATCCCTGTGTGTAAATCCCTTGGGGAATCGGACATGCCAACAATCGTGGCCTACGCAATGTATATCATTGTTTTGGCCATTTGGTACTCAGGCTCCAGGAACTTAGCACGCAATTGGACAATCACAGAGATCTCCACTCCACTCACGCATAACGCAAACGGTCATCATTAGGTGTGATACATCCACTGCTGGATCAAGGCCTTCTCAAGTCGCAGCCATCTCTCACAATTCTGCGATGCAACTTTCCATCCAGTCCCTTTACATGTGTAGTGGGTGTAAATGGAGAGGCTTCTCTGGAGGCAACACGTTTATTTAACAATAACGATAACAATCCCTGATACAAAGGGGTAACGGCCACTTCCACCCGATACTCTAGGGAGGTATGTCCTCTGGGTTAGCCTGTCGTACACACTGGGGCAAGAGCTCTAGTATTGGTCCTCCAGCTAACGGGGTCTTGGGAGGCTAACTCTGACCCGACCTAGCCAAGGTCCTCGGGTCCTGGCCCTGGCTCCAGGTCTTCAGGGTGGCGTCTTCGGATCTTCAGTGGACAACAAGAGCCGGACCCGTTCAGGGGTCCGGCTTTTATACACAGTCCCAGCTCTCTCCGCCTCTTAACCACGCCTTCCTTCTCGAACCTTCCAGTGGGACCTGGAGTGTGACGTCATCCCCCCAGCCCCCCTCTTGGGGGTCTGGGGTCTGCATGTTGCACACCCGAAATGAAGGATGTGGGCAGCTGCTCCAAATCGAGGGCAAACACATTTATTGTGGTTAATCTGTAAGATGCAACCGCACGTGTGTCATACACACCAATTCTTGAACCGAGTCGCCATTAACCATATGACTGATGTACACGTCCGGTTATTCAATAACAGTTTTCTTAAACCCAATTCTACTACTGATACGCCATCTTTGTCTTTGACAATAACCTTTACACTTCACTTTTCGCATATTACTTTAATCCTAAACTGTATGTCTATACCATCGACTTATATCGGTATCTCACACCCATTACCTCTACTGTATGTGTACAATATACGCACTGTACGTGTCACCATTGTACCACTTACGACTGTAATGGGCTCAGATAGGCGAACACACTTCTTTGGAAGCAAAACTGTTTATTAACAAGCTCGTTACACTAACATAAGGTGGTAACCACCGTCCTACTCTGACTAACACACACACCGTCACTCTCTATCTCAGACTCTCGGATACACTAGCGTGACCCAGTCAGGTGGGCTACTATGGGTCCGCTGACTGGAGGCTTGACTCTTCTTCTTCTCAGGAGGCGTCTTCACGATCCCTCTTCATTCTTGACACGGGCAGCCTCGAGCCCTGTGAGGAGGCTGCTTCTATCGGCCTCGGCGTGTGCGGGCCCCACCCCGGACACGCCTCTCTTCGAGAACCCTCTCGAAGCTCCCCGGCTATCCACCTGGCAACCCAAGGTCCCTCTGGGCCCGCGGCCCCCACCTTGATAGGTCACGTGTCCAGCCGGGTTCACTCAAGAGTGCCACGGCCTCACCCAACCTCCAGACTCCCTGAACCGGCCCTGACGTCATTCCTGCCTCCAGCCGGGATGACGTCATGTGTGTGTTTGGACCCGGGGGATAGTGACGCTCCCCCGCATAGTGACGTCACACGTGTGCGTGTGACACAGTAGTGACTGCCAGTCACTACACTACTATGCATGTGTTCTATTATCAATAGCATTGAAAGTAGTCATACACTGGGTGCATGGGCATGGTTATAGCCTAAACAGTATTAGGGTTAGAGAATTGCAATTACAGTATGTAAATACAGCGTGTCATCCTTTACAATGCACAGTGCTAAAACCCCTTCAATTGAATATGTCACAAATGAACAATTCAAAGTCAAGCTTGAAGTCTAGACTAAGTCGATAACAAGTCTAGAACACTTCTATAACTATAAAAAAACAACCTTTGGGTCCTTTACCTGCAAGATGCAACAGCACGTGTGTCACAGAAATTCTTGAACCGAGTCGCCATTAACCACGTGACTGGTGTACACGTGCGGTTAATCAATAACCCTGCCAGCCACCTACAGGCCCAACCCAGTCACCACATGCTGCTGTACACATGCATTGCTGCACTGCACAGCACAACAGGACTTTCCCAGAACCACACTTTTCTCCCTTGCTGCACAAGGAAATAATTAAAAGAGTGGTCCATTCCTAATGTGCCACATGCACCTCCAGTCACGAGCCTCTCTGGAATCACCTGAGCCCAACGGGCCGACTGAATCCGGGCACTCGAGTTTGGCCCTTCTTCAGCCCCCTGTTGACCCGGGTCCGGTACTACAGGCCAAGAGTCGTGGCGATCGCGCATTGCGCCCAACAATGCCGCTACACATGGATTGATTTATTGTCACTGGTGTTGGTGGTGAGTGGGAATCGAACTCCGGTGGCAGAGTTCGCAGTACAGCGCGCTAACAGCGACACAACACACAAGCACACACAAGCATACACACACACTCACGTATGCACACGTGTACATATTGACACGGGGTAGTCAGCTTTTATTTAAGCAAAGCTGGGTTTATTTCAATGCAAATGAAAAAAACAATCCATCAGAACGCTGGGCTGAATTTGTAGAAAGAACCGTGTTTGCATTCTGTCCACCGCTGCCTTTCAGGTTACCAAGCCACGTCCAGCATTCTGACAGTAGTGTTGTTCAAGAGTGATCTGTGACTGGTATTTGTGAGTACGTGTACTGCACTGAGGTGTTTATTCCATAGTGAATGGATGCACTATGCCTCTTTGGAGTTTGTTTCATTCCGCTATTTTCGATCATGGTGCCAGTACGTCGCACAGCACAGTACATCTGAAATATTACTGAAATGCTTTGTACTAAAAGTACATTTCAATTGAGTCTTAGTGGTAGCGCTATTAGCAGTAGTGTCAAATACAGTAGTAATAGCTATAAATAGTAGCAGTAGTTTTTTAATTAGGCATGTAAAGATTATCCTCTGATTCAGTGAAATGTTACAATTCTCTCTATTATATTCAATATTCTTTTCCTTTTTTACGTCTTATTTGTAATGTATTTAATCTCATTTGTGCCGTTAAATTTGCTCAGCATAACGGTAATGTTTGCATATAATATGCAATACCATTTAAATGACAGATTCTTGCACGGCCGATTGTAAGCACGAATGAGAGACTACGAATTATTTTAATGAATTAATACATCATTACATGCCTAATGCTTAGTAGCAGGGTTAACACTGGTCATGATGATTAAGAAGCTTGGAGTGGAAGCCTAACAAACTAAGAGCAACCCTTTCACCCCGCAGGCATGTCCTTGGAGTTCACTTTTTCAGCTTCAGCTTCTCCTTCTGCTTGTCAGAGTCCTTCTTGTAGAAAGCAGAGAACTCTGGCATGGGAGAGAAATGTAATTTCAAATGGATGGCATACGTACAGGTTTCCCTCGCTTTCTGACGTAAATGTGTTCCAAAAGAGGGTGGACAAAGCTAAATTGTGTAGCGGAGACACATAACTCACAATGGACCGCAGGAGACAGCTGTCTGTCGAGGAGTGCAGAGGTAGACACAATGTCGCACGTCCAACCACATTGCCGCATTTCAATAAATTCAAACCGCACATCGCAAATTTTGGGTATAAAATGTTAGCCGCATATACTGTACACGAAATCACATAAACTGAAACCGAATGAAGCAAGGGAAACCCTTTATTTATTACAAAACCATCACTGATCGATGCCCACACCCGAACGGTTTAATTAAATAACCCCACCCTATCTGAATAGACGGAAAATGTAACACACATTAACTTACTTCTAAAGTACAGTATAGAGGTTCGTAAAATGTAAAGGACTTTGTTTTGGTCGAGCAAAATATTTGTGCAAGGCCGAGCTCTAATTTTATTTAGATGTTCACTTATCCGACCTTGTTACATAACCACCTATACCTCAGTTCCCATCAAGTCGGGTATGCGGTATTGTGCTGTATCGTTGGTAGAAAAGAATGAAACGAAACAATCTGTAAAATAACCACAATTCTACCTTGAATTTCCTGGGAATGCTGTGTTTATGTGCTAAATTTTAAATGAGAATCTAAAAAACACAATTTTCACTTGAATGTAAATTACAATGTGATGAATTTGATAACTACAGGTTGTCAGATGGCAGTAGTGCAATGGATTCTCAAATGTTTGTGCACATTTTACTGCTATTCTCTTGTATAAGCGTGATTTCTGTGGGTACTCCAATTTCCTCCCACAAGTGAAACGAGAATTTATGTAATTGGGAAGACATTCCAGTTCAGGAGAGAGTGTGGAAGCTTTTCTTTGTAAATACGTGTCATCTTTGTTCATATAGCAATGCATTTCCCTAGTCTTTGTCCTCTCTATCTTCCGTGGGACCGATTATCCCCAGTGTAGCCCTTTAGCATCAGCAAGGTAGAGCATTTATCATGGTCGCAACAAAGGCAGATGTCATTATGACTCACGAACTATATAATGCCCTCCTGAGTTTGTGTATGCTCCTTTTAAACAAGGTAATGGCCCTGTTCCATGATCTTCCCTAGACCATGGTCACCCACCTTCGAAAGAGATCTTGCCATCTTTGTTTGTGTCCACACTGCTGCAGTCTTGATCAACACCGTTCATTTCCAAGAAGTCCTGGTAGTCGTTAAACGAAATGAAGCCGTCGTTGTCCTGTTTCCGCAGAATAAGGAGGGGATATTGCCTTGCTTGTTAATGGCAGCATTGTGAGTGCTGGTGCAAATTAATGGGAAGGTGGCTAGTGGTCAAGACGAGTAACAGATTCACATCCAAGGAAGGAAACGCGTCTCTGATCTACCACGGATATGGTAGTAATGGAATTAGCTTGTGTGCTGTTGATTGGTGGATTAGTATATCGCATAACTGCGAGTGATGGTTTTTACCTTAATGTCCCCTTGTCTACGCTCACCACCTTCAACTCAAAATTAACAGTGTGGTGAAGTATGGTCAAAGAACCCACAATCCGCAAGGCATGAGGAGGATCTCATCCAGCAGTGGACTGACTTAAGGTTTGTACATGTACCACTCATGCACGGAATTAGTCAATCACGGCAATGGAGGAACCTGCTGGAAACATCTTGAGAGGACGTGAGACTTTGGGAATGAATAATGGTTCTCATGATCATCATTATATCAGCTGGTACAGAGGTGAATGTAGGGTCTGATCAGGGGTACAAGTCTCACAGTAGCTGAAGGATCCCACAGGCTTGTGAGGGTCATGATCTAGCGATACACGACAGGAAGCATGGACTTGCTGTGGGGAAGTCGCACCTCTTAGAGGCTGCATTTCCAGTGCCTCAGGTAAACACGAGCGAGATGAACTGAGACACCCATCTAGTGTTCAGGTGCCATGGCTTGGGCACGAGAAGAGTGAGTAGATTCAGTCTTTAATGCTCACAGAGCAGCAGAGCTAAACACGACACATAAGTGCAATAGTGCTCGTCCATTGGGGGCTCTAAGCATTTACGTTCCCTCTCTTTCAATTCGTAAACTGCCAAGTAAGATAACACAGGATGTAGACAAGTGAAACATGACATGTAGCAAGAGAAGATAAGGTGGACAAAGTACATAGGTGTAATGAGATGCAAGAAGACGATACAGATGCAACTGCCTTCACTCACCAAGTCAATTGCTTCGAAATTAGCGTGCGTCTCTGATTCCCAGTCCTGTTTTTCAAAACAAATCACAAACAAAACTTTTATAATCTTAACATCATCATACGGAGCTGCGACACTGCATCTTGGTCATTGTGCGAAGTCAAAGTTGGAGAGTATTTTATTTGAAGAGACAAACAGATGTATATTTATTTATGTATTTCAGAACACTTCACAATAGAGTAGAATGTCTAGAGCCATGAACTACAGCGATCCATTTTACATTGCATCCTTGGCTAATCGTGTGGTTTGATCGTAGCTTATGACGATGCAAATAATCAACAAGCAATGAACAATTTAAACAACTATTCTCCGTTCGTCTTCACTGGATTCAATTATCGATTCCATGACTAGCGTATGGATATCAGTGTCCAAAGCCGATTTTGTCTTATTCAATTGTTTAACAACCTTAATAGGTAACGGAAAATTATCGAGAGAACATATGTCTCTCCACATAAAATATATAGAATGTTTTTATACGAATATATATTTTTTTTCCTATATAATAGGTGCTCACTAACGAAACGTTCGGTATCAGTGTCTATGTGAAAGGCTATGCCAGGCATCTTTGTCGTGATGGTGCAATGAGTGTATTCCCTACCATGGCTGAAGTCGTTGGTGATCCGTGAGCAACTGGAAGGTCGAATCTGGAGCCGCTGATGTGAGGATCGCAGCGATGCCCGCACTTTTATTTGCGAGCACCCAGGTGAGGGTGGGGCTCTCCAGGTGCGTGGGGCTTGGGAGTGGTGGGGGCGGTCGTGGGGTTGGGGTGGTACGTGTGCATGTTTACATGTGGCTGAGAGAGGTGACACTGTGGGGAGCCAAGGTGGTGCATCTGCCAATCTTCTCGAATATTCAACCCACGGCACATGGATGGATCTGTCCCGTGAGCTGCCAGCGAGCCTTCGACACTTGACGTGGCCTCAATGTGCACGTACCTGACAATTATGTATGCTGAGCTCTTCCTTTACTCTCAATGACAAAAACACCCCTAGTTACGTCGCTTAATTCAGCCTGTTACTCATGTGTGTGCTTATGTAATAATGTACTGTTTGGGAAAACACATGTAATTTATATTAATGTTGAAAAGGGTTCCTGCATGGAGAATGTTTGGACAATTGTATTAATGAGTGTTCGGCTTGGGCTAGAAAATGTGATAACCAGGAGAAAACCCATCACGCATAATAAAGATATAACACCCAAAGCTCTGGATATATAGATTCAGTCCTGTGTTATACTTCAATCTCCTGGCAAAATCACTTGTTTTTATGTCCTTCTATCCTCCCACGTCCATGCTTCACGCCTTTTACAATCAACCCCCAAAATCAGGATGATGGTGACGTATGGTCAACCAAGGGGATGTTGTGTGAGATTAAGAATAGCCTGTCTCCTTGGTGTGTGTGCGAGTCAGTTCATTGGTTGAGTATCAACAACACATAGGGTTGATGTTTGCATTGAATCTTGAATAAATCACGCTCAGGCTTGCAGAAAACTAAAAAGATCTGATGAATTAATGAGCATCATTTTAATGTTGCTGATTTAAGGAAGCATTAATCATTTGTGCCTTCTAGAAGATTACTTTGCAATGACAGCAAACGCTTTCAGCGCTCGAATTCGTCATGGCAGAAAGCTACTAGAATATTCTTTCAAGCAATGCATAAAAAAAAATGCATCGTCAACACTGTTTGTGTGCTCATTAAACTATGCACAGTAGGGATATGGTGTTCTCTATTGACACTACATGCATCAGTCTACCACGTGCATTGTCTGATGGTTGTCAATTTACACTACCTTTCATTAAGCGTTGGTCTTAATACATTAAATACATGCCATTTGTAATACGAATCATTTTATTTTAAATATATGTGTTATATTCAGGAAAATGTATACTCTGGTTCTTTCGGTATAGTCACGTAGGTATAAAATAAAATAAATTAAATCACGACGTTTCGGGCGCAACACAAGCGTCCGTCATCAGGTGGGACAACTACATCAAGAAACAATTGCTGAAGTGGGCAGGAAAATGTATGTAAGAAATCTACACTGCAAGGTCACAACAATCCCACGTGGTACAAAGGCAGTTGGTGGACTCTTGGATTCGTTAGTTGTCCACGTGTTCTGCTCGTGGACTTTTTTCCCCTTGATATTATAAATACATCGCTGTGAATACTTTTTGTAATATATTTTTATTCTTCCATCTACAAATGCATTGTGTAAATATGTATTTTACTCACGAATCTCTTTATCCTTCTTCATCCAGTCAACCTGAAGCGTTCCACCTCTGCTTATGGTAATGAAGAGGGACTCAATTTTTGAGTATTTTTTTACATATATGTTGAACTTTGTTTGCACCGTATGAAGCCAGCCGTACTAATCGAATGTGCAGGGGAAGGACAATAAATAAAAAACAAAAAAGCAGTTTCGAAGAAATAAGTTTTCAATCGAGATTTAAAAGTGCACATCTCCAGTGGCTTCCTGATATCGGAAGAAAGAGCGTTCCAGACGGTTGCAGAAGGGTATCTGAAATCGAGCGATGCAATGACCGTCTGTGGTCGATGGCTAGCTAAAATCCGCTGCAAGGATGATGGGAGTTCCCGTGATGGTTTATGTTCCATGACGAGATCAGCAAGGTATTGTTTCATTTGTGGCAAGTACTTTGTGTGTAATGAGTGCAACCTTATGAAGGTGGGTGTCTTCCTTTTGATATGTTTAAACACATGACATGCAAGGCACCAACTTTTATTCATCAAATTGTATTAAAATCTGGGGTGAAAATAACGTATTTCTACTTTTGAGTGCAAATAAAAGTGTGTGCATTGAAAGACTAGCTTTTTACCTAATTTGTATATTATTCCTTTGATGGAGAGAAGATTAAAGTGGTTTACTTAATGATCCATATTGTGTTGCATGGCCATACTCTCACTGTGGCTTGTCTTTAATTTAAAATAATGCAATTGTAATGGATCAGCTAGTTCTAGGACCTATATTCTTAGGTAACTATAAAAGGCACGTATTAATAAATACACAAATACTTTAAAGGGAAGTTTTCTTATTGGATGGCAGTTTGGGAAAAAGTCTTATTTTCAATTAAATATCAGCCACATTTTCATGCAAAAGTATGTTGTGTTTATGTCAGTGGAGCAATCACACCTGATTGTACACCACAGCATCGACTTCATTATTTTAGGGTTATGATCATTGACATTAAGTATTTTCTATCGTCTGATAGATGTATTACATCAACTTTTCTTAATTATTTTCTAGATTCAGGATTGGCATTTATATCAGCATCATCAATGATCGATCAGCTGATGATTGACGGCTTTCCCAAATATATAATAGCACTGAAATAAAAAAAAGAATTAAAAACTTAAAGGCACTGAGACATTGGATAATGATTGCTTGTTGTAGCTGACACATTGTACCAGTCGATATCACGTTTATTAAAACCAAAGCTGCTTGTGGCTGAGCTGTTGTTCAGGCTGAAAGTCCATAGTGGGTGGTTAAATCACGTGACCTCACTTTCCCATGTCGGTCGTTTTGAGTTTGTGAAGATTGCAACCGGAAAAAGAGTGCACCAATCTCACAAATTATTACATAACTTACACTAAAATTTTAACGTGCTAAATTAATGCATTGCCACAAATATGGTTGAAACTACAGATTACTTCGTTAATAAATTTGCAACTTTATATATGTATGTTGAACTTCTTTCGCACCGTATGTCGCCCACCATGATATACAGTATATCAGCCACAGATTCATTCATCCATTACAATTTAATAATAATTCAAACATATGCTCCTGACAATAAGCCAAACAGTTTCTGATGTTTGCATTATATCTCCATTAAACATGCTTGGGCTTGAATCGTTCAAATAAAAATCTCATGAATATTGGTGAGTGTGCGTAAAACACTTTCTGGGAATTATAACAAAACTGCAACTTCTGAAAAAGGTTACCGTGCCTTTCGACTGAGTTAGTGCGGCCAAAAGAGAATTTGCATCCCTACGCAATCCCTGTGTGTAAATCCCTTGGGGAATCGGACATGCCAACAATCGTGGCCTACGCAATGTATATCATTGTTTTGGCCATTTGGTACTCAGGCTCCAGGAACTTAGCACGCAATTGGACAATCACAGAGATCTCCACTCCACTCACGCATAACGCAAACGGTCATCATTAGGTGTGATACATCCACTGCTGGATCAAGGCCTTCTCAAGTCGCAGCCATCTCTCACAATTCTGCGATGCAACTTTCCATCCAGTCCCTTTACATGTGTAGTGGGTGTAAATGGAGAGGCTTCTCTGGAGGCAACACGTTTATTTAACAATAACGATAACAATCCCTGATACAAAGGGGTAACGGCCACTTCCACCCGATACTCTAGGGAGGTATGTCCTCTGGGTTAGCCTGTCGTACACACTGGGGCAAGAGCTCTAGTATTGGTCCTCCAGCTAACGGGGTCTTGGGAGGCTAACTCTGACCCGACCTAGCCAAGGTCCTCGGGTCCTGGCCCTGGCTCCAGGTCTTCAGGGTGGCGTCTTCGGATCTTCAGTGGACAACAAGAGCCGGACCCGTTCAGGGGTCCGGCTTTTATACACAGTCCCAGCTCTCTCCACCTCTTAACCACGCCTTCCTTCTCGAACCTTCCAGTGGGACCTGGAGTGTGACGTCATCCCCCAGCCCCCCTTTTGGGGGTCTGGGGTCTGCATGTTGCACACCCGAAATGAAGGATGTGGGCAGCTGCTCCAAATCGAGGGCAAACACATTTATTGTGGTTAATCTGTAAGATGCAACCGCACGTGTGTCATACACACCAATTCTTGAACCGAGTCGCCATTAACCATATGACTGATGTACACGTCCGGTTATTCAATAACAGTTTTCTTAAACCCAATTCTACTACTGATACACCATCTTTGTCTTTGACAATAACCTTTACACTTCACTTTTCGCATATTACTTTAATCCTAAACTGTATGTCTATACCATCGACTTATATCGGTATCTCACACCCATTACCTCTACTGTATGTGTACAATATACGCACTGTACGTGTCACCATTGTACCACTTACGACTGTAATGGGCTCAGATAGGCGAACACACTTCTTTGGAAGCAAAACTGTTTATTAACAAGCTCGTTACACTAACATAAGGTGGTAACCACCGTCCTACTCTGACTAACACACACACCGTCACTCTCTATCTCAGACTCTCGGATACACTAGCGTGACCCAGTCAGGTGGGCTACTATGGGTCCGCTGACTGGAGGCTTGACTCTTCTTCTTCTCAGGAGGCGTCTTCACGATCCCTCTTCATTCTTGACACGGGCAGCCTCGAGCCCTGTGAGGAGGCTGCTTCTATTGGCCTCGGCGTGTGCGGGCCCCACCCCGGACACGCCTCTCTTCGAGAACCCTCTCGAAGCTCCCCGGCTATCCACCTGGCAACCCAAGGTCCCTCTGGGCCCGCGGCCCCCACCTTGATAGGTCACGTGTCCAGCCGGGTTCACTCAAGAGTGCCACGGCCTCACCCAACCTCCAGACTCCCTGAACCGGCCCTGACGTCATTCCTGCCTCCAGCCGGGATGACGTCATGTGTGTGTTTGGACCCGGGGGATAGTGACGCTCCCCCGCATAGTGACGTCACACGTGTGCGTGTGACACAGTAGTGACTGCCAGTCACTACACTACTATGCATATGTTCCATTATCAATAGCATTGAAAGTAGTCATACACTGGGTGCATGGGCATGGTTATAGACTAAACAGTATTAGGGTTAGAGAATTGCAATTACAGTATGTAAATACAGCGTGTCATCCTTTACAATGCACAGTGCTAAAACCCCTCCAATTGAATATGTCCCAAATGAACAATTCAAAGTCAAGCTTGAAGTCTAGACTAAGTCGATAACAAGTCTAGAACACTTCTATAACGATAAAAAACAACCTTTGGGTCCTTTACCTGCAAGATGCAACAGCACGTGTGTCACAGAAATTCTTGAACCGAGTCGCCATTAACCACGTGACTGGTGTACACGTGCGGTTATTTAATAACCCTGCCAGCCACCTACAGGCCCAACCCAGTCACCACATGCTGCTGTACACACATGCATTGATGCACAGCACATCAGGACTTTCACAGAACCAAACTTTTCTCCCTTGCTGCACAAGGAAATAATTAAAAGAGTGGTCCATTCCTAATGTGCCACATGCACCTCCAGTCACGAGCCTCTCTGGAATCACCTGAGCCCAACGGGCCGACTGAATCCGGGCACTCGAGTTCGGCCCTTCTTCCGTCCCCTGTTGACCCGGGGCCGGTACTACAGGCCAAGAGTAGTGGCGATCGCACATTGCGCCCAACAATGCCGCTACACATGGATTGATTTTATTGTCACTGGTGTTGGTGGTGAGTGGGAATCGAACTCCGGTGGCAGAGTTCGCAGTACAGCGCGCTAACAGCGACGCAACACACAAGCACACACAAGCATACACACACACACTCACGTATTTACACGTGTACATATTAACACGGGGTAGTCAGCTTTTATGTAAGCAAAGCTGGGTTTATTTCAATGCAAATGAAAAAAAACAATCCATCAGAACGCTGGGCTGAATTTGTAGAAAGAACCGTGTTTGCATTCTGTCCACCGCTGCCTTTCAGGTTACCAAGCCACGTCCAGCATTCTGACAGTAGTGTTGTTCAAGAGTGATCTGTGACTGGTATTTGTGAGTACGTGTACTGCATTGAGGTGTTTATTCCATAGTGAATGGATGCACTATGCCTCGTTGGAGTTGGTTTCATTCCGCTATTTTCGATCATGGTGCCAGTACGTCGCACAGCACAGTACATCTGAAATATTACTGAAATGCTTTGTACTAAAAGTACATTTCAATGGAGGCTTAGTGGTAGTGCGATTAGCAGTAGTGTCAAATACAGTAGTAATAGCTATAAATAGTAGCAGTAGTTTTTTTAATTAGGCATGTAAAGATTATCCTCTGATTCAGTGAAATGTTACAATTCTCTCTATTATATTCAAGATTATTTTCCTTTTTAACGTCTTATTTGTAATGTATTTAATCTCATTTGTGCCATTAAATTTGCTCAGAATAACGGTAATGTTTGCATATAATATGCAATACCATTTAAATGACAGAGAACGAATTATTTTATTGAATTAATACATCATTATATGCCTAATGCTTAGTAGCAGGGTTAACACTGGTCATGATGATTAAGAAGCTTGGAGTGGAAGCCTAACAAACTAAGAGCAACCCTTTCACCCCGCAGGCATGTCCTTGGAGTTCATTTTTTCAGCTTCAGCTTCTCCTTCTGCTTGTCAGAGTCCTTCTTGTAGAAATCAGAGAACTCTGGCATGGGAGAGAAATGTAATTTCAAATTGATGGCATACGTACGGGTTTCCCTCGCTTTCTGACGTAAATGTGTTCCAAAAGAGGGTGGACAAAGCTAAATTGTGTAGCGGAGACACATAACTCACAATGGACCGCAGGACACAGCTGCCTGTCGAGGAGTGCAGAGGTAGACACAATGTCGCACGTCCAACCACATTGCCGCATTTCAATGAATTCAAACCGCACATCGCAAATTTTGGGTATAAAATGTTAGCCGCATATACTGTACACGAAATCACATAAACTGAAATCGAATGAAGCAAGGGAAACCCTTTATTTATTACAAAAAGTGCGCATCACTGATCGATGCCCACACCCGAACGGTTTAATTAAATAACCCCACCCTATCTTAATGGACAGAAAATGTAACACACATTAACTTACTTCTAAAGTACAGTATAGAGGTTCGTAAAATTGAAAGGACTTTGTTTTGGTCCAGCAACCTATTTGTGCAAGGGCGAACTCTAATTTTATTTAGATGTTCACTTTTCCGACCTTGTTACATAACCACCTATACCTCAATTCCCATCAAGTCGGGTATGCGGTATTGTGCTGTATCGTTTGTAGAAGAGAATGCAACGAAAAAAATCTGTAAAATAACCACAATTCTACCTTGAATTTCCTGAGAATGCTGTGTTTATGTGCTAAATTTAAAATGAGAATCTAAAAAACACAATTTTCACTTGAATGTAAATTACAATGTGATGAATTTGATAACTACAGGTTGTCAGATGGCAGTAGTGCAATGGATTCTCAAATGTTTGTGCACATTTTACTGCTATTCTCTTGTATAAGCGTGATTTCTGTGGGTACTCCAATTTCCTTCCACAAGTGAAACGAGAATTTATGTAATTGGGAAGACATTCCAGTTCAGGAGAGAGTGTGGAAGCTTTTCTTTGTAAATACGTGTCATCTTTGTTCATATAGCAATGCATTTCCCTAGTCTTTGTCCTCTCTGTCTTCCGTGGGTCCGATTATCCCCAGTGTAGCCCTTTAGCATCAGCAACAAAGGCAGATGTCATTATGACTCACGGACTATATAATGCCCTCCTGAGTTTGTGTATGCTCCTTTTAAACAAGGTAATGGCCCTGTTCCATGATCTTCCCTAGACCATGGTCACCCACCTTCGAAAGAGATCTTGCCATCTTTGTTTGTGTCCACACTGCTGCAGTCTTGATCCACACCGTTCATTTCCAAGAAGTCCCGGTATTCGTTAAACGAAATGAAGCCGTCGTCGTCCTGTTTCCGCAGAGTAAGGAGGAGACATTCCCTTGCTTGTTAATGGCAGCATTCTGAGTGCTGGTGCAAATTAATGGGAAGGTGGCTAGTGGTCAAGACGAGCAACAGATTCACATCCAAGGAAGGAAACGCGTTTGTGATCTACTACGGATATGGTAGTGATGGAATTAGCTTGTGTGCTGTTGATTGGTGGATTAGTATATCGCATAACTGCGAGTGATGGCTTTTACCTTAATGTCCCCATGTCTACGCTCACCACCTTCAACTCAAAATTATCAGTGTGGTGAAGTATGGTCACATAACCCACAATCCGCAAGGCATGAGGAGGATCTCATCCAGCAGTGGACTGACTTAAGGTTTGTACATGTACCACTCATGCACGGAATTAGTCAATCACGGTAATGGAGGAGCCTGCTGGAAACATCTTGAGACGACGTGAGACTTTGGGAATAAATAATGGGTCTCATGATCATCATTATATCAGCTGGTACAGAGGTGAATGCTGGGTCTGATCAGGGGTACAAGTCTGACAGTAGCTGAAGGATCCCACAGGCTTGTGAGGGCCATGATCTAGCGATACACGACAGGAAGCATGGACTTGATGTGTGGAAATCGCACCTTTTAGAGGCTGCATTTCAAGTGCCTCAGGTAAACACGAGGGAGATGAAAAGAGACACCCATCTCGTGTCTAGGTGCCATTGCTTGGGCACGAGAAGAGTGAGTAGCTTCAGTCTTTAATGCTCATAGAGCAGCAGAGCTAAACACAACACATAAGTGCAATAGTGCTCGTCCATTGGGGGCTCTAAGCATTTACGTTCCCTCCCTTTCAATGCGTAAACTCCCAAGTAAGATAACACAGGATGTAGACAAGTGAAACATGACATGTAGCAAGAGAAGATAAGGTGGACAAAGTACATAGGTGTAATGAGATGCAAGAAGAGGATACAGATGCAACTGCCTTCACTCACCACGTCAATTGCGTCGAAATTAGCGTGCGTCTCTGTTTCCCAGTCCTGTTTTTCAAAACAATTCAAAAAAAACTTTTATAATCTTAACATCATCATACGGAGCTGCGACACTGCATCTTGGTCATTGTGCGAAGTCAAAGTTGGAGAGTATTTTATTTGAAGAGACGAACAGATGTATATTTATTTATGTATTTCAGGACACTTCACAATAGAGTAGAATGTCTAGAGCCATGAACTGCAGCGATCCATTTTACATTGCATCCTTGGCTAATCGTGTGGTTTAATCGTAGCTTATGACGATGCAAATAATCAACAAGCAATGAACAATTTAAACAACTATTCTCCGTTCGTCTTCACTGGATTCAATGATCGATTCCATGACTAGCGTATGGATATCAGTGTCCAAAGCCGATTTTGTTTTATTCAATTGTTTAACAACCTTAATAGGAAACGCAAAATTATCTTTAGCGTCATCGAGAACATATGTCTCTCCACATAAAATATATGGAATGTTTTTATACGAATATATAATATTTTTCCTATTTAATAGGTCCTCACTAACGAAACGTTCGGTATCAGTGTGTATGTGAAAGGCAATGCCAGGCATCTTTGTCGTGATGGTGCAATGAGTGTATTCCCTACCATGGCTGAAGTCGTTGGTGATCCGTGAGCAACTGGAAGGTCGAATCTGGAGCCGCTGATGTGAGGATCGCAGCGATGCGCGCACTTTTATTTGCGAGCACCCAGGTGAGGGTGGGGCTCTCCAGGTGCGTGGGGCTGGGGAGGGGTGGGGGCGGTCGTGGGGTTGGGGTGGTACGTGTGCATGTTTACATGTGGCTGGGAGAGGTGACACTGTGGGGAGCCAAGGTGGTGCATCTGCCAATCTTCTCGAATATTCAACCCACGGCACATGGATGGATCTGTCCCGTAACCTGCCAGCGAGCCTTCGACACTTGACGTGGCCTCAATGTGCACGTACCTGACAATTATGTATGCTGAGCTCTTCCTTTACTCTCAATGACAAAAACACCCTTAGTTACGTCGCTTAATTCAGCCTGTTACTCATGTGTGTGCTTATGTAATAATGTACTGCTTTTGGAAAACACATGTAATTAATATTCTTGTTGAAAAGGGTTCCTGCATGGAGAATGTTTGAACAATTGTATTAATGAGTGTTCGGCATGGGCTAGAAAATGTGATAACCAGGAGAAAACCCATCACGCATAATAAAAATATAACACCCAAAGCTCTGGATATATAGATTCAGTCCTGTGTTATATTTCAATCTCCTGGCAAAATCACTTGTTTTCCTGTCCTTCTATCCTCCCACGTCCATGCTTCACGCCTTTTACAATCAACCCCCAAAACCAGGATGATGGTGACGTATTGTCAACTAAGGGGATGTTGTGTGAGATTAAGAATAGTCTGTCTCCTTGGTGTGTGTGCGAGTCAGTTCATTGGTTGAGTATCAACAATACATAGGGTTGATGTTTGCATTGAATTTTGAATAAATCACGCTCAGGCTTCCAGAAAACTAAAAAGATCTGATGAATTAATGAGCATCATTTTAATGTTGCTGATTTAAGGAAGCATTATTCATTTGTGCCTTCTAGAAGATTACTTTGCAATGACAGCAAACGCTTTCAGCGTTCGAATTCATCATGGCAGAAAGCTACCAGAATATTCTTTCAAGCTATGAATAAAAAAAATACATCGTCAACACTGTTTGTGTGCTCATTAAACTATGCACAGTAGGGATATGGTGTTCTCTATTGACACTACATGCATCAGTCTACCACGTGCATTGTCTGATGGTGGTCAATTTACACTACCTTTTATTAAGCGTTGTTCTTAATACATTAAATACATGCCATTTGTAATACGAATCATTTTATTTAAAATATATGTGTTATTCAGGAAAATGTATACTCTGGTTCTTTCGGTATAGTCATGTAGGTATAAAATAAAATAAATTAAATCACGACGTTTCGGGCGCAACACAAGCGTCCGTCATCAGGTGGGACAACTACATCAAGAAACAATTGCTGAAGTAGGCAGGAAAATGTATGTAAGAAATCTACACTGCAAGGTCACAACAATCCCACGTGGTACAAAGGCAGTTGGTGGACTCTTGGATTCGTAAGTTGTCCACGTGTTCTGCTCCTGGACTCTTTTTTCCCCTTGATATTATAAATACATCGCTGTGAATACTTTTTTGTAATATATTTTTATTCTTCCATCTACAAATGCATTGTGTAAATATGTATTTTACTCACGAATCTCTTTAGCCTTCTTCATCCAGTCAACCTGAAGCGTTCCACCTCTGCTTATGGTAATGAAGAGGGACTCAATTTTTAAGTGTTTTTTTATATATATGTTGAACTTTGTTTGCACCGTATGAAACCAGCCGTACTAATCGAATGTGCAGGGGAAGGACAATAAAAAAAAAACACAAAAGCAGTTTTGAAGAAATAAGTTTTCAATCGAGATTTAAAAGTGCACATCTCCAGTGGCTTCCTGATATCGGAAGAAAGAGCCTTCCAGATGGTTGCAGAAGTGCATCTGAAATCGAGCGATGCAATGACCGTCTGTGGTCGATGGCTAGCTAAAATCCGCTGCAAGGATGATGGGAGTTCCCGTGATGGTTTACGTTCCATGACGAGATCAGCAAGGTATTGTGTTTCATTTGTGGAAAGTACTTTGTGTGTAATGAGTGCGACCTCATGAAGGTGGGTGTCTTCCTTTTGATATGTTTAAACACATGACATGCAAGGCACCAACTTTTATTCATCAAATTGTATTAATATCTGGGGTGAAAATAACGTATTTCTACTTTTGAGTGCAAATAAAAGTGTGTGCATTGAAAGACTAGCTTTTTACCTCATTTGTATATTATTCTTTTGATGGAGAGAAGATTAAAGTGGTTTACTTAATGATCCATATTGTGTTGCATGGCCATACTCTCACTGTGGCTTGTCTTTAATTTAAAATAATGAAATTGTAATGGATCAGCTAGTTGTAGGACCAATATCCTTACGTAACTAAAAAAGGCACGTATTAATAAATACACAAATACTTTACAGGGAAGTTTTCTTATTGGATGGTAGTTTGGGAAAAAGTTTTATTTTCAATTAAATATCAGCCTCATTTTTTTGCAAAAGTATGTTGTGTTTATGTCAGTGGAGCAATCACATCTGTATTGTACACCACAGCATCGACTTTATTATTTTAGGGATATTATCATTGACATTAAGTATTTTCTATCGTCTCATAGATGTATTACATCAACTTTGCTTTATTATTTTCTAGATTCAGGATTGACATTCATATCAGCATCATCAATGATCAATCAGCTGATGATTGAAGGCTTTCCCGAATGTATAATAGCACTGAAATAATAAAAGAACTAAAAACTTAAAGGCACTGAGACATTGGATAATGATTGCTTGTTTTAGCTGACACCAGTCGATATCACGTTTATTAAAACCAAAGCTGCTTGTAACTGAGCTGTTGTTCAGGCTGAACATCCATAGTGGGTGGTCAAATCACATAACCTCACTTTCCCATGTCAGTCGTTGCGAGTTTGTAAAAATTGCAACCAGAAAAAGAGTGCACCAATCTCACAGATTATTTCATAACTTATGCCAAAATTTTAATGTACTAAATGTATGCATTGCCACAAATATGGTTGAAAGTACAGATTACTTCGTTAATAAATTTGCAATTTTATCTGTTTGTTGAACTTCTTTCGCACCATACGTCGCCCACCGTGATATACAGTATATCAGACACAGATTCATTCATCCATTACAATTTAATCATAATTCAAACATATGCTCCTGACAAGCCAGTTTGTGATGTTTGTATTATATCTCCATTAAACATACTTGGGCTTGAATCGTTCAAATAAAAATCTCATGAAGATTGGTGCGTGTACGTAAAACACTTTCTGGGAATTATAACAAAACTGCAACTTCTGAAAACGGTTATCGTGCCTTTCGACTGAGTTATTGCGGCCAAAAGAGAATTTGTATTCCTACGCAATCCCTGTGCATAAATCCCTTGGGGAATCGGACATGCCAACAATCGTGGCCTACGCAAAGTATATTATTGTTTTGGCCATTTGGTACTCAGGCTCCAGGAACTTAGCACACAATTGGACAATCACAGAGATCTCTCCACTCATGCACCCGTGTCAGAGAGAAATGGATTCCTCACAGCTGCTCGATATCACTCGTTAATTCTCGTGGAAATGTATGCAATGCCTGTGTGTAAATCCCGGTGGGAATCGGACATTTGGTACTCAGGATCGAGATACTTATTTAAGGCTGTATCGACCAAGAGGAGACTCATGTTCCTTTCAGATAACCGCTGTCAGACATGACCGCGAATTGAACTCGGGTCGCCATGTTTATAACGCAATGTGCTTCATTTCATGATACATCCACTGCTGGATCAAGGCCTTCTCAAGTCGCAGCCATCTCTCACAATTCTGCGAGGCAACTTTCCATCCAGTCCCTTTACATGTGTAGTGGGTGTAAATGGAGAGGCTTCTCTGGAGGCAACACGTTTATTTAACAATAACGATAACAATCCCTGATACAAAGGGGTAACGGCCACTTCCACCCGATACTCTAGGGAGGTATGTCCTCTGGGTTAGCCTGTCGTACACACTGGGGCAACAGCTCTAGTATCGGTCCTCCAGCTAACGGGGTCTTGGGAGGCTAACTCTGACCCGACCTAGCCAAGGTCCTCGGGTCCTGGCCCTGGCTCCAGGTGTTCAGGGTGGCGTCTTCGGATCTTCAGTGGACAACAAGAGCCGGACCCGTTCAGGGGTCCGGCTTTTATACACAGTCCCAGCTCTCTCCGCCTCTTAACCACGCCTTCCTTCTCGAACCTTGCAGTGGGACCTGGAGTGTGACGTCATCCCCCCAGCCCCCCTCTTGAGGGTCTGGGGTCTGCATGTTGCACACCCGAAATGAAGGACGTGGGCAGCTGCTCCAAATCGAGGGCAAACACATTTATTGTGGTTAATCTGTAAGATGCAACAGCACGTGTGTCATACACACCAATTCTTGAACCGAGTCGCCATTAACCATATGACTGATGTACGCGTCCGGTTATTCAAAAACCGTTTTCTTAAACCCAATTCTACTACTGATAAGCCATCTTTGTCTTTGACAATAACCTTTACACTTCACTATTCGCATATTACTTTAATCCTAAACTGTATGTCTATACCATCGACTTATATCGGTATCTTACACCCATTACCTCTACTGTATGTGTACAATATACGTACTGTACGTGTCACCATTGTACCACTTACGACTGTAATGGGTTCAGATAGGCGCACACACTTCTTTGGAAGCAAAACTGTTTATTAACAACAAGCTCGTTACACTAACATAAGGTGGTAACCACCGTCCTACTCTGACTAACACACACACCGTCACTCAGTATCTCAGACTCTCGGATACACTAGCGTGACCCAGTCAGGTGGGCTACTATGGGTCCGCTGAATGGAGGCTTGACTCTTCTTCTTCTCAGGAGGCGTCTTCACGATCCCTCTTCATTCTTGACACGGGCAGCCTCGAGCCCTGTGAGGAGGCTGCTTCTATCGGCCTCGGCGTGTGCGGGCCCCACCCTGGACACGCCTCTCTTCGAGAACCCTCTCGAAGCTCCCCGGCTATCCACCTGGCAACCCAAGGTCCCTCTGGGCCCGCGGCCCCCACCTTGATAGGTCACGTGTCCAGCCGGGTTCACTCAAGAGTGCCACGGCCTCACCCAACCTCCAGACTCCCTGAACCGGCCCTGACGTCATTCCTGCCTCCAGCCGGGATGACGTCATGTGTGTGTTTGGACCCGGGGGATAGTGACGCTACGCCGCATAGTGACGTCATACGTGTGCGTGTGACACAGTAGTGACTGCCAGTCACTACACTACTATGCATGTGTTCTATTATCAATAGCATTGAAAGTAGTCATACACTGGGTGCATGGGCATGGTTATAGACTAAACAGTATTAGGGTTAGAGAATTGCAATTACAGTATGTAAATACAGCGTGTCATCCTTTACAATACACAGTGCTAAAACCCCTCCAATTGAATATGTCCCAAATGAACAATTCAAAGTCAAGCTTGAAGTCTAGACTAAGTCGATAACAAGTCTAGAACACTTCTATAACGATAAAAAACAACCTTTGGGTCCTTTACCTGCAAGATGCAACAGCACGTGTGTCACAGAAATTCTTGAACCGAGTCGCCATTAACCACGTGACTGGTGTACACGTGCGGTTATTTAATAACCCTGCCAGCCACCTACAGGCCCAACCCAGTCACCACATGCTGCTGTACACACATGCATTGATGCACAGCACATCAGGACTTTCACAGAACCAAACTTTTCTCCCTTGCTGCACAAGGAAATAATTAAAAGAGTGGTCCATTCCTAATGTGCCACATGCACCTCCAGTCACGAGCCTCTCTGGAATCACCTGAGCCCAACGGGCCGACTGAATCCGGGCACTCGAGTTCGGCCCTTCTTCCGTCCCCTGTTGACCCGGGGCCGGTACTACAGGCCAAGAGTAGTGGCGATCGCGCATTGCGCCCAACAATGCCGCTACACATGGAATGATTTTATTGTCACTGGTGTTGGTGGTGAGTGGGAATCGAACTCCGGTGGCAGAGTTCGCAGTACAGCGCGCTAACAGCGACGCAACACACAAGCACACACAAGCATACACACACACACTCACGTATTTACACGTGTACATATTAACACGGGGTAGTCAGCTTTTATGTAAGCAAAGCTGGGTTTATTTCAATGCAAATGAAAAAAAACAATCCATCAGAACGCTGGGCTGAATTTGTAGAAAGAACCGTGTTTGCATTCTGTCCACCGCTGCCTTTCAGGTTACCAAGCCACGTCCAGCATTCTGACAGTAGTGTTGTTCAAGAGTGATCTGTGACTGGTATTTGTGAGTACGTGTACTGCATTGAGGTGTTTATTCCATAGTGAATGGATGCACTATGCCTCGTTGGAGTTGGTTTCATTCCGCTATTTTCGATCATGGTGCCAGTACGTCGCACAGCACAGTACATCTGAAATATTACTGAAATGCTTTGTACTAAAAGTACATTTCAATGGAGGCTTAGTGGTAGTGCGATTAGCAGTAGTGTCAAATACAGTAGTAATAGCTATAAATAGTAGCAGTAGTTTTTTTAATTAGGCATGTAAAGATTATCCTCTGATTCAGTGAAATGTTACAATTCTCTCTATTATATTCAAGATTATTTTCCTTTTTAACGTCTTATTTGTAATGTATTTAATCTCATTTGTGCCATTAAATTTGCTCAGAATAACGGTAATGTTTGCATATAATATGCAATACCATTTAAATGACAGATTCTTGCACGGCCGATTGTAGGCACGAATGAGAGAGTACGAATTATTTTATTGAATTAATACATCATTATATGCCTAATGCTTAGTAGCAGGGTTAACACTGGTCATGATGATTAAGAAGCTTGGAGTGGAAGCCTAACAAACTAAGAGCAACCCTTTCACCCCGCAGGCATGTCCTTGGAGTTCACTTTTTCAGCTTCAGCTTCTCCTTCTGCTTGTCAGAGTCCTTCTTGTAGAAATCAGAGAACTCTGGCATGGGAGAGAAATGTAATTTCAAATTGATGGCATACGTACGGGTTTCCCTCGCTTTCTGACGTAAATGTGTTCCAAAAGAGGGTGGACAAAGCTAAATTGTGTAGCGGAGACACATAACTCACAATGGACCGCAGGACACAGCTGCCTGTCGAGGAGTGCAGAGGTAGACACAATGTCGCACGTCCAACCACATTTCCGCATTTCAATGAATTCAAACCGCACATCGCAAATTTTGGGTATAAAATGTTAGCCGCATATACTGTACACGAAATCACATAAACTGAAATCGAATGAAGCAAGGGAAACCCTTTATTTATTACAAAAAGTGCGCATCACTGATCGATGCCCACACCCGAACGGTTTAATTAAATAACCCCACCCTATCTTAATGGACAGAAAATGTAACACACATTAACTTACTTCTAAAGTACAGTATAGAGGTTCGTAAAATTGAAAGGACTTTGTTTTGGTCCAGCAACCTATTTGTGCAAGGGCGAACTCTAATTTTATTTAGATGTTCACTTTTCCGACCTTGTTACATAACCACCTATACCTCAATTCCCATCAAGTCGGGTATGCGGTATTGTGCTGTATCGTTTGTAGAAGAGAATGCAACGAAAAAATCTGTAAAATAACCACAATTCTACCTTGAATTTCCTGAGAATGCTGTGTTTATGTGCTAAATTTAAAATGAGAATCTAAAAAACACAATTTTCACTTGAATGTAAATTACAATGTGATGAATTTGATAACTACAGGTTGTCAGATGGCAGTAGTGCAATGGATTCTCAAATGTTTGTGCACATTTTACTGCTATTCTCTTGTATAAGCGTGATTTCTGTGGGTACTCCAATTTCCTTCCACAAGTGAAACGAGAATTTATGTAATTGGGAAGACATTCCAGTTCAGGAGAGAGTGTGGAAGCTTTTCTTTGTAAATACGTGTCATCTTTGTTCATATAGCAATGCATTTCCCTAGTCTTTGTCCTCTCTGTCTTCCGTGGGTCCGATTATCCCCAGTGTAGCCCTTTAGCATCAGCAAGGTAGAGCATTTATCATGGTCGCAACAAAGGCAGATGTCATTATGACTCACGGACTATATAATGCCCTCCTGAGTTTGTGTATGCTCCTTTTAAACAAGGTAATGGCCCTGTTCCATGATCTTCCCTAGACCATGGTCACCCACCTTCGAAAGAGATCTTGCCATCTTTGTTTGTGTCCACACTGCTGCAGTCTTGATCCACACCGTTCATTTCCAAGAAGTCCCGGTATTCGTTAAACGAAATGAAGCCGTCGTCGTCCTGTTTCCGCAGAGTAAGGAGGAGACATTCCCTTGCTTGTTAATGGCAGCATTGTGAGTGCTGGTGCAAATTAATGGGAAGGTGGCTAGTGGTCAAGACGAGCAACAGATTCACATCCAAAGAAGGAAACGCGTTTGTGATCTACTACGGATATGGTAGTGATGGAATTAGCTTGTGTGCTGTTGATTGGTGGATTAGTATATCGCATAACTGCGAGTGATGGCTTTTACCTTAATGTCCCCATGTCTACGCTCACCACCTTCAACTCAAAATTATCAGTGTGGTGAAGTATGGTCACATAACCCACAATCCGCAAGGCATGAGGAGGATCTCATCCAGCAGTGGACTGACTTAAGGTTTGTACATGTACCACTCATGCACGGAATTAGTCAATCACGGTAATGGAGGAGCCTGCTGGAAACATCTTGAGACGACGTGAGACTTTGGGAATAAATAATGGGTCTCATGATCATCATTATATCAGCTGGTACAGAGGTGAATGCTGGGTCTGATCAGGGGTACAAGTCTGACAGTAGCTGAAGGATCCCACAGGCTTGTGAGGGCCATGATCTATCGATACACGACAGGAAGCATGGACTTGATGTGTGGAAATCGCACCTTTTAGAGGCTGCATTTCAAGTGCCTCAGGTAAACACGAGGGAGATGAAAAGAGACACCCATCTCGTGTCTAGGTGCCATTGCTTGGGCACGAGAAGAGTGAGAAGCTTCAGTCTTTAATGCTCATAGAGCAGCAGAGCTAAACACAACACATAAGTGCAATAGTGCTCGTCCATTGGGGGCTCTAAGCATTTACGTTCCCTCCCTTTCAATGCGTAAACTCCCAAGTAAGATAACACAAGATGTAGACAAGTGAAACATGACATGTAGCAAGAGAAGATAAGGTGGACAAAGTACATAGGTGTAATGAGATGCAAGAAGAGGATACAGATGCAACTGCCTTCACTCACCACGTCAATTGCGTCGAAATTAGCGTGCGTCTCTGTTTCCCAGTCCTGTTTTTCAAAACAATTCAAAAAAAACTTTTATAATCTTAACATCATCATACGGAGCTGCGACACTGCATCTTGGTCATTGTGCGAAGTCAAAGTTGGAGAGTATTTTATTTGAAGAGACGAACAGATGTATATTTATTTATGTATTTCAGGACACTTCACAATAGAGTAGAATGTCTAGAGCCATGAACTGCAGCGATCCATTTTACATTGCATCCTTGGCTAATCGTGTGGTTTAATCGTAGCTTATGACGATGCAAATAATCAACAAGCAATGAACAATTTAAACAACTATTCTCCGTTCGTCTTCACTGGATTCAATGATCGATTCCATGACTAGCGTATGGATATCAGTGTCCAAAGCCGATTTTGTTTTATTCAATTGTTTAACAACCTTAATAGGAAACGGAAAATTATCTTTAGCGTCATCGAGAACATATGTCTCTCCACATAAAATATATGGAATGTTTTTATACGAATATATAATATTTTTCCTATTTAATAGGTCCTCACTAACGAAACGTTCGGTATCAGTGTGTATGTGAAAGGCAATGCCAGGCATCTTTGTCGTGATGGTGCAATGAGTGTATTCCCTACCATGGCTGAAGTCGTTGGTGATCCGTGAGCAACTGGAAGGTCGAATCTGGAGCCGCTGATGTGAGGATCGCAGCGATGCGCGCACTTTTATTTGCGAGCACCCAGGTGAGGGTGGGGCTCTCCAGGTGCGTGGGGCTGGGGAGGGGTGGGGGCGGTCGTGGGGTTGGGGTGGTACGTGTGCATGTTTACATGTGGCTGGGAGAGGTGACACTGTGGGGAGCCAAGGTGGTGCATCTGCCAATCTTCTCGAATATTCAACCCACGGCACATGGATGGATCTGTCCCGTAACCTGCCAGCGAGCCTTCGACACTTGACGTGGCCTCAATGTGCACGTACCTGACAATTATGTATGCTGAGCTCTTCCTTTACTCTCAATGACAAAAACACCCCTAGTTACGTCGCTTAATTCAGCCTGTTACTCATGTGTGTGCTTATGTAATAATGTACTGCTTTTGGAAAACACATGTAATTAATATTCTTGTTGAAAAGGGTTCCTGCATGGAGAATGTTTGAACAATTGTATTAATGAGTGTTCGGCATGGGCTAGAAAATGTGATAACCAGGAGAAAACCCATCACGCATAATAAAAATATAACACCCAAAGCTCTGGATATATAGATTCAGTCCTGTGTTATATTTCAATCTCCTGGCAAAATCACTTGTTTTCCTGTCCTTCTATCCTCCCACGTCCATGCTTCACGCCTTTTACAATCAACCCCCAAAACCAGGATGATGGTGACGTATTGTCAACTAAGGGGATGTTGTGTGAGATTAAGAATAGTCTGTCTCCTTGGTGTGTGTGCGAGTCAGTTCATTGGTTGAGTATCAACAATACATAGGGTTGATGTTTGCATTGAATTTTGAATAAATCACGCTCAGGCTTCCAGAAAACTAAAAAGATCTGATGAATTAATGAGCATCATTTTAATGTTGCTGATTTAAGGAAGCATTATTCATTTGTGCCTTCTAGAAGATTACTTTGCAATGACAGCAAACGCTTTCAGCGTTCGAATTCATCATGGCAGAAAGCTACCAGAATATTCTTTCAAGCTATGAATAAAAAAATACATCGTCAACACTGTTTGTGTGCTCATTAAACTATGCACAGTAGGGATATGGTGTTCTCTATTGACACTACATGCATCAGTCTACCACGTGCATTGTCTGATGGTGGTCAATTTACACTACCTTTTATTAAGCGTTGTTCTTAATACATTAAATACATGCCATTTGTAATACGAATCATTTTATTTAAAATATATGTGTTATTCAGGAAAATGTATACTCTGGTTCTTTCGGTATAGTCATGTAGGTATAAAATAAAATAAATTAAATCACGACGTTTCGGGCGCAACACAAGCGTCCGTCATCAGGTGGGACAACTACATCAAGAAACAATTGCTGAAGTAGGCAGGAAAATGTATGTAAGAAATCTACACTGCAAGGTCACAACAATCCCACGTGGTACAAAGGCAGTTGGTGGACTCTTGGATTCGTAAGTTGTCCACGTGTTCTGCTCCTGGACTCTTTTTTCCCCTTGATATTATAAATACATCGCTGTGAATACTTTTTTGTAATATATTTTTATTCTTCCATCTACAAATGCATTGTGTAAATATGTATTTTACTCACGAATCTCTTTAGCCTTCTTCATCCAGTCAACCTGAAGCGTTCCACCTCTGCTTATGGTAATGAAGAGGGACTCAATTTTTAAGTGTTTTTTTTATATATATGTTGAACTTTGTTTGCACCGTATGAAACCAGCCGTACTAATCGAATGTGCAGGGGAAGGACAATAAATAAAAAAACACAAAAGCAGTTTTGAAGAAATAAGTTTTCAATCGAGATTTAAAAGTGCACATCTCCAGTGGCTTCCTGATATCGGAAGAAAGAGCGTTCCAGATGGTTGCAGAAGTGCATCTGAAATCGAGCGATGCAATGACCGTCTGTGGTCGATGGCTAGCTAAAATCCGCTGCAAGGATGATGGGAGTTCCCGTGATGGTTTACGTTCCATGACGAGATCAGCAAGGTATTGTGTTTCATTTGTGGAAAGTACTTTGTGTGTAATGAGTGCGACCTCATGAAGGTGGGTGTCTTCCTTTTGATATGTTTAAACACATGACATGCAAGGCACCAACTTTTATTCATCAAATTGTATTAATATCTGGGGTGAAAATAACGTATTTCTACTTTTGAGTGCAAATAAAAGTGTGTGCATTGAAAGACTAGCTTTTTACCTCATTTGTATATTATTCTTTTGATGGAGAGAAGATTAAAGTGGTTTACTTAATGATCCATATTGTGTTGCATGGCCATACTCTCACTGTGGCTTGTCTTTAATTTAAAATAATGAAATTGTAATGGATCAGCTAGTTGTAGGACCAATATCCTTACGTAACTAAAAAAGGCACGTATTAATAAATACACAAATACTTTACAGGGAAGTTTTCTTATTGGATGGTAGTTTGGGAAAAAGTCGTATTTTCAATTAAATATCAGCCTCATTTTTTTGCAAAAGTATGTTGTGTTTATGTCAGTGGAGCAATCACATCTGTATTGTACACCACAGCATCGACTTTATTATTTTAGGGATATTATCATTGACATTAAGTATTTTCTATCGTCTCATAGATGTATTACATCAACTTTGCTTTATTATTTTCTAGATTCAGGATTGACATTCATATCAGCATCATCAATGATCAATCAGCTGATGATTGAAGGCTTTCCCGAATGTATAATAGCACTGAAATAATAAAAGAACTAAAAACTTAAAGGCACTGAGACATTGGATAATGATTGCTTGTTTTAGCTGACACCAGTCGATATCACGTTTATTAAAACCAAAGCTGCTTGTAACTGAGCTGTTGTTCAGGCTGAACATCCATAGTGGGTGGTCAAATCACATAACCTCACTTTCCCATGTCAGTCGTTGCGAGTTTGTAAAAATTGCAACCAGAAAAAGAGTGCACCAATCTCACAGATTATTTCATAACTTATGCCAAAATTTTAATGTACTAAATGTATGCATTGCCACAAATATGGTTGAAAGTACAGATTACTTCGTTAATAAATTTGCAATTTTATGTGTTTGTTGAACTTCTTTCGCACCATACGTCGCCCACCGTGATATACAGTATATCAGACACAGATTCATTCATCCATTACAATTTAATCATAATTCAAACATATGCTCCTGACAAGCCAGTTTGTGATGTTTGTATTATATCTCCATTAAACATACTTGGGCTTGAATCGTTCAAATAAAAATCTCATGAAGATTGGTGCGTGTACGTAAAACACTTTCTGGGAATTATAACAAAACTGCAACTTCTGAAAACGGTTATCGTGCCTTTCGACTGAGTTATTGCGGCCAAAAGAGAATTTGTATTCCTACGCAATCCCTGTGCATAAATCCCTTGGGGAATCGGACATGCCAACAATCGTGGCCTACGCAAAGTATATAATTGTTTTGGCCATTTGGTACTCAGGCTCCAGGAACTTAGCACACAATTGGACAATCACAGAGATCTCTCCACTCACGCACCCGTGTCAGAGAGAAATGGATTCCTCACAGCTGCTCGATATCACTCGTTAATTCTCGTGGAAATGTATGCAATGCCTGTGTGTAAATCCCGGTGGGAATCGGACATTTGGTACTCAGGATCGAGATACTTATTTAAGGCTGTATCGACCAAGAGGAGACTCATGTTCCTTTCAGATAACCGCTGTCAGACATGACCGCGAATTGAACTCGGGTCGCCATGTTTATAACGCAATGTGCTTCATTTCATGATACATCCACTGCTGGATCAAGGCCTTCTCAAGTCGCAGCCATCTCTCACAATTCTGCGAGGCAACTTTCCATCCAGTCCCTTTACATGTGTAGTGGGTGTAAATGGAGAGGCTTCTCTGGAGGCAACACGTTTATTTAACAATAACGATAACAATCCCTGATACAAAGGGGTAACGGCCACTTCCACCCGATACTCTAGGGAGGTATGTCCTCTGGGTTAGCCTGTCGTACACACTGGGGCAACAGCTCTAGTATCGGTCCTCCAGCTAACGGGGTCTTGGGAGGCTAACTCTGACCCGACCTAGCCAAGGTCCTCGGGTCCTGGCCCTGGCTCCAGGTGTTCAGGGTGGCGTCTTCGGATCTTCAGTGGACAACAAGAGCCGGACCCGTTCAGGGGTCCGGCTTTTATACACAGTCCCAGCTCTCTCCGCCTCTTAACCACGCCTTCCTTCTCGAACCTTGCAGTGGGACCTGGAGTGTGACGTCATCCCCCCAGCCCCCCTCTTGAGGGTCTGGGGTCTGCATGTTGCACACCCGAAATGAAGGACGTGGGCAGCTGCTCCAAATCGAGGGCAAACACATTTATTGTGGTTAATTTGTAAGATGCAACAGCACGTGTGTCATACACACCAATTCTTGAACCGAGTCGCCATTAACCATATGACTGATGTACGCGTCCGGTTATTCAAAAACCGTTTTCTTAAACCCAATTCTACTACTGATAAGCCATCTTTGTCTTTGACAATAACCTTTACACTTCACTATTCGCATATTACTTTAATCCTAAACTGTATGTCTATACCATCGACTTATATCGGTATCTTACACCCATTACCTCTACTGTATGTGTACAATATACGTACTGTACGTGTCACCATTGTACCACTTACGACTGTAATGGGCTCAGATAGGCGCACACACTTCTTTGGAAGCAAAACTGTTTATTAACAACAAGCTCGTTACACTAACATAAGGTGGTAACCACCGTCCTACTCTGACTAACACACACACCGTCACTCAGTATCTCAGACTCTCGGATACACTAGCGTGACCCAGTCAGGTGGGCTACTATGGGTCCGCTGAATGGAGGCTTGACTCTTCTTCTTCTCAGGAGGCGTCTTCATGATCCCTCTTCATTCTTGACACGGGCAGCCTCGAGCCCTGTGAGGAGGCTGCTTCTATCGGCCTCGGCGTGTGCGGGCCCCACCCCGGACACGCCTCTCTTCGAGAACCCTCTCGAAGCTCCCCGGCTATCCACCTGGCAACCCAAGGTCCCTCTGGGCCCGCGGCCCCCACCTTGATAGGTCACGTGTCCAGCCGGGTTCACTCAAGAGTGCCACGGCCTCACCCAACCTCCAGACTCCCTGAACCGGCCCTGACGTCATTCCTGCCTCCAGCCGGGATGACGTCATGTGTGTGTTTGGACCCGGGGGATAGTGACGCTACGCCGCATAGTGACGTCATACGTGTGCGTGTGACACAGTAGTGACTGCCAGTCACTACACTACTATGCATGTGTTCTATTATCAATAGCATTGAAAGTAGTCATACACTGGGTGCATGGGCATGGTTATAGCCTAAACAGTATTAGGGTTAGATAATTGCAATTACAGTATGTAAATACAGCGTGTCATCCTTTACAATGCACAGTGCTAAAACCCCTCCAATTGAATATGTCACAAATGAACAATTCAAAGTCAAGCTTGAAGTCTAGACTAAGTCGATAACAAGTCTAGAACACTTCTATAACGATAAAAAAACAACCTTTGGGTCCTTTACCTGCAAGATGCAACAGCACGTGTGTCACAGAAATTCTTGAACCGAGTCGCCATTAACCACGTGACTGGTGTACACGTGCGGTTAATCAATAACCCTGCCAGCCACCTACAGGCCCAACCCAGTCACCACATGCTGCTGTACACATGCATTGCTGCACTGCACAGCACAACAGGACTTTCCCAGAACCACACTTTTCTCCCTTGCTGCACAAGGAAATAATTAAAAGAGTGGTCCATTCCTAATGTGCCACATGCACCTCCAGTCACGAGCCTCTCTGGAATCACCTGAGCCCAACGGGCCGACTGAATCCGGGCACTCGAGTTTGGCCCTACTGTTGACCGGGGTCCGGTACTACAGGCCAAGAGTCGTGGCGATCGCGCATTGCGCCCAACAATGCCGCTACACATGGATTGATTTATTGTCACTGGTGTTGGTGGTGAGTGGGAATCGAACTCCGGTGGCAGAGTTCGCAGTACAGCGCGCTAACAGCGACACAACACACAAGTACACACAAGCATACACACACACTCACGTATGCACACGTGTACATATTAACACGGGGTAGTCAGCTTTTATTTAAGCAAAGCTGGGTTTATTTCAAGGCAAATGAAAAAAAACAATCCATCAGAACGCTGGGCTGAATTTGTAGAAAGAACCGTGTTTGCATTCTGTCCACCGCTGCCTTTCAGGTTACCAAGCCACGTCCAGCATTCTGACAGTAGTGTTGTTCAAGAGTGATCTGTGACTGGTATTTGTGAGTACGTGTACTGCACTGAGGTGTTTATTCCATAGTGAATGGATGCACTATGCCTCGTTGGAGTTTGTTTCATTGCGCTATTTTCGATCATGGTGCCAGTACGTCGCACAGCACAGTACATCTGAAATATTACTGAAATGCTTTGTACTAAAAGTACATTTCAATTGAGTCTTAGTGGTAGCGCTATTAGCAGTAGTGTCAAATACAGTAGTAATAGCTATAAATAGTAGCAGTAGTTTTTTAATTAGGCATGTAAAGAGTATCCTCTGATTCAGTGAAATGTTACAATTCTCTCTATTATATTCAAGATTCTTTTCCTTTTTTACGTCTTATTTGTAATGTATTTAATCTCATTTGTGCCATTAAATTTGCTCAGCATAACGGTAATGTTTGCATATAATATGCAATACCATTTAAATGACAGATTCTTGCACGGTCGATTGTAAGCACGAATGAGAGACTACGAATTATTTTAATTAATTAATACATCATTACATGCCTAATGCTTAGTAGCAGGGTTAACACTGGTCATGATGATTAAGAAGCTTGGAGTGGAAGCCTAACAAACTAAGAGCAACCCTTTCACCCCGCAGGCATGTCCTTGGAGTTCACTTTTTCAGCTTCAGCTTCTCCTTCTGCTTGTCAGAGTCCTTCTTGTAGAATTCAGAGAACTCTGGCATGGGAGAGAAATGTAATTTCAAATTGATGGCATACGTACAGGTTTCCATCGCTTTCTGACGTAAATGTGTTCCAAAAGAGGGTGGACAAAGCTAAATTGTGTAGCGGAGACACATAACTCACAATGGACCGCAGGACACAGCTGTCTGTCGAGGAGTGCAGAGGTAGACACAATGTCGCACGTCCAACCACATTGCCGCATTTCAATGAATTCAAACCGCACATCGCAAATTTTGGGTATAAAATGTTAGCCGCATATACTGTACACGAAATCACATAAACTGAAACCGAATGAAGCAAGGGAAACCCTTTATTTATTACAAAAAGTGCCCATCACTGATCGATGCCCACACCCGAACGGTTTAATTAAATAACCCCACCCTATCTGAATAGACGGAAAATGTAACACACATTAACTTACTTCTAAAGTACAGTATAGAGGTTCGTAAAATGTAAAGGACTTTGTTTTGGTCGAGCAAAATATTTGTGCAAGGCCGAGCTCTAATTTTATTTAGATGTTCACTTATCCGACCTTGTTACATAACCACCTATACCTCAGTTCCCATCAAGTCGGGTATGCGGTATTGTGCTGTATCGTTGGTAGAAAAGAATGAAACGAAATAATCTGTAAAATAACCACAATTCTACCTTTAATTTCCTGAGAATGCTGCGTTTATGTGCTAAATTTAAAATGAGAATCTAAAAAACACAATTTTCACTTGAATGTAAATTACAATGTGATGAATTTGATAAC
This sequence comes from Petromyzon marinus, assembly GCF_048934315.1. Classification (NCBI taxonomy): domain Eukaryota; kingdom Metazoa; phylum Chordata; class Hyperoartia; order Petromyzontiformes; family Petromyzontidae; genus Petromyzon; species Petromyzon marinus. Next base: position 14,089,717 of record NC_133669.1, read on the forward strand.
TACAGGTTGTCAGATGGCAGTAGTGCAATGGATTCTCAAATGTTTGTGCACATTTTACTGCTATTCTCTTGTATAAGCGTGATTTCTGTGGGTACTCCAATTTCCTCCCACAAGTGAAACGAGAATTTATGTAATTGGGAAGACATTCCAGTTCAGGAGAGAGTGTGGAAGCTTTTCTTTGTAAATACGTGTCATCTTTGTTCATATAGCAATGCATTTCCCTAGTCTTTGTCCTCTCTATCTTCCGTGGGTCCGATTATCCCCAGTGTAGCCCTTTAGCATCAGCAAGGTAGAGCATTTATCATGGTCGCAACAAAGGCAGATGTCATTATGACTCACGAACTATATAATGCCCTCCTGAGTTTGTGTATGCTCCTTTTAAACAAGGTAATGGCCCTGTTCCATGATCTTCCCTAGACCATGGTCACCCACCTTCGAAAGAGATCTTGCCATCTTTGTTTGTGTCCACACTGCTGCAGTCTTGATCCACACCGTTCATTTCCAAGAAGTCCCGGTATTCGTTAAACGAAATGAAGCCGTCGTCGTCCTGTCTCCGCAGAGTAAGGAGGAGACATTCCCTTGCTTGTTAATGGCAGCATTTTGAGTGCTGGTGCAAATTAATGGGAAGGTGGCTAGTGGTCAAGACGAGTAACAGATTCACATCCAAGGAAGGTAACGCGTTTGTGATCTACCACGGATATGGTAGTGATGGAATTAGCTTGTGTGCTGTTGATTGGTGGATTAGTATATCGCATAACTGCGAGTGATGGCTTTTACCTTAATGTCCCCATGTCTACGCTCACCACCTTCAACTCAAAATTATCAGTGTGGTGATGTATGGTCACATAACCCACAATCCGCAAGGCATGAGGAGGATCTCATCCAGCAGTGGACTGACTTAAGGTTTGTACATGTACCACTCATGCACGGAATTAGTCAATCACGGTAATGGAGGAGCCTGCTGGAAACATCTTGAGACGACGTGAGACTTTGGGAATAAATAATGTGTCTCATGATCATCATTATATCAGCAGGTACAGAGGTGAATGCTGGGTCTGATCAGGGGTACAAGTCTCACAGTAGCTGAAGGATCCCACAGGCTTGTGAGGGCCATGATCTAGCGATACACGACAGGAAGCGTGGACTTGCTGTGTGGAAATCGCACCTCTTAGAGGCTGCATTTCAAGTGCCTCAGGTAAACACGAGGGAGATGAAAAGAGACACCCATCTCGTGTCTAGGTGCCATGGCTTGGGCACGAGAAGAGTGAGTAGGTTCAGTCTTTAATGCTCATAGAGCAGCAGAGCTAAACACGACACATAAGTGCAATAGTGCTCGTCCATTGGGGGCTCTAAGCATTTACGTTCCCTCTCTTTCAATTCGTAAACTGCCAAGTAAGATAACACAGGATGTAGACAAGTGAAACATGACATGTAGCAAGATAAGATAAGGTGGACAAAGTACATAGGTGTAATGAGATGCAAGAAGAGGATACAGATGCAACTGCCTTCACTCACCACGTCAATTGCGTCGAAATTAGCGTGCGTCTCTGTTTCCCAGTCCTGTTTTTCAAAACAATTCCAAACAAAACTTTTATAATCTTAACATCATCATACGGAGCTGCGACACTGCATCTTGGTCATTGTGCGAAGTCAAAGTTTGAGAGTATTTTATTTGAAGAGACGAACAGATGTATATTTATTTATGTATTTCAGAACATTTCACAACAGAGTAGAATGTCTAGAGCCATGAACTGCAGCGATCCATTTTACATTGCATCCTTGGCTATTCTTGTGGTTTGATCATAGCTTATGACGATGCAAATAATCAACAAGCCATGAACAATTTAAACAACTATTCTACGTTCGTCTTCACTGGATTCAATTATCGATTCCATGACTAGCATATGGATATCAGTGTCCAAAGCCGATTTTGTTTTATTCAATTGTTTAACAACCTTAATAGGTAACGGAAAATTATCTTTAGCGTCATCGAGAACATGTCTCTCCACATAAAATATATAGAATGTTTTTATACGAATATATAATATTTTTCCTATTTAATAGGTGCTCACTAACGAAACGTTCGGTATCAGTGTTTATGTGAAAGGCAATGCCAGGCATCTTTGTCGTGATGGTGCAATGAGTGTATTCCCTACCATGGCTGAAGTCGTTGGTGATCCGTGAGCAATTGGAAGGTCGAATCTGGAGCCGGTGATGTGAGGATCGCAGCGATGCGCGCACTTTTATTTGCGAGCACGCAGGTGAGGGTGGGGCTCTCCAGGTGCGTGGGGCTGGGGAAGGGTGGGGGCGGTCGTGGGGTTGGGGTGGTACGTGTGCATGTTTACATGTGGCTGGGAGAGGTGACACTGTGGGGAGCCAAGGTGGTGCATTTGCCAATCCTCTCGAATATTCAACCCACGGCACATGGATGGATCTGTCCCGTGACCTGCCAGCGAGCCTTCGACACTTGACGTGGCCTCAATGTGCACGTACCTGACAATTATGTATGCTGAGCTCTTCCTTTACTCTCAATGACAAAAACACCCCTAGTTACGTCGCTTAATTCAGCCTGTTACTCATGTGTGTGCTTATGTAATAATATACTGTTTTTGGAAAACACATGTAATTAATATTCATGTTGAAAATGGTTCCTGCATGGAGAATGTTTGGACAATTGTATTAATGAGTGTTCGGCATGGGCTAGAAAATGTGATAAACAGGAGAAAACCCATCACGCATAATAAAGATATAACACGCAAAGCTCTGGATATATAGATTCAGTCTTGTGTTATACTTCAATCTCCTGGCAAAATCACTTGTTTTCCTGTCCTTCTATCCTCCCACGTCCATGCTTCACGCCTTTTACAATCAACCCCCAAAACCAGGATGATGGTGACGTATGGTCAACTAAGGGGATGTTGTGTGAGATTAAGAATAGCCTGTCTCCTTGGTGTGTGTGCGAGTCAGTTCATTGGTTGAGCATCAACAACACATAGGGTTGATGTTTGCATTGAATTTTGAATAAATCACGCTCAGGCTTCCAGAAAACTAAAAAGATCTGATGAATTAATGAGCATCATTTTAATGTTGCTGATTTAAGGAAGCATTATTCATTTGTGCCTTCTAGAAGATTACTTTGCAATGACAGCAAACGCTTTCAGCGTTCGAATTCATAATGGCAGAAAGCTACCAGAATATTCTTTCAAGCTATGAATAAAAAAAATACATCGTCAACACTGTTTGTGTTCTCATTAAACTATGCACAGTAGGGATATGGTGTTCTCTATTGACACTACATGCATCAGTCTACCACGTGCATTGTCTGATGGTGGTCAATTTACACTACCTTTTATTTAGCGTTGTTCTTAATACATTAAATACATGCCATTTGTAATACGAATCATTGTATTTAAAATATATGTGTTATATTCAGGAAAATGTATACTCTGGTTCTTTCGGTATAGTCACGTAGGTATAAAATAAAATAAATCACGACGTTTCGGGCGCAACACAAGCGTCCGTCATCAGGTGGGACAGCTACATCAAGAAACAATTGCTGAAGTGGGCGTGAAAATGTATGTAAGAAATCTAAACTGCAAGGTCACAACAATTCCACGTGGTACAAAGGCAGTTGGTGGACTCTTGGATTCGTAAGTTGTCCACGTGTTCTGCTCGTGGACTCTTTTTTCCCCTTGATATTATAAATACATCTCGATTTAAAGCTTTCGTGACTGCAATGATTCATCTTCTTTGGTTCTTTCGGTAAAGTCACGTAGAATGATAATAAAATAATAAATTGATAAAATAAAATAACACAATAATATTCTCACGACGTTTCGGCCACAACACAAGCGGCCTTCATCAGGTGAACGTGGCTCTTTCACTCCAGCGCTGTCCTACCAGACAGTCTCGCCCCTTCACCTGATGAAGGCCGCTTGTGTTGTGGCCGAAACGTCGTGAGAATATTATTGTGTTATTTTATTTTATCAATTTATTATTTTATTATCATTCTATGTGACTTTACCGAAAGAACCAAAGAAGATATAAATACATCGCTGTGAATACTTTTTTGTAATATATTTTTATTCTTCCATCTACAAATGCATTGTGTAAATATGTATTTTACTCACGAATCTCTTTAGCCTTCTTCATCCAGTCAACCTGAAGCGTTCCACCTCTGCTTATGGTAATGAAGAGGGACTCAATTTTTAAGTATTTTTTTATATATATGTTGAACTTTGTTTGCACCGTATGAAGCCAGCCGTACTAATCGAATGTGCAGGGGAAGGACAATAAATAAAAAACATAAAAAGCAGTTTTGAAGAAATAAGTTTTCAATCGAGATTTAAAAGTGCACATCTCCAGTGGCTTCCTGATATCGGAAGAAAGATCACTCCAGACGGTTGCAGAAGTGCATCTGAAATCGAGCGATGCAATGACCGTCTGTGGTCGATGGCTAGCTAAAATCCGCTGCAAGGATGATGGGAGTTCCCGTTATGGTTTACGTTCCATGACGAGATCAGCAAGGTATTGTGTTTCATTTGTGGCAAGTACTTTGTGTGTAACGATTTCGACCTTATGAAGGTGGGTGTCTTCCTTTTCACATGTTTAAACACTTGACATGCAAGCCACCAACTTTTATTCATCAAATTCTATTAATTTCTGGGGTGAAAATAGCGTATTTTTACTTTTGAGTGCAAATAAAAGTGTGTGCATTGAAAGACTAGTTTTTTTTTACCTCATTTGTATATTATTCCTTTGATGGAGAGAAGATTAAAGTGGTTTACTTAATGATCCATATTGTGTGTTGCATGGCCATACTCTCACTGTGGCTTGTCTTTAATTTAAAATAATGAAATTGTAATGGATCAGCTAGTTGTAGGACCAATATTTTACGTAACCAAAAAAGGCACGTATTAATAAATACACAAATACTTTACAGGGAAGTTTTCTTATTGAATGGCAGTTTGGGAAAAAGTCTTATTTTCAATTAAAATATCAGCCACATTTTTATGCAAAAGTATGTTGTGTTTATGCCACTGGAGCAATCACACCTGATTGGACACCACAGCATCGATTTTTATTTTTTAGGGTTATGATAATTGACATTAAGTATTTTCTATCGTCTGATATATGTATGACATCAACTTTTCTTAATTATTTTCTAGATTCAGGATTAGCATTTATATCAGCATCATCAATGAAGGATCAGCTGTTGATTGAAGGCTTTCCCAAATATATAATAGCACTGAAATAATAAAAGAACTAAAAACTTAAAGGCACTGAGACATTGAATAATGATTGCTTGTTTTCGCTGACGCCAGTCGATATCACGTTTATTAAAACCAAAGCTGCTTGTGACTGAGCTGTTGTTCAGGCTGAACATCGATAGTGGGTGGTCAAATCACATGACTCACTTTCCCATGTCGGTCGTTGCGAGTTTGTGAAAATTGCAACCAGACAAAGAGTGCACCAATCTCACAGATTATTCCATAACTTGTGCTAAAATTTTAATGTGCTAAATGAATGCATTGCCACAAATATGGTTGATACTACAAATTACTTCGTTAATAAATTTGCAACTTTATATATGTATGTTAAACTTATTTCGCACCGTACATCGCCCACTGTGATATATACTATATCAGCCACAGATTCATTCATCCATTACAATTTAATCATAATTCAAACATATGCTCCTGCCAACAAGCTAAACAGTTTGTGATGTTTGCATTATATCTCCATTAAACATGCTTGGGCTTGAATCGTTCGAATAAAAAAAATCTCATGAAGATTGGTGCGTGTGCGTAAAACACTTTCTGGGAATTATAACAAAACTGCAATTTCTGAAAATGGTTATCGTGCCTTTCGACTGAGTTATTGCGGCCAAAAGAGAATTTGCATCCCTACGCAATCCCTGTGCATAAATCCCTTGGGGAATCGGACATGCCAACAATCGTGGCCTACGCAATGTATATAATTGTTTTGGCCATTTGGTACTCAGGCTCCAGGAACTTAGCACACAATTGGACAATCACAGAGATCTCTCCACTCACGCACCCGTGTCAGAGAGTAATGGAGTCCTCACAGCTGCTCGATATCACTCGTAAATTCTCGTGGAAATGTATGCAATGCCTGTGTCTAAATTCCGGTGGGAATCGGACATTTGGTACTCAGGATCGAGCTACTTATTTAAGGCTGTATCGACCAAAAGGAGACTCAGGTTCCTTTCAGATAACCGCTGTTAGACATCACCGCGAATTGAACTCGGGGGGCCATGTTTATGACGCAATGTGCTTCATTTCATGATACATCCACTGCTGGATCAAGGCCTTCTCAAGTTGCAGCCATCTCTCACAATTCTGCGAGGCAACTTTCCATCCAGTCCCTGAATATGTGTAGTGGGTGTAAATGGAGAGGCTTCTCTGGAGGCAACATGTTTATTTAACAATAACGATAACAATCCCTGATACAAAGGGGTAACGGCTCCTTCCACCCGATACTCTGGGGAGGTTTGTTCTCTGGATTAGCGTTTGGTACACACTGGGGCAACAGCTCTAGTATCGGTCCTCCAGCTAACGGGGTCTAGGGAGGCTAACTCTAACCCGACCCAGCCAAGGTCCTCGGGTCCTGGCCCTGGCTCCAGGTCTTAAGGGTGGCGTCTTCGGATCTTCAGTGGACAACAACAGCTGGATCCGTTCAGGGGTCCGGCTTTTATACACAGTCCCAGCTCTCTCCGCCTCTTAACCACGCTTTCCTTCTCGAAGCTTCCAGTGGGACCTGGAGTGTAACGTCATTCCCCCAGCCCCCAAAGTAAGAACACTTCTATAACGATAAAAAAATAACCTTTGGGTCCTTTACCTATAAGATGCAACAGCACGTGTGTCACACAGAAATTCTTGAACCGAGTCGCCATTAACCACGTGACTGGTGTACACGTGCGGTTATTCAATAACCATGCCAGCCACCTACAGGTGTGGGGCCGAACGTCCCCCGCCATCACTGAATTGCCGGGGCCATTGCCCACCGACTCCCCCGTTCCATTCATACCGTCACCCCACGGCTGCTCTGTGGGGTTCGGGCTAGAGACCTCCACTACCCCGCCTTCCTGTGCATGTTTTAACCGATGGGTAGGGCAAGTCGCTTTACGCTCGCGGTGCGCTGCGGGGCGGCGTACCGCGATGAGCGCGCTCGCCCGTTAAAACTTCCTCCCGCCCGTAAACAAACAGGCGCGGCGCGTGTCTCCCTCCCACCCCTGCTCCACGTGCTCCGGTAATGACAAACACGCCTCTACCCCCTGTCCAGCCCCGTACACCAATCGCACGAGAGGGGGTTGGGGTTGAGGGATGGGCGGGCGGGACGTTTGCCATGCGCGCGCCGCTGATTGGGGAGGGTCGCCCAGTTCTGAGTTAAAGAGCCCGTTCGAAAAGTCGCGCGAACACGCGCGCGCTCGGCGCTTTAGCTCGCTACATCGTGATTAGCAATCGCCCAGGCACGCGACCACAACACCGTTGCACAGGCACACGAGCGCTAAACACCACCGAAAACAGTCGCTTAGGCACGCGCACGCTGAACAGCACACCCGTAAACAGCAGGCATGCGCACGCTAGGCGCTCCGCCTCAATGTAAACAACAATGCGTGCGTGCGACCACCAAGCAATCTTTACTCTCGTATCCGCTGCAAACAGCTGCGTATGCGCACGAGCGCAAACGAGTACTGTACACACTCGTACCGGTACGCGAACACCAAACACTCCGTCTCCCTCCTCGCACTCACAGCGATCACGACACAGCTTTATCCTCTATTAGCGGTTTTATTCCCCGCGAGTATCCCGCTAACTACGTGTGTCTGTGCGAGTCAGCAGACCCTCCTAGCCTATTCCTCAAGGATCCCAGATTTAGCTTATCCTGCCTATAGCTCCACTTTCTACCCTCAATTCAATAGCCCAAACTTACCTCTGCTCTACTTACGTTTGCTTCCACTCTGCTGCGCTGAACGCTGTAGAAAGTCAATACTGTGAGTCTTCTCCGTAGAGAGTTGAGTCTAGCTGCGCTGGGCTCGTTGCACAGACGTCTCGAACGGCTGACCCTCCTGCTCCGTGGACCGCGATGATTTTGAAGAAGAAGACTGTCTTTTGCTACGCTAAGCCTCCGTATTTTATACACCCTAAAGGCATTCCGTCGCTATGGCGCCTGCCCACCCGTGCTCCTTCATATTCAGATCTGTAATATTACTTATGACAAAGGCGTACCGTGGTTCCCACGCTCCGTACCGCCCTGTCCATTCAGAGGCTGAGTTATTTTCGTCCTTTTCACCTTCATGTCTCTTAGCTTACCTATAACAAAAGGCACTCCGATGCTTTCGCACCCATGCTGCCCGGCCCAATCGGAGGTCGAGTTATTTTTATCTCATTATCATCGAGTCCTTAATCCCATTCATAATAAAGGCGCACTGTGTTTCTCACACCCCAGGTGGCCCTGTCCATTCAGATCTTGGATATTCTTACCACTTTGTTATCTAGATCCCTGATCCTATCAAAGGCATTCCGTCTTGTGACCTTATCTCGCACAAAAGGCATTCATATGCTTCCGCCCTGCGTCACCCTGCTCATTCAAAGGCCTGAATGCTCCTATCCTGTTGTCATTTGGATCCGTGAGCTCACCTACAATCAGGGGCATTCAGTTCCTAATTCCATCTATAACAACAGGCATCTCGTGGTTAACACGCCCCATGCCGCGTGTGTGTAATTTCGTCCGTGGTGGCTTTACGGCCTCCGCCGAAACTACGTGATTTTAATATCAAGTCACGGCGCCGCGGTTCATGTCAGCTACGGGGGGAGATCGCCCAAATTCCCGGCCGTAGGAAACCATGAAACTTAATCCCATTAGGGGCTTCTGGAAAAAAACCTATTGACCAGGTGATCTCCCCTTTCGGCTCTATGTGGGGTGTGTGTGCGTTCGTGCGGCGGGGGGGGGGGGGTGTGCGGTGCGGTGCGCCGCGTCGGCATTGTCACCCCCCGGGGGTGGTGTCGCGGCGGAGGGCATCGTCCCTGACGGAGGTACTCTGCAGTGGTGGCACCACACAGCCCCCTGAGGTGCCAGTCCCCGTCCCGGGTTGACTGGAGCACCTCGCCTGGGTTGCCCCTACGAGGTAGCACCGCGGGGTCCGCGGGACTCGTCCGTCCCTTGTGGCTGGTCTCTCGGGGCTCCGGCGGCGGTCTCCTCCTCCACTCCAGTGGCTCTCTCCAGTCCTGGGTACCTGCGGGCTGGGAGACAAACTCGGGGGGCGGTGGGGTTCAGGGTTCGTCGTGCCCGTCTCCCCTGGCTTGGGTCGGGACTCTCTGGGGCCCGGGGCCCCATGGGGCCCATATACGGAACAAAGCCCCCGGGTATGGGGGGTGTGGGGACCCCGGAATTTCGGGGTCCTCGAACGGTGGGGTTCTCCCTCGCTGGGGTTGCCCTCCATGGTTTCAGTCGCCGGACATTGACTACCATCTCCCGGCCCCTCTCTCCCTCTTGAATCAGTACCATCCAGGGGGAAATCTGTCGCCCCACCGTACAGGGTCCCCGCCAGTAAGTGGTTAACTTCCCCACCTATACGGCCCCGACGTGAGGGGTGTGCAGCCACACCTTAGAGCCCGCCGAGTAGAAGGGGGGCTCCATTCGGGGTCGGGCGCTCCGCTCCTGCCGCTGGTGTGCGGTCTCGCCTTGCGGGTAGGCCCAAACTCTAGCTTCTCGTAGGGTCTCCATCAGGTGCTCCACGGGGCGGCTCCCTTCCTCCCGTTGTGGCGGAGGGACACCGAACAGCAGATCTGTGGGTAGGCGAGACTCGCGACCAAACATCATTAGGAACGGGGTCTGTCCCGTGGATGTGTGTAGCATGGTGGCGTAGGCGAACAGAGCATAGGGGAGGTGTTCGTCCCAGTCCTGTTGATTCGCTGCCGCCATGCGTTTAAGCTTCCCGGCTAGGGTCTGGTTCATTCTCTCTACCATCTCATTTGCCTGGGGGTGATACGCCGTAGTTCGGTCCTTCTGGATCCCGAACTCTCGGCACAGCGCCTGGAATAGCTCTGCCTCGAACTCACTACCCTGGTCAGTAATGACTCGTTCGGGGATCCCGTGCTTAAGTACGTAGTGTTCCACGAACGCTCGGGCCACTACGAGGGCTGTGTTATCGGGGATGGCCACCACTACGGGATAGCGTGTGAAGTACTCCACCGCTACGAGAATATATCGGTTGCCCCGGTGGGATCGCGGGAATGGTCCCTGCAGGTCGATCCCAACCAGCTGGTTCGTCCGGCTGACGCGGAATGGTCTCAGGGGTACTTGGTATCGCGCTGGTTTTGGCCCGCATTGCTGACACGCGTGGCAGCCCTGTACCCAGGCGGCCACGTCTTGTGCCAACTTGGGCCAGAGATACTGGCGACGCAGGGTTTCCCATGTGCGCCGTTCCCCGTCATGGCCCCCGAGCGGGTGGTCGTGTACTAGACTTAGCAGCTGGGGTCGCACCTTGGCGGGAACGCAGATGCATCCCGGCTGGCCCGCTTTGGTTAGTTCCCGTACTACCCCGTTCTGCACGCACAACCGAGCATACAAACCACTCCAGGGTTCCGGTAGGGCGTCCTTCTTCTCCTTTAGGGCCGTCGCCACCGCTGCCAGATCTGGATCCCGCAGCTGGGTTTCGTCTCAGCTGCTCGTCGTCCAGGCCCGGGAAGGCGCAGCCGACATCCTCCTGGATCCGATCGGGTGGGGTTGGGCGACCCGTCGGGCCGCGGGGTGTGGGCTCTGTGCCCGTCGAGTGGTCCCCCGGGTCCCTGGTTCCCCCTGCCGGGGTCTTTGTTGCGCATACTGCACTGTCTCTCACCGGGAGGGGGGGGGGGGTTAGTCTCGGTGCGCTCCTGGGGGCCCACCACCTGCCGGCAAGGGCCCCCGTGAAGCACGGGCAGACTTCCTCCACCCTTGTCTCGGCGCCCACCGTGGGCCGCCTCGACAAGGCGTCCGCGTTTGCGTGCGTACGCCCAGCTCGGTACTTAATTTGCAGGTTGTACTCCAGCAGCTGTGCCAGCCATCAGGCCATCTGCCCCGCGGTTCCTTGAATGTAAGGAGGAACTTCAGGGCATAATGGTCGGTGCGCGCCCGGCATTTCCTGCCATACAAATACGGTTGGAACTGTTTACACGCGAAGACCACGGCATACAGTTCTTGACGGGTCACGCAATAATTCAGCTCGGCCCCACTCAGGGTCCGACTGGCGTGTGCGATGACCCGCTCCGTTCCACCCTGCACCTGTGACAGCACCGCGCCCAGCCCATTGCTGCAGGCGTCGGTGTCTAAAATAAAATCAGTGGTGAAATCGGGGAAAGCTAGGGTGGGGGTGTGGGTAAGGTGGTCTTTGAGGGTGGTGAAGGCCGTCTGGCAGGCCTCCGTCCACTGATAGGGGTTCTTAGGGGAGGTGAGTTGGGTGAGGGGGCGTGCCACCTCGCTGAATCCCTTTACGAATCAGCGATAATAGGTGGCGAGCCCCAAGAATGAACTGATTTCCGTCAGGTTCCTTGCCCGTGGCCATTCCACTACGCCGCGCACCTTCTCCGGATCGGTGCACACTCCTGCCTCGCTTACTCGGTGTCCAAGGTACCCCACCTCGCGCTGCACAAGGTAACACTTACGCGGCTTGAGTTTGAGATGGGCTGCTCGCAATCGCTGGAACACCTCTCGCAGCCTGGACCAGTGCTCAGACAGAGATCTACTGAACACTATCACGTCGTCCAGGTAAATCAGGCACTGTTCCCACTGCAAGCCCCGCATCACCAACTCCATCAACCACTGGAACGTCGTGGGCGCGTTAGTGAGTCCGAACGGAAGCACTCGAAACTCGAACAGTCCCATCGGGGTGGTAAATGCGGTTTTTGGCCGATCCTCCTCCGCCATCTCCACCTGCCAGTACCCGGACGCCAGATCGAGGGGGGAAAAATACCGTGCTCCTGCGAGGCTGTCAAAGGTGTCGTCGATGCGCGGTATGGGGAAGGCGTCGCCGAGGGTGACTGCATTCAGCTTTCGGTAATCAACACAGAACCGGGTTGACCCATCCTTCTTCGTCACTAGTACCACCGGGGCAGACCAGGGGCTCACCGAGGGCTGGATTATGTTATCACGTAGCATATCCGCGACAGCCTCCTTGATCTGGGTCCGTTCAGGCACGCCCACCCGGTATGTGGGAAGTTTGATAAGTCGGGCTTCACCTTTGTCAATTTGGTGTTAAACAAGGTCTGTCCGACCTACATCTGAATCGTGTTCACTGAACACGCATCATGCAGGGGAACGATCTCGGCCCGGGGGGTCGGGCCGACCCGCCAGGCCAGATCCTGGTTGTGTTCGGGGCGGCCATGGTCTTCCGCCCAGAGTGCGAACACCGAGTCGTTAGAGTGGCGCGCGTGCAGGGGGTGTATGGTAGCTACTGTGGTGCACCGTCGTATCATCGCCGGGGTACTGTGTGGGTTAAACACCCACATGAACAGTCGCCCCCCATCTGCGTTTACCAGCGTGGCTGACCCTACGACTCCGTATCGCTCTGCCAACTCCGGTTGAGGGGTTAGCATTACCTCGCACGATGGTCGGTGTGTGGGGTCGGCGGAGGGGATTGCCACTGGCACCAGCATCTCGGCGAGCGGCCCGATGGTGACGGCCGATACCAGCGTAGCGGCTACGGGTATGAAGCGAGGGCGATTCGGCTCAGTTCCCAGGAACGGGATCCATTCCCCACTGCCCTCCACGGTGGTGCATCGCTGGCGGGGCTGCACGTTCAGCCCCAGCTTTTCCAGGAGGTTGGTACCTGCAATACACTCATGGCACAACACACGCGAGACATAGAATTCCTGTGTGCACACCTGGTTTCCGAGACGGACCTTGAGGGAGATCCTTCCCAGCAACCCCATCCCGGCTCTGCTCGCAGTGTGCAGCGCGCGATCCGGGGCCTGCAGGCGGCTCACGTCAACCCCGAGCACGCTGCAGTGCGCGGCGCTCACGAGTGAGGCTACAGCCCCCGTGTTCACCTGTCCTTCCACCAGCGATGTGGCCCCCGTGATTCCCGCCACCAGCTCCCGCAGCCAGTCGCCCGTGCTCACCGCGTCCCTGGGTGTTGTGGTCAGAACCTGCGTGGGGGTCACTCGCTCATCATTATTATCATCGTCGTTCTGCAAAGGGACCATGTTGACTGCACCCCTAGGTGGTCCATTCTCTAGGCGGCATTGGCGTTTAACCGTGGCGCGTTTATAGTGCGGGGGATCTGGGGACAGTCCCTCACGAGATGTCCTTGACGGTCGCACAGGTGACACGCTCGGGGGGCGGTCCCATAGGAGGCCCCCTGCCCATCCCTTCTTCCCCTTCCCGTACGCAGCTGTCCAAGGTCGGACTCTAACTGGGACACCCGTCCGGCCAGCCCCCCCACTGTGGAGTGTAGCTTCCCCATCTCGGACTGGATGGTTGTCATATTTTTATTCGCTTCCTCGCGTACATGGGTCATCCTATCACCTACTTGGGTCACCTGGCCGGCTATATCCTTTATGCCCGTCTGTATTCCCGCCACCCATCCCGGGGTTGTCTCGCGGGATACCGGAGGCTCCCTTTCCCGACCCCTTACCGTCCTTGGCCAGCTCCTGTTCTTCCTCTTCCTCCTCTGGGTACAGGCTCGAGATGGCCCACTCTCGTCCCAGCCCTCGAAGCTGCGCGCGCTCACTGGCCAGTTCCTCGCACTCGAGTGCGCGCTCGACGAGGGTATTAAAGGGGAGGCTCGTACCCCCCACTTTAGGCTGCCACCACGCGGTGCGGGCTAAATATCAGAGGATTTTGTCGGTGGCCAGCTCGTCAATCACCTCTGTTGCGAACTCTGGACGGGCGATCCGTGTTAGCGATCGCACGTCTTCAGCGTAATCGCGAAAATCCTCGACGGGTTGGTGGCGGCGCGCCTCTAAGGCCGTCTTGGCCTGTCTCACATTACGCTTGCCAAAACGCAGGTCGAGTTGGTGCATCAATTCTTCCAACTGGGTTTGGGTGCTTGCGGGTAGCGCCTCCACAAAATCCGCTGCACGCCCGTCTAGATTAATAGTGAGTTGTCGTAACACCTGTGCGTCCATCCAACCATTAATCTCTTTAGCCCTTATGATGTTACAGGCAAATGCCTTCCACGAAGGAGTCCCCCGGCCGGTGAATACATGCCTTAATTTTGCGTGGGTTAATGCGGGGGTTCGTACCGCTTCTGATGCCAAACTGTTGGGGCGAACGTCCCCCGCCATCACTGAATTGTCGGGGCCGTTGCCCACCGAATCCCCCATTCCATTCATACCGCCACCCCCTGGCTGCTCTGTGGGGTTTGGGCTAGCGACCTCCACTACCCCGCCCTCCTGTGCTGCTGACCGCGTCTGCATGTTTTAACCGATGGGTAGGGCGCGTCGCTTTACGCTCGCGGTGCGCTGCGGGGCGGCGTACCGCGATGAGCGCGCTCGCCCGTAAAAACTCCCTCTCACCCGTAAACAAACAGGCGCGGCGCGTGTTTCTCTCCCACCGCCGCTCCACGTGCTTCGGTAATAACAAACACGCCTCTACCCCCTGCCCAGCCCCGTACACCAATCGCACGCGAGGGGGTTGGGGTCGAGGGATGGGCGGGCGGGACGTTTGCCGTGCGCGCGCCGCTGATTGGGGAGGGTCGCCTAGTTCTGAGTTAAAGAGCCCGTTCGAACAGTCGCGCGAATACGCGCGCGCTGGGCACTTTAGCTCGCTACTTCGCGACTAGCAATCGCGCAGGCACGCGACCAAAACACCGTCGCACAGGCACACGAGCGCTAAACACCACCGAAAACAGTCGCTTAGGCACTCGCACGCTGAACAGCACACCCGTAAACAGCCGCGCAGGCACGCGCACGCTCAGCGTTCCGCCTCGATGTAAACAACCGTGCGTGCGCGCGATCACCAAGCAATCTTTACTCTCGTATCCGCTGCAAACTGCCGCGTATGCGCACGAGCGCAAAACAGTACTGTACACACTCGTACCGGTACGCGAACACCAAACACTGTCTCCCTCCTCGCACTCACAGTGACCATGACACAGCTTTATCCTCTATTAGCGGTTTTATTCTCCGCGAGTATCCCGCTAACTACGTGTGTCTGTGCGAGTCAGCAGGCCCTCTTAGCCTATTCCTCGAGGATCCCAGATTTAGCTTATCCTGCCTATAGCTCCGCTTTCTACCCTCGATTCAATAGCCCAAACTTACCTCTCCTCTACTTACGATTGCTTCCACTCTGCTGCGCTGAACGCTGTAGAAAGGCGATACTGTGAGTCGTCTCCGTAGAGGGTTGAGTCTAGCTGCGCTGGGCTCGTCGCACGGACGTCTCGAACGGCTGTCATTTGGATCCGTGCGCTCACCTATAATCAGGGGCATTCAATTCCTAATTCCATCTATAACAGGCATCTCGTGGTTCACACGCCCCGTGCCGCGTGTGTGTAATTTCGTCCGTGGTGGCTTTACGGCCTCCGCCGCGACTACGTGATTTTAATATCAGGTCACGGCGCCGCGGTTGATGTCAGCTACGGGGGGAGATCGCCCAAATTCCCGGCCGAAGGAAACCATGAAACTTAATCCCATTAGGGGCTTCTGGAAAAAAACCTATCGGCCAGGTGATCTCCCCTTCAGGCTCTACGTGGGGTGTGTGTGCGTTCGTGCGGGGGTGGGGGGGGGGTGCGGCGCAGTGCGCCGCGTCGGCGTTGTCACCCCCCGGGGGTGGTGTCGCGGCGGTGGGCATGGTCCCCGATGGAGCTACTCCACCGTGGTGGCACCACACAGCCTCCTGAGGTGCCAGTCTCTGTCCTGGGTTGACTGGAGCACCTCGCCTGGGTTGCCCCTACGAGGTCCAACCCAGTCACCACATGCTGCTGTACACATGTATTGATGCACTGCACAGCACATCAGGACTTTCCCAGAACCACACTTTTCTCCCTTGTTGCACAAGGAAATAATGAAAAGAGAGGTCCATTCCTAATGTGCCACATGCACCTCCAGTCACGAGCCTCCCAGGAATCACCTGAGCCCAAAGGGCCGACTGAATCCGGGCACTCGAGTTTGGCCCTTCTTCCGCCCCCTGTTGACCCGGGGCCGGTACTACAGGCCAAGAGTCGTGGCGATCGCGCATCGCGCCCAACAATGCCACTACACATGGATTGATTTTATCGTTACTGGTGTTGGTGGTGAGTGGGAATCGAACTCCGGTGGCAGAGTTCGCAGCACAGCGCGCTAACAGCGACATGACAACACACAAGCACACAAAAGCATACACACACACTCACGTATGCACACGTGTACATATTAACACGGGGTAGTCAGCTTATATTTAAGCAAGGCTGGGTTTATTTCAATGCAAATGAAAAAAACAATCCATCAGAACGCTGGGCTGCATTTGTAGAAAGAACCGTGTTTGCATTCTGTCCACCGCTGCCTTTCAGGTTACCAAGCCACGTCCAGCATTCTGACAGTAGTGTTGTTCAAGAGTGATCTGTGACTGGTATGTGTGAGTACGTGTACTACACTGAGGTGTTTATGCCATAGTGAATGGATGCATTGTGCCTCGAAGTTTGTTTCATTGCGCTATTTTCGATCATGGTGCCAGTACGTCGCACAGCACAGTACATCTGAAATGTTACTGAAATGCTTTGTACTAAAAGTACATTTCAATGGAGTCTTAGTGGTAGTGCTATTAGCAGTAGTGTCAAATACAGTAGTAATAGCTATAAATAGTAGCAGTAGTTTTTTTATTAGGCATGTAAAGATTACCCTCTGATTCAGTGAAATGTCACAATTCTCTCTATTATATTCAAGAACCTATTCCTTTTTTACGTCTTATTTGGAATGTATTTAATCTCATTTGTGCCATTAAATTTGCTCAGCAAAACGGTAATGTTTGCATATAATATGCAATACCATTTAAATGACAGATTATTGCACGGCCAATTGTCGGCACGAATGAGAGAGTGCGAATTAATTTTAATGAATTAATTCATCATTACATGCCTAATACTTAGTAGTAGGGTTGACATTGGTCATGATGATTAAGACGCAAGGAGTGGAAGCCTAACAAACTAAGAGCATTTTATTCTCATTCTACGTGACTTTACCGAAAGAACCAAAGAAGATAAGAGCAACCCTTTCACCCCACAGGCATGTCCTTGGAGTTCACTTTTTCAGCTTCAGCTTCTCCTTCTGCTTGTCAGAGTCCTTCTTGTAGAATTCAGAGAACTCTGGCATGGGAGAGAAATGTAATTTCAAATTGATGGCATACGTACAGGTTTCCGTCGCTTTCTGACGTAAATGTGTTCCCAAAGAGGGTGGACAAAGCTAAATTGTGTAGCGGAGACACATAACTCACAATGGACCGCAGGAGACAGCTGCCTGTCGAGGAGTGCAGAGGTAGACACAATGTCGCACGTCCAACCACATAGCCGCATTTCAATGAATTCAAACCGCACATCGCAAATTTTGGGTATAAAATGTTAGCCGCATATACTGTACACGAAATCACATAAACTGAACCCGAATGAAGCAAGGGAAACCCCTAATTTATAACAAAAAGTGCCCATCACTGATCGATGCCCACATCCAACCGGAATACCTAAAATGACCCCACCCTATCTGAATGGACTGAAAATGTTACACACATTAACTTACTTCTAAAGTACAGTATAGAATTTAGTAAAATTTAAAGGACTTTGTTTTGGTCGAGCAACCTATTTGTGCAAGGCCAAACTCTAATTTTATTTAGATGTTCACTTATCCGACCTTGTTACATAACCACCTATACTTCAGTTCCCATGAAGACGGGTATACGGTTTTGTGCTGTATCGTTGGTAGAAGAGAATGAAACAAAACAATCTGTAAAATAACCAGAATTTGACCTTGAATTTCCTTAGAATGCTGTGGTTACGTGCTAAATTTAAAATGAGAATCTAAAAAACACAATTTTCACTTGAATGTAAATTACAATGTGATGAATTTCATAACTACAGATTGTCAAATGGCAGTAGTGCAATGGATTCTCAAATGTTTGTGCACATTTTACTGCTATTCTCTTGTATAAGCGTGATTTCTGTGGATGCTCCAATTTCCTCCCACAAGTGAAACAAGAATTTATATAATTGGGAAGACGTTCCAGTTCAGGAGAGAGTGTGGAAGCTTTTCTATGTAAATACGTGTCATCTTTGTTCATATAGCAATGCCTTTCCCTTGGCTTTGTCCTCTCTATCTTCCGTGGGTCCGATTATCCCCAGTGTAGCCCTTTAGCATCAGCAAGGTAGAGCATTTATCATGGTCGCAACAAAGGCAGATGTCATTATGACTCACGGACTATATAATGCCCTCCTGAGTTTGTGTATGCTCCTTTTAAACAAGGTAATGGCCCTGTTCCATGATCTTCCCTAGACCATGGTCACCCACCTTCGAAAGAGATCTTGCCATCTTTGTTTGTGTCCACACTGCTGCAGTCTTGATCAACACCGTTCATTTCCAAGAAGTCCCGGTAGTCGTTAAACGAAATGAAGCCGTCGTTGTCCTGTTTCCGCAGAATAAGGAGGAGACATTGCCTTGCTCGTTAATGGCAGCATTGTGAGTGCTGGTGCAAATGAATGGGAAGGTGGCTAGTGGTCAAGACGAGCAACAGATTCACATCCAAGGAAGGAAGCGCGTTTGTGATCTACCACGAATATGGTTGTGATGGAATTAGCTTGTGTGCTGTTGATTGGTGGATTAGTATATCGCATAACTGCGAGTGATGACTTTTACGTTGATGTCCCCATGTTTACGCTCACCACCTTCAACTCAAAATTATCAGTGTGGTGAAGTATGGTCAAATAACCCACAATCCGCAAGGCATGAGGAGGATCTCATCCAGCAGTGGACTGAATTAAGGTTTGTACATGTACCACTCATGCACGGAAATAGTCAATCACGTCAGGAGCCTGCTGGAAACTTCTTGAGACGTCAGACTTTGGGAATGAATAATTGGTCTTATGATCATCATTATATCAGCTGGTACAGAGGTGAGTGCTGGCTCTGATCAGGGGTACAAGTCTCACAGTAGCTGAAGGATCCCACAGGCTTGTGAGCGCCATGATCTAGCGATACACGACAGGAAGCATGGACTTGCTGTGTGGAAATCGCACCTCTTAGAGGCTGCATTTCAAGTGCCTCAGGTAAACACGAGGGAGATGAACTGAGACACCAATCTCGTGTCCAGGTGCCATGGCTTGGGCACGAGAAGAGTGAGTAGCTTCAGTCTTTAATGCTCATAGAGCAGCAGAGCTAAACACGACACATAAGTGCAATAGTGCTCGTCCATTGGGGGCTCTAAGCATTTACGTTCCCTCTCTTTCAATTCGTAAACTCCCAAGTAAGATAACACAGGATGTAGACAAGTGAAACATGACATGTAGCAAGATAAGACAGAGTGGACAAAGTACATAGGTTTAATGAAATGCAAGAAGAGGATACAGATGCAACTGCCTTCACTCACCACGTCAATTGCTTCGAAATTAGCGTGCGCCTGTGATTCCCAGTCCTGTTTTCAAAACAAATCACAAACAAAACTTTTATAATCTTATCATACGGAGCTGCGTCACTGCATCTTGGTCATTGTGCGAAGTCAAAGTTTGAAAGGATTTTATTTGAAGAGACAAACAGATGTATATTTATTTATTTCAGAATACTTCACAATAGAGTAGAATGTCTAGAGCCATGAACTGCAGCGATCCATTTTACATTGCATCCTTGGCTAATCGTGTGCTTTGATCGTAGCTTATGACGATGCAAATAATCAACAAGCCATTAGCAAATTAAACAACTATTCTACGTTCATCTGCACTGGATTCAATTATCGATTCCATGACAAGCATATGGATATCAGTTTCCAAAGCCGATTTTTTTTATTCATGGATAATTGTTTAACCTTAATAGGTAACAGAAAATTATCTTTAGCGTCATCGAGAACATATGTCCCTCCACATAAAATATATAGAATGTTATTATACGAATATATATTTTTCCTATTTAATAGGTGCTCACTAACGAAACGTTCGGTATAAGTGTGTGAGAGGCAATGCCAGGCATCTTTGTCGTGATGGTGCAATGAGTGTATTCCCTACCATGGCTGAAGTCGTTGGTGATCCGTGAGCAACTGGAAGGTCGAATCTGGAGCCGATGATGTGAGCATCGCAGCGATGCGCGCACTTTTATTTGCGAGCACCCAGGTGAGGGTGGGGCTCTCCAGGTGCGTGGGGCTGGGGAGGGGTGGGGGCGGTCGTGGGGTTGGGGTGGTACGTGTGCATGTTTACATGTGGCTGGGAGAGGTGACACTGGGGGAGCCAAGGTGGTGCATCTGCCAATCTTCTCGAATATTCAACCCACGGCACATGGATGGATCTGTCCCGTGACCTGCCAGCGAGCCTTTGACACTTCACGTGGCCTCAATGTGCACGTACCTGACACTTATGTATGCTGTGCTCTTCCTTTACTCTCAATAACAAAACACCCCTAGTTATATTTTGATTTAAAGCTTTCGTGACTGCAGGGATTCACGTAGAATGGAAACAATAAAATAATTAAAATATAAAACAATAAAAAAATGTATTGTTACTCATGTGTGTGCTTATGTAATAATGCACTGTTTGGGGAAACACATGTAATTTATATTCATGTTGAAAAGGGTTCCTGCATGGAGAATGTTTGGACAATTGTATTAATGAGTGTTCGGCTTGGGCTAGAAAATGTGATAACCAGGAGAAAACCCATCACACATAATAAAGATATAACACACAAAGCTCTGCATATATGGATTCAGTCCTTTGTTATACTTCAATATCCTGTCAAAATCACTTGTTTTCCTGTCCTTCGATCCTCCCACGTCCATGCTTCACGCTTTTTACAATCAACCCGCAAAAACCAGGATAGTGAAGTATGGCCAACTAAGGGGATGTTGTGTGAGATTAAGAATAGCCTGTTTCCTTGGTGTGTGTGCGAGTCAGTTCATTGGTTGAGTATCAACAACACATAAGGTTGATGTTTGCATTGAATCTTGAATAAATCACGCTCAGGCTTCCAGAAAATTAAAAAAGATCTGATGAATTAATGAGCATAATTTTAATGTTGCTGATTTAAGGAAGCATTAATCATTTGTGCCTTCTAGAAGATTACTTTGCAATGACAGCAAACGCTTTCAGCGCTCGAATTCGTCATGGCAGAAAGCTACCAGAATATTCTTTCAAGCTATGAATAAAAAAATGCATCGTCAACACTGTGTGCTCATTAACCTATGCACAGTACGGATATGATGTTCTCCATTAACACTCGGTCTACCACGTGCATTGTCTGATGGTGGTCAATTTACACTACCTTTTATTAAACGTTGTTCTTAATACATTTAATACATGCCATTTGTAATACGAATCATTTTATATAAAATATGTGTCATATTCAGGAAAATGTATACTATTTGGTTCTTTCGGTAGTCACGTAGATATCAAATAAAATAAATTAAATCACGACGTTGCGGGCGCAACACAAGCGTCCGTCATCAGGTGGGCCAACCACAGCAAGAAACAATTGTTTAAGTGGGAAGGAAAATGTATGTAAGAAATCTACACTGCAAGGTCACAACAAGACCACGTGGTACAAATAAGGCAGTTGGTGGACTCTTGGAGTCGTAAGTTGTCCACGTGTTCTGCTCGTGGACTCTTTTTTCCCCTTGATATTAAAAATACATCGCTGTGAATACTTTTTTGTAATATATTTTTTGATCCTTCCACCTACAAATGCATTGTGTAAATATGTATTTAACTCACGAATCTCTTTAGCCTTCCACATCCAGTCAACCTGAAGCGTTCCACCTCTGCTTATAGTGATGAAGAGGGACTCAATTTTTAAGTAGTTTTTTCTTAAATATATATGTTGAACTTTGTTTGCACTGTATGCAGCCAGACGTGCTAATCGAATGTGCAGGGGGACAATAAATAAAAACAACAAAAAGCAGTTTTAAAGAAATAAGTTTTCAATCGAGATTTAAAAGTGCACATCTCCAGTGGCTTCCTGATATCGGAAGAAAGAGCGCTCCAGATGGTTGCAGAAGTGCATCTGAAATCGAGCGATGCAATGACCGTCTGTGGTCAATGGCTAGATAAAATCCGCTGCAAGGATGATGGGAGTTCCCGTGATGGTTTACGTTCCATGACGAGATCAGCAAGGTATTGTTTCATTTGTGGCAAGTACTTTGTGTGTAACGATTTCGACCTTATGAAGTTGAGTGTCTTCCTTTTGACATGTTTAAACACATGACATGCAAGCCACCAACTTTTATTCATCAAATAAAAGTGTGTGCATTGAAAGACTGGCTTTTTACCTCATTTGTATATTATTCCTTTGATGGAGAGAAGATTAAAGTGGTTTACTTAATGATCCATATTGTGTGTTGCATGGCCATACTCTCACTGTGGCTTGTCTTTCATTTTAAATGAAATTGTAATGGATCAGCTAGTTGCAGGACCTATATTCTTACGTAACTAAAAAGGCAAGTATTAATAAATACACAAATACTTTACACGGAAGTTTTCTTATTGGATGGCAGTTTGGGAAAAAAAGTCTTATTTTCAATTATATATCAGCCACATTTTTACGCAAAAGTATGTTAAATTTGATTTAAAGCTTTAGTGACTGTAGGGATTCATATTCTTGGTTCTTTCGGTAAAGTCGCGTAGAAGGGAAACAATAAAATAAAAATATAAAACAAAATTCTCACGACGTTTCGACTGCAACACAAGCAATCATCAGATGATGATTTTAGTCGTGAGAATTTTATTGTTTTATATTTTTATTATTTTATTGTTTCCCTTCTACGTGACTTTACCGAAAGAACCAATAATACAAAAGTATGTTGTGTTTATTTCAGTTGAGCAATCACATCTGTATTGTACACCACAGCATCGACTTCATTATTTTAGGGTCATGATCATTGACATTAAGTATTTTCCATCGTCTGATAGATGTGTTACATCAACTTTTCTTTATTATTTTCTAGATTCAGGATTTGCATTTATATCAGTATCATCAATGATCGATCAGCTGATGATTGAAGGTTTTCCTAAATATATAATAGCACTGAAATAATAAAGAAAAACTGAAAGGCACTGATGCATTGGATAATGATTGCTTGTTGTAGCCGACACATTGTACCCATTTGATATCACGTTTATTAAAACCAAAGCTGCTTGTGACTGAGCTGTTGTTCAGGCTGAACATCCATAGTGGGTGGTCAAATCACATGACCTCACTTTCCCATGTCGGTCGTTGCGAGTTTGTGAAGATTGCAACTGAAAAAAAGTGCACCAATCTCACAGATTATCCCATAACTTATGCCAAAATTTTAACATGCTAAATGAATGCATTGCCACAAATATCGCTGAAACTACAGATTACTTCGTTAATAAATTTGCAACTTTATACATGTATGTTGAACTTCTTTCACACCGTACATCGCCCACCGTGATATACAGTATATCAGCCACAGATTAATTCATCCATTAGAATTTAATCATAATTCAAACATATGCTCCTGACAACAAGCCAAACAGTTTCTGTTTGCATTATATCTCCATTAAACATGCTTGGGCTTGAATCGTTCAAACATCTCATGAAGACTGGTGAGTGTGCATAAAACACTTTCTGGGAATTAATACTTGTTAATATCAATACAATGACTGAACACTACAGCATCATAACATTGTCTTAGATAACATGAAACTCAACAATAGATCCTGGATGGACCAGACACCTACATTAGTACTGAATAGCTATACAAGAGAATAAGCTACTGTGTTAAGGGCACATCGTGTAATCACCATACTGCATCTTAAATGTACAGCGCTACACATAACACTGAACTGTGGATGAGATATTTCGTCATCCTTGCTCTCAAGATCGCAATAACGTTACATGGGTACAAGTCTGACTCGATTACAAGTAACATTCACAATAAGGCAAGTGGCAGGCTTTGTTGTTAACTAGGCCTCATATTTATCATAACAGCATTATAAAGGCATTTACAGCATTATGGCGTTCATTCTAACATTATGACAGCATTCCCAGTATTATAAGAACATAAACAAACTTACAGACAATGCTTCTTAAAGTCCCACAATGAACCGATGCAACTGTCTTCACGGAGACGTTATTCGTGCCTCCATTTTGTACTCTGTGTAATGGCTGACACCCTGCCGCGTGGCTGAGAGGGAATCTTAAATCGTCACTTCCTGGTCACGTGACCAAACACAGCATCAAAACAGGAAATTTCTGTGTACACACACCTCCACACCTGCCGTGAGGCAGAACAATGTATGTAAGAAACCTATACTGCAAGGTCACCACCAGACCACACTGTATGAATAATGCAGTTTAACCCGTAGGCTGAAGCTAGTTGTAATTACTGGTGAAACGTCGTACTCAGTTTGTAAATGTTGTGGCTTGGCTCTCCAACACACCGGTGTGCTGTACTTGTGACGAATTGGCATGTTCTGTTTACATGCCAACCCTTACTAGTTGGCTGTGTCGGGTGGTGGCGGGTTTAAACGGCACATTTATATATTTACACGATCTAACCCAAAACCTCTATTATGGATAAATAATGCAGTTGGTGAAAATCTTAGATGTCTTGGTTTTCTGCTCATGGACTCATTTTTTACATTGATATTCAAAATACATCGCTGTAAATACTTTTTGTAAGTGATATTTTTAGCCATCCACATACAAAAGAATTGTGTAAATATGTATTACTGGTAGGAAACGTAGTAGACTGGAAGCCCAACCGGGATTAATTCACAGGAGGCAGGGGATTAATTGTGGATGTCTGTGGATGTCTGTCCACGTGGGATGGGTGGGGCTGGGTGGAGAGGGGAGGGTAGGGAGGGGCTGGGTGGGGAGGGACTGGGTGGGGAGGGGAGGGTGGGGAGGGGCTGGTTGGGGAGGGCGGGGCTAGGTGGGGGGTGGGAGGGGTGGGGTTGGTTGGGGTGGGGCTGGGTGGGGAGGGGCTGGTCACCCCGTGGTGCCCTTATATGTACTGGAAGCCCAACCGGGATTAATTCTCACAGGAGGTAGGGGATTAATTGTGTATGTCTGTGGATGTCTGTCCACGTGTATCCGGACATTCGGATATAAAAAATGGGAGTGGTGGGGCTGGGTGGAGAGGGCTGGGTGGGGAGGAGAGGGTGGGGAGGGGCTGGGTGGGGAGGATGGGGCTGGGTGGGGGTTGGGAGGGGCGGGGCTGGGTGGGGTGGGGCTGGGTGGGGAGGGGCTGGTCACCCCGTGGTACCCTTATAAAACCCAACGTTTAACCTACTCACGCCGGCTTGTGCCCGCCCTCACAGTCGGGCATATTTGCAGAATACACCACGCCGCTGTTGACCCTGGCCACTGACCGAGCAACCAACGTTCCTACCAGCCCCCTCCGCAGGAATGTGTTTTTCTCATTAATCTCTTTAACCTTCCACATCCAGTCAACCTGAAGCTTTCCACCTCTGCTTCATGGTGATTAAGAAGGACCCAGAATTAATTGTAAAGTAGATTTTTGTATGTATGTTGAACTTCTTTCACACCGTATGTAGCCAACCGTGCTAATCGGAGATGCAGGGGAAGGACAATAAACTAAAGACAAAATACTGTGTTAAAGAAATGAGGTGTCAATTTAGATTAAAAGTGCACAGCTCCAGTGGCTTCCTAACATCAGAAGAGCATTCCAGACGGCCGCAGAAGTGCATCTGAAACCGAGCGATGCATTTACCGTCTTAGTTCGATGGCTCGCTAAAAGCCGCTGAGAGGATGACTGGAGTTCGCGTGATGGTTTATGTTCCTTGACGAGATCAGCAAGATTAATTTGTGAATTGCAATAATCAAGCCTTGTCAATACTATGTTACATGCCACCATGTTGGTTATGTCACGACTCAATAGTGGTGGAATGTGTTGTAGAGCCTTGATATGAAAATTGCAAGACCTGACGATATTTTGCACGTGGTCATCAAACGACATATTCTGGTAAATTATGGTGCCGAGGCTATTTAGATGATTAGAAAGCTGAATCCTGGAGTCTGCGACCACCACACCCGAGCCTTCTACATTTATTTTTTACTTGAGCCTGAGTGCCAACCAGCAGAACCTCCGATGTTTATGGATTAAGCGGCACTTTGTTTCGTGCAAACTACACGTGCACCGCTCGTATGCAATCTTCGAGGTTACCGAGGCTTTTGTGGTGCCACAGCAGCGAAGCCGCTCCGTCGGAGCCGTGCCTGCGGCAGTGGTGCTGGAGCAGCGGGGCAGCCTGGTCGGCGCCGTGGTAGCGGCGCCGCCCCCTGTGGTGCCACGGCAGTGAGGCCGGTCCGTCGGAGCCGTGCCTGCGGCAGGGGTGCTGCAGCAACGAAGCCGCCCGGCTTTCGTCGCGGCGCTTCCCCCACCACCCCCCACATGAACACACACACACACCCCCCACATAGAGCCCCGAGGGGAGGTCATCTGGCCGACAGGTTTTCACCTGGAAGCCCTCTCATGAGACCAATCTTCACGGTTTCCTGCGACCAGGGAATTGGGCGACCTCCCCCGAGGCTAGCTCGCACCGCGGCGCCGTGACCTGGTTGGTGGTTGCATGGTCACGACGGGGCTGCTCAGCCGCCGCGGATAGAGGGGCACACTCGACACGGCTCAGCAGGCAGGTAGAGGGTAAGGCGGAGTAACGAGCGGCGGGAAAACAGTGGCCCTCTCATTGGCAGGACGAATGCGCTTGTTTAAAGAGTAAAAAGCAGACGTCGGAGAAAGCACCGATCCGATTAGCAAGGAGCGGGAAATCCGAGGCTCCTGATTGGACGAGAGGCCAGCGGATTAGTGGCAAGTTATCTTTGATGTAAGGACAATAAAAAGCGCAGGGAAGGTAGGGGCAGTCAGTCGTGTTCTTCTGGGGTCAAGGATCGGAGGAGTCATCGTGCCTGCCACTGGATCGTCCGTGAGACGAGTCGCAGCGCAGCCAGGCCCCGTTCCCAGCAAGGACTACGTGCAGCCTCGCCTTTCCACGGCTTCCTACACCTCGGAGTCGAACCGTGGCTACGCGCCAGACGCGGATTATGCCCCGAGGGACTGCGGTGAGGGGGGGGGTGGTCGGAGGGGGAAGTAACCCTCCTCCGAGCACGCGAGAGGAGAGCAACGGCTCTCCAGGGAGCGAGGAGTCGGAGGTCAGCCTCCCCGACACTCTCCACATCTAGTTACCAAGGTTCTCCATATCAAAAATTTGGCTCGCCAAATTTTATTGAAGTGTTATTACATTATAAATATTTAGTTATTTTTAGTAAGTCGTTTTAATATCCATAAATCTAAGTGTTAGGCACTAATTATGCATGCATGTAATTATTTTCATGTGTATGACAAAATGTTCAGGACCTAAATACCATTGTCGAGGTCTGCAGGCCACCAGAGGGCTTCAAGAGAGAGCTCGTGTTGTTTTTATATTCTTCGATTGACGGAGCACAGATTAAAGGATTTTACTATATGATCCATAGTGTGGGTTGCATGGCCATAATCGCACCGTGGCTTGTATTTAATTTAAAATAATGAAATTGTAATGGATCAGCTCATTGCAGGACCTGTATTTCTACGTAACTAAATATGGCACTTATAAATTAACACACAAATAATGTACAGATAAGTTTCTTATTGGATAGCAGTTTGAAAAATAGCCTAGGTTTCAATTATATATCAGCCACATTTTTATGCAAAAGTATGTTGTGCTCATGTCAATGGAGCAATCACATCTGTATTGTACACCACATCATCGAATTCCTT
The DNA here is from genome assembly GCF_048934315.1 of Petromyzon marinus. Lineage (NCBI taxonomy): Eukaryota > Metazoa > Chordata > Hyperoartia > Petromyzontiformes > Petromyzontidae > Petromyzon > Petromyzon marinus. The sequence continues at coordinate 14,117,614 of NC_133669.1, forward strand.
ATTTAGGGTTATCATAATTGACATCAAGTATTTTCTCTCGTTTCCTAGATGTATTACATCAGCTATTCTTAATTTTCTAGATGAAGGATTTTCATTTATATCAGCATCATCCATGATTATCTCCTGCTGACTGAAGGCTTTCCCACATATAATAACATTTAAATACGAAAATAACTAAAAACTCGAAGGCACCGATCCATTAAAACGCCATCTGTGCAAGAACAGCCCCCCATAACGTTAGGCTCATCCATGACGCAATCACCTGAACAGTCTTTGCATGCATTGTGTTTAGTAGAACTTCTGGTAGTTGTTACATTTTGTTTACTTAATTTGTGTATTAGCAGTAAAATACTGTTGCTAACAAACAGCGTGGTGAACATGCAAATAAAAAACATGTTCTGGTAATAGATGTATTGTCTTTGAAACTGATTGATCCACACCAGACATGATTCCTTGCAAAACGTTTCTGTTTGGTATTTTAACATCTTAACACCTGTTTTATTGCCAGCAAGGGTAAAACCTATTTTTTATATTTTGAGACTGGCAAAGGAGGTCCCATGATGTAGCTGCTGACTCGAGCTCTCAATATCCTGATAGTGGCATTGTCTTTGTGCTCTGCGCTTTCTGGCGTCCTCTGGTCTAACACTGTTAGAGACTAGGGGGCCGTCCATAAATGACGTCACGCGATTTTGGACGCTTTTTTACCCCCCCCCTCGTCACACGGCGTCACGGAAAGTCAGAGACCCCCACTCAAATATGATGTCACAAAGCTCTGCCCCCCCCCCCCCCAAATAAAAAGATAATACATGCTTCAAATCGCTTTAAACTATTGTCATTCTAGAGCGTATTTAATGTGCCGCTGCACTCTGATGTTGTAGGAGAAAACATGTATTAAAAAGTGTATTTAATTAAGTAGAACGTGTTGTCTATACTCTTTGGTTCTTTCGGTAAAGTCACGTAGGTATAAAATAAAACAAATGTGATTTATTTTATTTAAAGTCACGTAGGTATAAAATAAATGTGATTTATTTATAAATGTGATTTATTTGATACCTACGTGACTTTACCGAAAGAACCAAAGAGTATGGATTCCTGCAGTCACGAAAGCTTCAAATCAAGATTGTGTTGTCTATATTTAAAGTTGCGCATTTTGATGTGACGTCACATTTCTCAAACCTCCCCCCCCCCCTCGTCACACATCGTCACAAATGTCTGACCCCCCCCCCCCAGGTGCGTGACGTCATTTATGGACGGCCCCTAGGCTCGAAAGAAATCTGTCTCTGGTGTGGACCAATTTCAAAGACAATGCATATACTACCAGAGGATGTTTTTGTTTGCAAAAGTATATGTGGTTAATGATGATTCCTTGCAAAAGGTTTATATTTGGTGTTTTAACATCTTAACACCTGTTTTATTCCTGAAAAGGGTCAAACTTTTTTTTATAACAAACAGCGTGTCTGCAGTTAAAGACTTAGTGTTCGTGCAATTATGATACTAACAATGCCATAATCTGTCCCAATATAGTATGTATAACGATAGTGATTGCTTGTTGTGGCCGACACATTGTACCCAGTCGATACCACATTTATACTGGTAGGAACGAAGTTGTAAACTGAGTGTACCAGCCTGCAATAGATTAATGTGTCCGTCCGTCCGTCCCCTTTCAATACTTTAACGAAGTGAAATCTCGTGCTGTTGGGTGTAAAATCAGCAATAGACAGCGCAGAGACTTGATATGTCTTATTGCACCCAACATTTGGAAGTCACATTATCTCATTTGCGAACTTCGCTTTTGGGGATGTGGCAAATTCACACACAGCCCACAGCCGAATACAAAATTCCAATGTTCCTACCAGCCCACCCTGCAGGGACCTGTTTAAAACCAAAGCTGCTTGTGACTGAGCTGTTGTTCAGGCTGAACGTCCATAGTGAGTGTTTAAATCACATGACCTCACTGTCTCATGTCGGTCGTTGCGAGTATATGAAGACTCCAACCGGATAAAGAGTGCACCAATCTCACGCAGAGGATGTGAATCCATCTCACAACCAAAATTACAATGTGCTACATTAATGCATTGCCACAAATATCGTTGAAACTACAGTTTACTTCATTAATAATTTTTGCAACTGTATGTCAACTTCTTTCTCACCGGATAGTGACCCCTCCCCCATAACCCTCGTGTGTGTGACCCTATTCATAGAAGTTGCATGGACATGGGTATGCACACATAGATGCACACAATGGTACAAAGACAAATATCCGCCGTATAGACTCAATAAGTTCTGTTAGCGAGCACCTATGAAGGCCGGCACAGCACACGAGGGGGTGAGTGGGCAGCATCACGCCCAGCCGCGTTTGTCTCCCTAGTGGCGATGTTTACACATCGCACCAGGTACTCATTTGAGGCTCAGTTGACCTAGGGGAGGCCCAAACCCGGTTCAGATAATCGTCATGAGTGTTGTGAGTGGGAATCGAACTCCGGTCGGCGGGAACATGCACATACACACACACTCACGTTTGCACACGTGTACACATGAAAAGGGGTGGTCAGCTTTAATTTAAGCAATGCTGGGTTTATTTAAATGCACGTGGAAAAACCCATACATCAGAACGCTGAGCTGCATTTGTAGACAGAACCGTGTATGCATTCTATCCACTGCTGCTTTTCAGGTTAGCAAGCCATGACCAGCATTTTAAAAGTAGTTTTGTTCAAGAGTGTTTTGCTACTGGTTTTCGTGAGTACGTGTACTGCACTGAGCCAATGCACTAGGTGTTTATTCCATATCGAATGGATGCGTTATGCCTCGTTGGAGTTTGTGTCATTGTGCTATTTGTAATAATGGTGCCAATGTCGTGCAGCGCAGTATATCTACAATGTTATTGAAATGCCTTTGTACTAAAAGTACATTTCAATTGAGCCATAGTGGTAGTGCTTATTTGCAGTAGTGTCAGATACAGTAGTAATATCTGTGAATAGTAGCAGTAGTTTTTTTACGAGGCATGTAAAGATTATCTTCTATGGATCGGTGAAATGTCACAATTCTCTCTATTATATTCAAAAATCAATTCCTTTTTAGGCATTATTTGTAATGTATTTCATCTCATTTGCATAAGTGTTTATTTAGCATAAACGTAATGTTTGCATACACCATGCCATACCATTTAAATGACTGATTCTTGCATGACCGATTGGAGGCATGGATGAGAGAGTACAAATTAATTTGAATGAATAAATACATCATTACATGCCTAATGCTAAGTGGTAGGGTTGACACTGGTCATGATGATTAAGAAGCAAGGAGTGGAAGCCTTACAAACTAAGAGCAACCCTTTCACCCCGCAGCCATGTCCTTGGAGTTAACTTTTCAGCTTCAGCTTCTTCTTCTGCTTGTCAGAGTCCGTCTTGTAGAATTTTGAGAACTCTGGAATGGGAGAGAAATTCCATTTTAAATGGATGGCATACGTACAGTTTTCCCTCGCTTTCTGACGTAGATGCGTTCCAAAAAAATAGTAGACAAAGCAAAATTGCATAGCATTGACCGCACAGTCACGTAACCCACAATGCACTACACGAGACAGCTGCCGTCGAGTCGCACAATGTCGCATGTCCAACCACATAACCGCATATCAGTGAATTTAGTGAAATAAAGCGGCCCAATTCCAAAATAACAAAGAGGCTGAGAATGGTGAATGAGGAGAGTAGAGTAGAGTTATAGAATGTGAGAATACTATTGGCAACACGACAGTTAGGGCATCTAAGAAAGGAAATGGAATATTTCAGGTATGACATCCTAAGACTTTCATAAATGAGATGGACTGGAAAGAAGGCGATAAATGGGAGTGAAGTGATCTGGTCAGGGGAATAAAAAGTGCACACCAGAGGAGTAGGGCTCTGGTTGAATGCAAACGCCAAAGCATCATTATTGGCATACAGACCAGTTAGTCCAAGAGTAATTGTAGCAAGATTTAATGGACCACCCCTAAATATGGCTCTCATCCAAATATATGCACCAACAGCAGATATCGTAGAAGAGGATATTTAAGAGTTCCTTGAAATGCTGGAAAACACGTAAAAAACTTCCTAGGAAAAATATTAAGATAATTATGGACTAGAATGCAAACATTTGGAAAAATAATATTGGATGGGAACGCATCATGCAAAGGTATGAATATGGAGAAAGATATAAAAGAGTTGAGAAACTGCTAGAATTCGCTTCAAAACATTACATGCTCATATGTAATATTAAGTTTAAACAAAAAGACTGCAGAACATGGATGTGCACTGAATAATAAGCATACGAATATGTTTGACTATGCAGAACATTCCAAGGAGCTGATGTAGCATTGGACCACAGCTTGGTATTATGCAACCTACGACGAAAACTCAAAGGTATATCCATAATGGAATGAGAAGAAAAGGAGCAATATAGAGGCGCTTGAGAACGAGGAGACAATGAGGAAATATGAAGAGGAAATATCGAGTAGAATCAAGGTGGCAAAATAGAACACCTTAGCATAGACAGCAAGGCATTAGCACTAAAGATAGTGGAGCAAGCAGCAGAAGCAAACCATAACCCTTAGTAGTAAAACCCAAATAAAAATGGATAAATGAGGAAATCTTTGAACTAGTACAGGAAAAGCAAAAAATAAGGCCAAGGCAAAGGAATTGGATTAGATGGTAACGAACTACAAAAGTATATGCAATGAGGTAAGGTCATTGGCAAAAAATTATAAGCAGGAATGGCTGGAAAAGCAATGTAGTAACATTGAATACTATGCTGTAGAATATAAGATCAGGGAGGTGTACAAACTAGTCAAGAGCACAAATAGGAAGCAAGGCAAACAGTGATAAAAGGCAAGGAAGGTAAGATCTTGATGGACAAAGAAGAGACAAAAAAAATTATGGACGAATTATTGCAGCGATTTGTATATAATACAGATCAATGGAATAAAGAGCTGCTGGATGAACTGGAAAATATATCCCCACTACCAAGGGATGATGAAAATATGACAGGAAATGGACAGGAAGTATGAGTATAGTTCAAAACACCAGGTATGAGACAGGGAGATTCACTATCACCAGACAACTTCGTCACATGTTTGTAAAGAGTGATGGATGCCATTCAGGACAACGGCACATGAATATCTTTACAGGGAGAAATAATGGAAGAAGCTGCATAATCCTGCAGGAAAGTGGTCACATGCTTGGCCATGTTTGTTTGTTGTAGTATGGAGTTAGACTGATGGCCTTAATCTTGACTTGCATCCCACTGGGATTTTTGCACACAGCGTTGGTATACGGTGCTTTTTCTGCAATATTTTGCTGTCTTTTCTTGGATTTTCTGTTTACACAAAGTCGCATAGTCACTTTAAGATGTTGTTTTCTTGTTCATGTTTTTGTTGTTTGTTGCGGTTGCACCCGATTCAAGAGCCGAATGGCTCACAGGGCTATACCAAATAAATGAAACTGAAAAACTGAAAACTGAAACATGCTGAATAAGTCAGGAAACTATGCAGGACTGAAGATTACCGTGGAAAAGACAAAGACGATGGTGTTCAGAAGGGAAGACGTTGAGAAATTAGTCTTATAAAGCAGCAAGATTGGGAATGTAAAGGAATTTGTATACTTGGGAAGTCTACTGACAAAAGACAATGACTGCACAAAAGACATGAGGCAAAATGAGTAATGGCAGGATTCAATAACATCTGGAGAAGCAAGCAGACCAACTATAAGACCAAACTGAACATCTTAAAAACACGTGAATCAGTACAGCTTTGTAGAATTGGACATTGAAAAAGACTGACTGATAAGATATTGGCACTCGAAATATATTACGACGAAAGGATACTGTATATAAACTCGACCCACAGAGTGACCATGTAAAAGCGAGAAAACGATTGCATGTAGAATAAGACCTGACACAGGCAGTGAACAGAAGGAAACTGAAACTATTTGGATACATATGTAGGATGGACACAGGAACAATAAAAGTGTGTTTGGAAAAATGGAAAGAACCGGAAAGAGAGGAAGACCTAACAGAGAATGCATTGACAATATAAGAGATTGGTGCAAGAAAGATGTGCGCTTATTGTGCATATTGGCACAAGACAGAGGAAAGTGGAAACAAATGACATGTGCAGTGGACCCCTACGGAATATCTGCCCATGGTGCCATGAGATGAAAGAAGAGACATATACATTTTTATTTAAAGCTTTCGTGACTGCAGGGATTCATATTGTTGGTTCTTTCGGTAAAGTCACGAAGAAGGGAAACAATAAAATAATAAAATATAAAACAATAACATTCTCACGACGTTTCGACTGCAACACAAGCAATCATCATCAGGTGTGAAAACCACTGCAAGAAAATTTGAAAAAAGTGGCGTTTTTTTAACGTTAGCACCACAGAGAGCGATTATTATTTTATTGTTTCCCTTCTACGTAACTTTACCGAAAGAACCAAGAATAAGAGAGATATATTTGCAACTGCTTTAACTCACGACGTCCATGGCTTCAAAAGTCGCACGCGTCATCATTTCCCAGTCCTATTTTTCAAAACAAAGCACAAACAACACTTTCAGAATAATAACATTGTCACACGGAGCAGCAACACTGCATATTGGTCATTGTGTTAAGTCAACGTTCGGAAGTATTCTATTTGAAGAGACTGAGGTCGATTTATTTTTTATTTAAAGTTTTCGTGACCGCAGGGATTCATATTCTTGGTTCTTTCGGTAAAGTCACGTAGAAGAGAAACAATAAAATAATAAAAAATATATTATTTGTCTATTTATTTCAGAATACTGTACCTCAGAATGCAGAGCAATGCCTAGAGCAGGGGTGTCAAACTCAATCGGATAATGGGTCAGCTTGGATTCAAATGCACCTTATAGTTCATAGTTCATAGTACATTTATTTGGTATAGCCCTGTGAGCCATTCGGCTCTTGAATCGGGTGCAACCGCAACAAACAAAAAACATGAACAAGAAAACATCTTAGAGTGATTATGTGACTGTGCAAACAGAAAATCCAGGAAAAAATATCAAAATATTCCTGAAATAGCACCGTACACCAACGCTGTGTGCAAAAATCCCAGTGGGATGGAAGTCAAATAACAACAACCACAAGACAACTAAGATTAAGGCCATCAGTCTAACTCCGTACTACAATAAACAAAAACATGGCCAAAACAAAACAAACGTTTTCGAAATCACCAAAATAAAAGCCATGAATGTGTAGAGGTGTTAACTACGCGCTGTTGCGTATCCCGCGTTGCCACCAGGGCGGTGCAGCATTACCCCTGGGTACAACGGTTGGGGTCAGTCGAGGTGAAACGGATCGTGGCCAGGGTTTGGTGCGAACCAATCAGACGGTTCCACGTGGGAATGTATGATTGGTTCTACCTGGCCACGAAGGGGTATAAGACGGGTGACCCAACGGACCTCGAGGAGTTCTCTCCCTGCACGAAGACAGAAGACTGGGCTGAAGCCTAGCTAGGACCCTGGACCAGCCTTTCAGCCCTTCTAAGGGCTAAGGCTCAGCATACCCAGTGGTCAGGACCCACCGGGCCAGCGGTGGGTCAGATAGCCTCCCCTAGGTCCTAGCCGGAGGACTAGGATAGCGGTAGACGTGTGAGTCCCGCCAAGTCCGGAGGTTGTACCTCCTTAGGTATCAAGGAGGTTAGCGGTAGACGTGAGCCCCGTGTTTCGCCGCTAATGGCAGTTCACTTGGCATTATTGGGCAAATTCGGGCGCAAATTTCGATTGGAGACATTAAATTGGCAGGGCCTATTTTGGTCTCTTCTTCCTTCGCCGTGCCGTGTTTATTAGGCACTGATTTTCTCGCGAAAATGCCTATTAAGATCCTTGTAGATCAAGGCTGCAACTTAAAAAACCGCTAGCCCCGGAGGCCTCGGCACATGGCATTTTGCTGGGGCCTTCAAACGCAGCTGCTAAGGGGTTAGATTTGGTGGCTGCACAGACCCTCGTAGCAGCCGACAGGGAGCCGTTCTTGCAGGTTTTGAATGTCGGATTGTCCACAACCGTCATTCCGCAAGGAACTGTGCTCGCTCACGCGACCCCGGTGCCGTTGGGGACCGGAGTCGCGGGACACGTGCGTGACACGCCGCAGGTCCCACCTCCTTCCGAATCGGATGAGAGATGGTTGGACGCGCTCTGCACAGACACGGGTGATCTGTCTCATTCGCAGCGAATTAAATTGCGCGCTCTTCTGCGAGAATTTTCCGATGTCTTTAGTAAATCTAAATTTGATATTGGCTGCACCAAGCTGCTGCGTCACCACATTGATACTGGTGATGCTGCCCCGATTCGACAAAACCCGTTTCGGCTTAGCCCGGCGGAGAAACAGCATGTTAAATCGGCTGTGGATGACATGCTGAAGGCCGATATAATTTCTCCCTCCACTAGTCCCTGGGGTGCTCCAATAGTGCTGGTCAAAAAGCACGATGGCAGTCTCCGTTTTTGCGTTGATTTTCGGCGCCTAAATAAAATCTCGGTAGCAGACGCCTACCCTCTCCCACGTATGGACGAGTCATTGGATGCCCTGGCAGGGGCGCACTATTTCTCCACCTTGGACCTTCTGTCGGGGTTTTGGCAACTCCCCCTCGACGAATCGTCAAAACCTAAGACTGCTTTTCGGACACCACAGGGCCTTTTCGAGTTTAATAGATTGCCCATGGGTCTCCACTCGGCCCCAGCGACGTTCCAGAGGCTCATGGAGCTGGTCCTCGCTGGGCTCCAGTGGGACTCATGTCTCATTTATCTTGACGACGTCATCGTCTTTAGCCGCACGTTCGGCGAACACATCGAACGGTTGCGTGCTGTCTTCTTGAAAATGCGGGCCGCTAACTTGAAATTCAAGCCGCAGAAGTGTCACCTTCTGCGTGAGTCTGTGCGCTATCTGGGCCACATAGTTAGCCGCTCGGGCATCTCTACCGACCCTGAAAAAACCAAATGTGTTCAACATTGGCCGACCCCTACATCTGCGGGCGATGTTCGTAGTTTTATTGGTTTTGCGTCGTACTACCGCCGGTTTGTTGCTGGCTTCGCGACGATTGCCAAGCCGCTCCACGCCCTTACGTCAAAAGGGGTGGCGTTTCATTGGGGGGACGCAGAACAGGCTGCGTTCGACTCCTTGCGGAACGCGCTCGTGACGGCACCGTCCCTTGCGTACCCCGATTTTTCCGTGCCATTCGTGTTGGACACCGACGCTAGCAATACGGGGATTGGGGGTGTTCTGTCACAAAAAGTTGATGGCATTGAAAGGGTTGTTGCCTATGGTAGCAGAGTCTTGTCTCTTGCTGAACAAAGATACTGTGTGACCAGACGTGAGCTGCTGGCCATTGTTTTTTTTATTCAGCAATACAGGCCGTACCTGTATGGTCAGCATTTTACCGTGAGATCTGATCATTCGGCTTTACAGTACGCTCTGCGGGTTGACCAACTGTCCGGGCAGCTTTCTCGGTGGCTCGAAGTCCTTCAGGACTACGATTTCAATGTCACTTACCGTAGGGGTGCACAACACACGAATGCCGATGCGTTGTCTCACCTTCCGCCGGCTCAAAAATGTGCATGTTTTTTGGGCTCGGGCCGTTGTAAGCCGCCACTGCCTGCGCAGGTCGCGCCTCTCACAACGGTGTCAGCCGCACTTCCCTCCGCCTCAGCGCCGATGTTGGATCATGCAGATCTAATGGCCAGTGACGATTTGCTGGGGCTAACTTTGGCCGAATGGGGTCGGCACCAGGGCGAGGACATGTCATTATTGAGGTTGCGTCGCCACGCGAATAATGCGGTTCCAAGACAGGGCAAATTTAATTAATTTGTCATGAAGCGTGGCTTGTTGATGCATTGGGATGCTGACTCGTGTCAACATAAAATCGTCGTGCCATCCGCCTTGCGATGCAAGGCCGTATGGGCGGCGCATGAGCGTTTATTGCACCTGGGTGTTCATAAGACCATTGGGTTGTTGCGGTTGCAATTTTTCTGGCCGGGCATGCTGCGCGACGTCACTGACATTTTGCTGGGATGCACCCATTGTGCGCAACGTAAACCGCCGGCTAAACCGGCATGTCCACCCCTGCAACCCATTTCGGTCTCTCGTATAAATGAGTTGGTGGCTCTCGATATTTTGGGCCCTTTTCCTACTACGCCACGGGGTAATAAGCACCTTCTGGTTGGGGTAGAGTATTTTACACGGTGGCCTATGGCCTGGGCCCTCCCCAACCAGTCGGCGGCGGCCGTTGTGGACGCCTTTGTTCAAGGCTACGTCCTGGACAAGGGCGCACCAGAACGGTTGCTGACCGATCAGGGAAGAAATTTTTCAGGAGCCTTGCTGACTGATGTGTGCCGCCTGTTGGGCACTAAGAAAGTGCGCACTTCGCCCTACCATCCCCAGACCGACGGCATGGTGGAGCGCCTTCATAGAACTCTCACCGCTATGTTATGCCATCAGGTCGATGAATCCCACCTCGATTGGGACTTGCAGGTTCCGGGGGTCCTCGCCGCATACCGTATGGCACCTCACGCGGCGACGGGATTTTCCCCGTTCTTTCTAATGTACGGCAGGGATGCCTTTCCTCCCGCCGACGTTCGGCTGGAAATCGAACAGCCACCGCAAAAGTCAAAGCTCGTTGACCACTTGCGATTCAACCTCCGTAAGTTGGCCGAGGCACGGGAGGCCGCCATTGAAAATTCGGCTTCCCGCCAAAGGGCGAATTTGCGACTGCGGGACCCCCGGTCGTACACGCATCGGTGGGCACCGGGAAACAGGGCATGGCTCCACTGCCCCCAGGTGCCGGTGTCCACGTCGGCCAAACTCCTCAGACCATGGCGAGGCCCGGTTGAGGTAGTGGAAGTCCTGCGTCCCCAATGTGTTAAAATTAGCTGGGGACGGCGTCGCTGGTGCGTTCACCCCTCTCGGTTAAAACCCTTCGTCACGCCACGCGTCCCTCCACAACACACACGACATAGGGGCCGAGTGTGCGACGCGTCCGACGAGCCGGATGTTGCCCCGTTGGTGCCTAACCCGCAGCGCAGGCGTGTCATTCCTCCTGCAGATGACGCGGGAGTGACGGCTCCATGCAGGCCACGTTCGGCCTCAATGGACCGCGGAGCAGCAGGTGTCCCCGTGGAGATGCATAAAGGCCCACCGGATGCTCTGGCTCATCCTCCTCCTTCCCTTGTGCCGCCGACAAAGCCTGCCATCCCCTACGATGGTCCCGCGAAACGCACGCGCGCGAAATCTCGCCGGTTGTTATAATGTTTTTTTGGCATGTCTAGTGCCTTGTACATACGTTATGTTGTTAAGGGGGGTATTTATAGGGGTTTAATTGTTCTTGTTGTTCGTGAGGCACACTCACAATTCTTCTACCATTGGTAATTTCGGAGTTTCCCATTGTTGCAGCCGGGACGGCTGGAGCTTCCGAAGGAGGGGGTCATGTAGAGGTGTTAACTACGTGCTGTTGCGTATCCCGCGTTGCCACCAGGGCGGTGCAGCATTACCCCTGGGTACAACGGTTGGGGTCAGTCGAGGTGAAATGGATCGTGGCCAGGGTTTGGTGCGAACCAATCAGACGGTTCCACGTGGGAATGTATGATTGGTTCTACCTGGCCACGAAGGGGTATAAGACGGGTGACCCAACGGACCTCGAGGAGTTCTCTCCCTGCACGAAGACAGAAGACTGGGCTGAAGCCTAGCTAGGACCCTGGACCAGCCTTTCAGCCCTTCTAAGGGCTAAGGCTCAGCATACCCAGTGGTCAGGATCCACCGGGCCAGCGGTGGGTCAGATAGCCTCCCCTAGGTCCTAGCTGGAGGACTACGATAGCGGTAGACGTGTGAGTCCCGCCAAGTCCGGAGGTTGTACCTCCTTAGGTATCAAGGAGGTTAGCGGTAGACGTGTGAGTCCCGCCAGGTCCGGAGGCTGTACCTCCCTAGGGTATCGGGTGAGGGGACCGAATATCCCTCTGTGGTGTTAAGCATTGTATAAGGAAATAATACAATAAACAGAGTGTGCCTCCATAAGAAGTCTGCTCGTCCTTACAACACTACAAATGCAATGTAACAGTGATCATAGGGACTGTGACCGAATTTTTAACAATAAACTACATAAATTAATTATAACACCAAAATCTAGAGCCATATTTTAGGCCACTGAATAGCAGTGGCAGCTAGGGTTGTACAACTTCTCTAGAGCAGTTTTGAGTGCTCTAAACTGCAATAAGTTGCAGTTTATTGGCAATAGCATTCCAGACCCTGGGGGCATCAATAGCAAAGGCCCTTCCTCCAGTTTTTGTACGGCAATAGGGAATGTGAAGCTGGTAATTGAGCGAAGACCTGAGGTCAAATTTGTTCTTTGAAACAGAGAGGAGATCCAGTAGGTAGTCTGCGGAATTTTTTGTAAGTACATCGTGAATAAATAAGATCTGGTGCACAAGCCGTCGAACATTAAGAGATGTTAAGTTTGACCCAATGTAGAGATCAGAGTGGTGAGTCCTATATGGGCAGTTAAATGCAAATCTTAAGGCCGAGTGATAGATGGAATCAAGCTTCTTCAGTACAGTACTTCGGGCTGATTTATACACGATGTCACAGTAAAGTAGAGGCAGTATGGTAGCTTTTATCAATTCCAAACGGAACATTGGGGGGAAGCAGTGCTTGTGTCGATACAGAAAACCAATTTTTATTTTTGTCTTTTTACCAATATAATCAATGTGATCTTCAAAACTAAGTTTTGAATCCAGGATGACCCCAAGATACTTATAGATCTTGACTTGCTCTATTTGATAATTATTCAAGGAATGGTATTGGGGAAAAATAACTTCCTGCTTTAGTCCCGGAGAGAAGCGTAGCACCTTGGTTTTGGAGGTATTCAGGACTAGTTTAAGAGAAACTAGCTGATGTTGTAGTTTGTTGAAAACACCCTGGAGCTTAGCAATCACGTCATCCAGAGAGCGGCCAGCAGTAATCAGTATCATGTCATCTGCAAAAAGATTTACCCTGGAATGATCCAGTTCAGTGCCCAAGTCATTGACGTAAAGAGAGAACAAGAGGCGGCCGAGGATGGAACCCTGTGGAACCCCTTTTGTTATCTTAACACTGTTTGACCTCCAACCATCTGTGAATACAGTTTGGGTGCGGGAAAAGAGGTAAGTTTTTTAACCATTGTACTGTGTTCTCGGAAAAACCGAGGCAACTTAGTTTACTAAGCAGGGTGTTGTGGTCTACTGTATCAAAAGCTTTGGACAGGTCAAGAAAAAGACAGGCACATTACTGCTTATTACCAAGGCTATTGTAAATTTGATTCAAAGAGTCTAATGCAGCAGATGTGGTGCTGTATTTTTTCCAGAACCCAGATTGTTTTAGATGTAGTAGATTGTTGGTGGACAGGAAACTGCTAATTTGGTAGTTCAATAATTTTTCAAAAATTTTCATCAATGGGGACAAAATTGAGATAGGTCGGTAGTTTTTGGGATCATCTTTAGGGCCCCCTTTGTGAAGTGGACGGACATAGGAATGTTTCCATTCTAGAGGAACTGATGCTTCTTTGATGGACAGGTTCAAAATATGGGCTATAGGTATATATTAGGTGACCAACAGTTAGTAGAGCAAAGACGGGAAAACTATCTGCTCCCGGAGAGGAGGACCCTTTGAGGTAGGACATCTGTTTCAGAACATTACTTTAGTGGATTGGCTGGAAACTAAATTCGTTTAATGTTTGGACAGGGGTGTAGGAATTTGCAGGAGCAGGGGTGACTCCCAATACATTATCAAAAAGATTACCAGCTTCAGAAAAATGAAGGTTAAAATTGTGAACTATTTTTTTGGGATCTGAAAAATATTCCCCATTTCGGTTAAGCTCAACGGGCGGATTGTCTGTTTTGGATGCCTTTTCGATACATTTGATTGTTTTCCAAAAAATCCTGGCATGTCCATGTGATTCCAGGAGAGTGGAGGAAAAGTAGGCATTTTTTGCATGCCGTATTTTTTTGACGCATCTATTCCTTAAAATCCTGTACTCTACCCAGTCATTTACCAAATTACTTTTCTGAGCACATGCCCAACGCTTGTCCCAATTTTCATGAGCTTTGTAATCAAAGGATCATACCATGGTGGGCGGTTGCCTTTAGTTTTAAATCTAACCAAAGGAGCATGTTTGTTAAGAATTTGGAGAAACGTGTACCTGAAAGTCTCCCAAGCCGTAGTCAGGTTGGGGATATCACAGACCTTGTCAATATCCGAGTGAAGCACATCATTAGTATATGCCTGAGTGCTGAAGTGCCTCAAAGAGTGCTTCTCAACAATTTTAGGGGGGGCTTTGGGTCTGGCTGATAATCTCACCCCAAAAATGAAGGAGTGATCAATAAAGATGTTTCCCAGAAGACCAGTCAGTGTGATATTGTGAGGGGCATTTGTCAATAGGACGTCAAGCAGAGTTGACTGTCCAGGATTTTTTAGCTTGGGTCTTGTGGGGACATTTATTAATTGAAACAGGTTAAATTCATCTGTAAAATGTGTGGCCACGGCCGGCGGGTTTAGCAAATTCCAATTTAGATCACCCACTAAAACTATTTCACCTTTAGGGAGGCCCCCAAAAAGCTCAGTGCAGATGTAGCTTCAACATCCTTCCCACTAGGCGGTCTATAGCAGCACACTACCAATATTTGTTGATTATTTGGAAGAGTTATTCAGAGAGCCAAACCTTCAAAGCAACATTTTTTAAACAAAGAGTGAGCTGGTGAACATGCAATAGTATTACGAACATAGATGGCAATTCCACCTCATTTAGATCCTCGGTCAAGCCGAAAAAGGTTGTAGTTGTCAATCGTAATCTGCAAGTCATTGACGGCAGGAGTGAGAAATGTTTCTGTTAGGCAAAAAATGTCCAGGTCAAGATTTGCCACTTCTAGTTTTAGTTGACTTAATTTAATCACAAGCTCTCTGATGTTGACATGTAGAACACCAACACCTTTCCTGCCAGAAAAATCTACAGAATTAAACGAGTTCTTTATATTTGGGCCAGGATGAAGCTCAATACCACCCAGAAATAAGAAAAGTAGAATTAATAGTTTGTACAAGTATTTTCTGTAAAAGGATGAAGAGTGGTGAACCTTGGACGAATAGCAGCAGCTCGCAGATGGTGTTATTTTTAAGAGCAGAATGAAGTTTGGAAGGAGTGCTGGTGAAGTAATGGGACAAAGATAGGGTTTAAAAGGATACAATGATGGAGTGTAGAAGTGTCTATGAGCTGTTTCATTTTCAGGTGTAGTGGCAAATCGAACCACAAGTATGGACGCAAAATAATGAGGGTAGCTGTTTATAGAGTTGAGTGTGGCACTAGATATGGCCGGGAGAGACAGCAGTAGGATACACAGCAAGATAATTGCCATCTCTAAAATATCCGGGGTAAACACAGATTAACACACAAGCGGAAAAGAAACAATATATACTTGTAGCTGCTGCTGTAGAAGTTGCTGTAGCAGCTGCTGTAGCTGGATCCGTTGCTGCGACTGTAACTGTTTCTGCTGCAGCAGCAGCAGCTGCTGCTGTAGTTGCTGCTGTAGTAGTTGCAGCTGCTGTTGTAGCAGCAGCTGCTACTGCAGCTGCACCCGTTGTTGCTGTAGCTGCTGTAGTAGTTGTAGCAGCTGCTGTAGTAGTTTCAGCAGCTGCTGTAGCTGCACCCGTTGTTGCTGTAGCTGCTGTAGCTGCTGCTGTAGCAGCTGCAGTAGCTGCAGCAGCTGCTGTAGTTGTTGCTGTAGCTGCTGCTACAGTCGCAGCAGCAGCTGTAGCTGCTGCAGCAGCTGCTGTAGCTGCACCCGTTGTTGCTGTAGCTGTAGTTGCTGCTGTAGTAGTTGCAGCGGGAGCTATAGTTGTAGCTGCTGCTGTAGTAGTCGTTGCAGCGGGAGCTGTAACTGCTGTATTATTTGCAGCAGGAGCTGTAGTAGCTGCAGCAGGAGCTGTAGGAGCTGCAGCTGTAGTAGTTACAGCAGGATCTGTAGCTGTAGTAGCTGCAGCAGGAGCTGTAGCTGCTGTAGTAGTTGCAGCTAGGCCTCACTCAGGCTGCGCCACGTGCGCGACCAACCAGGCCTCACTCAGGCTGCGCCAGGTACACACACGAGTGCACATCACCACACCATCACACACACGAGTGCACACCACCACACCATCACACACACACGAGTGCACATCACCACACCATCACACACACGAGTGCACACCACCACACCATCACACACACACAGAGTGCACATCACCACACCATCACACACACACAGAGTGCACATCACCACACCATCACACACACAGAGTGCACATCATCACACCATCACACACACACAGAGTGCACATCACCACACCATCACACACACAGAGTACACATCACCACACCATCACACACACACAGTGCACATCACCACACCATCACACACACAGAGTGCACATCACCACTCCATCACACACACACACACACAGAGTGCACATCACCACACCATCACACACACAGAGTGCACATCACCACACCATCACACACACAGAGTGCACATCACCACACCATCACACACACAGAGTACACATCACCACACCATCACACACACAGAGTACACATCACCACACCATCACACACACACAGAGTGCACACCACCACACCATCACACACACCACCACACCATCACACACACGAACGCAGAAGTCCCTCTCGTCATGGCCACTCTCACACGGCTCACACACACTCACACGCAGCTCATACACAGCTAATTCACAGCTAATTCTCACTCACATTTTCACACACTCACGCACAGTTTACACTCACGCAAAACAACTCACAAAAACAACTCACGCTGCTACATGCTACATACGCCGCCGCCATCTTGAGTGTTGAGCCCTTCATCCAGCAGTGCATTTGAACACTAAAAAAAGTACACCACTCATGTACAGTGCTGACTTTTCCCACTATGAAAGTTAAATAATATAAGAAACACACACAGCAATATTTGTTTTTGCTGACGTAGGAGAGAGCTGCCGTGGTAAGAGGTTATATAGGTAAGAAAGGGGGAAGGGGCAAGGGGAGAGAGAGTAATTATACACACACTAAGTTTTGATTTAAAGCTTTCGTGACTGCAGGGATTCATATTCTTGGTTCTTTCGGTAAAGTCACGTAGAAGGGAAACAATAAAATAATAAAAATATAAAACAATAAAATTCTCACGACGTTTCGACTGCAACACTGGTTGTGTTGCAGTTGTGTTGCAGTCGAAACGTCGTGAGAATTGTATTGTTTTATATTTTTATTATTTTATTGTTTCCCTTCTACGTGACTTTACCGAAAGAACCAAGAATATACATACTAGGTTGTTGGGGGGCGCCGCCTATACTCTTATGTAAGTGCACAACTTTCTCTGTGATGAACGCTGCACTTTCCGTCGTTTTCATGCAGGGAGCGCTGCAAACCTCCACGCCCCCTGCATGAACGACGGAGGCGCAGGGGCAGACGTTCGATTACGTTGGCATCGATCTGTATACGGCGGTCTTCTCGCACGGTCAGCAGCTCCATGTCGCCTTATCTCGATCCCAAACAGCTGAAAGTCCGCATCGAAACCGAACCCCCCCCAGGCATGGCCATCTACTTAACCACGAAAGAAAATTCACACGAGATGTCGTTTTCAATGAAGTCTTCCAGATGTAAAATGATATAGGCTTTTAATGAAGAAATAAAATGATCTCATTCAAAACATTGTACAATTCAAAGATGTTTCATTTCAAAACTTCAAAACGGAGCATCGGGTGCTTGCGTGAATGCGTCGTTCGTGTGCAATTTTTTTGTGACTTTCCTGGCCGAAGGAAAGTCACAATAATAAAAAAAGTCGAAAAAAAAAACGTGGTGGGCCGGAGAAGGGGACTTGGGAGGCCGGGCCCAGCCCGCGGGACCTATGTTTGACACCCCTAGTCTAGAGCTATGTGCATTAAATCATTGTCCGAGCCAGTGGATTGATCGTGGCTTATAACAATATCAATGATCAACATGCCATAAATAATCAAAACAAATCTGTTACGTTAGTTTGTTGAAACGTATCACGCGCTGACAGACGAGCACAATGCAACTTGAACATTCGCGTGTACTGGTTTCTTCCTGATATTGCTCTGGATTCGATTATTGATTCCATGACTTTGGTATGGATAAATGTCCAAAGCCGATTTTTGATGAATGGATAATCGTTTAACCTTAATAGATACATAAAAAAACATTTGTGCGCACTTTTATTTGCGAGCACCCAGATGAGGGTGAGGCTCTCCAGGCAAAGTCACGTGACTTTACCGAAAGAACCAAAGAGTATAGATTCCTGCAGTCACGGACGCTTCAAATCAAGATTGAACCCCTAGTTATGTTCTTTTATTCAACTTGTCACTATTGTCTGCTTACGTAATAATGCATTGTTTAGGAAAACCTCAGTAAGTTTCTACTCATTTTGAGAAGGATTCCCGCATAGGAACTCCTTTCAGCTCTCCAAGCTTTATCGTGGTTGAACTCGCATTGTTGAAGGGCAGGCGCATTGGTCTAAAACGTCTTTTGTGATGACAAGTGATGACGAGGGACGTCATTGAGGTTCCAATGAATGGGAAGGCGACTGTTTTCCTTGATTCATAGGACTTCCCGGGGGGTAGTAGCATTGCGGCGGATGGGTGGGGGAGAGATGTATGACAGCATGGGCAGCCAGGGTGTTGGGGTCGACTTGAGCATTCCAGTGATACAGTTGGACATCAACCGGTTGAGCATAACTACTTCTGTTTCATACTGGTACACAGTATTCGGCTACAGATTACACTTCAAAAAGATCCAGTAGTTATTACAGCATTATGCCTTTTCACTCAAGAAAGCTTCACTGAATCTCAACTCTTTTTCAGGAGAGTCCAGTCAAGTTTTCACAGTCGAAAGGATGCATTTATGTGTGCAGGTATACCTCCATTAGAACTCAGGATGCGTTATTGGGAAACGGAGCACTATATGAAACAACGCTTTAGGAGGTCATTATAACATGGTTCCAATGGAGATGCATTCCCAACCACTATTTTAGATATGAGCTAAATATGAGGGCTTCATTGGGGGTATCGGTGGTACTGTAGCCTTAAAATCATACTGTACACATAAGTGTAAAAACATTTTCTAAATAAGTATAACTTTTTTTATTCTTAGCTCTTTCAGTAAAGTCACGTTGAAGGGAAACAATAAAATAATAAAATATATATGAAACAATAAAAATTCTCACGACGTTTCGACCATAACGCAAACGGTTATCATCAGGTGTGAAAAAACCAATGGCAAGAAACATTTGAAAGAAGTGTCGGTTTGCATTAATTTATTTTTAAACGGTGTATTTATTTATTTATGAAAAACGTCAGCGCCACACGCAGCGATTTGGCAGTTTATTTAGAAGGACTAGTCCATCTATGTTCTGAAAAGAGGAGGGGGGAGACGAAAAATTAATGTATGCTGTCTGAAAGCCACCGTAAGCGTGAACAATCAATTAAGACCTGAAATGGTTTATCAAATCCTTCCAATGATTGCTAAGCCAGAATCCATCTTCTAGGTTGAAATTGTCTCTGTGCTTGTATATGTGGATAGCCTCATGAACGAATTTCTCAAGGTAGCCAGATGGCTTACAAATAACGTCTGTCTTGGAAAAGTCAATCATTGGAAAGATTTGATAAACCATTTCAGGTCTTAATTGATTTTTCACGCTTACAGTGGCTTTCAGACAGCATACATTAATTTTTCGTCTCCCCCCTCCTCTTTTCAGAACATAGATGGACTAGTCCTTCTAAATAAACTGCCAAATCGCTGCATGTGGCACTGACGTTTTTTTTTTAATAAATACACCGTTTTAAAATAAATAAATTAATGCAAACCGACACACCTGATGACGACCGTTTGTGTTATGGTCGAAACGTCGTGAGAATTTTTATTGTTTTATATATTTTATTATTTTATTGTTCCCCTTCAACGTGACTTTACCGAAAGAGCTAAGAATATGAATTACTGCAGTCACGAAAGCTTTAAATCAAAAGTATAACTTTTATTGATAGTGATGTAAAATAATGCAATAAGTTATGTACTTGCCAATGCATTTGGTCAGAGCTTGTGGGAATTATATGCAGTACTAAACAATGAGATTGCTCGATCCATGGGTCGCGAATGATTAAACCTTGAATGATTGATACTCTAATGTGACTGTTGGGTCGACTGTCAGCAGAATCGGTGCAAAACACACCTCGATTCAGGTTCTGCAAGACCATTTTTGGGCAAGACACACTCCTACAGGCAACGCCAGGCCTACTTTCTTTCATATATGGGCCGATCCACGCAATCATTTTCCTTCAGGACAAAGAGCATTAGAACTAAACAGATTTATAATAGGCAAAAGGAAAAGAGGTATGCCTGTAATCACATTTGAGTATTTTGCACACGAAATATTTGTTTCCCATTTAAGCACTCTATAGAAAATATATGGATGAGGATATTTAAATCTGTCCATTTCTTGGCCCATTCTCTGATTATGCCAAACAATCCACACCTGAAAAGGGCAACTTGGTCACTTCATTCACTGGCAGACTTTCTGCTTGATCCATACTGATTAGGGCAGCCATAGTTCCAGGATCTTCGGCGAATATGCAGGGATAGAATACAATGACACAGAGACGTGCAACAGGACCGCAGATTCTCTCTTGGCAGCATTAACTTAGCCTAAAGGCACGATTACATTTTCATCAGGTTTATGTTAGGACGGTTCAAGCCCAAGCAGGTTTTATAGAGCTATAATACAAACATCAGAGTATCTTTGGCTTATTGTTTGGAGAATGTTTGAATCATTAATTAGTAAATGATGAATAATTCAGTGGCTGATATACTACAGTTGCTAAATTATTTAAGTAAACTGTAGTTTCAGCGCTATATGTGGCAATGCATTGATGTAGCACATTGTATTTTGGCAGTGAGATGGATTTATATGAAAGTAGAAGTTATGGGGTGATATCTTGACTTAACGCTTTCGTGACTGCAGGAATTCATATTCTTGAGTCTTTCGGTAATGTCAGATAGGTTCGAAGAAAAGAAAAAAAATACTTATCTACGTGACTTTACCGAAAAACCCAAGATTATGGGGTCATCTGTGTGAGATTGGTCCACTCCTCGTGAGCTTGGGGTCATCAGATTGAAGTTTTCACAAACTTGCAATGACCGACATGGGAAAGTGAGGTAATGTGTTCTTGCCCCCCACTATGGATGTTCAGCCTGAACCACAACCCCACACGTGGAGTCGACTGGGTACAATGTGTCAACCACAACAATAAATCACTATCAATTATATGTACTGTATTGGGAAAGAGATTATGGCATTGTTAGTCTAATAATTGTATGAACACAAAGTCTTCATTGCAGCGTTTTTAAAATATAACGACCAGGTCTACTCAAAACTGAATATGTAAAGACTGTCAAGGTGACGACGTGATGGATTAGTAGAACGTGATGGGGGCTGCTGTTGCACAGATGGTGCTGATGTAGGGAGGCTTTAATGCCTTTGAGTATTTAGTTATTTTAGTATTTAAGTGCTATTATATTTGGGAAGGCCTTTATTCAGCAGTGGATAAATCATGGATAATGCTGATATAAATGCAAATCCTTATTCAAAAATAACTATCTTTACCTTCATCTAGAAAGTGATGAAGAAAAGCTGATTTGATACACCTATGAGACGATCGATAACAGGTGATGGCAATACTATTACAAAAATCAATTGGATTTTATGGTGTACAATGCAGATGTGATCGCTCTACTGCTATGAATACAAATACGATTACATGTAATTGGACGATATAATCTTGAAAACAAGATGCATATCCATGTTCGTGTATCATCATTAGTAAATGGAAACTTTAAGTCAAACAAAAATCTGAAAACGAAATTAAACATGAATTGTTTATTTTCATCTTCTTTGGTTCTTTCGGTAAAGTCACGTAGAATGAGAATAAAATAAAAAAATTGATAAAATAACACAATAATATTCTCACGACGTTTCGGCCACAACACAAGCGGCCTTCATCAGGTGAAGGGACGAGACTGTCTGGTAGGACAGCGCTGGAGTGAAAGAGCCACGTTCAGATCACGACCTTTAAGCTGTGTGAGAGGAAACAAAGCGCCTTGACAAAGGAATTAGCATATAATTTAGCATTGAAATGGCTGAGTGATTAGCTTGTGACTGGTCACAGAAATAGCTATGTTAAAAGTTAAAGCATACACATCCGCAGAGGCACCCCTTGATAAAGGAATTAGCATAGAATTTAGCATTGAAATAGCTAAGTTAAAGCATATACATCCGCAGAGGCACCCCTTGACAAAGGAATTAGCATAGAATTTAGCATTGAAATAGCTGAGTGATTAGCTTGTAACTGGTCACAGAAATAGCTAAGTTAAAGTCAGAGCATACACATTCACCGAGGCACTTAGTACAAATCAAACAGGAGAATTTAGCATTGAAATAACTAGGCGAAATTAGCATTGAAATAACTGAGTGATTAGCTAGTGACTGGTCACAGAAATGACTATGTTGAAGTCAAGGCCTACACATCTGAGCTATTCACAGTACTATATAGTGAACCAATAAAAAACTAAAATATAAATTACCTTAATGTTATCAATAAACTCTATATTCTCCAATCAGCTAAGCTACCAACAATAAGTCGTTATATATCACAATGCTATATGGCGAAAAAATGGGTGGATTCTTACCCTCAACTTTAGCACCACAGATAGCTACGGGCCCCGTTCAGACGGACGAGTTCATCCATGGTCGGAACAGAGGAGGGGGAAAGAGACAGCTGCGAGGCGCTATTATACTCCATGTTGTAAACCATGCCATTAACCGTGGTGTGAGAGGTATTAAGAGTCAATGCTGGCGAAAGAGCTGCGGTCTGAAGGTCATCGTAAAATACAATAAATTAAGAACAGAAATGGTTTAAAACATCTTTCCAATGGTTAGTAAGCCAGAATCCATCTTCTCGGTTGAAATTGTCTCTGTGCTTGTATATGTGAATGGCCTCATGAACGCATCTCTCATGGTAGCCGGTTGGTTTGCAAAGAACCTCCGTCTTGGAGAAGTCAATGTCATGTGAGCCCACTGAATTATAACAGTGATCTGCCACGGCAGAGGAGTTCGTCCTACCGTGTTTCAAGTCTGCTTTATGTTCGCGGATGCGGTCCGAGATATGTCGTTTGGTTTCTCCAATGTAGCTACTACCACAGAGGCACTTTAGTTTATAAATGCCTGGGTACTGTATGTCTGGAACAGCATCTTTTACAGATGGAACTAAATCACGGATTTTATGTACTGTGTTGAATCGGACCTGGATCTTGTGTTTATTCAGGATTTTGGAGATCTTTTTAGTGACCCCTGCAATGTAGGGTAAGGTGATGGTTTTGAGTGGCTCCACAAGAGCATCCTTCTTCATGACTGGAGTGATGGCTTTGCGGATTGTGTAGTCAGAGTAACCATTAGCCCTGAGAGCCTGGTGTACGTGCTTGAGTTCACTGGTAATGTGTTCCTGGTCGGAAATGCATTGGGCTCTATGGTATAGAGTCTTGATGAGGGAGTTCTTCTGGGATGGATGGTGGTGGGAATCCGGTTTCAAGTAAGCATCTGTATGGGTAGCTTTCCTGTAACCCAAGAACCTTTATTATGGATCATGTCTCCTTTTAATTAAGACATCCAAAAAGGGTAGTTTGCCATCTTTTTCGACCTCCATGGTAAATCTGATGGCTGGGTGTATGTAATTGATGTGGTCGTGGAATTGGTCGAGAGCAGGCTGGCCATGCGGCCAGATGACAAAGGTGTCATCAACGTACCTCTTCCATAAGGTCGGGCGTAGAGTGGCAGTCTGGATGGCGTCAGTTTCAAATTTTTTCATGAATACGTTGGCTACAATCGGAGATAGGGGGGAGCCCATTGGGGTGCCCTCAGTTTGTTTGTAGAAAGTTCCATTCCAGGTGAAGTATGTGTTGGTTAAGCAATGTCTCACCAGGGGGGGGGTACATCAGTATGCAGTCCTTGATGAACCAGGTCTTCAATGATAGCGATGGTGTCAGGTACCGGGACTTTGGTGAACAAGGACACCACATCAAAACTGACAAGCAGGTCGTCTGGGGACAGGGAAATGCCTTTGATTGTCGATACCAGGTGAGTAGAATTTAGTACCGCAGTGGTGGTTTTTCCAGTGAAAGGTCGCAGTATATCAGCAAGAAAACGTGCCAGTTTGAAGGTGGGGGAGTTGATAGTAGAGACGATGGGACGAAGGGGTGTATCTTCTTTGTGTATCTTTGGAAGGCCATATAATCTTGGTGGTCTGGCAGCAGAGGGTTTCAACGAGAACTGTTTGATCTCATCAATTAATGCTGTTGAATCAGGGATGATTTTGTTCGTTTTGGTGACCAGGCTGTTGGTGGGATCTCTTTTTATTTTTGTATAGCTGCCATCGTTGAGTAGTTCTTGAATTTTGTTGTTATATTCTGTTTTGTCCATGATGACAGTGGCATTGCCCTTGTCGGCTGAGAGGACGACAATATCATCCCTCTTTTTTAATTGAGATAATTCAAAACGTTCGTCTTTGCTGATGTTGCTGGGTGGCAACTTAGCGTTTTTGAGGGTTGCAGCGATTTCAGATCTTGCTACGTCTGCAGAGATGTGACTCAAGCCCTTGAGTGCAACGTCGACATGGGCAGTGATATCATTAACCGGTAAGTGTCTCGGTGTGACAGCAAAGTTTAGACCTTTAGCTAAAACGGATTTCAGACTATCAGAAATGGAACTGTTACTGCGATTAATTACGACTTTGTTGACGTCTATCTTTTCGGTGTGTGGATCCGATTTTTTGCTGGAGAGGTGATTGAATTTGGAAATCAGATTGTCCCTACATTTGGTCGACATAGTGGCAGCCGAAGAGGTAGTCATATTGTCTACATGTTCCCAATCCGATGTAGACATTGTTGCTGTCAATTTTAAGTGTGATTTGTAGAGTGTCTTGTCTAACTGATCGAGTAGAATTGTTTATTGTTAACCGTTTACAGAAGGGTATTCCATAAACAATAACTTTATTCGTAAATGCAGCAAAAGGTAGTACAGAAAAATTTGTTGTACTGTTCTTCAATGCTCCCACGTGTATGATGCACTATTTTAACAACCAACCCCCACGACCACGATGATGGTGAAGTATGGTCAAATAAGGGGAGGTTTCATGAGAGGAAAAATAGCCTATTTCGGGTTGATGTTTGTACTGGACCTTGAATGAAATCACACTCATGCGCGACGCTTCCAGAAAACTACCAAAAGTTACCTCATGAATTAATGAGCATCATTTTAAGAATGCACGATTTAATGGGGACCTTCTAGAAGATTACTTTACAATGACAACAAAACTTTATAGCGCTGCAATTTGTAATGGCAGAAAACTACCAGAATATTATTTAAAGCAATTAATAAAAAACTGCATCCAAAAACTGTTCATGCATTCATTAAACTGTGCATAGTACGGATACGATGTTCTGTATTCACACTACATGCATTGGTCAACCACATGCATGGTCTTACTTTGGTCAACTTCCACACTCTTTTGTGCAAATTTACCACAATTAGACAAATGTTCCGATTTAAAGCTTTCGTGACTGCAATGATTCATCTTCTTTGGTTCTTTCGGTAAAGTCACGTATAATGAGAATAAAATAATAAATTGATAAAATAAAATAACACAATAATATTCTCACGACGTTTCGGCCACAACACAAGCGGCCTTCATCAGGTGAAGGGAGCGAGACTGTCTGGTAGGACAGCGCTGGAGTGAGAGAGCCGCGACTCTAAGCTTAAAAGCCGTGATCTGAACGTGGCTCTCTCACTCCAGCGCTGTCCTACCAGACAGTCTCGCTCCCTTCACCTGATGAAGACCGCTTGTGTTGTGGCCGAAACGTCGTGAGAATATTATTGTGTTATTTTATTTTATCAATTTATTATTTTATTCTCATTCTACGTGACTTTACCGAAAGAACCAAAGAAGATAGACAAATGTTGATCAATCAGTCTCTGCTCGCTAAGTGAACATTTTGCTTGTTTTGGAATAATTTGGTCTAAATTCAAATTGCTTGTGATCTACGAATTATCGTAGAGAGAACATTCGTTAAACAAGACTAGCCTGTATTTATGCAGCTTATTATATCGTTATACACACACTTTTAACCATGCACTACAACAAACAGGCAAACACATGCTTACACACACACTCACGTAGACACGTATACACATGAACAAGGGATAGTCAGGGAGGGTTTATTTCAATGCACATGAAAAACCTAATTCAGCGTTAATTTCTCTGTAATCATTGCATGTGGGAAACCACCTCAAGAACGCTGGGCTGCATTTGCAGACAGAAGCGGGTTAGCATTCTGTACACTGCTGCTCTTCAGGTCACCAAGTCACGTCCAGCATTTTGAAAGTAGTTTTGTTCAAGGGTGTTTTGTTACTGGTTTTCGTGAGTACGTGTACTGCACTGAGCCAATGCACAAGGTCTTTATTCCATAGTGGATGGATGCGTTATGCCTCGTTGGAGTTTGTGTCATTGTGCTATTTGCAATAATGGTTTCAGTATGTCGTGCAGCACAGTACATTTGAAATATTGAAATACCTTTCAACTAAAAATACATTTCAAAGGAGCCTTAGTGGTAGTGCTAATTAGCAGTAGTGTCAGGTAAAGTAGTAATAGCTGTGAATAGTAGCAGTAGCTTGTTTATTAGGCATGTCAAGATTACTGTCTATGATTCGGTGACATGTCACAATTTCATTTGCTTAGCATGAAGGTAATGTTTGCATATAATATGCAATTACACTTAAATGACTGATTCTTGCACGGCCGATTGGTGGCATGGATGAGAGAGTACAAATTAATTTGAATGACTACATCATTACATGCCTAATGCTAAGTGGTAGGGTTGACACTGGTCATGATGATTAAGAAGCAAGGAGTGGAAGCCTAACAAACTAAGCAACCCTTTCACCCCGCAGCCATATCCTTGGAGTTCACTTTTTCAGCTTCAGCTTCTCCTTCTGCTTGCCAGAGTCCTTCTTGTAGAATTTTGAGAACTCTGGAATGGGAGAGAAATGTAATTTAAAATGGATGGCATACGTACACGTTTCCCTCGCTTTCTGACGAAGATACGTTCCAAAAGAGGATGGACAAAGCTAAATTGTGGAGCAGAGACCGCACAGTCACGTAATCCACAATGCGCCACACGAGACAGCTGCCTGTCGAGTAGCGCAGATGGTACACATAATGTCGCAAGTCCAACCACATTGCCGCATATAAGTGATTTCAATCCGCATATCGCAAATTTTGGGAAGAAATAGGTTAGCCGCATATACACAAAATTTATTACAGGAAGTGCCCGTCACTGATCGATGCCCACCCCCAAACCGTTTGTCTGAATAACCCCACCCTACCTGAATGTACTGAAAATGTTACACACATTAACTTACTTCTAAAGTAGAGTATAGGAGTTCGTGATGTTTAAAGCACTTTGCTTTGGTCCAGCAACCTATTTGTGCAAGGCCCAAATCTAATTTTCTTTAGATGTTCACTTATCCGACCTTGTTACATAACCACCTATACCTCAGTTCCCATCAAGTCGGGTATGCGGCATTGCACTGTATAGTTGGTAGAAGGGAATTAAAGAAACAATCTGTAAAATAAGCATAATTCGGCCTTGAATTTCCTCATAATTACGTGGTTATGTGCTAAATTTCAAACGAGAATAAAAAAACCCCGTTTTAATTGAATGTAAATTACAATGTAATGAGTTTCCTAACATAGGTTTCCAGGAGATGACAGTAGAGCAATGGATTCTCAAATATATGTCTGAGCACATTTCAATGCTGTTCTCTTGAATAAGCGTGATTTCTCTGAGTACTCCAATTTCGTCCCACAAGTGAAATAAGAATTTATGTAATTGGCAAGACATTCCAGTTCAGGAGAGAGTGTGGAAGCATTTCTTTGTAAATACGTGTCATCTTTGTTCATATAGCAATGCCTTTCCCTTGGCTTTGTCCTCTCTATCTTCCGTGGGTCCGATTATCGCCAGTGTAGCCCTTTAGCATCAGCAAGGTAGAGCATTTATCATGGTCGCAACAAAGGCAGATGTCATTATGACTCACGGACTATATAATGCCCTTCTGAGTTTGTGTATGCTCCTTTTAAACAGGGTAATGGCCCTGTTCCGTGATCTTCCCTAGACCATGGTCACCCACCTTCGAAAGAGATCTTGCCATCTTTGTTTGTGTCCACACTGCTGCAGTCTTGATCCACACCGTTCATTTCCAAGAATTCCAGGTAGTCGGCAAACGAAATAAAGCCGTCGTTATCCTGTTTTCGCAGAATAAGGAGGAGACATTCCCTTGCTTGTTAATGGAAGCATTGTGAGTGCTGGTGCAAATTAATGGGAAGGTGGCTAGTGGTCAAGACGAGCAACAGATGCACAT
Source organism: Petromyzon marinus (assembly GCF_048934315.1). Taxonomy (NCBI): domain Eukaryota; kingdom Metazoa; phylum Chordata; class Hyperoartia; order Petromyzontiformes; family Petromyzontidae; genus Petromyzon; species Petromyzon marinus. The sequence goes on from NC_133669.1 coordinate 14,146,186, forward strand.
CCAAGGAAGGAAACGCGTCTGTGATGTACCACGGATATGGCAGTGATGGGATTAGCTTGTGTGCTGTTGATTGGTGGATTAGTATATCGCAGAACCGTGAGTGATGGCTTTTACCTTAATGTCCCCATGTCTACGCTCACCACCTTCAACTCAAATTATCAGTGTGTTGAAGTATGGTCAAATAACCAACAATTCGCAAGGCATGAGGAGGATCTCGTCCAGCAGTGGACTGACTTCAGGCTTGTACATGTACCACTCATGCACGGAATTAGTCAATCACGGCAATGAAGGACCCTGCTGGAAACATCTTGAGACGACGTGAGACTTTGGGCATGAATAATGGGTCTCATGATCATCATTATATCAGCTGGTACAGAGGTGAGTGCTGGCACTGATCAGGGGTACAAGTCTCACAGTAGCTGAAGGATCCCACAGGCTTGTGAGGGCCATGATCTAGCGATACACGACAGGAAGCATGGACTTGCTCTGTGGAAATCGCACCTCTTAGAGGCTGCATTTCAAGTGCCTCAGGTAAACACGAGGGAGATGAACTGAGACACCAATTTCGTGTCCAGGTGACATGGCTTGGGCACGAGAAGAGTGAGTGGCTTCAGTCTTTAATGCTCATAGAGCAGCAGAGCTAAACACGACACATAAGTGCAATAGTGCTCGTCCAGTGGGGGCTCTAAGCATTTACGTTCCCTCCCTTTCAATTCGTAAACTCCCAAGTAAGATAAGACAGGATGTAGACAAGTGAAACATGACATGTAGCAAGATAAGATAAGGTGGACAAAGTACATAGATGTAATGAGATGCAAGAAGACGATACAGGTGCAACTGCCTTCACTCACCAAGTCAATTGCTTCGAAATTAGCGTGCGCCTGTGATTCCCAGTCCTGTTTTTTCAAAACAAATCACAAACAACACTTTTAGAATCTTAGCATTATTTGATCATACGGAGCTGCGACATTGCATATTGGTCATTGCGTGAAGTCAACGTTTGAAAGCATTTTATTTGAAAAGACTAAGAGAGGTATATTTCTTTCAGAATGCTTCAGAATACAGTGGAATGTCTGGAGCCATGAGCTGCAGCGATCCATGTACATTACAGCGTTGTCTTATTTTGTGGTTTGACAGTGGCTTATTAAGATGCAAATAAACAACATGTCATTAACAATTTAAAAAAAGTCTTCCACGTTCGTCTGCACTGGATTCGATGATCGATTCCATCGCTTTGGTATGGATAACAGCGTCCAAAGCCGTTTAAAAAAAAAATCATGGTTAACAGTTTAACAACCTTAATAAATAACACAAAAATAGGAGCGTCATCATTGAGAACGTGTTTGTCTCTGCACGTAAAATATACAGAATACGTTTTTCATACGAATATATCATATTTTACTATTTAATAGGCGCTCACTAACAAAACGTGCAGTAACTGTGTGTGTGAAAGGCAATGCCGGGCATCCTTGTCGTGATGGTGCAATGAGTGTCTTCCCTACCATGTCTGAAGTCATTGGTGATCCGTGAGCAACTGGAAGGTCGAATCTGGAGCCGCTGATGTGAGGATCGCAGCGATGCGCGCACTTATATTTGCGAGCACCCAGGTGAGGGTGGGCCTTCCAGGTGCATGGAGCTGGGGAGGGGTGGGGGTGGTCGTGGGGTTGGGGTGGTACGTGTGCATGTTTACATGTGGCTGGGAGAGGTGACACTGTGGGGAGCCAAGGTGGTGCATCTGCCACTCTTCCGAAATATTCAACCAATGGCACATGGATAGATTTGTCCCGTGACCTGCCAGCGAGCCTTCGATGCTTCGCGTGGCCTCAAGGTGCACCTCGCTTGACGCTTGTGTATGCTGAGCTCTTCCTTAACTCCCAATGACAAAAACACCCCTATTTATCGTGCTTTATTCAACCGATGACTCACGTGTGTGTTTATGTGATAATGTACTTTTAAGAAAACCTCAGTAACTTTCTGCTCACGTTGAGAAGGGTTCCTGAATGTAGAATGTTTAAGCAATTTTATGAGTTTTTGACATGGGATAGAAAATGGGAGATCCAGGAGAAAACCCATCACGCATAATAAAAATAAAACATATTCTTAGTTCTTTCGGTAAAGTCACGTTGAAGGGAAACAACAAAATAATAATATATATATAAAACAATCAAAATTCTCACGACGTTTCGACCATAACACAAACGGTCTTCAGGTGAAGACGACCGTTTGTGTTATGGTCGAAACGTCGTGAGAATTTTTTATTGTTTTATATATATTTTATTATTTTGTTGTTTCCCTTCAACGTGACTTTACCGAAATAACTAAGAATATGAATTACTGCAGTCACGAAAGCTTTAAATCAAAGATAAAAGACCCAAAGCTCTGCTTTTATAGATTCAGTCCTTTGTTATACTGCCATCTCATGGCAAAATCCATTGTTTTCATATTCTTCTATGCTCCCACGTCCATGCCTCATGCTTTTTACCAACCAACCCGCACAACCAGGATGATGGTGAAGTATGGTTAAAAAAGGGGAGGATGTGTGAGATTAAGAATAACCTGTTTCCTCGGTGCGTACGCGAGTCAGTTCCTTGATGCGCACATCGTCTCCAGCTGTGAAGTCCGTCAGGGTGTGCCGGATGGACTGGCTGTCTTTCACGTGCTGGAGGAGGAGGAGGCTGTCGCATGGCTCTGTGGCTTCGTGAGATGAGTCCACTCACGTATAACATTGACAAACATTTATTTTTCATGCATATCTGGCGCTGTAACCGTATGACAGTCACGTGGAAAAGCATTCGCTAAATAAATAGTAATTTTTTTGAGTAATTAAAAGGGTTGATGTGTGTTTTGAATATTGAATACATTACGCCGAGTCATGACGATGCCAGAAAAAAAAACACCAAATTAATTAATGAGCATCATCTTAATATTCATATTCTTAGTTCTTTCGGTAAAGTCACAACTGATGATGATTGCTTGTGTTGCAGTCGAAACGTCGTGAGAATTTTATTGTTTTATATTTTTTATGTATTATTATTTTATTGTTTCCCTTCTACGTGGCTTTACTGAAAGAACCAAGAATATGAATCCCTGCAGCCACGAAAGCTTTAAACCAAAATTAATCATTTTCTAATGTTACTCGTTTAAGGAAGCACGATTGAATTGTGCCTTCAAGAAGATTACTTTGCAATGACAGCAAACACTTTCAGCACTCTAATTCGTCATGGCAGAAAGCTACCAGAATATTATATTCTTAGCTCTTTCGGTAAAGTCACGTTGAAGGGAAACAATAAAATAATAAAATATATATGAAACAATTGTTTTATTATTTTATTGTTTCCCTTCAACGTCACTTTACCGAAAGAGCTAAGAATATGAATTACTGCAGTCACGACAGCTTTATACCAGAATATTCTTTCAAGCTATGAATATAAAAAAGAAAAGCATCGTCAACACTGTTCGTGTGCTCATTAAAGTGTGCACAGTACAGATACGGCGTTCTGGGTTCACACTACATGCATGTAAATTAATTCTTCAGCCTTCCACATACAAATACATTGTGTAAATATCTATTTTCTCATGAATCTCTTGAGCTTTTTACATCCAACGAACCTGGAACTTTACATTTATGCTTCATGGTGATGAGGGAATTAATTGTAAAGTAGATTTTTGAAGTGTTATTATATTTTGAAATTTTAGTAAATTTTCAGTAAGTCTTTTTATGTCCAAAAATCTAACTGTTTGGCGTTAATTACACATGAATGTAATTGTATTTTTGTGTATGACTATGTTCACGAACTAAATACCATTGTCGAGGTCTGCTAGCTTCAGAAGAGAGTTCGTGTCGTTTTTATATTCTTCCAGTGACAGAACGCAGATTAAAGGGGTTCACTAAACGATCTATAGTGTTGGTTGCATGGCCATAATCGCACTGTGGCTTGTCTTTAATTTAGTAATGAAATTGGAATGGATCAGCTCGTTGCAGAACCAGGATTGTTACATACTGTAACTAAACAAGACACATTAATTCACGGATACTGTCCAGGGAAGTTTTCTTACTGGATGGCAGTCCGGGAAATAGTCTTGTTTTCAAGAATATATCGGCGACAGTTACATGCAAAAGTATTTTGTTTTCCTATCAGTGGAGCGATCACGTCAGCTTTGTGCACCACAGTATCGACTTCATTATTTTAGGGTTATCATTATTGAGATCAAGTGTTCTCTATCGTCTCCTAGGTCTATGACATCCGCTTTTCTTTATTATGTTCGAGATGAAGGATTTGATTTTAAAGCAGCATCATCCATGATCTATCTACTGCTGAACGAAGATTTTCCCATAGAAATTACTACTATAATAGCCCAGAAATGTGTGTAACGCGTGTGACGTCACTCCACATGCCGCACCCACCCAGCCCCGTCATTAATAATACAATAATCATGAGCGGGTGGATTTTTACACTCACGCGGAAGAAGGTCGAGTGGAAAGATATTTTTTTTCGCAAAGTCGCTACAAATATGACGTTTCTTTCCAGAAAGTGACGGTCAAAAGTAAATCTACGCAGCACAGTGCTACATCCGTACGTGACGTCACTGCAAAAGAGCCCCCCCCCCCCCCGGCATTACTATCATGAGCAAGACATTTTTTTATGCAAATTTGCTTTAAATTTGACGTTTCTTTATTGAAAGTTACTTAAATAAATAACTCTACGCAGACATTTCTTTACGCAAATATTACAGCTTCCGTCCTAGGACAGACAGAAGGCTAGTATATAATAGCACTTAAATACTAAAATGACTAAAAAGTCAAAGGCACTGATCCATTTAAACCCCATCTGTGCAACAGCAACCCCTGTCACGTTAGCCTAATATATCATGTCATCACCTTGACAGTCATTGTTACATTTTTTGTGTAATTTGGTTATTAGCCATAAAATAATGTTGCTAACAAAGTGACTGCAGTAAGGACTTTGTATTCATACAATTATGAGACTAATAATGCCATAATCTCTGTCTCAAAACAGTACATATAATTGATAGTTATTTCTTGTTACGGTTAACACATTGTACCTAGTCGACACCACGTTTATTAAAACCAACGCTGCTTGTGACTGGACTGTTTAGGCTGAACGTCCATAATGGGGGGCAAAACACATGACCTCACTTCCACATGTCAGTCGATGCAGGATAAAGAGTGCACCAATCTCACGAAGATGACCCCATAGCTTCTACTTTCATAAAAATCTATCTTATTCCCACAATTAAAAGGAGTTACATTAATCCATCACTACAAATAGTGAAACTTAATCATTAAACCACATTATCCAACCACAAGCCAAAGAAAAGCTGATGATTGAATAGTATCTCCATAAAACATGCTTGGGCTTGGATCGTCCCAACAGAAACCTAATGCAAATGTAACTGTGCCCTTAGGCTAAGTTTGTGCTACCATGAAATAAATGTCGGTCCTGTAGCAAGCCTTTGTGTCATTGCATTATGTGCTGAAGGTTCTGGAACTATAGTTGCCCTAATCAGTACGGATCAAGCCAAACATCTGGCAGTAAAATAAGTTACCAAGTTACCATTTTCAGGCGTGGATTGTTTGACCCAATCAGGGAATGGCCCGAAAAATGGACGGGTTAAAATACCCTGCTCATCCATATACTTTTCTGAAGGGTGGTTGAGTGAGAAGGAAGCAAATATTTTCAGTGCAACTGACTCAAATGTGATCACACATAGCAACATCCCCCTGACTGCGAAAACTTGACAGGACCCTCCTGAAAAAGAGTTGAGATTCAGTAAGGCTTTCCTGGGTAAACAAGCATAATGCTGTAATAACTACTGAATCGTTTTGAAGATGAAGCGTTTTTCTTGGCCATAGTCACAGGAGACGAGACCTGGGTGCACCATTTCAAAACACGTTAGCCTAATATATCATGTCATCACCTTGACAGTCATTGTTACATTTTTTGTGTAATTTGGTTATTAGCCATAAAATAATGTTGCTAACAAAGTGACTGCAGTAAGGACTTTGTATTCATACAATTATGAGACTAATAATGCCATAATCTCTGTCTCAAAACAGTACATATAATTGATAGTTATTTCTTGTTACGGTTAACACATTGTACCTAGTCGACACCACGTTTATTAAAACCAACGCTGCTTGTGACTGGACTGTTTAGGCTGAACGTCCATAATGGGGGGCAAAACACATGACCTCACTTCCACATGTCAGTCGATGCAGGATAAAGAGTGCACCAATCTCACGAAGATGACCCCATAGCTTCTACTTTCATATAAATCTATCTTATTCCCACAATTAAAAGGAGTTACATTAATCCATCACTACAAATAGTGAAACTTAATCATTAAACCACATTATCCAACCACAAGCCAAAGAAAAGCTGATGATTGAATAGTATCTCCATAAAACATGCTTGGGCTTGGATCGTCCCAACAGAAACCTAATGCAAATGTAACTGTGCCCTGAGGCTAAGTTTGTGCTACCATGAAATAAATGTCGGTCCTGTAGCAAGCCTTTGTGTCATTGCATTATGTGCTGAAGGTTCTGGAACTATAGTTGCCCTAATCAGTACGGATCAAGCCAAACATCTGGCAGTAAAATAAGTACCAAGTTACCATTTTCAGGCGTGGATTGTTTGACCCAATCAGGGAATGGCCCGAAAAATGGACGGGTTAAAATACCCTGCTCATCCATATACTTTTCTGAAGGGTGGTTGAGTGAGAAGGAAGCAAATATTTTCAGTGCAACTGACTCAAATGTGATCACACATAGCAACATCCCCCTGACTGCGAAAACTTGACAGGACCCTCCTGAAAAAGAGTTGAGATTCAGTAAGGCTTTCCTGGGTAAACAATCATAATGCTGTAATAACTACTGAATCGTTTTGAAGATGAAGCGTTTTTCTTGGGCATAGTCACAGGAGACGAGACATGGGTGCACCATTTCAAAACAGAAATCAAGCGTCAATAAACGGAGTTGCACCATAAATTATCCTCATAAAAAAGGAATTTAAAGGCTCAACCGTCAATTGTAAACGGCATGGTCACTGCGTTCTGAAGACAGGTATTCTGGTTGTTTATTTTGACCAAAGGGTCCCACGATTAATTATTGAGTTATTTATAAACACTGAGACATTAAATTAACTTTAACGACCCATACAGAGAGCGAGTCCCCATCAGGGCATATGGAATGAATGCAAATTGAATAGTAAATTAAGCGCCATTTAATAAAATTACACTTCATTAAAAACTAAATAAAACATCCACTGGAATAAAATCCTGGAGGGGAATTCATTTTAAAAAATCTAATTTAAAGGGTGTTTTGTTCAATTGAAATTCCATGTAATTTATTTCCAATGGATTTTTTTTAAGTTTTTGTTACTTCCACCTCTGCTTCGGCATGACAAAGCAAAAACCACACCCTTGCCTGCGCACTACCATTGCTGCAACCACATCGTTTGGATGGTCTATGTTGCCCCATCCCCCGAGCAGCCCAGATGTTGCACTCTCTTGCTACCACCTTTTTGGCCAAAACTGAAGGACGCAGTCATTGTGTGAGCAGTACTTTTCAGATGACAATGACGTGAAGGAGGCATTCGAAAAACGGTGAAGCGATTGCTGACAGGGACTTGTACATGTGTCGGCATACACGCCCTCGTTAAATGACATCAAACGTGTGTTGATATGATGGAGACTGTAAACACGAAAACCATGGGTATTTATCAAGGATGCGTGCATTTTTCATGCAGGATTCAACATTTTTGAGGTTAGATTTAATGAGAGATGAAGTTACTTTCGTACCCACTCTCGTATATTTATTTTGTCACCTATTATTACGATCTTTATCAATACTATCACGTTGTTTTGCTGATGTTGAGTTGTGGATGCACCGACACTTTCCTTAATTTTGATAAGAAGAGATGTTGTTGGTCTCTCCATATCAAGTGCATACATTTGATGGTTTTAGTGTAGACCATAGACTGGACTATAATTTGGTTCGCCTCTGTGGTCAGAAACGTTTACCCTAGACTCCAGTTTGACATTTGAGGCCCACGTATAAATGTCACCAAAATCTTTTTTATTTATTTATGCAAGATGGCTTGACTAAGACCAATGCTGTCCCTTCCTGATGCTGAGCAGCTGGTGCATGCTTTCATTTAATCTAGGTTGGATTACTGTAACGCCTTGCTTACTAGCGTTAGATTATAATATGTTCAAAACTCAGTTGCCCGGGTTTTAATCAGATCTAATCATATGACAATATAGCTCATATTCTTTCGTCTCTGCACTGGCTCCCTGTAAAGTACAGAAACGAGTTAAAAAAAATTATCATGTTTTAGTCCTTGAATCGACTGGTTCCTAAATATCTCGCCAATCTGCTCACGTTTTATATACCACTGCGAAAATATATGCTGATTCTGGTCTACTCATCATTCCAAAGATAAGACTATGTTCTATAGGAGATAGAGCCTTCTGCATCCAGGCTTCACGATTGTGAAATCCCCTTTCTCGGTCCACTAGGGATTCTAAGTCGTTTCACTTTTTAAATCACACCTTAAAACGCAGCTGTTTGTACATACTGTTGTATATATGCCTTTTACAAAATTGTACATTAATAGTGAATTTTCCTATTTTAATGTAATATATTTCCTTATATATCGGTTCAGCGAGTTCCAAAACAAATGCTGTGACGCATACCCTTGAACTCCTCCCTCGAGGCAACAAAGGCCAAAAGGACCCCCCCAACCGCTGCCTCGCCCACACATAATACATTGGCAGGTCAATTGCTGTGGAAAGTTGTAAAACTGTAATCACTTAGGGGCAATTGAAAGCATTTGTTTTCCACAGATGGCTGGATGGCTGGAGGAAGAGAGAGGTGCCAGGCCTTGATGTGATTTAGGAAATTACTTCAATAAATTAGGACAGACACACACGTACACCGGACAAACGGTCACAATCACAGGCCGAGGAGCGAAATCAAAGAAATTCCGGTCCTTTGTGAGAAGACGAGCCGAGGTGAGAGATTTTCAGATATAATGAAGAAGCCAAACCACGCAAATCAGTACTGTGAGTGGCAAGCGCCGGGTTATGATCCTCGAAATAAACCATGGGTGACGAGTCTTGCAGAGGAGAGGGGCATTGTGTTGCTGAGTTTTGAGTTCGGCACTGACAGAGTATCGCTGAAAGTTTAATTCTACATTTGCGGTGGCTTTCAGACAGCATACATTAATTTTTCCTCTCCCCCCTCCTTTTTTCAGAACATAGATGGACTCGTCCTTCTAAACAAACTGCCAAATCGCTGCCCGTGGTGCTAACTTTTTTTAAATAAAAACACCGTTTACAAATAAATAAATAAATGCAAACCGCCACTTCTTTCAAATGTTTCTTGCCCTTGGTTTTCACACCTGATGATGACCGTTTGTGTTATGGTCGAAACGTCGTGAGAATTTTTATTGTTTTATATATATTATTATTTTATTGTTTCCCTTCGACGTGACTTTACCGAAAGAGCTAAGAATATCTACATTTACCCTTATGTTTTGAGTCGCTTGCAGAGTCGATGACTGCGATAAGTTGTATTGTACTAAGCTCCAAGAGTTGTGAGAAGCTAAGAGGTGCGCTCATATAATGCATGAGTTTTGGGAGTGAGTGAGGAGCGGCGACAAGCAGCAGCACACAGCAGGAGTCCTCTTGGAAGAAGGGCGGAGAGCACCAACAGACGGACAAGCGCTGCAGCTCAGCGGACGTATTGACTCGGAACCCCGAGCTCACACCAGGTCGAGTCTACAAAGGATCAACAGTGTCGAGTCTTGCAACGGCCTTGCAGAGGAGAGGGGCGATGTGTTGCCGAGTGTAAGTTCGGTGCTGACAGACGAAGTATCGCTGAAAAAGTTTTATCCCACATTGAGTGCCAGCTCCCCTGCAGCAGCTAAAAAGCAGGAGCCCTCCTGGAGGAAGGGCGAGGGAGGCGCCCAGGGTGCCCACGCGAAGCAGGCAGCTGCTGACAAGGACCGAGCGTGTCCACCGAGAGAGCGCGGAGCAGTGAGACGACAGCGCTGCAGCCAGTGGACGAGCTGCGAGCGCTATCTGACAACGGGATCATCGCGCACCTCGACGCAGACTTAGCCGGACCCATCATCCCTGCCAGCACGGGCACCGCGGACAGCGTGACCATCGTGCCGACTCAGCAACCATCCCAGCAGCGGAGAGAGCCCTAACGGCGCAGCCAAGAGAGTGTCGGTGCATGTGAGAGCGCTGTGTGTTCAACACACACACAGACACGTAACGCGCATATCGGGACTAATTAGATTGTTCCAAAAAGTTTGTTTCGAAAAGGGTTGCCATCCCAAGGTGGTGCGATAACTATTAGCTGATCGTGAACAAACATTGTTCTGTCCCTTGAGTTACATGAATCCTGTCGTTTAGAAGTAGTTTAGTCATTCATTTTCGTTAATTGCTTAACCTTACCAATGAATTCATTGATAACACACTAAACAGTTATATAAGCATCTATGTTACGAATCTAAACACTCTCCGGAATACTATTGTGTGATTTTTTTTCATCACAATCTTGCCCGCCAATTCATTGATGTCCCATTAGCCAATTGATAAGCATCTGTTAGCCAAACAGGCACACGCGCGCGTACACTATTGTTTCAGGACATTTCATTAATTGAATCATTTGGCGGGACCCCGGGGTCCCGCAAAAATCAGGTCAACAATTATTATTTTTCAGTCCGCCCACTCGTGATCCCGACAGCAACGCGCCGCCCGCCCAGACTCGCGCCAACAAGCGCCAGCAGCAGGCGGCGATCGACACAATGGGCGCCACCCCACCGGCCAAACGCAAGCCCCGGGGGGCGTCCGCCGCAGTCGCGCGCGGCGACGACGCCCTCCGGTCAGCCGTCGATCCTCAGCTTCTTTACCAAGGCAAGCCCGCCCCCAGGCAGTGAATTTAACGTGTTTATGTAATTTTTCAACTTTTTACGAAACTTAGTGCCCCGAGTAGCTCTCGACGAGGCCAATCGATTGACCACTAGTTTTGTTGTTGTCGGTAAGGCAACAAGACTCGTGTCGTCTACGCGGTTTTTCCCACCCCGGGGCAGTGATGGGACCCCGGAGTCCCGCCAATTGCTTCAATTGCATAATCTTGCCAATTAATTAATTTATGTCTACTTTTGCCATTGGGCACATGTTTCTTTAGCACGTTCGTATGAATATTATCATATTATTTTTTAAAGGACTTTTCCCATCGCCGTGTATGGTCGCGCTACTCTGAGAAGTTAGCCGATTGTTCTGTTGCTCAGTTTTAACAACGTACCCATTGAGGGTTAATTGTACGGATCGATGATTAGAACCTCTACAGGAGGACTGTGGTGGCAATTCCGATCATAAGTGTGTTCGCATATTAGAGTTTTTAGATATTAAAGTTGCTTAACACAGAAGAGTCTGAGTGGTTCCTTCCTAAGTTCATGTATAATCATCTTAATTATAAGAACTGTATCCTGCGGTGAGATCTGGATTCTGAGACCTGACAGAATTGCACTAAAACATAATCATTAAGAATCAAAGTTGGTAATACACCCCTAGACAACGAAGCCGAGTCTATTGTGCATAATTGCATACATTCGCAATATTTCATAAATTTGCATAATTGCATGAAGTTACGTATTTTTTTATTTCATATACATTTTAAAAATAAATTTTCAAGACAATATATACAACAATGCTTTCACCGTTAATCTTTTTTTTCAAAATTATTTTTATGCATTGGCTTTTCCTGTTGTCTGATTGGATTATTGTGTAATTATTATTCACTTTTATCGTAGTTTGTTCTTCATGTTCTTGGTATTTAGAGTGCAGTTGTCATTACTCTTATTATACATTTTCTATTTCGCTTAGATTTGATCTATGCTTGTGAGTGTCGTTTACATTTTTACGTGCACTGCTTTGAGATACTTGGATATGAAATTCGCTTTATAAAATAGAAGTTATTATTAATGTCATGCAACTAGTCAGTGCTCGCATCAGCGCCCTCACTCCTTCAGTGGACGGTGCCCAGCAATCATTCTGTCCATTTCACACATACCACGCCCAGCCGTCTTTGTATCCCGGAGTAGCGATGTTTACATACCACACCAGGTACTCAAATGAGATTGGCCGTGAGCGGAAATCAAAGTCAGGGCATTATTTTTGTAGTGCAGCATACTAACCACTGCACTACCGTTCCCGCTTCAAATATACAAACAAGATAAATACAATGGTCCGATTTGGTTTATGCAAGGCAGCATTTATTTCTTTGTAACCATTGCACGTGGGAAAACCATGGATCAGAAAATCGAGCTGTATTTGCACAGAACCGTACTTGCATAATATACACCCCCGCACTGAAATGCAGCCCCACATTTTTCATAAAGCGCATAAGCAAAACGAGCATACACATTGCATGCAATAGGATCCCTATAGGAGCAGTCGTGATTGATTCTAGGTGTGAGTACCACAGTGAGCGAATGCATGAGGTGTATATTCCATAATTGATTGATGTATTATGCCATATAGGAGCCTGTGTCATCATGCAATTTACTATATAAGTGGCAGTATATCCAGCAGAAGTAAATCTGAAATGTTATTTGAAAAGCATTCATAGTAAAAGCACAGTACATTTAAATCGATACTTTGTGGTGGAGCTAATTATCAAGTGTCAGACAATAGTAATATATGTGTATAGTAGCAGTCGTTTGATCCGTAGGCATGTAACAATTACCCTCCCGTGTGATTCGGTAAATTGTAACCATTTCAGGTCTCTATTCAAGAATTTTAAAAAATTAGGTCTAATTTGTAATGCCTTTCGTCTCGTTTGTATTATCTGATTTGCATGATTCGCCGAGAGGTAATGTTTGCAAATAATGTGCAATAACATTTAAATAATAGATTTTTGCATGTACAATTCGAGGCATGAATTGAAAGGGTAAGAATTATTTGAATGAAACAGTTAATCATTATATGCTTAACACTTAGTGGTAGGGGTGGTACCAGTCGTGACGACTAATCAGACAGTAGTATTCATAGCCTAAACCTAAGAGCAACCCGTGAACCCTGCCCACACGCCCTTGGAGTTCACTTGTGGTGCTTCTCGTAGTCCGCCTTGTAGAACTTCACGAACTCTGGTAAGCGAGAGAAAATGCATTTTAAACAAGTTGACCAGAGATAGTGTTGCACCCCACGGTTGGACTGTGTAAAGGTTGGTCAGAATTCATGGCGAAGACAGACACTCAATAAGTCAAGGGAAACACATTAAAGCCAAAGTTATAGTTATAGACAAACTTAAAAACCAGGCCTGTATCACGAAAGAACATCGGTGGAGATGCTGCATTGTGAAAATTATGGGGTTTTGGGGGGGTACAAACATTATAAAACGACCCCTGCCGAAGCTCATATATACTACAATGTGCAAAGCGATCTTGAGTTTTTATATGAACCTCTTAAAACAATGTCACACTACAGGGTTGATCCTGTGCCACATTCTTCCGTGGCCACCCACCTTCGAAGGTGATCTTGCCGTCTTTGTCTGCGTCCATGGGGTCCATGTCAGCGTTCACGTTGGCAGCGTCATACTGCATGCCACTCCTTTCCAGGAAGGCCGCGTACTCGGCCTGAGTGATGGTGCCACTTTTGTCCTGTGTGCGCAGCACAGGGAGAAGGCATTGCCTTGCTAATTAATGGCAGCATTGTGGTGCTTGTACGCTGGTTCAATTAAGGGGAAAATGGCCAGTGGTCAGGAATAATGATGGAGTAGCAGACAAAAAGTGGAACACGCCTCAGAGAATGTCTACCTTGGAGATGGCACTAAACAATAAGATAATGTGCAGGTGATTTCGATGTGTTTTTTTATTGTACCGTGCGTCTGACATTTCGCTCCATGTGCTAGGAGCTTCTTCAGGAATTGAGGAGGAAGGGAGTTGCTCAATTGAGTTGCTGAAGAAGCTCATGGAAATCATGCTGAAATAAGATGTGGTACAACCTGAAAACACATTGGAGAGCTGTATGGCACGACTGCAAAGATCGAAGTGATAGGCGTAATGTTGCATTGCAGATCCATGATCTGATCACCTGATTCACGATCTGATCAACGATTATGGACTTTAAATATTGGCCATTACCGAAACCTGGGTATATGAAGACTCACCAGACGTGAGACTGCACCTAACGGATAAGCTATTGTACATCAACACCTTCATGGGAAGCCTACCAATGGCAGTCTGCATAGTGGAGGGATCGTACTGATTCACAGTGAAGATATCGGTGTGAAAGTCCTTAGCGACTGAACAACAATCAGTTAATTTGAGCTGCTGCTTGTGAAAATAATGAACAGCATTCGGGGGCTTATAATTGCTGTCACCTAATGAGTGCCGTCTTCACCGCTCTTGGAAATTTCTTCTAAGCTTTCCGGTCTGCTAGACTGTGGGTCATGTGGTTCTCTCTACAATACCTGTGGTGACCTGAACTGCCCCGGACTGACCAGTTGTTGTGGTAAAATCAACAGTGATTTCGCCGGGATATCGACGGTCACATTTTAACCCAGCATTTTAGCGGCGCAATGTCGCTCGGCAGCAGAGGGCATTACAACACAATTCACTTTTGTACATCACTTCCATCCTCACACGTCTGTGCTCACAGACTTAAGTAACCCACACAGACGAGAAACCGCGTGATGTGGAGAGGACCTCATCCAGCAGTGGATTGATCAAAGGGCTTGTACATGCACCACTCGTGAGTGGAATTTTCCAATCATACCCTGCTGGAGACATCTTGAGACAAAATTCAACTTTGTGCATAAATAATGAGTCTTATGGTTATCATTCATCTCAGCTGTCACTGCTGCTGAAGTGAGTGCTGGCGCTGACCAGGGGCATAAGTCCCACAAGTACCTGAAGGGTCCCTCAGGCTTGTGAGAGCCACTACCTAGCGATACACACCAGGAAGCATGGACTTGCCGTGTGCAAATCGCATCTCATAGAGGGTCCATCTTATCTCTCAGGTAAACACGTTCGAAATAACCTCAGGGACCAATCTCGTTCTGTCCAGGTGCTATGGCTTGGACACGAGAAGAGTAAGTAGCCTCAATCTTTAATTATCACTGAGCAGTGGAGGTAAACACAGCACTTAAAGGTCCACAGGAAACCGCACTGCTGTAGGTTGTTTTGTCTTGACATGAACGAGTGTTGATTTTCTGGTACTGTACTTAGACTTTTCAGTGGAGTCCTTGTGGTGGCTCTGCTTGAACTCACCAGATCAATGTTGTCGAAAACAGGTCGCATCTTCTTTTCCCAGTCCTGTTTTGCAAAAGAAAACACCAATAATACTCTTAGGAGCTTGACACAATTGTGGGTAGTTTAACACGTAGGCTATCGCAACCAATATTATTCATAATAAATGTTTTTGGGTTAGATCGCGTTATTTATAAATGTGTCGTAACCCTCCACCGCCCGACACGGACAATCAGCAAAAAAGTGTCACGTTGACGAAAGACAAATACATTTTGATTTAAAGCTTTCGTGACTGCAGTAATTCATATTCTTAGTTTTTTCGGTAAAGTCACGTTGAAGGGAAACAACAAAATAATAAAATATATATATAAAACAATAAAAAATTATCACGACGTTTCGACCATAACTCAAACAGTCGTCTTCAGGTGTGTTGGTTTGCATAAAATCCATGATCTGGTTCCGTCTGTAAAAGATGTGATTCCGGACATACAATACCCTGGTGTCTACAAACTAAGTTGCCTCTGTGGTAGTAGTTACATTGGAGAAACCAAACGCCATGTCTCGGACCGCATTCGTGAACACAAAGCAGACCTTAAACACGGTAGTACCAACACCTCGGCCGTGGCAGATCATTGTTCTAATTCAGTAGGCTCACATGCCATTGACTTTTCCAAGACAGAGGTTCTTTGTAAGCCATCTGGCTTCCATGAGAGATTCGTTCATGAGGCTATCCACATATACAAGCACAGAGACAATTTCAACCAAGAAGATGGATTCTATCTTAGCAATCATTGGAAAGATTTGATAAACCATTTCAGGTCTTAATTGATTGTTCACGCTTACAGTGGCTTTCAGACAGCATACATTATAAAAAATTTCGTCTCCCCCCTCCTCTTTTCAGAATATAGATGGACTAGTCCTAAATAAACTGCCAAATCGTTGCGCGTGGCGCTAACGTTTTTTTTATAAATAAATAAATGCGGCGTTTTAAAATACATTTATGCAAACCAACACACCTGAAGACGACCGTTTGAGTTATGGTCGAAACGTCGTGAGAATTTTTTATTGTTTTATATATATTTTATTATTTTGTTGTTTCCCTTCAACGTGACTTTACCGAAAAAACTAAGAATATGAAAGACAAATAGTTCACTACTTTAGCCCACCGGTGTGTTGAAGAGTGAATCCACAACATTTAAAGTTTTTGAGTACGACGTTTCGCTGGTAATTACATCCAGCATCATCTGGCTAATTGCCTGATAGTGCTGGATCAAAGAAGCCAGAGCCACACGTTAAACAGATTGTCATCAATCAGAGTAACATCCCAATTCCGACAGCCTAAAATCGGTACTAGCTAAAGGGTTGAATTTCGCAGTCACCCCTAAACATATCCCAGTGGATGATATAAGGATGGCAAGCTACCATCCCTGGATGTTTTGATCGAGAAGAGACCTGATGGCTCGTTGGGACATTCGGTCTACAGGAAAGCCACCCATACGGATGCCTATCGAAAGCCTGACTCCCACCACCATCCAGCCCAGAAGAATTCCCTCATCAAAACATTACACCATAGGGTCCATTGCATCTCCGCCCAGCACCACCTAGCTAGTGAGTTGGAGCACGTACACCAAGCCCTCAGGATGAACGGATACTCGGACCGTACAATCCACAAAGCTGCCTCCCCAGACATGGGGAGACAACCTTCTGAGGATCCAACCAAAACCATCACTTTTGCATACATAGCATGCGTTACCAAAAATATTTTCAAAATCTTAAACAAACACAGGATCCAGGTTCGTTTCAACACAGGACACAAAATCTGTGATTTAATCCCATCTGTAAAGGATGTGATTCCTGACATGCAATACCCTGGTGTCTACAAACTGAGTTGTGGTTGTGGCAGCAGTTACATTGGGGAAACAAAACAACATGTCTCGGACCGCATTCGTGAACATAAAGCAGACCTAAAACACGGCAGGACCAATACCTCTGCCGTTGCCGATCATTGTTTTAACGGTGTGGGCTCACACGAAATAGATTTTTCCAAGATGGAGGTACTCTGCAAACCTACCGGCTACCTTCAGGGATTTGTTCATGAAGCCATCCAGATATATAAACACAGACACAACTTCAACCGAGAGGATGGGTACAAACTGAGCAATCATTGGAAGGACGTTAGTAACCAGGTAAAGTCTTAACTGAGTGTGATGTTTCCATCCTACCTGCCTATGTCAGCTGGTATTTCATGCTAATTTCTCACATTAACAGCCACTTCCATGCCCTTGTCCAGGAGGCCTCTCTCCTCCTATCTTACAGTTACATGCTAATTTCTCACATTAACATCACTAGCCCCGCCCACTTCTTTATGACCCTTGGGCTACACCCATTGCAAACCTTTTTAAACAGGCTGCCTCAGCAGCAGACCATGCTTTCCCACCTGATGATCGACGCTTGTGTTGCGCCCGAAACGTCGTGATTTATTTTATTTTATACCTATGTGACTTTAACGAAAAAACCAAAGAGGATTATATCCATTATTCCGCCCCCCCCCCCCTCCCAAGAAAAATACAAAAGTCTATTTTTAGACGTTTAGCATTGTGTACAGTCTGGAAGCTACCCACATGGCAAATTTCAAGTTTACAGCATGTTGGGAAGTATGCTAAACGATTTAGGCAGCTCGGGAAGGAAATGACGTGAGAGCTGAAAATTGTCACGTTCCCTAAAAATTCCAGACAGCAGCAGCTGGGAAAATTACATGACGTCAGAGCTCAGCGTTCGAGAGTTTTTTGCCGCTTCACACAAACACAGATGTATTTTCTGCTTTGTATTTAAGAGCAAGCTGAAAAATAGTCGCGTTGACCTAGAACATCGAGACCGCTCTGCCGTGCATTTGTGCGAGATACACGGCCTACGCGGAGGGTGGGGGGGAATGGTTTATTTCGACAATCGGTTTTCTTTGGCTTACTATAATGTATGTGTAGTGGAGTAGGAAGGTGCGTAGTGCAAACAGTGTGATTGCATGGTAACAAAGACAGTACGGGTCATGTTGGGTCTGCCTGTAGCGAAGGCAAATACAGTACAGGTTACGTTAGGGCAATTAAGCTGGGGCAGCCAAGGACGGCTGTGATTGGTTGGTGTTGTTGTCAAGGCTGGAGTGGCGTCTTGAAGTCTGGCGAGGTAACAGGTGCAGAGGGCACGCGAAGCGCCGTTGGGACACGGGTTGATTAATTGGGATGTGATGAGAGCGTGGATAAATTGGGGAGTCGGGAATTAGAGTGGGGAGTTGGAGTTGGGAGCTGGACGAGGCAAGACGTGGAGTTTGGAGGAGAGTTTGGAGACAAGAGTTGGGGACAAAGTTTGGAAACAAGAGTGTGGAGCGGAGCTAAAGAAGAGAAGCAGCTAGCAGTAGAGAGAGCGTAACGATAGCGGAGCTGAAGAAGAGAAGCAGTTAGCAGTGTAGAGAGCATAGCGTCGGTGATAGCGGAGAGCAGAGACGAAGTGGTTAGCAGTGGAGAGAGCATAGCGACGGTGATAGCGGAGACGGAGAAGTTAGCGGCGGAGTAAGCGCAGTGATAGTGGGGAGTGGAGAGACAAAGGTGGCGAGCGAGCCGAGTGAAGCACGGCGAGCGAGCCGTGGCGACCAGGATACTGTGGAATGTGGAGGACATGCTGAGAGTTGTAAATAAAGCGGTGTTCGGAGAAAGACAAAAGTTGTCCGAGTGAAATCGAACACTACATATATGTGCTACGAAGAAGGGTAATTTGCACATAAAGTGGCCTATGCTATATATTTCAGTTTATAGCAGTTTTATTATTGACTAAGGTGGTATTTGTGCTTATGCACCACGGCCGAAGCATTATCAGCAAGTTATTTTTTCACGTAAAGTAATACCTCGATATACGAAGTGGATGCGTACCTGGAGCTTCGTTTATTGAAACTTTGTATATTGAATAACTTATAGCACCAGTAATATGAGGATGCGTTCCCAGCCTTCGTAACTTACCATTTCATACGATAAACAATTCATAACTTACCATTCATATTGTGAACAAAGAACATTTATATTGAACATATTTTTTGCACTGTACAGTATGAACATTAATAACTGACGTGACAAAACAAACATTGTGAGGAAACTTTTTATTATTTGTATAGTACTGTCGATCGACAACATTCTTTTTCTGCATTCCAGTGCATTTATTAATTACTTCACATTATTTTTTTTTGCTTTCTGTGTAAAATGGTAAAAAAAAATCAAAGTTCAGTATACAGAATCGATTATACGCATATCGGGGTATTATTGGACAGGGCGTAGAGCACATCACACCCTACAGATGTAGAGTGCTGTATGTCTGCGTGATAACCAAGCTGTGGCACATGAACCCCGCAGCAGTAAATTATCGAACGTAATAGCCAGAGATGGGAATCGCACACATAGACGATCTGATTGAAAATTTTTATTATTTTGTCCTCGAAGGGCTAGAAATCACAATTTCCGTACGACGATAGTTGATTCTGTGCCCATAAAACTAGATAAATTGAAAACCAAAACTACATTTTAAAATGTGGGCCAACCATAAACGATCACAGCCTGAATGTAAAATTGTTTTGCTCATAGAGCTGGTTCGGTCTAAAGTTCTACATTATTTAAGGCACGTGCCAAACGCTTAAAAATAATACGAAGCCCATCAGAGAAACGAGTAGGTCGTATACTCGTTGTGACTGACACTATAGCCCAGAGAAAGAAGGTACGCCATATTACCGCTTACAAGTGCATACATGTGTCTGTGTGTGATTCTAGTACTTCAAGAGCCATCATAGAGGCAGCCGATCGGCCACTTTGACCAGGAAAAGTATCTCCCCACTTCGGCTTCCACTAAAATTGGTTCCGGCAAATTGTATAATTATCCACATGTTGCATGTGCATTTCAGTACTGTATGTGCATTGTGCATGCGTGTCATAATGCGTGTCATTGCGTGTGTTATTACCATGACGAGTAGGCGTTGATCGGTGAGCACTGGTGGATTCTCGAGCTGTTGATGTCAGGAACATTGGTCAACGCGCCCCTTTTATTTGCAAGAACACAGCCAGGGTGGGGAGGGGGAGCCATGGGGCGGTCGTGGGGTAGCACAGTGGTTAGGGCGCTGCGCTCCGAACCCGGTAACTCGATTCCTGCTCACAGTCAACACCAGTGACGATTATCTGAACCAGTCCTGGGCCTCCTCAAGGTCGACTCGGCATCAAATGAGTACCTGGTGCTATGTGTAAACATCGTTAGTCTGGAAATAAAGGCGATCATGCGTGGTGCTGGCCACCCACTCCCTCGTGTGCTGTGCCGGCCTTCATAGGTGCTCGATAACAGAATTTGCCCAACAGTCTGTTTAGTCTATACGGGGGATTTTTGTCTTTGGAAGATGGTCAACCATGCTGATGTGGTTTTTGCTACTCGCGCTGAAGATTCAACTATTGATCCTGGAGCATGCCATTAACGAACACACCTGCATGGGCATTTTGTGTCATCAAATACTCTCCACCCTCAACTCCAAACGAGTGATCGGGCAGTTGTGGAGAGAGTGGAGATGTTTCCTACCTGGGGACTCTGCTTATGGCCAGCTCTGGTTTGGCAGCAGAGGTCTCTGAATCAGTCGAGCAGCATTTTATTTAATCAATTGTGCATCGCTGTATTGAAGTTACCTGATACATTTCTCTAGGTCTTCTTGGCTCTATGTCTTCAGTTATGCCCTCCCTTCTGTATGCCCGATAATCTGTGCTGGTTGAAATATTCAGGCTAGCCTGGCCACGAATCATTATGGGTTTAAACTGACTGGATTGTTTGAAGCTCACAGATCCTTGAAAGATATGGGCACAGTTGGTTAATTTAGCCCGCATGCCAAGGAGCTTCTGTTTGCCCGGAGTGCAGAGGAGTGGTGCTGACAGCAGTGAGTGGAATGCCAGGTGGCTAAAACGCAGCTAGTTGGTGCATCTGCCAGTTATCTTATTCAGTGAATCCATAAAAAACATGGTTTTGTTTCATGACCTCCTGTGGCCTTGCCTTCCTCATTTCACGTGGCCTCAGGGTGCATCTCGCCTAGCACAAGCACCATGGTGATGTCACCACTACTTCGTGGTGAATGATGAATGTTGTCGGGAGCGGTTGCTCCGTGGTTAGCACGCTGCAATATGAACCCAGTATGTTGAGTTTGATTCCTGGCCATGGCTAATATAAGTGCCCAAATTATGTCTGGAGCGGTACTGGACCTCCCCTAGGTTGACAGAGTCTTTAACGAGTACCTGGTGTGGTACGTAAGTGTAAAGTAGCACCCAGAGACGCTGTCTTACTTAATTTAGATATATATTTCATATACAATACAGTCCACCCGATTTGATGACAGGTTATCAGATGGACGCAGGTTGACTAATTTACAACTGAGTGGCTATGTAGCTGCTACACGATGCTCACTACATACCTGGCTGACTATATAGGAGCCGTCATATTGTGTCGTTCACGCAGATTGCATCTTACAATCAACGAGGATCCACAGACAAGCTGGAAGGCAGATGGCACCAAACATCACTAAAGCTCTGCGATTCTGTTTATATTAAGGTGTCATTAGCAAATTAACAAGTGTCTGCATATGGGAGGAAACTGGAGCACCTGGAGAAAACTGACGCATGCAAGGGGGCAACACTGTATCCCATACCAATGATATTAGTCTGTATTTTGGTCTACCGCATTTCTCCTGGCTGCCAGGGTATGGCCCTCGACGTTCATGGGAAGAGAGTGTCACGACATATAATCCAGTATTTAATATATAATCCACATTTATATGCATATTTTTTTCCGTCATGTCCGTGGAATTGTCACATCTGCATATAAAAGCAACAATATCAAACATTTATTCAGCCATTACAAGGTAGACATCAAATGATATGCTGCCTGCAACAAGCCACAGAGTAGCTGACGTTTATATTCCATCTCCAATAAAACAAGCTTGGGCTTGAAGTGCTCACACTTAATTTATGACCAAGCATCACATCATCATATCATTCCCAGGGAGTATGATTTAACTGCATATTTTATTAACTGACTTCTGCCCTACATTATAGACTGCCAGTACACTCACCAAACTTAATAACCAAGCTACAGTCTACATTATAGACTGCCAGTACACTCCCTCCTATTAAAAACCAGGATACAGTCTACATTAATGTGTTTTTTATTTTATTTTTATTGTTTATTTACTTTAGTAAGCATAGCTACTGCTACAGCCTGTACACACTGCTGTAGCGTTAGTATAGCGACTGCTACAGCCAATGCACACTGCTGTAAAGTTGATATAGCTACTGCTACGGCCAGTACATGCTACTGTGGTGATAGTAGCTACTACTACAGCCAGTACATACTACTGTAGTTATAGGAGCTACTACTACAGCCAGTACATACTGCTGTAGAGTTAGTACAGCTACTACTACGGCCAGTACACACTGCTATAGTTAGTATAGCTACTGCTACAGCCAGTACGCACTGTTATAGAGTTAGTATAGCTACTGCTACAGCCAGTACACACTGCTATAGAGTTAGTATAGCTACTGCTACAGCCAGTACACACTGCTATAGAGTTAGTATAGCTAATACTACAGCCAGTACACACTGCTGTAGAGTTAGTACAGCTACTACTAAGGTCAGTACATACTGCTGTAGAGTTAGAATACCTGTAGTGTTCGATTTCACTCAGACAACTTTTGTCTTTCTTCGAACACCGCTTTATTTACAACTCTCAGCATGTCCTCCACATTCCACAGTATCCATATCGCCACGGCTCGCTTGCCGTGCTTCCCTCGACTCGCTCGCCACCTTTGTCTCTCCACTCCCCACGATTACTTCGCTTACTCCGCCGCTAACTTCTTCGTCTCCGCTCTCCGCTATCACCGTCGCTATGCTCTCTCCACTGCTAACTACTTCGTCTCTGCTCTCTGCTATCACCGTCACTATGCTCTCTCCACTGCTAACTGCTTCGTCTCTGTTCGCCGCTATCACCGTCACTATGCTCTCTCCACTGCTAACTGCTTCGTCTCTGTTCAGCTCCGCTATCGCTACGCTCTCTCCACTGCTGGCTGCTTCTCTTCTTCAGCTCCGCTATCACTACGCTCTCTCCACTGCTGGCTGCTTCTCTTCTTCAGCTCTGCTATCACTACGCTCTCTCCACTGCTGGCTGCTTCTCATCTTCAGCTCCGCTATCGCTACGCTCTCTCCACTGCTGGCTGCTTCTCTTCTTCAGCTCCGCTATCTCTACGCTGTTTCCAAGCTCCGTCTCCAACTCCGTCTCTCCTAAACTCTGTCCCTCCAACTCTCTGTCTCCAAGCTCTCCACACTTCAATTCCCCGCTGTTGACTCCAACTTCAATTTCCCCTGTTCACTCTAAGCTCTCCAACTTCAACTCCCCGCTCCAATTGCCGACCCCCCAATTTATCCCCGCTCTCATTACTCCCCAATTAATTAACCCGCGTCCCAACGGCACTCCGCGTGACCTTACACCTGTTACCTCGCCAGACTTCAAGACGCCCCTCCAGCCTTGGCAACAGCACCAACCAATCACAGCCGTCCTTGGCTCTCCCAGCTTAATTGCCCTCACATAACCTGTACTGTATTTGCCTTCGCTACAGGCTGACCCAACATAACCCGTACTGTCAGTGTTATGTAATCATGCTGTTTTCACTACACATCTTCCTATTCCACTACATCACCCCCCCTCCCCCCCCTTGATGAAAAAATCTAGCTGTCCCGGCTACAACGACACTTCGACCTCTGGGTAGTGGAGTATCTAGGACATAACAATGAACACAACATAGCAACTTTTTACAAGAACCGCATCACACAGAGTCAATGAAAAATCCGTCCTCGGGAGCGAGTTCCAGCTGCCGGCCCATTTCCCCTATACGGGACACCGTGGGGCAAAGGCGGGCCACGCTCCTCCGTTAAGTCAGGGCTGCGTCTGGTCCTTGACGCACATCCGTCCCTGTCACAGCGACCATCTGCTGGCGGGACCGTCCCTCGTCCCTGCGCGGGCTGGACAGTATCTCAAGGTTGCGGCCGGTCAACCGGTGTCCGGCCAGTAAATCTGCCAGAACCCCCTCGTCGAGTCAATAGGGATGGTCCTGCAGGCACACGGGAGGCAGATTTCTGAGGCGCGTACACATGCGACCTCCTCACAGGCTCGTCGGACACATCCAATACAGGCTGCTCTGGGATGGGAGATGACGCGTCATATGGCAATACAAATTTCTTAAGGCGCGATGGGTGAACATACCATATTCGACGACCGAATCGAATCCGTACACTTTGGTCCCGGAGAACTTCAACGACCTCAACGGGCCCCTGCCAGGGCCGATGGAACTTTGGAGACGTTCCCACTGGTACCATGGGACAATGCAACCATGCTTTGTCCCCAACACATCACGGCTCTCGAGGCCGCTGCGTACCATGCAACCGTTCGTTGGCGGCTTGTCGTCGCGCCGTGTTACCCAACGAGGCCTCCCAAGCCTCTCTCAGATGGTCCAAAGCCACCTGCATAGTAGCAGGCAGCGTCGATGACTTTCCCTGTTTTTGCACACCCAATTTGACCAAGGCCGGTGCTTCTGGTTCGCGCCCATACATCAAATAAAACGGCGAGTACCCGTCGAGGCATGAGGGGCCAGTCTATAAGCGGCCAGAGTCGCCGCAACATGCAGGTCCCAATCATTCTGAGGCATTAATCTGGTGGCAAAGCATAGACGTCAGCGTCCTATGCAGGCGTTCAACCATCCCGTCGGTTTGCGGGTGGTACGGGTACGTTCGAATCTTTTTGGTCCCTAATGAATCACACACTTCCTTAAGCAATCATGACGAAAAATTTCTGCCTTGATCAGTGAGCAAGTGCTCCGGGGCGCCCTTATCAAAAACATATCCCTGCAAGAAAGCTTCTGCGATCGACCCCACAGATTGGTCCACCAGTGGCCATGCCATAGGCCAGCGAGTAAGGTACTCCAACCCGACGAGCAGATACTTATGCCCCCGGAGGGTGACGGGAAACGGACCCAATATATCTAGGGCGACAATTTCGTTGACACGTGAAACCCGTATCGATGGCAACGGTACATGATAGGGTCGCGCCGGCGCCTTTCGCCGCTCGCATTCATGGCATGCTTTTACAACTCGCTGAACATCGTTATACATCCCCGGCCAGTAGAATTCTTTCCCCAAGGTCAGCGCGGTCTTTTTCTCCCCTAAATGCATAAATTTGTCATGGGTATCACTAATGAGCTTCCCGCGCAACACCATCGGAACAACAATACAGAACTTTTGTGCTTCAACATCCCAGCGAACAAGGAGACCATCGACGAGTTTTAGAAAGGGGCGATCTTCCGATCCCCTTGAGCGAGAGGCACGAAGCCTCATCCTGGTCAGGGAGGAGTCATCCACCTGTAAGCGTTTCCACTGACCCAACGTCAACCCCAACAACCCCGATCCCACAGTGGGAATTGCTTCTGGCCGAATTGAATCTGCTGCAGCGACCTGCAGCGGCGGGCCGCAACGCAGTGAGCCCTCTGCACACCGACACGAGCCAGTCGGTTGCGGCAATCTCGACAAGGCGTCAGCGTTGACATGACGCATCCCCTTCCTATGCTGGATCGTGAAAGAGTACTCATGCAGGGTCTCGAGCCAATGGGCCATCTGTCCCGACGGCTGGTCAACTCACAACGAGTACTGTAGTGCCACGTGATCAGTGTGGATCAAAAAATCTCTGCCGTACAAATACGGTCGGTACAATCGAACAAAGTGCACGATGGCCAGCAACTCCCTGCGCGTTACACAATACTTCTGTTCAGCCGGAGACAACACCCGGCTGCCATACGCCACAACTTTCTCAACACCATCCATCATTTGCGACAATACCGCGCCTATGCCCATATCACTGGCATCTGTGTCAAGAATAAAGGTCTTCGTAAAATCAAGGTATCCAAGCGGCGGTGCGTCCGCCAACGCGGCCCGCAGCGCCTGAAACGATCATTGTTCTACATCTCCCCACTGAAATTTCATACCCTTACCGGTGAGCGTGTGCAACGGCCTCGCAATCGTGGCAAAATCCTTAATAAATCGTCGGTAATACGACGCGAAGCCCACGAAGCTACGCACCTCCGCTACTGTTTTCGGTACCGGCCACATTCGCACGCAACTCGTTTTCTCTGGATTGGTGGCCACCCCAGATGCGCTAACAACGTGCCCCAAATATTTAACTGATGTCCATAACAAATGGCACTTTTGGGGTTTAAATTTCAATCCAGCGCGCCGCACTCGGCCAAAAACGGCACGCAACCGTTGCAAATGTTCGTCAAAATCCTTACTGAAAACAATGATGTCGTCCAGATATATTAAACACAACTCCCACTGCAATCCTGACAACACGAGTTCCATTAATCGTTGGAAGGTGGCCGGCGTGGAGTGGAGCCCCATCGGGAGTACATTGAATTGGAACAACCCTTGTGGTGTCCGAAAAGCGGTCTTGGGTTTAGACTCCTCATCCAGGGGCAATTGCTAAAAGCCCGACAACAGATCGAGGGTCGAAAAAATTTTCACGCCGGACAGGGCATCTAGTGAATCATCAATACGTGGGCGCGGATACGCTTCCGCAACAGAAACATTATTTAGTTTTCGGTAGTCAACACAAAATCGCATGGCCCCGTCGCGCTTTTTAACGGGTACAATAGGAGCTCCCCACGGGCTGGACGAAGGAGAAATTATCTCCTGTTCTAACATCTCATCAACGGCTCGCCGAATACAATCTTTCTCCAGCGGACTTACACGATAGGTATTCAATCTGATTGGGGGTACATTCCCAGTGTCAATGTGATTCCGCAACAATGACGTACGACCCACGTCATATTTACCTGAACTGAACACATCTTTGAATTCCACGAGCAACCCATGGAGACGCGACCGCTGCACAGGCGTTAGTTCGGGGTTTTGCATATATAAATCTCGCAACCAGTTCGGATCATCTCCATCACCCGGCAACATCTCACTCTGTCCCGTTGCCAAACACGCCTCCCCTTCCGGACCCGGCGCTGCCGTTGCATGCGCTAACGTGGTACCCTCCTGAATGACGACCGGTTCGTGTCCCGCATTTACAATTTGTATGAAAGGGTCGCAATTTTGCCGGTACAATAGTCAAAGCCCCTACCAAAGTGGGCATCCGTGATACAGCATTTGAGGGCGTCAGCAATATACCCTCCTGTTGCTCGTTGAAAGGCAACTGTTTTTTTAAAGCGCAGCGGCACAAGCATCTGCGTGGCAGGCGGAACGCGAACGGTGCGGCTCACCACGGCCTGCACCACGGCGTTCGCAACCACGAACTTAGAAGGCGTTTCCAAAAATTTTAGACATTTTCCCGATGGTAATTCCAAACACTCCTTCTCTATAGAAATCTTAAGCGGCATCCTTTGCAAAAAATCCGTTCCCAACAAACACGGTACCGCCAAGGCCGTGGAAACCAAAACATTCCCCATAACGCTCACTTCCCCAATTTGAATCGTCGCGACCATACAACCCATAATTCCGAGGCTGCCACCATTTGCTGCTATGCATGGCCCGTCAACCGGTTTTATGGCCTGGGGCGAAGTTGGCAATTAGCGAAAAGTTTGTAACGAGATAAGGGTCGCAGAAGCCCCCGTGTCAACAATAACCCTGACCATCACCCCTTGAATAAGTGCCATCACATCCGACGGCCCCGGCGCAGCTCCCAAAACACGATGCACCAACGCGCCCCATATGTCCGGACCGAGCGCAACATACGAATGAGATATGAATGGGTGAGATGACGCAGATGGGTGATGTGGAAAGAGCGGCCGTGTATTGAATGTATCGTGACTCACCCGGAATCCTCGGTCGTGGGGGAACCTCGGTTGTAGCTGGTCGGCGCCCTTGGCCGCCCCTGCGCCGCCAGCAGTCGCGGACAAGATGTCCTCTCCGTCCACACTCGTAGCACGTCCGCTGCGTGCCACCTCCATACACCGCGGGGCGACGCAGCATGCCCGCGGGTGGCACCCCGGCTGCCACTGCAATCGGCGGCGCCTTGCCCACCGCCACCTCACTCGCGGACGCGGCAACGCGCAGCAGCAGCGGCTGCGCACCCACCACCGCTGGCTCATCGCAGAGGTCCAGGTTGATTTGGATATTCCTGGCGATCTGTAGAGACGACATGTCGTCGTCGTTGTTGCTGTCAGGAAGCGAAAGGACGACTCGTAGCTCCTTCGCCAACTGCAAAAACTTCTCCTGCAGCAAGGAATCCAGGGCCTCCTGGTCCATCGCCGGGTATGCTACTTGAGCGAGGGCCAACAGCGCGCTGCGGAACGCAAGAGGGGATTCTGTGCCCTCCCGCTTCCTTTGCTGGAATCTACGTTTGGCGACCGACCGCGGCTCGTACACCTTTCTCATTTCTAGATTTGAAGCTTTCGTGACTGCAAGGATCCATACTCTTTGGTTCTATTCGGTAAAGTCACGTGGCTAAAAAAATAAAACAACAAAAATCACAATGTTTTAAATCGAACCAAACATTAAACTAATTTTCATTGGTACAGTATATTTTTTCAAGTAATGGTACCCCAAAGTTTCGCAGCATAGGCGGTTGCATTGCCGTCGCCGATCACTGAGCTGCACCTTTTATTATGCTAAGTCCGCCAATCAAATGCTATTTTTTATGCTAATTCCTTTGTCAAGGCACCCTAATCCCTCTCACACAGCTTAAAGGTCGTGGTTTGAGCTTGGCTCTGTTTCACTCCAGCGCAGTCTTCGAGACAGTCTGGTCCCTTCACCTAATGAAGGCGTCGTGATTTTTGTTGTTTTATTTTTTTACCTACGTGACTTTACCGAATCGAACCAAAGAGTACCTTTCTCATTGCCGCGAATGCCCCATCCAGCTTTGACCTGACGGCGGCAGGGAATGCATTAAATGTCGCCAAAGAATCTTCTTTGGTTATTTCGGTAAAGTCAAGTAGAATGAGAATAAAATAATAAATTGATTAAATAAAATAACGCAATAAAAATTATCACGACGTTTCGGCCACAACACATGCGGCCTTCATCAGGTGAAGGGACGAGACTGTCTGGAGGACAGCGCTGGAGCGAACACAGCCAAGCTCAGACCGCGACCTTTAAGCTGTGTGAGAAGAAACAGAGCGCCTTGACAAAGGAATTAGCATAGAATTTAGCATTGAAATAGCTGAGTGATTAGCTTGTGACTGGTCACAGGAATGGCTATGTTAAAGTCAAAGCCTACACATCTGAGCTATTAACAGTAACTGGGTATACACTACACTATATAATGAATACTATATAGTTAACCAATAAAAAACTAAAATATAAATTACCTCAATGTTATCAATAAACTCTATATATTCTCCAATCAGCTAAGCTACCAACAATAAGTCGTTATATATCACAATGCTATATGGCGAAAAAATGGGTGGATTCTTACCCTCAACTTTAGCACCACGGATAGCTACGAGCCCCGTTCAGACGGACGAGTTCATCCATGGTCGGAACGGAGGAGGGGGAGAGAGACAGCTGCAAGGCGCTGTTATACTCCATGTTGTAAACCATACCATTAACCGTGGTATGAGAGGCATTAAGAGTCAATGCCAGCGAAAGAGCTGCGGTCTGAAGGTCATCGTAAAATACAATTGATTAAGAACAGAAATGGTTTAAAACATATTTCCAATGGTTACTAAGCCAGAATCCATTTTCTCGGTTGAAATTGTCTCTGTGCTTGTATATGTGAATGGCCTCATGAACGAATCTCTCATGGTAGCCGGTTTGTTTGCAAAGAACCTCCGTTTTGGAGAAGTCAATGTCATGTGAGCCCACTGAATTATAACAGTGATCTGCCACGGCAGAGGAGTTCGTTCTACCATGTTTCAAGTCTGCTTTATATTCGCAGATGCGGTCCGAGATTAATGGTATGGTTTACAACATGGAGTATAACAGCGCCTCGCAGCTGTCTCTCTCCCCCTCCTCCGTTCCGACCATAGATGAACTCGTCCGTCTGAACGGGGCTCGTAGCTATCCGTGGTGCTAAAGTTGAGGGTAAGAATCCACCCATTTTTTCGCAATATAGCATTGTGATATATAACGACTTATTGTTGGTAGCTTAGCTGATTGGAGAATATATAGAGTTTATTGATAACATTGAGGTAATTTATATTTTAGTTTTTTTATTGGTTTACTGTATAGTATTCATTATATAGTGTAGTGTATACCCAGTTACTGTTAATAGCTCAGATGTGTAGGGTTTGACTTTAACATAGCCATTCCTGTGACCAGTCACAAGCTAATCACTCAGCTATTTCAATGCTAAATTCTCCTGTTTGATTTGTACTAGGTGCCTCTGTAGATGTGTAGGCTTTGACTTTAACATAACTATTTCTATGACCAGTCACAAGCTAATCCCTGAGTTATTTAAATGCTAAATTCTCCTGTTTGATTTGTACTAGGTGCATCTGTGGATGTGTATGCTTTGACTTTAACATAGCCATTTCTGCGACCAGTCACAAGCTAATCACTCAGCTATTTCAATGCTAAATTCTATGCTAATTCCTTTGTCAAGGGGTGCCTCTGTGGATGTGGAAGCTTTGATTTTAACATAGCCATTTCTGTGACCGGTCACAAGCTAATCACTCAGCTATTTCAATGCTAAATTCTATGCTAATTCCTTTGTCAAGGTGCTCTGTTTCTCACACAGCTTAAAGGTTGCGGTCTGAGCTTGGCTGTGTTCGCTCCAGCGCTGTCCTCCAGACAGTCTCGTCCCTTCACCTGATGAAGGCCGCTTGTGTTGTGGCCAAAACGTCGTGAGAATTTTTTATTGTGTTATTTTATTTTATCAATTTATTATTTTATTCTCATTCTACGTGACTTTACCGAAAGAACCAGAGAAGATGAATCCTTGCAGTCACGAAAGCTTTAAATCGAAATTTAATCGCCAAAGAATCATCATTGAGGGCTATCGGCACTGCCCGCAGCGCGGCACCCTCAGTTCACTCCAGAGATTGATGAGCCGCTCGGAACCGTCTTGTAAATGCTGTCTAATCCCCAACTTTGGCCTCGAACCGCTGCACATGAAGTCGCCGTGCTGTTCCCGACGGCGGCGCTTCATCGTCGTCGGATGTCTCCAATCGCTCCGACCCCGCGGCAACATCTGCTGGTCGACTTGACACCGTCGGTTGTACCTGGTCTGATGTCACAAAGCGGTTAAACGCCTCCATCAATGTCGCCATCCTGGCCTCCCACTGGGCCATGAGGACGCTCCAATCACCCGATGGTCCCGGGGTCTCGGCCCCGCTCGAACCGCCGTCTCGTTCTGTAGACTCTCGTTCGACCAGGCCCTCCAGAGGAGTATCAGCCACTTGGCCGGACACGGGCAGCACGTCCTCGTCGTTGTTGTCGTCGGACGAGTCTACCGGCACGTTCTTCTTCTTGGCCACCTTGTTTGACATCTCGGCGTGGTTCATAGTCACTCTGACACCAAATGTAGTGTTCGATTTCACTCGGACAACTTTTGTCTTTCTTCGAACATCGCTTTATTTACAATTCTTAGCATGTCCTCAATACTTCACAGCAGCCATGTCGCCACGGCTGGCTTGCCGTGCTTCACTCGACTCTCCATGTCGCCATGGCTCGCTCGCCGTGCTTCACTCGACTCGCTCGCCACCATTGTCTCTCCACTCCGCACGATTACTTCGCTTACTCTGCCGCTAACTTCTTCGTCTCCGCTCTCCGCTATCACCGTCATTATGCTCTCTTCACTGCTAACTGCTTCGTCTCTGTTCGCCGCTATTACCGTCACTATGCTCTCTCCACTGCTAACTGCTTCGTCTCTGTTCAGCTTCGCTATCGCTACGCTCTCTCCACTGCTGCCTGCTTCTCTTCAGCTCCGCTATCGCTACGCTCTCTCCACTGCTGGCTGCTTCTCTTCAGCTCCGCTATCGCTACGCTCTGTCCACTGCTGGCTGCTTCTCTTCTTCAGCTCCGCTATCGCTCCGCTCTCTCCACTGCTGGCTGCTTCTCTTCTTCAGCTCCGCTATCGTTACGCTCTCTCCACTGCTGGCTGCTTCTCTTCTTCAGCTCTGCTATCGCTACGCTCTCTCCACTGCTGGCTCCTTCTCTTCTTCAGCTCTATCACTACGTTCTTTCACTGCTGGCTGCTTCCCTTCTTCAGCTCCGCTATCTCTACGCTGTTTCCAAGCTCCGTCTCCATCTCCATCTCCCCTAAACTCTGTCCCTCCAACTCTCTGTCTCCAAGCTCTCCACACTTCAATTCCCCGCTGTTAACTCCAACTTCAATTTCCCCTGTTCACTCCAAGCTCTCCAACTTCAACTCCCTGCTCCAATTGCCGACCCCCCAATTTATCCCCGCTCTCATTACTCCACAATTAATTAACCCGCGTCCCAACGGCACTCCGCGTGACCGTACACCTGTTCCTCGACAGACTTCAAGACGCCCCTCCAGCCTTGGCAACAGCACCAACCAATCACAGCCGTCCTTGGCTCTCCCAGCTTAATTGCCCTCACATAACCTGTACTGTATTTGCCTTCGCTACAGGCTGACCCAACATAACCCGTACTGTCTGTGTTATCATGTAATCACGCTGTTTCCACTACGCACCTTCCTACTCCACTACATCGCTACGACTACAGCCAGTACACACTGCTGTAGAGTAAGTATAGCTAATACTACAGCCAGGACACACTGCTGTAGAGTTAGTATAGCTACTACTACAGCCAGTACACACTGCTGTAGAGTTAGTATAGCTACTACTACAGCCAGTACACACTGCTATAGAGTTAGTATAGCTAATACTACAGCCAGAACGCACTTCTGTAGAGTTAGTATAGCTAATACTGCAGCCAGCACACACTGCTATAGAGTTAGCATAGCTACTGCTACGGCCAGTACGTACTGCTATAGAGTTAGCATAGCTACTGCTACACCCATTACACACTGCTATAGAGTTAGCATAGCTACTGCTATGGCCAGTACACACTGCTATAGAGTTAGTATAGCTACTGCTACAGCCAGTACACACTGCTATAGAGTTAGCATAGCTACTGCTACACCCAGTACACATTACTGTAGCGTTATTATAGCTACTGTGGTGCCACCGCAGCGGAGCAGCTCGGCCGGCGCCACCCGCTCCTCGCACCCCCTCCCACGAACGCACGCACACCGCACAAAACACTCGCATGCACCCCCGTAGGGTATCGAGGAGGGATCACCTGGTACGATGGGTTTTCACCCGAGGACTCCACTAACAAGGACGTCCCACGGTTTCCCCGGACCAGGAAATTGGCTGATCCCCCCAGACCGGATTACATGGCGGCCCCCCCCAAAAGGGGGCATAGAGCTTTACAGGCCGGCCGTGATGAATCATACACAACACGGAGGGGGGATGGGAACCTTCAGCCAGCACCCAGCGATAGGGTAAACAGATTATCGTTGAGTCACCGACTTGTTGACACAGAGACAATGGGAAGGGGGGGGGATGACCGTGACCCCTTCCCCCCCCCCAACGGCCGGAGCGTTCGAAACGACCGAAAAGAGGATTCGATTGGATGCGTAGGATGACATCAGATGATCCAGGGATTAACGGGTTTTTGAAACATAAAGGGGGGGAGCAGGAGCAAAAATCGGCAGAGTCCTTCTGGAGCGGCGGAACGAAGCCAGCCGTCCTCAGCGTCCGCGTGACGCCTGCAGGGTGGAGCTGAGAACGATCGATCCAAAAAAGTCCCCAAAGCAAGCCTTTTCCCCCAGCCCCATCAGGCAGCTAAAGAGGTTAGTGGATACGGAAAAGCGAGGCCAGTTCAGTCGAGCTTAGGTGATAGACGCACTCTGCGACGGGTAGGTGAAGCGAGGAAGGGGTGCTGGCTGGAGGGGGCCATACACGGGGGTCCCTATTCGCTCTGGGAAATAAATCTTAGCACGGACTGACGTTGTGCCGTGTGGTCCCTGTGTGCGTGTGAAGAGCGGTGGGACAGCGGTCGGCGTGCGACGTGGTGGGGGTGATGCTAATCAGTATAAATACGACGAGCGCGCACACCCAAATAAATAATTCAATAGAGGGACGCTTGACCGCACGGCGTGCGTAGTGCGCAAGGATTCATTGATTGCTTCCAAGCGCGCACATATTAGGATACCGACGTTGCCCGCGCGACGCATGTGGTGCGCGGAGATTAATTGATTGCTTCCGAGTGCGCGTGCATTAAAATACTTACGGCTGCCCACACCGACGAGTGTGTGTGCGCGCGCGTCAGTATTAACGGGGAGGGTCGTGCGGAGAAAACGCGTGGGTGGGGGGGAAGCTGCGCGGGTGCCGATTAATTAATTATCCTCACACAGCGGCGTGGGCTTGTTTACCCAACGGCTTAAGGGAAATTATTAACTATCCTCACACAGCGGCGTTGGCTTGTTTACCCAACGGCTTAAGGGAAATTATTAACTATCCTCACACAGCGGCGTTGGCTTGTTTCCCCAACGGCTTAAGGGAAATTATTAACTATCCTCACACAGCGGCGAGTCGACGCAGTAAGAACACGCGAGTGGGTGAAGGCACGCGCCTATTCAATCTGCGCGGCCAGCCGCTCGCTATGTCGGTCCGAGAGGACCCTGGTACGGGGGGGGGGCGGTTCCCGCTCGGGTGCGCAGAGGGGCCCGAAAGATACAAACGCGGAGGGGACGGGAGTGGGGGAGGCAAACATCGCACCCCCCCCCCCCGCGCGTGGAGGGGGAGGGGGGCCTCAGCCCCCACCAATTAGATGTGACGCTCCCCCTGCCCGGGGTGAGGGAGGGGGAGGTCAGCCCCCGTGTAATGGGGAGTGGGGAGGGGGGCACTAGCCCCCACAGTTTGGTATCGGAAGTGGCACGACCCCGCAGTGCGTTACCCCACGCAAAAATAAGACATATATTCACCGGCCAGGGGACCCCGTCATGGAAGGCGTTTGCCCGCAACGTTTTAGGGGCTAAAAAAATTAACGGTTGGACAGACGCACAGGCGTTAGAGCAACTGACCATACACTTAGATGGACGGGCGGCTGACTTCACAGAAGCTCTACCCGCGAGCACACAAACCCAGCTAGCAGAGCTAGGGCGCCAACTTGACCTACGGTTCGGCGTGAGTAATGAGGAGGAGGCGAAGACCGCCTTAGAGGCACGCCGCCGCCAACCCGGCGAGGATTTGCGTGACTATGTCGAGGACGTGCGCACGCTAATGCAGCTCGCACGCCCAGGGTACACGGCGGAGGCAGTTGAGGACCTCGCCTCCGAGAAAATCCTATGATACTTGACTCAAACCTCGTGGTGGCACCCCAATCTAAGCTGCACCCGCCTTTCCTTTAACGCTCTTGTGGAGCGCGCGCGTAAGTGTGAAAGACTTTCCAGCCAACGCGCGCAGCTCCGGGGGCCGGGATGAGAGCGGGCCATCGCGAGCCTGGGCCCAGAGGAGGAGGAAGAGGAGGAGGAGGAGGGACTTACCCGCACGGTAAGGGGTCGAGCAAGAGAATATCTGGGGCCCCGCGAGACAACCCCGAGCTGGGTAGCGGGGATACAGATGGGTATAAAAGATATACGGGATGAAGCGAACAAAAATGTGAAGACCATTCAATCTGAAATGGGTGAGCTACGCTCCACAGTGGGAGGGCTGGCCGGACGGGTGACTCAATTAGAGGCCGACCTTGGGCAGCTGCGTACGGGAAGGGGGAGAGGGGGTGGACAGGGGACTTCCTACAGAACTGTCCCCCGGGCATGTTACCTGTGCGACCGCCGAGGACATCTAGTGAGAGACTGTCCTCAGATCGCCCACGCTAGAAACGCACCAGGGTTAAATGCCAACGCCCCCTAGAGAGTGGACCACCTAGGGGTGCAGTCAACGCGGTCCCTTTGCAAAACGACGATAGTAACAATGGTGAGCGGGTGACCCCTATACAGATTCCAACCACAACACCCAAGGACGCAGTGACGAGGGGCGACTGGCTACGGGAGCTGGTGGCAGGAATCACGGGGGCCGCGTCGCTGGTACAAGGACAGGTAAACGGGCAGCGCACCCGGATTCTACTGGACACGGGGGCGGTAGCCTCGTCGTGAGCACCGCGCACTGCAGCGTGCTCGGGGTGGACGTGGGCCGCCTGCAGGCCCCGGATCGCGCGCTGCACACGGCGAGTGGAGCCGGGATAGGACTTCTGGGGAGGGTCACCCTGAAAGTCCGTCTCGGACACCAGGTGTGCACCCAGGAATTATATGTCTCGAGTGTATTGTGCCATGAGTGTATCGCAGGTACAGACCTCCTGGAAAAGCTGGGGCTCAACGTGCAGCCCCGCCAGCGATGCGCCACCGTGGAGGGCAGCGGGGAGCGGATTCCGTTCCTGGGACCCGAGCCAAATCGCCCCCGCTTTGCACCCGTGGCCGCAATGCTGGTGTCGGTCGTCACCATCGGGCCGCTCGCCAAGATGCTGGTGCCAGTGGCAACCCCCTCCACCGACCCCACACACCGACCATCGGGCGAGGTAATGCTAACTCCTCACCCGGAGTTGGCGGCGCGGTACGGAGTTGTGGGGTCAGCCATGCTGGTAAACGCAGATGGGGGCCGACTGTTTATGCGGGTATTTAACCCCCACAGTACCCCGGCAATGCTACGATGACGTACCACGGTAGCTATCATACACCCCCTACACGCGCGCCACTCTAACGACTCGGTGTTTGCACTCTGGGCGGAGGACCCTGGTTGCCCCGAGAACAACCAGGACCTGGCCTGGCGAGTCGGCCCGACTCCCCGGGCCGAGGTCGTCCCCTTGCGTGATGCATTACATGTGCCTTGGGCAGATTTACCTAAGGGGGAGGCCGATCAGCTGCGCAGGTTATTGCAGGAGTACGCCGACGTGTTCAGTGAGCACGATTCAGATGTGGGCCGGACAGACCTTGTTAAGCACCAAATTGACACAGGTGCAGCCGAACCCATCAAACTCCCCGCATACCGAGTGGGCACGCCTGAACGGGCCCAGATCAAAGAGGCAGTCGCGGATATGCTACATGATAACATAATCCAGCCCTCGGCGAGCCCCTGGTCTGCCCCAGTTGTACTAGTAACGAAAAAGGATGGATGGAGCCGGTTTTGCGTCGATTATCGAAAGTTAAATGCAGTTACCCTCGGCGACGCCTTCCCCATCCCCCGCATTGATGACACCTTTGACAGCCTCGTAGGGGCGCGGTATTTTTCCACCCTTGATCTAACATCCGGGTGCTGGCAGGTGGAGATGGGGAGGAGGATCAGCCAAAGACCGCGTTTACCACCCCGATGGGACTGTTCGAGTTCCGAGTACTCCCGTTTGGGCTCACTAACACGCCTGCGACATTCCAGCGGGTGATGGAGTTGGTGATGCGGGGCTTGCAATGTGAACAGTGCCTAATTTACCTGGATGACGTGATAGTGTTTAGTAGATCTCTGTCTGAGCACTGGTCCAGGCTGCGAGAGGTGCTCCAGCGATTGCGAGTAGCCCATCTCAAGCTCAAGCCGCGTAAGTGTTACCTTGCGCAGCGCGAGGTAGGGTACCTCGGACACCGCGTCAGCGAGGCAGGGGTGCGCACCGATCCGGAAAAGGTACGCGCTGTAGTGGAATGGCCGCGGCCAAGGAACCTGATGGAGATCTGGTCATTTTTGGGGCTAGCCACTTATTATTGTCGATTTGTGAAGGGATTCAGCAAGATTGCATGCCCCCTCACCCAACTCACATCCCCTAAGAACCCATATCAGTGGACGGGGGCCTGCCAGACGGCCTTCGCCACCCTCAAAGACCACCTCACCCACACCCCCACCCTGGCTTTCCCCGATTTCACCACCGATTTTATTTTGGACACCGATGCCTGCAGCAGTGGGCTAGGTGTGGTGTTGTCACAGGTGCAGGATGGGACGGAGCGGGTCATCGCATACGCCAGCCGGACTCTGAGCGGGACCGAGCTGAATTGCTGCGTGACCCGTCAGGAACTGTATGCCGTAATTTTCGCGTGTAAGCAGTTCCGACCGTATTTGTACGGCAGGAAATGTCGCGTACGCACTGACTATTATGCTCTGCAGTTCCTCCTCACATTCAAGGAACCGCGGGGGCAGATGGCCCGATGGCTGGCGCAACTGCAGGAATACAACCTGCAGATCGAGTACCGGGCCGGGCGGACACACGCAAACGCGGACGCCTTGTCAAGGCGGCCCGCGGTGTGCGCCGAGACGAGGGCAGAGGCTGCCTGCCCGTGCTTCACGGGGGGACGCTGCCGACAGGCAACGGCCCCCCAGGAGCGCGCTGGGACTAACCCCCCTCCGGTGAGAGAAAGTGCAGTATGTGCTACAGAGACCCCTGCAGAAGGAGTCAGGGACCCAGTGGACCACCCGGCGGTCATGGAGCCCACATCCCGGGGCCTGACGGGCCACTCAACCCCGCCCGGTCGGATCCAAGAGGACGTCGGCTATGCGTTCCCAGGCCTCGACGATGAGCAGCTGAGACACACCCAGCAGCGGGATCTGGACCTAGCGACGGTGGAGGTGGCCCTGCAGGAGAAAAAGATCTGTTGTTCGGCGTTCCCCCGCCGCAGCTGGAGGAAGGGAGCCAGCCTGTAGAGCACCTGATGGGAACCCTGCGAGGGGCCCGCGGCCGGGCCTACCAACAAGGGGAGGCCGCACATCAGCGGCAAGACCAGGGCACCCGGCCCCGCATGGAACCCCCCCTCTACTCAGCGGGCTCCAAGGTGTGGCTGCACACCCCGTGCGTAGGGGCTGGACAGGTGGGGAAACTGACCACCTACTGGCGTGGACCCTGGATTGTAGTGCGGCAGATCTCCCCCTGGACGGTTCTGATCCAGAGCGGGGAGCGGGGACGAGAGACGGTGGTCAACGTCCGCCGATTAAAACCCTGGAGGGCAGCCCCGGCAGGAGAGATCCCCCCCAGTCGAGTACCCCGAAGCCCCGGGATCCCCGCACCCCCCATACTCGGGGGTTTCGCCCCGTATATGGGCCCGAGGGATCCTAACCCCCGGGAGGCCCCGGTCTGGCCAGGAGGCGGCGGGGACGGCGGCCCCTTAACCCCTCTGCCCCTGAGATTGTTCCGCAGCCTGCAGATGTCGAGGGACGGAAGGAGCCTCTGGAGTGGAGAAGGAGACCGCTGTGAGAGCCCCAAGGTATGGAGCCGCCACCTCCGAGACCGGCAACCAGGGCCGGGCGAGTCCCGCAGACTCCGCGGCGCTACCTCGTGGGGGCGGCCCAAGCGAGGTGCTCCAGTCAACCCGGGACGGGGACGGACACCTCGGGGGGCTATGTGGTGCCACCGTAGCGGAGCAGCTCGGCTGGCGCCACCCGCTCCTCGCACCCCCCCCCCACGAACGCACGCACACCCCACAAAATACTCGCATGCACCCCCGTAGGGTCTCGAGGAGGGATCACCTGGTACGATGGGTTTTCACCCGACTCCACTAACAAGGAGTCATTGATTGCTTCAAAGTGCGCACATATTAGGATATCGACGTTGCCCGCGCGACGCATGTGGTGCGCGGAGATTAATTGATTGCTTCCGAGTGCGCGTGTATTAAAATACTTACGACTGCCCACACCGACGTGTGTGTGTGTGTCAGTATTAACGGCGAGGGTCGTGCGGAGAAAACACGTGGGTGGGGGGGAAGCTGCGCGGGTGCCGATTAATTAGCTATCCTCACACAGCAGCGAGTCGACCGCAGTTAGAAACACGCGAGTGGGTGAAGGCACGCGCCTATTCAATCTGCGCGGCCAGCCGCTCGCTATGTCGGTCCGAGAGGACCCTGGTACGGGGGGGGGGGGGGGCGGTTCCCGCTCGGGTGCGCAGAGGGGCCCGAAAGATACAAACGCGGAGGGGATGGGGGTGGGGGAGGCAAACACCCCACCCCCCCCCCGCGCGTGGAGGGGGGCCTCAGCCCCCACCAATTAGACGTGACGCTCCCCCCGCCCGGGGTGAGGGAGGGGGAGGTCAGCCCCCGTGTAATGTGGAGTGGGGAGGGGGGCACTAGCCCCCACACTACTACTACAGCCAGTACACACTGCTATAGAGTTAGTATAGCTACTACTACGGCCAGTACACACTGCTATAGAGTTAGCATAGCTACTGCTACAGCCAGTATACACTGCTATAGAGTTAGTATAGCTACTACAACGGCCAGTACACACTGCTATAGAGTTAGTATAGCTACTACTGCGGCCAGTACACACTGCTATAGAGTTAGTATAGCTACTACTACAGCCAGTGCATACTACTGTAGTGATAGTAGCTACTACTACAGCCAGTACATACTACTGTAGTGATAGGAGCTACTACTACAGCCAGTCGATACTACTGTAGTAATAGTAGCAACTAGTACAGCCAGTACATACTACGGTAGTGATAGTAGATACTACTACAGCCAGTACATACTACTGTAGTAATCGTAGCTACTACTACAGCCAGTACATACTACTGAAGTGATAGTAGATACTGCTATCGAGCCGGTAGATACTTCCATAGATTTAGTAGATATTACTATAGTCAGTATATACTACTGTAGAGTTAATAGCTACTGCTATAGAGTCAATATATACTATTTATAATCAGTAGATGCTGCTATAGCGTCAGCAGATACTGCTATAGTGTCTGCAGATACTACCATAGAGTCAGTAGTTACTGTTATAGAGTTAGTAGTTACTACTATAGTCGGTGGATACTACAATAGTCATTAAATACTACTGTAGAGTCCGTATTTACTACTTTAGAGTTGGTTGATACTACTATAAAGTCGGCAGAAACAACTATGGAGTGAGTCGATACTACTACAGAATCAGCATATACTACTATAGAGTTAGTAGTTACTACTATAGAGTCGGTAGATAATACAGTAGAGGCAGTAGATACTACTGTAGGGTCAATAGATACTACTGTAGTGCTATTGTTGGATATCACTGAAGCCGGCCTGGGAAAGGTATGGCGCGCAATGTATTGACATCGCTGACACCACTTGAATGTGGATACAGTACCGGCCCTAAGCGGGGCTCAGTCGCACTGACTGACAGTGGCGGATGGCACCACGTTCTGCCTGCAGTGCCAGCCCCTACAGGATTGAGGGCGAGAGTGCCGGAAAGGGAACGGGGTTGCAAGGGGTCATGGCACTCTAGTTGACCCCAGAGGACACATGACCGGAGGTATCTACCCGAGGACCCCTAAAGGGGAGGCTGGGGTGGTCACGTGTCCAGGTGGAGATCCTTCTCGAGGTTTGAAGAAGGTGGGCGTGGCTAGGGGCGGAGCGAGCCCCGTCACACAGGATATAAGCTGGTTCCCCCAGTTGCTGTTGTCATCCTGAAGAATCAACGTTCCACGTCCGATGTCCAAGAAGAGTCATCCACACGTGGACCTGGACCCAAGCTGGGGTCCTGTCCATTGTAGCTACTCCGAGTGTAATTAGTGTAGTTAGCCTGGTGGACCACCACCACAGGTTGTTATCTGGTGAAGGGGCAGTTACCCCTTTGTGTTGGTGTGTTGGTACTAATAAATGTTTTGCCTCCAAGAGTGCGTCTGCGAGTCAGTTTGAACCTACTACACTACTATACAGTCAGTAGATACTACTGTAGAGACAGATGCTACTGTAGAGCCAGATACCACTATAGAGACACTGGACACTACTCACTCTATTGTATGTAAGGTGTGTAGGTATATATGCCTATGGGGGGGTACAAATGTTTTTTGAGGGGGGGGGGGGGTGTGGGGGGGGTGAAGGTCGACAATTTTTGGAAACCTTTTAGATCAAATATTTACCCGCCACTTTCTATTACTTTTTGATTCAGGACTTCTTCAAGCCTCTTATAATTTTGTTGATGGACAAATGGACAAACGGAACGCCGGGCTTTCACAATAGCTTAGTACTTGTGTATGTATATGTTATGTATTTAAGAGAA
The DNA here is from genome assembly GCF_048934315.1 of Petromyzon marinus. NCBI lineage: Eukaryota > Metazoa > Chordata > Hyperoartia > Petromyzontiformes > Petromyzontidae > Petromyzon > Petromyzon marinus. The sequence continues at coordinate 14,188,484 of NC_133669.1, forward strand.
GTTTTGAAATATATTTTTCCCCCGGGTACTTCCCACTAGTCTAACCTATAAAAAGCATTTTTTGCTGGACTGGCAACGCTGTTGTGGACAGTGCTGTGGGGGTGTGGGCCAATTCCGATTGGCCCCTCAACTCATGGCGTCTGTGACCACTACAGTGGCTAAATAGGGGCTCTGGATGGGTGCGAGGGGCTGGTAACCCCTCCACCTTCAATTAACTACCACTAAACCACGACTAAAATATCTAACTAATAAGCTTGTGCCAGGCGTCGATGACGTCTCCTGGCCAAACCCCAATTGGCGGAGCCAGGAGATTGAATCTTTACCCTCGGGGCTCCTCCAGAAACAATTACAAGCCACTACGGATGGCCACGTGGAATGTTCGAATGCTCACTGCGGAGGAGAGGCTGCCACTCCTCTGTTGGGAGCTGGACCAGTACCACCTGGATTTCTGTGGCATTCAGGAGGTCCGGTGGACCACCTCTAGCTGCTGTCACCATGAGGGGTGGACAGTCCTCTACTCGGGGCAGAAGACTGCCAAACAACAGGGTGTGGCTCTTCTTCCGAACAAAAGAATGAAGGGGAAGTGGGAGCGTGGCGGTGAGGTGTGGGAAGCTGTAAGCCCCAGGCTACTTTGGGCTCGCCTTCCCATCAACTGTAGGCGAGGAGTGGTGGTCGTGGTTACTTATGCCCCCACCGAAGACGAACATCCGTGGAGGGATGCAGGCAAGGCCGATGAGTCAGATGCCTTATATGACCTCCTGTCACAGGTGCTGGCTAAAGTGGCCCCTCGGAATAGAGTAATCTTGTTGGGTGACTTCAATGCCCGAGTTGGTCATGATGCTGGCACCTGGTCCAGAGTGATTGGAAGGCATGGGGCAGATCCACTCAATAACAATGGTAGGAGGCTGCTAGATTTTTGTGCAGCCCATGGGCTTGTAATTACCAACACGCTGTTCCGGCATCGGCGCATCCACACAACATGCCGGGTCCAAGCAAGAACATCTGCTGGATTACATAGTGATGGACCAGTGGATGTGAGCCCATGTCCTTGACACCAGGACCTTCCGTGGAGCTGATCTGACCTCTGACCATCGACTTGTCATCTGTAAGATGTGCCTGCCATTCTTCCACTCCGGTGGTGGGTGTACACCCAGGACCCCATTCCAACCTAAGGTGGCCTGGTCTTAGTTAGCTGATGAAAGTTGCACGCGAGAATTTCATCATCGCTTGCGGCTGGGGTTGGCATCGTCCCCCACTCCTCCTGATGTCGAGGGTTAATGGGCGAGGTTTAGGACTGTGACTCATGCAGCTGCAATGGCTGCTTTTGGTACGTGGTCCAGACCTCCCCAGAGACCCTGGCTGACAGAGGAGGTGTCCAGGATGGTTGAGAAAAAGAGACAGGCCCACTCTAATCGTCTACAGCATCCCACGTCAGAGAATGAGGAGGCTTACCGCAGCCTTCGCTCGGAGGTTCGGAGAGCCGTGAGGCGCTGCAAGGATATGTGGTGGTCGCGGGTTGCTGAGGAGATGGATTCTGCCTCAGTGGCCCGCGAACACAAATCCTTATTTAACTCTATCAAAAAAGTAACCTGCAGCACCACACCTATGACCATCATTAGGGGAAAAAAACTGTGATCCAATCTCTGACCCCCAGGAACAGGTTTGCAGATTTGCTGAGCATTTCTGTGAGGTCTTGGAGGAGTGGAAATCCCTCAGCCAGGAAAACATCATCACACAAAGTTGGGATGACCCTGCTGAGGCTGTGGCTCCTCAAATATTGGAAGAAGTCACCTCCTGTGAGTGGTTGGCTGAGGTGCCATCTGTTGAGGAAGTACTGAAGGCGATCCAGAGTCTGAGACCAGGAAAGGCACCAGGCAGAGATGATCTCCCAAGCGAAATGCTGAAGGAGGGTGGCATTTGTGCACAGACTGCCCTGCATGACATCATAACAACGTTCTGGACCACTGGACGGGTTCCGCAGGATTGGAAGGATACCCTGGTGGTCCCCCTCTTTAAGAAGGGGGACCGCACATACTGTAACAACTACAGGGGCATCTCACTCCTCAGTGTGCCGGGAAAGGTCCTGGAAACGATTGTTCAACATCGCCTTGCTTGGCACGCTGAGGAGAGGCTTGCAAAGCCCCAATGCGGCTTCAGGAAGGGCGGTCCTGCACAGATGCCATATTTTCTGTCCGTCTGCTACAGCAGAGGTGTAGGGAATTCCAACAAGACCTACATCTCTGCTTTATTGACCTGGTCAAGGTCTATGATACCATCAGTAGGCCTGGCGTCTGGGTTGTTCTTCTTGCTTTCGGAGTCCCTGACCCTCTGCTCACCATCATTAAGGACCTTCATGATGGTGAGCGGGCTAGGGTAAAACTACGTGGCAGGGAGTCAGAGCCATTCCCTGTACACTTTGGGGTGCGACAGGGATGTCCTATGGCTCCTACATTATTTAACATCTATTTTGACCACATAGTTCGTGAAGCCTTCAATAGCTGTACCGGGGGAATCTCCTTTTGGTACAGATATAATGGGAGGCTGGTCGATGCCCGGGTGCGGTCAAGGGATGGCTCCCTATTGCTCAACCACGTTATGTATGCCGATGATTTGGTAATAGCTGCTCATTCAGAGGAGGAGTTGGAGACGCTGCTGCTGAGACTGGAGCGTGCCACTAAGAGGTGGGGCCTTACCATCAGCCCCACCAAAACTAAGCACCTGCCTGGGTATGTTGTACCATCGGACACTCCACCCCCATGGCTCCCAATCGGTGATGGGGCAGTTGTGGAGAGAGTGGAGAGTTTCCCATAGCTGGGCAGTGTGCTTATGACCGGCTCCAGTTTAACAGCAGAGGTCTCACTCCGAATCAGTCGAGTGGCAATATGTTTTCATCGGTTGTGTAACGCTGTGTGGAAGCTACCTGGTCTGTCGCGCCGCACTAAGCTTCAGGTCTTCTCAGCCACAGTCATTCCCTCCCTTCTCTACGCTTGCGAAACGTGGACCCCCCCATAATGGAACATCTTCGCCGGTTAGAAACATTTAGGCTATCCTGCCTACGATCCATCCTGGGTTTAACCAGGCTGGATTGTGTCAGCTCCCAAATCCTTGAAAGATCTGGACAAGGTCCCATCGGTGAGCTCCTCCGGCAGTCAACGCTGCGTTGGCTGGGTCATGTAATCCGCATACCCAGTCACCGCATGCCTAAACAGTTTTGTTCAGCCGGATCGAGGGGGATAAACGGGCGCGGCACGGGCAAGAGAAGAGTTGGAGTGGTGTGGTGCAGGAGGACGTGGAGCTGAGTGGACTTGCCGACGACTGGTACCAGCGGTGTCAAGATCGGCCTCAGTGGAGGAGGCTCGTGAAGGATGCTACTGGGCAGTTGGAGGCAGTCGCCCTCCAACAACAACGGAGGGCGGAGGAGCGACGCTCACAACAACGAGCGGAGCGCTGGGTGGCTAAAGCACAGCAGGTCGGCACAGAAGGGGGGCACAGGTGGTGCATCAGCCAGTCATCTCGGTCATCTCAGTCAGTCGACCCGTGGCACTTGGGTCTGCCCCGTGACCTCTTGCCAGCGGGCGTTCGACACTTCACGTGGCCTCAAGGTGCACATGGCCTGGCACAAGCGTCGTGGTGACGTCACCGCCACTTAGTGGTGAATGGCGGTTGTTGTTGTTGTGAGTTGTGTGTGTGTGTAAGTCCATGTATCTGTGTGTAGGTCCATGTACGTGTGTGTAAATCCATGTATGCGCGTGTAGGTCCATGTATGTGTGTGATAGTCACTGTGTGTGTGTAAGTGGATGTGTGTGTGAAAGTCGATATGTGTGTGTGAGTCGATGTGTGTGTGAAAGTCGATATGTGTGTGTGAGTCGATGTGTGTGTGAGTCTATGTATGTGTGTGTAAGTCGATGTGTGTGTGTTAGTCCATGTGTGTGAGTCGATGTGTGTGTGTAAGTCCATGTGTGTGTGTGTGTAGGTCCGTGTTTGTGTGAGTCCATGTGTGTGTGTGAGTCGATGTGTGTGTATAAGTCTATGTGTGTGTGTGTAAGTCGATGTGTGTGTCAGTCGCTATGTGTGTGCGTGTGTCAGTCGATGTGTGTGTGTAAGTCGATGTGTGTGTGTTAGTCCATGTATGTGAGTCGATGTGTGTAAGTCCGTGTGTATGTGTAGGTCGATGTGTGTGTTAGTCGATGTGTGTGTGATTCAATGTGTGTGTGAGAGTCGATGTGTTTGTGTGTGTAAATCCATGTGTGTGTGTAAGTCGATGTGTATGTGTTTGTAAGTCGATGTATGTGTGAGTCGATGTGTGTGTGTGAGTACATATGTGCATGCAAGTCCATACGTGTGTGTAAGTCGATGTGTGTGTATAAGTCTGTGTGTGTGAGTCGATGTATGTGTGTGAGTCGATGTGTGTGCGTGAGTCGATGTGTATGTGTATAAGTCGATGTATGTGTGTGTGAGTCGATGTGTGTGTGTGAGTCGATGTGTGTCTGTGTAAGTCGATGCATGTGCGTGAGTCGATTTGTGTGTAAGTCCATGTGTGTGTGTAAGTCGGTGTGTGTGTGTAGGTCGATGTGTGTGTGAGTTGATGTGTGTGTGTGTGACTCGATGTGTGTGTAAGTCCATATATGTGTGTGGCATGGTCTAAGCTAGCTGATGAAAGTTGCTGAGGAGATGGAGTCTGCATCAATGGCCTGTGATCACAAATCGCTTATTAATTCCATCCAAAAAGTAACCTGCAGCGCCACACCTATTACCATCATTAGGGTAAAGAATGGTGATCCAATCTCCGACCCCCAGGAACAGGTTTGCAGATTTGCTGAGCATTTCTGAGTTCCTGGGGGAGGGGAAATCTCTCAGCCTGGAAAACATCATGGGACAAAGTGGGGATGACCCTGCTGAGGCTGCATTGCCTCAAATATGGAAAGAAGTCACCCCCTGTGAGTGGCTGGCTGAGGCGCCATCCGTTGAGGTAAGTAGTGAAGGCGATCCAGAGCCTGAGACCAGGAAAGGCACCAGGCAGAGATGATCTCCCAAGCGAAATGCTGAGGAAGGGTGGCGTTGTGCATAGACTGCCCTATATGACATCATAACAACAGTCAGGACGACTGGATGGGTTCCGCAGGATTGGAAGACTGCTCTGGTGGTCCCCCTCTTTAAGAAGGGGGACCGCACAGACTGTAACAATCACAGTGGCATCTCACTCCTCAGTGTGCCGGGAAAGGTCCTGGCAAGAATTATTCAACATCGCCTTGCCGGGCACGCTGAGGAGAGGTTTACGGAGCCCAATGCGGTTTCAGAAAACGGCTGTCCTTACAGATGTCATATTGTTTGTCCGTCTGCTACAGCAGAGGTGTAGGGAATTCCAACAAGACCTACATCTCTGCTTTATTGACCTGGTCAAGGCCTATGATACCATCAGTAGGCCTGTGCTCTGGGTTGTTCTTCGTGCTTTCGGAGTCCCTGATCCACTGCTCACGATAATTAAGGACCTTCATGATGGTGAGTGGGCCCGGGTAAAACTACGTGTCCGGGAGTCAGAGCCATTCCCTGTACACCTTGGGATGCGATAGGGATGTCCTCTTGCTCCCACATTATTTAACATTTGTTTCGAATACGAAGTTCATGAAGTCTTTGATGGCTGTACCGGAGGAATTTCCATTTGGTACAGGTACAATGGGAGGCTGATCGATGCCCGGGTGTGTTCAAGGGATGGCTCCCTATTGCTCGACCACGTTATGTATGCCGATGATTTGGTAATAGCTGCTCATTCAGAGGAGGAGTTGGAGACGCTGCTGCTGAGACTGGAGCGTGCCACTAAGAGGTGGGGCCTTACCATCAGCCCCACTAAAACTAAGCACCTGCCTGGGTATTTTGTACCATCGGACACTCCACCCCACAACTCCCAATTGGTGATGGCACAGTTGTGGAGAGAGTGGAGAGTCTCCCATACCTGGGCAGTGTGCTCATGAACGGCTCCGGTTTTACAGCAGAGATCTCACTCCGAATCAGTCGAGTGGCATTATATTTTCATCAGTTACTTAACACTGTATGGAAGTAACCTGGTCTATCGCTCTGCATGAAGCTTCATGTCTTCTCGGCCACGGTCATTCCCTCCCTTCTCTATGCTTGGCGAAACGTGAACCCCCCTAATGAAACATCATTGTCGGTCAGAAACATTTAGGCTGGCCTGCCTACGATCCATCCTGGGTTTAACCAGGCTGGATTGTGAGCAGCTCACAAATTGTAGAAAAATCTGGACAAAGTCCCAACGGTGAGTTCCTCCAGCAGGCAAGCCTTCGTTGGCTGGGTCATGTCGCCCGCATGCCCAGTCACCGCATGCCTAAACAGCTTTTGTTCGGACGGATGGAGGGGGCTAAATGAGCGCGGCACGGGCTAGAGAAGAGATGGAGTGATGTGGTACAGGAGGATGTGGAGCTGAATGGACTTGCCAATGACTGATACCAGCGGTGTCAAGATCGGCCTCTGTGGAGGAGGCTCATGAAGGATGCTACTCGGCAGTTGGAGGCAGTTGCCCTCCAACAACAATGGAGGGCGGAGGAGCGACGCTCACAACAACGAGCGAGCACCGGGTGGCTAAAGCACAGCAAGTTGGCACAGTAGGGGGCACAGGTGGTGCATCAGCCAGTCATCTCAGTCAGTCGACCCATGGCACCTGGGTCTGCCCCGTGACCTCCTGCCAGCGGGCCTTCGACACTTCACGTGGCCTCAACGTGAACATAGCCTGGCACAAGCGTCGTGGTGACATCACTGCCACTTAGTGACGAATGGCGGTTGTTGTTGTGTGTAAGTCGATGTGTGTGTTTGAGTCGCTGTGTGTGTGCAAGTTGATGTGTGTGTGTGGGTCGATATGTATGTGTGTAAGTCGATGTTTTGTGTGTGTGGGTCGATGTCTGTGTATGTGGAAGACGATGTATGTATGTATGTGTAAGTCTATGTGTGCGTGCGTCGATCTGTGTGTATATCTGAGTCGATGTGTGTGTATAAGTCGATATGTGTGTGTGTAAGTCGATGTGTGTATGTGTCAGTCGATGTGTGTGTGAGTCGATGTTAGTGAGTTGATGTGTGCGTGTGAATTGATGTGCGTATGTAAGTCGATGTGTTTGTGTGTGTGGGTCCATGTGTGTGTAAGTCGATTTGTGTGTGCTTGTACGTCGATGTGTGTGTGTGTAAGTCCATGTGTGTGTTTGTGTGTCTATATGTGTGCGTGAGTCGCTGTGTGTGTGTGTGTAAGTCCACGTGTGTATGTGTGTGTTTAAGACCGATGTGTGTGTTTAAGTCGATGTGTGTGTAAGTCAATGTGTGTGTGAGTCGCTGTGTGTGTGTACGTCGATATGTGCATGTGTAAGTCGATGTGTGTGTGTGAGTCGATTTGTGTGTTTGAGTACATGTGTGTGTGTGTAAGTCGATGTGTTTGTGTGTGTGGGTCGATGTGTGTGTATAAGTCTATGTGTATGTCTTTTTTGCCCGGCAAACGTCGGGTACTTCCCGCTAGTAGTTAATACATTTCAAATCTTGTTAAGACTCTTTGTCATCATGTTTTTGTCCATCATTTTATTAAAGCATTTTTTAAACGTCCGCATTGGTATCCTATAATATTGAGGGAATTGCATGTGAGAGAAAATGGAGCCGAACTCCTCTCTCTCTTTCTTACTTAATAAAAAAAAGTGTAACCCTTACACTCTTACAGGGTGCCAATCAGCCAAGCATGTAGATCATGCTGTTAATTTGCAACAAGGACTCTGGAACAGAGTTGTGGATTTGGAGACAATATTTCCCCCCATCAGAATAAAGGTAATGGGAACACTTATGATTTTCTTTTCTGGAAATAACACGTAACTTGTTTCTATGACTTCGGATTTTCAAGTAAATTTGAAATTACAGTATATATAGTACATTTATTTGATTTGTGTGACTAATCTTAAAAACATTAATGTTTAATGAGTATTTTATTAATGATGTGTCCTTCACTCTGCCTTTCACACCACAACTGCTAAATATTAGAAAATTAACACCGCTATTTAACCCAGTCCCAAAAAAAATGTAAGCAAGGTATGTAACATTTTATTTCGTTATATCATTTGATAAAACCAATTGTGGAATTTGTAACACAATATTTCACAGACGTAAATGACCAGAACTCTGAGGTGCCGAGTCAAGCTCAATGTCACTCGAATGTCAGACAAGAGAAGTGGGGCCTTTAACTGTCTTTTAGAAGTCGGTGTTGATTGAATGTTACGAATGTGAAGCGGGATGCCGTTCCAAACGGTGGAGAAATCACGTCGGGCAGGAACGGTCCTGGTCCTTGGTGTAGAGAGAAGCTTGCGACTTGTGCTACTGCGGAGAGTTATACCTTGAGCTGTAGTGCAGAGTGAAGAGAGCAAAGAAAGGTACATATGGGTACAATCATATTACAGTACACCGGTTTTTTTCCTACGTCATAATTCATATTTATAAATTCTACAGTGAGATGCTGGAGTCAATCATATGTCAATCTATTTGATTGAAATATAGTTTTTCATGGAAGCATACTTTACAATGGTAAGTGTTGAAAGTGCTCAGTTTTACGAACATTATGTTGGACACACGTGTGCCAGGAAGAGATCCACCTCGTTGTGCACGATCCACTCAGCCGGGTGTAGAGCAAAGCTATTGAGCGACGCCGTCATTTCCCATGCGTCAATTATCACAACGGGGAGGTCCATAAACACACGTCGTGTCAACGCCCAAATGCGGAATGCCAGCCAGTTGCTGAAACTGGCAAGATTGATGCCCGTCTCGCGCATATTAATGGTCTTGATGACAATGGTCGTCTGCGGACTGCGTGCGATCAGTCGTAGGATCGCGGCGCGCACGTTCAGTAACCGCCGGGACGCGTCGACCAAGGGGAACGGCACAAAGTGGGCCCCCAGCGACACTGCCACAGCCGTCATTGGCCCACCGGAGATGGCATCCAACTTGCGCATATGGAAAGGGTTCAGAGGGAACACCGGGACGTCAGACTGGTGGAAAAGCGCTTTGACCCAACAATTACTAAAAAGTTAATAATGAAGAGGGAGAGTATGCAACTAACAAAACTATTGTTAATATAAGCAACACCATCTCCATCACCTTGTGATTAGAACACTCACTCACAATCTTTAAAAAAAATGCAATGTTTTGTTCCACAGCGTTGTGTTCCACAGTTCAGATCAGATCTTTTGGGATCAACCATGCGCATATTGGTGCACTGGGATCCTGTTGCCATGAATGACGCAATATGAAATGAAAATATTACTGTGCACCACACCTCAAGCGCTGCATGGCGAAAGTCCTTGACACGCTGCAACTGGGAACAGAAGTATGGGTAACCATGCGGAATGTAGCGCAGCAAGATGTCGTTTTGGGGGTCCACGGCGAGTGCAGGTTGGTGAATTGTTGGAATATGCAAGTTAATCTGCTTCAGGGCTGAGAACAGAGACAACAAAAACGAAGCATTGAATGTGTTATTCTATGAGCTCTGTCCACACGCAAACAACGGAAGAGGGTCTCTCATCTTGTCGGGAATTAGCACTGGAAAAAAACACCATTTACCTACTTATGGAGTCACTTTAATAGGCCTCTTATAAAACAGTAAACGACTATCCTGTATGCTTTACACAGAATAGTCTGCTCTAAGTCAGTGCTTCAATATGCTTTATAATTGAGCCCACGGCAATGTGCCATTTTATTGAGGGATTGTGTGTTGCCTTGGTGTGGTCTGGGACTTCTTATTGTCTTGTTGCCTTGCCCAAGCTTGCATTTAATGATGCAAAATCTGACAATAAATGTATTTATATTTATTTGTATTTAGTTACTTGCTTACCTTTTTTCCCTATTTTGCACTCCTATCGTTTTTTGTATTGTTTGTTTAAACTTGCTGACCCACCCCTTCTGGAAATCTGTTAAAAAAAGTTGTATAGCTCATTGGATTTCGCCAGTCTATGAACGAGCTTTAGACCATCAGTCAACATACTAACTTAGTTTGCTTGTGGGAAACTGTCCAGATTCAAAGTAAGTCACTTAGCTTTCTTTTTCTTTACCTGACTAATTATGAAATCTCAGTTTCCATATTTAATGGGGCCAGGAGGGGCAGAGCACTGGTGACTTCTACAGGAAGCAGAGCGGCAAGTAACTTTCTGCTATTTATTTAGCAATGTACAAGCTTCAGTAAATTTCTGCCACTGCCGAACAGCTTGGGATAGACGCCTGTGAAATATAGAATCATACCTCATTGGGCTTTTCCAGATACAAAATGTATATCTATGTATATTCGTGTTTTCAGTATGGGAATATCTTTGGAAGATGCACTACAACTCAATACAGGCCTTGCTCACCACCATGACTCCAAGATGACTTGTTCAGTGTACAGGGTGGTTCACCACATTTGTAGGATCTTATATACATTGCAAAATGTTACTGCGATTAATGGAATATGCAAGATTATGATTTACGTTATATGTTTCAAGCAGATACAGGCGCAGATGGCACGATGAGGTTAGATGGCAGCAGATAGCTAATATAAGGAGTCCGATGCGGATAGGAGATAACAGGTGGCCAGGTGGTGTGAGGATACTTCTGGCACTTGGGGGTAAAGCTCTTGGTGAGTGAGGAGGGGAGTCTCTTACTGGGCATGGCCGAGTCCACTAGTACGTTGTACCATTGACGCACGGTGGAGTCGCCCAAGAGGTAGACGTTGCGTCTGCGGAGGCATGCGGTGACCTGTTCGGCTTTGAGAAACCTGCGTCCTTTGCAGTTGCCCGGTTGCCACTCCCTATTCAGGTAATACCCGAGCTGCTGCACTCTGCTCTTCAAATCGTAGGCCCCAAAAGCATCAGCCTTGCTCTTATCTTTCTGGATTCCACCGCACACAGGTAGCAGAGGTTCCTGCACAGCTGGCAAGCAAACAGGGTCGATGTAGAGGGCGAGCATGCTCAAACGTGCACACCTACAATGCCTCAGGGTATATGAAGCTGATCGTGATGAGGTCAATAATAATAATGAATGGTTTCAACAGGCTACAATAATACAAAGTTATTCGGTTTTGAAGCCAATGAGTTAAACAGATGTCAACCGTGTGATCCAACACAGGGCCAATAAAAGTAACATTCTGCTTGAAAATAATATGGGTCCTTTATTTCCAGTATCAATGCTTGAAAAAATAAGCATACGTTTTGCCCTTTCTGGCAATAAAACAGATGTTTAGATGTTCAAAGACCAAATAAAATCATGTCTGCATTAACCACACGTACTTGTGGTGAACATGCATAGATATATTTTTTTAAGCTGGACAAGCCTGATGAGCTATGATTCTATTTTTCACAGGTGTCCATCCCAAGCTGTTCGACAGCGGCGGAAATTCACTGAAGCTTCGGTAGATAAATAGCAGCAAATTACTTGCCGCTATGCTTCCTGCAAAAATCACTAGTGCTCATCCCCTCCTGACCCCATTAAAATAGGGCAACTGAGATTGCATAATTAATAATGTAAAGAAAAATAAAGCTAAGTGACTTGCTTTGAATCTGGACAGTTGCCCACAAGCAAACTAAGGTGTCACGTTGACTGATGGTCTCAAGCTGGTGGCCAAACAATACGCGAAAATGTTTTTTTTAGAATCACAATATTTATTTAGACTGGAGAAATCCGATGAGCTATAACGCACTTTTTCACAGATTTCCAGGAGGGGTGGGTCAGCAAGTTACAACACAATAAAAATCACGGAAATAAGATTTCATAGATATTTGAATTTAACAATAAAATCAGTGGTTATTTGTAACTATTGTAATTGGCCGTCATATGACAGGTTCATAAAAATGTAATTTAATTAAAAAGACAAAAACAGAAAGATTGCATTGAATTTATTTAATAAAAAAATTATCTATTTAGCAAATTTAGTGTAAGTTGACGATCATTATTCTTTAATGGTGTGCAAAACGAAAAGTAAAAAATTCCACCATTAGGTTTTTTCGATCCACAAATAATCTCATTTGATCCAGAAATAACGTGACAGGAATCACTTTACCAATTTAAAAAAATCGCCCCTGCTTGATCACGGCTTGATCGCATAAACACATGTATTAAAAATGGAATAGCTCAATCACTGCTCAATCAATGGGATGTCACATAGACGCATGTATTCAAAATGGAATAGCTCGATCACTGCTCAATCACTGGGATGTCACATAGACGCATGTATTCAAAATGGAATAGCTCGATCACTGCTCAATCAGAGCTTGATCGGAGTTCGATTGGTGCTCAAACAAAGATCAATTGGTGCTCGATCAAAGCTCAATTGGTGCTCGATCAGTGCTCAATCAAAGCTCGATCAGTGCTTGATCGATGCTCAATCGGTGCTCAATCGGTGCTCGATTGGTGCTCTATCGGTGCTCGATCGGTGCTCAATTGGTGCATGGTTGGAGCTCGATCAGTGCTTGATTGGTGCTCAATTAGAGTTTGTTCGGTGCTCAATCGGTGCTCGATTGGTGCTTGATTGATGCTCGATCAAATACACCAACCTACTCAAAATGTCATGGTTCGATCGGTGCTCTATTGACGCTCCATAGAAGATAATTTGTATGTATGTTGAATTTCTTTTGCACCATACATAGCCTGACTATATTTTGCACCATACATAGCCAACCATGATAATCGGAGGTGTGGGAAGTACAATAAACTAAATACAAAAAGCAGTTCTAAAGAAATGAGTTTTCCTAATATCGGAAGGAAGAGCATTCGAGATGGCTGCAGAAGCATTCGAGATGGCTGCAGAACCAGTGTACGTTTATGTAGTTACCATGTTGGGGTGTTGTAATAAACGCGTTGCCTCTAAGAACAAGAGTGTGCCTCCGTATAACACACTACACATGTAGGTATGACTCAATCTGCCCTAGCAACATTAAATAGCCACACGACGAGTATGTGTTGGTCGATGGTGTCGAAGGCAGCTGAGAGATCAAGGCCAACCAACACTGTGGTGCACCGGCCATCCATGATTTTGTAGAGTCCATCAGCAATATTGAGTCGAGGCGTCTCAGTGATGTGGGACTTCCGGTATGCTGACTGCAATGTGCTGAATCTGCCCATTGCAACAACGTGAGAACCTAACCACCTCAGACAAAGTGGCTCTAGGACCTTTAAATTGTACTCAGGTTTGGGATAGAGCATTAGTTTGTGAGGTCACTACGGCTCAAGCCAACTTTTTTCAAGAGCGGTTGTTACTTGCACCATTTTCAACCATTATGGGAAAGAGCCCTCGAGTGACAATGTCTTATTTGGTCGCTGTGCGATGAACATGGACACCTCTGCCACTGAGATTGGTGCCAGGGTCTCGAGTTTTGGTTCTAGGATGATCAAACTCACATGGCAGACTGGGAGAATGCATTGACTTCAAGTTAGAAACTTCCGTTTTGACCGTCACTATTTCATTGGCGAAGAACATCACAAGTGCTGTACACAGACCAAGTTGCCTCGTTGATGAGTGGTTGGAGTGCAACAGACCCTTCACGAAGCGCCACAGAGCATGGGGGTTGCGAGCTGACTCATTGAAGCACAGAGCATAGCATGATCAATATTGAGTTGGTTGGCAGATCTGCAGGCAGCTCTGTAAGCAAGTCAGACAGTCTCAAAATCAGTGTTCTTCCAAAGATGCTCCAGCCACCTCCAGGACTGCTTTGCTGCGATTGCCTCCAGTGACAGCTAGTTACTGCGCGCTTTCCCTTTCTATTTGTGCTTATTCGAATGGGCACGAGTTCATCAAGAACAGCAGTGATGTCATTTTCTAATTGAGCTGCAAATGAATCGACTGTCGATGCAGGATTTAGACACGCCGATAAAGACCGGATCTTCTTACGGAAAGCATCGTGGTCCAGTCATTTCTAGTTTTTCTTTGATATCGTTGTAACGTATTCTTGGTTCTTTCGGTAAAGTCACGTAGAAGGGTTAGGCTATTAATCTGTAATGCCACTTTACACGTCACGTGACTGATTTGAAATACCCATATCTTAAATAACCGCAGTGTTAGCTGTGAGACACGCTCTAGTGTCACGTGTGTCTGTGTGTGCACCGCAGTGTTAGCTGTGAGACACGCTCTAGTGTCACGTGTGTCTGTGTGTGCACCGCGGTGTTAACGGTGAGACACACGTGAGTGTCACTAGTGTCTGTGTGTGCACCGCGGTGTTAACGGTGAGACACGCTCTAGTGTCACGTGTGTCTGTGTGTGCACCGCAGTGTTAGCTGTGAGACACACGTGAGTGTCACGTGTGTCTGTGCGTGCACCACAGTGTTAACTGTGAGACACGCGCGAGTGCCACGTGTGTCTGTGTGCACACCGCGGTGTTAACGGTGAGACACGCTCTAGTGTCACGTGTGTCTGTGTGTGCACCACAGTGTTAGCTGTGAGACACGCTCTAGTGTCACGTGTGTCTGTGTGTGCACCGCGGTGTTAACGGTGAGACACGCTAGTGTCACTCGTGTCTGTGCGCGCACCACAGTGTTAACGGTGAGACACACTCTAGTGTCACGTGTGTCTGTGTGCACACCGCAGTGTTAGCTGTGAGACACACTCTAGTGTCACGTGTGTCTGTGTACACACCGCGGTGTTAACGGTGAGACACGCTCTAGTCACTAGTGTCTGTGTGTGCACCGCGGTGTTAACGGTGAGACACACTCTAGTGTCACGTGTCTCTGTGTGTGCACCGCAGTGTTAGCTGTGAGACACGCTCTAGTGTCACGTGTGTCTGTGTGTGCACCGCGGTGTTAGCTGTGAGACACGTGAGTGTCACGTGTGTCTGTGCGTGCACCGCAGTGTTCACGGTGAGACACGTGAGTGTCACGTGTGTCTGTGTGCGCACCGCAGTGTTAACGGTGAGACACGTGAGTGTGTCACGTGTGTCCTTGTGCACACCGCAGTGTTAGCTGTGAGACACGCTCTAGTGTCACGTGTGTCTGTGTGTGCACCGCAGTGTTAGCTGTGAGACACACGTGAGTGTCACTAGTGTCTGTGTGTGCACCGCAGTGTTAGCTGTGAGACACACTCTAGTGTCACGTGTGTCTGTGTGCACACCACAGTGTTAGCTGTGAGACACGTGAGTGTCACGTGTGTCTGTGTGCACACCGCGGTGTTAACGGTGAGACACGTGAGTGTCACGTGTGTCTGTGTGTGCACCACAGTGTTAACGGTGAGACACGCTCTAGTGTCACGTGTGTCTGTGTGCACACCGCGGTGTTAACGGTGAGACACGTAAGTGTCACGTGTGTCTGTGCACACCACAGTGTTAGCTGTGAGACACGCTCTAGTGTCACGTGTGTCTGTGTGCACACCGCGGTGTTAACGGTGAGACACGTGAGTGTCACGTGTGTCTGTGTGCACACCGCAGTGTTAACGGTGAGACACACGTGTGTCACTAGTGTCTGTGTGTGCACCACAGTGTTAACGGTGAGACACGCTCTAGTGTCACGTGTGTCTGTGTGTGCACCGCGGTGTTAACGGTGAGACACGTGAGTGTCACGTGTGTCTGTGTGCACACCGCAGTGTTAGCTGTGAGACACACTCTAGTGTCACGTGTGTCTGTGCACACCGCAGTGTTAACGGTGAGACACGCGCGAGTGTCACGTGTGTCTGTGTGCACACCGCAGTGTTAGCTGTGAGACACACTCTAGTGTCACGTGTGTCTGTGCGTGCACCGCAGTGTTCACGGTGAGACACGCTCTAGTGTCACGTGTGTCTGTGTGTGCACCGCGGTGTTAGCTGTGAGACACGCTCTAGTGTCACGTGTGTCTGTGTGTGCACCACAGTGTTAACGGTGAGACACACTCTAGTGTCACGTGTGTCTGTGTGCACACCGCAGTGTTAGCTGTGAGACACGTGAGTGTCACGTGTGTCTGTGTGCACCGCAGTGTTAACGGTGAGACACGTGAGTGTCACGCCGTGAAAACGCGTCGTCGTCGTCGTTGTTGTTGGGGGGCTGCGTGAGCGCCGATTTATTTATTAATATCCGGGCCACTGCGGGAGCTTTCGCCTTGTTGACACAACGGCTTAGTGGAAATTATTAATTAAACCCCACACAGCGGCGTCAAACAATTACGTAATCCACGCGGTTAGGACCCATCAGTTGGGGGAAGGGCACGCGCGTAATCAACCCCGAGGCGGTGTCGGCCAGCCGGTAGCTATGTCGGTCAGAGAGGACGCTGGTGCGGGGGGGGGGGGTCACCCGATCGATGGGGCGGGAGGGCATCAGCCCCCCCCAATTAAAAGGGGCGCCCCTCCCGCCCGTGGTGGGTGAGGGGGAGGTCGGTCCCCACCTAATGGGGAGTAAAGGGGGGGCCATCAGCCCCCACCAAGTAGACGTGGCGCCCCCCCCCCCGCTCGTGGTGAGGGAGGGGGGGATCGGCCCCCACATAGTGGGGAGTGGGGGGTGGGCATTAGCCCCCACATAAACAGTAGGCCTGTGTACATTGTATTAATGTCGCCAGTGAATACTGATCAAAGCATTTTGTCTTAGGTGGGTGTACGACGGTTATGTGGCTGTTATTGTACCGTATGCGGTGTCTCGGTTGCCTTGGATAATTAATTTGTTGTGTCGTGTCAGCTGACCTTTAATTGTTCTTTAGGCTTTTGGCAGAGTCAAAGGGGTTGTGTAGTGTGGACTTGAGGGTCATGGGGACAGCATTTGAGTGCTTTATTGTTTTGTATTGTTCATAAATGCCTACCGTTGGTAGATAAGACGGTGATATCACTTTCACTGGAAGGCCAATAACATTACGAGGTTTTTCTTAATTAGAACACCATCTTTTCAGAGGTCACGCACAATAGCCCCACCTAGTGGCAATGTCACGAGCCGCCGCTGATTATAACGAGAGTAGACGAGTGGACAATTAATCACTGCAGTGTCATGCAGTGTCGAGTTGTGTAGCACATCACATGTTGCCAGTTGATCATAATGTAATCTGTTATTTCGACATTACATACATGATGATTCTAACAATAAAGTGAAAAAAATCGCTCACTCAATATGACTGAATTTAAACACGCAATTTATAAATAAAGTCACCAGCGTTAATTGCAAGATTTATTATGAGCAGTTGTATCAGTTCATAAAATATTTTGGAAGTAATCCCCCGCCCACTATGAGCAGTACCACATACTGCAAATCGTATAATTATCACGTGTTTTTCAGAAAAGCCAAGCATCAATGAGTAATGATGAGGTTATTATTAAGCCATATTTAATTAAAACCAATTAGTGTTTCCTATATTACTTACATTTTACGGATGCAACCTTACACTCCAGATGGTGTGTACCGGTTGAAGGTATTTTAAAAGCCTTGTGTGTGAATTGCAAAGTGAACATTAATTTGTGGCAACATTTTTTACAACAATTCGAACATATGGGCGCAGCCAATCACGGTTATTTATTTAATGTTAAAATATAACATCGTGAGATGTAGCAAATTAAGTGAAGCTATAACGTATGTGCATGTGACCGAACCGTAATGTGCACCAATTGCGCACTGACCGAGCACCGATCAAGCTCCGATTGAGAACCGATCAAGTACCTATTGATCACCGATTGAACTCCGATCGAGCTCCAAATCGAGCATTGATCGAGGTATACATATTCCACTGTCAGACTACGGGGATAATTTAGACTTAGCTACAATAATGAACTTCCAAAACCATACAAATCCTCGATTCACTGCGAGCCCCTTTAGCAACCTCATGAAGGGTTTCTCTTGATTGAGATTGCCATGTTCTAAAAGCACTGCTAAGAGCTAAGCACCTAACACATTACCTGCAGAGTCCCCGCTCATGAAACTCCAATCATCCTGCTCTCTAGCTTGGATTTCCACTTGTCCCGATTCTTCGAGAATCATCTTCATGAGGCAGATGTCCTAGGATCTGTTCTCCTAGGATATTAAAAGCCCTGGTGATAGTTATGTAATAACAGCACTCTATGCAATTATGTTTTGTTCTCTTCCAATATTGTGAGATTCTTCCCATGATAGGTTGTGGTATTTTTATACTTAAGGAGGTGGTAACTTGCAATCAAACCAAACTTTAAGAGCAGCTACAATAAGTGAACCTCACATCCGAGAGTTGCAACACCAGTCCATGCCCTCATCAGTTGCTTACGGTAACAGGAAGTAGTCCTGTTGTGCTCCTCTCTACAGCCAACTGACTGCACCAGGTGGCCTCCACTGCCACCAGGTGGCATATCAGTCAGCAACAAGTGTGTGTGCTGACACCCAAGTAGGGGGGAACTAACACAGATACAACAGGGGACACAGAGAGAGAAGCATACCAAACAAACAGGGTTTAGCAAAATTTGGAAACCATATAAAGCAACACAGACGGTCGGTCAAAACACAATTAACGCATAGTCTGGTTGATTACGCTATTTCAAAGACTGCTAAATTGCAAGTTAAGTATGAAATTTAAAATACAGACCGCGCACACACACATAGACATCCAAGTAGAGCGAACCAGCACAGACACGCACACAGTGTAGTCGCCTTAAATAGGCAGAGAAGGTAAGGCTGAGAGACAATGGGACAATTTAGCTTGAGGTATGCATTGAGCAAAAGGGGCGCAGCAGCACACACTCGGAAACACCAGGGCCCACACACAGGCAGAGACAGCACAGAGACACAAATCCAAGCCAAGACACAAAGGCAGATACACAAGCAGAGATAACACAAAGCCACAAACCTCATACCTCCCCGTAGAGGTGGTTCAACCAGACTATGCGTTAATTGTGTTTTGACCGACCGTCTGTGTTGCTTTATGTGGTTTCCAAATTTTGCTAAACCCTGTTTGTTTGGTATGCTTCTCTCTCTGTGTCCCCTGTTGTATCTGTGTTAGTTCCCCCCTACTTGGGTGTCTGTATATACATCTGGGGTTATGTGTTTCCTCTCTCTCGTAAATTTAGCTCTTCTGTACCTGATGATGGCTGCTTGTGTTGCAACCGAAACGTCGTACGCTATTATGTTATTTTATTATTTCTTATTCTTAGTTCTTTCGGTAAAGTCACGTTGAAGGGAAACAACAAAATAATAATATATATTATAAATAACAAAATATATTTCTTATTATTATATATAATATATATTTTATTATTTTGTTGTTTCCCTTCAACGTGACTTTACCGAAAGAACTAAAAATATGAATTACTGCAGTCACGAAAGCTTTAAATCAAAATTTATTATTTCTTATTTATACGTGACTTTACCGAAAAAAGCAAAGAGTAATTCCTGCAGTCACGAAACCTTTGAATCAAGTCTGAAGTGTGTGTGCTGTCAACTGCCCCCACCTCGCCATCCAGTTGGGACTGTGCTAGCCCTAGGGAAAGACAAAGCTCCCCCATATAGCCTTAACAGACTGTAGGGGCAAGTGCTGCTAGTGAGCACCTATGAAGGCCGGAACGATACACGAGGGGGTGGGTGGCCAGCACCACGCCCAACCGCCTTAGTCTCCCCAGTGGCAATGTTTTTATCCACCGCACCAGGTACTAATTTGAGGCTGAGTCGACCTAGGGGAGGCCCAGGACCGGTTCAGATAATCGTCACTGGTGTTAGCCGTGAGCGGGAATCGAACCCGGGTCGCCAGGTTCATAGCGCAGCGCGCTAACCGCTACACTACCGCTCCCCACTAGGCACCCACAGTAGCAGCAACAACAGTTGCTTTTCTCTCGTCATTTACTCTTCTGCAAACCTCTTGTAATATGAACAGCATCTGACCCACTGCCCGTCTTCTCTACTACAGCCTCCTCCGCGTAATGTGTTCTGTCAGCATTCTTCTTTGTGCCATTTCACTGCCTGTTTCTTGCACTATCCGCTACTTCAACAAAACTGCTTCTCTCAATGTTTGACCAGTTTTCGTATGTTCTCAGATTTCTTTATTCAATGTCTCAGCTGATTTTGCATAATGCTTAAAAATCTATCGTTCTCCTGGTTCAGATCCTTACTTACGTCTCTCACCACTCTCACCGTGTACTCATATTTGGACTTGCCTTTCTCTACCCTGCCTGTCTCACTGGTCTTCTATTATAACACTGTGTAACGTTTGTTTGTTCTTGAGTAATAAGTGTTATTTCCTAATTGCTTATTCCTCAAAAGTACAGAAAATAGCTATTATTCCCCACAAACTTTGCTTTTGTGACCAGGACAGTGATATTTTGAAATTTACCTATTTTCCAGAACATTCCAGATAGATTCAGTGCTGAGTCAACTTGGAGTAACTTCTAGAACATTCCAGAATTTTTCAGTAATATAAATAGTATAAATACAGGGGCCTTAAGGCCACCAGTTCAGTTTAGTTCCAGCTGCCTAAGTGGATACATATCTGCATTTTTCTGAGATGGCATCAAGAGGCTGCAAACATATGCTTCGACAAGGTAAGGTAATTTACCCTTTTTACCAGGTAAAAGGGTAAAGGGTAAAGGTGTTGACATGCCAAGGGGTAAGGTAAAGGGTAGGGTAAAGGTAGCGTGGAAGAATTACTCGGGAGGGTAAAGGTAGCGCGAAGTATTACCCGGTAAATATCTTGTTTACCGCTCGCTAAAAGCTCCGTGACGCAGTCCGTGGCCTTCATTTAAAATTGGAATCATCGAGAATATTCTAGATGAATAAAGCGCTCTTCCTAGCATTTACCTGTTATAAACCTTTTTCATGTGTAGTACCCCAGTTATTACCCTGTAATCGAGTCATTTGTATGGGGTAAGGGTAAAAGGTAGGGTAAAGGTAGGCTCGTTGCTTTTGACCTTTAACCTTAACTTGCTAAAGGTAAAATGTAAGGGTAGAGTGATTGTATTGTGGTAAGGTAAAAGGTAGGGTAAAGGTAGGCTCGTTGTTTTTACCTTAACTTGCCGAGGCCTATGCAAGCATCCGGCAGATGCATTTTACTATATCTGCGGCCAATTTATCAAGACATGAGCGAAAAAGTACTCTGTGAAAGCATCTGCTAAGATGTGTGAGGCCTACAAAGCATATTTCGGCATGCCTGTCAGGGATCAAGACAAACCCTGGGCACCTCATTTCACCTGCGAGCAATGCAAAACAACTCTGGAAGGTAAGATGGACACTTGTTGCTCGGAATTTTGTTACAAAATGTATTAAATTGTAAGAGTTTATCATTTTTTAATGTTTTCCAATTTTCAATGCTATTGAAAAAAAATATGAAAAATGTTGCGAGAATCTCTTACATATTAGTCATGGGTGAAATAAATGTATTTTTGTAGGATGATGCAGAGGGGAAAATAGAGCCATGAAGTTCGCTATCCCAATAATTTGGCGGGAATCCACTGACCACTGAAGCATCTGCTACTTCTGTATGGTGGACCCTTCTAAACGTCGGACTGGCAAGAATGAATCTGCTATCACGTATCCGGGTCTTCCTTCATCCATTGCCCCGGTGCCACACTGCCATGAGCTCCCCGTACCCACTCCTCCGGAGAGAGAGCAGCCATCTTTAGAAGAGAGTAGCAAGTCAGAGAGTGAGGAAGACGTTGTAGATCCAGATGACAATTTCAGAGGTGGAGCTGAGGAGAGAAACCCATACTACCCCAACCAAAAAAGACCTCAACGACTTGAGCAGATATCTTGGTCTCACCAAGTGCAATGCCGAGCTTTTGACGTCTAGGCTCAAGACAAGATGGGCTCTGCTTCTGCCACAATAGGACCAGTCTGTTGGAGGCAATCGGAATCGCCTGTAACCAGAATGAGTGGCGCCTCTTCATTGACAGCTCATCCTGGAGCCTCAAAGCCATGCTGCTCAATAATAGTAACAAGTACCCGTCTCTTCCCCTGGCTCACTCGGTGCACCTCAAAGAGAATTACAACAGCATCAAGACCTTGCTGGACGCCTTGAAGTATGATGAGTATGGCTGGGAGGTCATCAGAGACTCCAAAATGGTGGCATGCCTGATGGGTCTCCAAGGCGGTTTTACCAAGTTTCCCTGCTATCTTTGCGTTTGGGACAGCAGGGACCCCAAGGCGCACTACCTTAGGCAGGACTGGCCACAGCGGACCGAGTTCTCTATGGGGAGGAACAACATCAAGTGGGAGCCACTGGTGGACTCCCGGAAGGTGCTGATGCCACCGCTGCACATCAAATTGGGCCTTATGAAACAATTTGTCAGAGCTGTAGATAAGGAGTCGGCAGCCTTCAAGTACCTTCAAGACTTCTTCCCTAAGCTGTCTGAGGCAAAGGTCAAAGCCGGTGTCTTTGTCGGACCACAGATAAAGAAGATCCTGGAGTGCAATGAATTCCCCAAAAGCTCACTAGCAAGGAGAAAGTGGTTTGGAACAGCTTTGTCGCAGTGGTTCGTGTCTTCCTGGGAAATCACAAGGTCGAAAACTATGTGGAGCTGGTTGAGACTCTGGTGAAGAACTACGGCACAATGGGCTATAGGATGTCCCTCAAAGTCCATATCCTTGATGCTCATCTTAATAAATTCAAGGAGAACATGGGAGCGTACTCGGAGGAGCAAGGCGAGCACTTCCACCAGAATATACTGGACTTTGAACGCCGCTACCAAGGACAGTATAACGAGAACATGATGGGAGACTACGGTACATTTGGCAGCTGATTCGTGAAAGTGTATTACAGTATAATTGTAAATCTTGAAAAACGACTCACTTCTAAATCTTTTGTAGTAATTTTTGTATTACTTTTATATAAATACATGTTAATTTGATTCATATGTTGTTGTTTTCTGACTTTATGTGAACGAAAATTAACAAATTCGCCCGTTTTCTCATTGAAAATATGTACATTTCAAAATATCACTGTCCTCTTCAGAAAAGCAAAGTTTGTGGGTAATAATAGCCATTTTCCATACTTTTTAGGCATAAGCAATTACGAAATAACACTTACTACACAGGAACATAAATTGTGTTACATAGTGTAATCATACAATTACCAACGTCATGTATTCCATGCCTCACTCGATCTTGAATCTAAAGCCTCTCGCTTTACATTTTCAGCTTAAACTTCCCTTCTGGCACCATCGGCTCCATCGTTCCACCTATCACCATGTGCTCCTGTCCAGCCTTTATAGTTTTTCGCACGAGTCCCATTAGACCCCAGAATGTCATGTGACTATTTCTACTTGATGATATGAAAGTAATTCTTCCATACATCATCATGACATCACCCTCAAGGAATTGATGTGATCATAAGCATTAAAACAGGTTTAAAATGTGTTTTCTTACTTTACATTTTACTGTGCAATACAGTATTGTAATTAATGAATACATACAGTATATTGTTTATACAGTACGGTACTCTAAATTGCTCTGTTTTGCTAAATTATCACTATTCTTTAAGACTCCTGGGTAGGCTAGGCCATCTTCGACTTACGATATTTTTGACTTACGATGGGTCGTCGTAACGCATCTCCGTCATAGGTAGAGGACTACCTGTATATAGTTTGTGTTTAAATTCACGCAATTAATATGTAGTGAAGACTGAATAACGTTTCCTCCACAAAAATACATACCATGTTTTCTGGTGGGACTGGTGCTATTAATATGCACCTACAGAATAAAGTTTGGTACAGCTCACAATAGAGTGATATGGCAAGCCACAGGCCAGGTTCCTTTTTTGTACAGTTGTAATGCTTACACATTGTTACTAATAAACAAGCGTTGCAAAGCAACGCTTGTTTATTAGTAACAACATGTTGTCTTCCACAATATAGGTTTTTCATGAGTTAGATAGTGTAAATATATAAATGTGTCGTTAAACCCGCCACCACCCGACACAGCCAATTAGTAAGGTTTGCCACGTAAACAGAACATGCCAATTCGTTACTAATACAGCACACCGGTGTGTTGGAGAGCCAAGCCACAACATTTACAATCTGAGTACGACGTTTCACCAGTAATTATAACTAGCTTAATCAGGCGGTAGCCAGATTTGTGGAGAAATCCTTTTTTGTTCCTTAAATAGAGGGGAAGATGTGATGACGTCACTTGTGAGCCCTTCACGTGCGAATGAATGCATCTAAATTACAATGGGTATCTATTGCCAGTTAGGTTATTCATATATCAATGTACGTTATGCATGCACATTGTCCTTGTACCTCCTGTCGTTTGCGTGCAATAAAATAGCAGTACCTGTGATTGTCTGTGTACAGGTAATCCCCATCGATATATGGTGACCTGTGTAGGCATGCATTTCAACATTTGTTTTTTGATGATTAGCTTTCAAGCAGCACTAAACCTGTAACTATCCGAACGGTTAAAATAATTTCATTTCTCTCAATTTCGATATATTCTCTAATTAGCCTTGGCCAGTAGTAACTAGTTTTTCACAGAACTTCAACATCAAAATCAATTGAGTGTCCTTGTTGGCACGTGTGCTCTGCCACTGCCGACAGTTGTATTTAGGAGTATTTCATATTTATTTGGTGTTCTTTAGTCTTGTGCTGATCATTCGTCCTGTCTGCCCAACATAACATTTTCCACAAGTGCAATTAATCCAGTACACACCTTCTGTTGATAGCTTCGGTAATACGTCTTTAGTACCAGATATTATTTTCTATATTTTATGTACTGTGCCAAATCTGACTACGATGTTTAATTTTTTCAAAAAATTGGGCTGGTTTATCAGTTACTCCCGCGATGCATGTTATTTTAATAGTTTCAATTACTTGGTCAGTTTAAACTCTCGTGTTATTTTATTTGGTTTTGGCATTCAGTGCCCTGTTGTTTTGCACATCATTGTAACTGTTCAATTGCAGCGCTGTTTAACATGTTTAAGTTCACTT
Organism: Petromyzon marinus; assembly: GCF_048934315.1. NCBI lineage: Eukaryota > Metazoa > Chordata > Hyperoartia > Petromyzontiformes > Petromyzontidae > Petromyzon > Petromyzon marinus. The sequence goes on from NC_133669.1 coordinate 14,213,286, forward strand.
TTCAGACTATCACCATCTGACACTTTCTTAGCCCGGTGTATGAGCGTCTTGATGAGAGAGGATTTCTGTGCTGGGTAATGGTGTGACTGTGCATTCAGATAGGCGTCAGTGTGCATTTTCTTTCAGTAAATGCTGTGTTATTTTACCATTCTGGCCACGGCCGAGAAGAATATCCAGAAATAGATGATATCGCGAAAGCCTACCTGTTAAAATGTTGTATCTTGTGTAGGCCCTAGAGATTTCACACGTCCCCCCAGGGGTACACATACTATGGGGTGCTAACCACCCATTCATAGCAACACCTGACTGAATTTTTATCCATGACACCACCTACCCACAGAGTACCAAATTAGAAGATGTATAGTGTCAGTGACATCTGGCTTCACATTCTCAATTTTGCATGCTTTAAATATAAATTTAAAGAGGAAACCTACCTTCACCTTTAACAAGTATCTTGGAGTTTCCATTTGCTTTTAGATATGCATGTGTTTTTTCTCTGCAAAATAAAATTGAGAATTACATGTAAAGGTTTTTGCGACAAGGAAAAGTTACCAGTCATTAACTATCCTTTATCCACTTCGGTATGCATTTCATTTATCTTAAATTAAATAAATAAACATGCAGTAAACTATATCGAGAATGCAAAACTCCTTGTGCATTTCTGGAGTCCCCTGGGGCTTAATTTTTGGACCAATTCTCGTCAACCTTTACATTAAACTCCACTGCACCTTCATAACACATCTTGGTCTCCAATATCACTTCTACGTGGATAACATCAACCTTTTACTCACTATCACACCAGGATCCACTTACTACAAATTAGAAAATACATCAGAACTAAACACTATCAAAACATGGCTCAAAATTACTTTTTAAAACTAATCATACAAAAACAGAGCTCCTCATAACTAGCGCCAAACAACAAAGTAAATCTTCTTTGGTTCTTTTGGTAAAGTCTCGTCCCTTCACCTGATGAAGGCCGCTTGTGTTGTGGCCGAAACGTCGTGAGAATATTATTGTGTTATTTTATTTTATCAATTTATTATTTAATTCTCATTCTACGTGACTTTACCGAAAGAACCAAAGAAGATGAATCCTTGCAGTCACGAAAGCTTTAAATCGAAACAAAGTAAATGTCTATATTACAGATCTCTTGCCGATACAACCAACCAACAGAGTAAACAGCCTGGGCATCACATTATACATCAGCTTAGATTTCTGAGAATATATCTCAAATAAAAAAAACACGCACTACCATCTATGAAACATCTCTATGAAGAACAGTCCATGCCTCATGAATAGATTCATAATCTCTCGGTTAGATTATTGCAACTCACTACTTTTTGGCATACCTCAAACATCTACAAACGTCTTCAAACCATCCAGAATAATACTCTTTGGTTCTTTCGGTAAAGTCACGTAGGTATAAAATACAATTATTTTCTAATTTTATACCTACGTGACTTTACCGAAAGAACCAAAGAGTATGGATTCCTGCAGTCACGAAAGCTTCAAATCAAGATCCAGAATAATGTCGCTCGACTAATTGTTAACCTCCAGAAAAATCCCACATCACACAAACTAAAAAAAACGTACACTTTTTACCAATCAAATACATAACATGTTTCAACATCATCCAATTAACATATACATCAATAAGTAAGTACATTTATAAATGCGCAAATCTAATAACCTAGGTTATCACGAGTGCAAAATACACAACCAAGTTCCACCTTACATCAGAAACATACAGATCAAGCAAAACAACCCAAACACTACTCCAACCACAAAAAACCACAACCATCTGGGAATAGATCTTTCCCATTTGCAGCACCACACCCCTGGAACAACCTCCCCAAAGCAATACGCACACTCGATTCCTTCACTACATTCATGTTACAGCTCAAACCACACCTATTTGCATTTGTATACAACTAACTCACAGCTGCAACTTGCTTTTTTATATATATTTTAATAATTGTAAATAGTTTGTAATTATATATTCTCGTTGTTTAGAATCCTTCTAACTTTTTGTAGAGTTTGAGTTTTAATGTGATGGAGCTTTGAGTTGCAGATTTGCGCCAGAACGGTGGCACATATGTAAACAAACATTTTGTTGGACTTTAATTGACTATTGTAGTCTGTTTAGATTTTTTTAAAGCAAGCAAGGCATTTCAGTAATCTAACCTTGAACAAATAAAGCATTGCAGCATCAGGTTGTGACCGCGTTGGTCTAAGTCGAGCTATGTTGCGTAAGTGGAAACGAGATTTTTATAACGTCACATATTTGGGCCTCAATGTCGAATTGGGATAGAAATAACACCCAGGTCTGACCTCAGAGGATTGATGTACTTGATGTAGAGCCCAATAACATAATCTCTGACTTATTACAATTGAATTAAAAAAAAGTATATGTAAATTATCACATAGATCCAGGGTTTACGAATCACTGGGTCTGAAAAGTGGCACGGTTAATGAATGGCCTCTCATGGACAACTCTGAATAAGGACCATTTCGTGAAACATCAGCCAGCTTGTGCGACACTGCCAATATACTTAATATTTTATTTTTCCATAAATTGCTTCAAAAAATATCTCAATGAGCTAAGCACTTGCCTCGTGAAGAGTTCTTCATGCTCTTTGCTCAAGCGGTAGTCAGTGTTGTTGGAGATGAACCACTGCAGGGATGTACAGGGGACATGCTGTGGCTCGTAACAAAGCCAGGGCTCACCAAGTACTGGTTCTGTGAGGTTGCACAGTTTACGGCCTTTGGTCGGTAACCGTGCCCCACACTCCATCGTCTCCTGGCTGGCCTTATTCACCCCAAAAATTCCCCAAAATTTAATCTTGACAGGAAAGGCCTCACGCACCACCTCAAGCGCAGCCACTGCCTCGCTCGAGTGTACAAACAGCACCTCAACGTTTGTCACTCCAAGCCAGCGTAGGACAAACGACAACGTGTAGGTGCCATTGGCATGATCTTCCAGAACGCCTATCGCGGATGACATCCTCTTTTCACTGAATACACGGCCGATGAGGAAGTCTCCACCGTGGCGCTTCGTTTTGCCCCTGTAGTCTTTTGTTTGGACACGCACTGTTAAGATATCGCCCACGTGGTATTTACGGTTAGGGTCAAGGATTTCAAAGGAGCTGCCTTTGTGAGAGGTGCTGCCATTGAGGTCACTGAGCGTTGACTTAAGGGTGAGCCTGTCGTGGCATGGCACCGTCACATCAGGGTAGGTGCCCAGCTGCTTGGGGTCATTGGCGAAGCGTGAGAGGTCCTCCAGGGGGAGAGGTGAGCACATGTCTTTCTTGTCACCCATGTCTTGCTTGACACTCAGTTCACCACCTATAATCACCAGGGAGATGTCCTGCAACAGGGTCCATATCCACAGAGATGTTTGAAATTCTAGTATTTGAATTATAATTACATGAGAATAAATAATGCAGTACCTCTTGCATATAACTTGATAGAAGCATGAAATGCCTTCTCTCAAAGCCTATAACAAAACCATACAAATTGGATATGTATAGCATCTACATTTGAGCATATCTCAAGATACTGCACAGAAAAAGTTTGCATATTTTATGTTGCAGTCAAAGCCGTCGATAAATAGGAAGAAAAAAGGGAAGGTCTTGGTTCTCGACATCAATTGGAGCAAGGAGTTGACAGCATGGATGACTTGGGGAAGGGAGTTATTTACAGCAGTAAATCATGTGTTTTCTAAAACTACTCACTACTAACCCTGGTGCCTTTACTTTCATACCAGTAAATGAATATGGTTATGTGAATAGGTCAGTGCAAATCACAGCATAGCACAGTCTCTACACTTCATTCAGCTCTACACTTTATCTCAAGCAAGAACTATTCTGCACATTACTGTAAACTCTATAACAAGACTGCTTACCTCACACTCGATAAAAATATGTATTAATTGTCTGTTTTCCATCAGCATTGAATAGACAAAAAAGCTCTTGAAATCTTTCAAATCTTCATTTCAACCACTCCATCACAATGTATATGTTATGCCTCAAGAGTAAATGTGAAAGTTGAAAATGTACCTCTAGTCCTTGTAATAATATCGCATTCCTTTTACATTTCAAATACGTTTCTCAGCCATACACCAAATTGGATTCTTAACTTGGGTCCATGTGAACATATGCACTTTTTAACTAAACATTGTGCTTAATTTTTAAATGCATTTTATTAAAATTTCAACTTAATTGTTACTGTTGAATTGTTATTCATACTTTTTTTCACATCTCTTAAGGTTTTATACAATATTCTGACTGACCTTTTATCAAACGCTTTTGCTGTATTTGTATTTTGTTAAATCTCCGTTGAAAAAAGGTGGTTGATATCAATCAATCCTCAAGTGGGTTGAAAAGGAATGTAAAAAAACCAGAACACTTCTACTAACCTCATGCTGCATTTTTCAAGTGACATGCTATAAAGATCTTTGTTGCATGGCAGTCAAAACAAATGTTTTAATTCTGACAATTTAAATTATTTCCCAACTGAGTGATGAAGTCAATTTAATGGATCCTTATGTAGTTATTGGTGACCAGACTGAGACCGTCAATTATCAACACAGCATTCTTCACAATATAATTGTCACAGAACACTTCGCAAGTAAACATAACATTACGTAAATAAAATGTAAGTTATACATAAGTTCAAAATATATCAAATAGATTATATAATACATATTCTTTGGTTCTTTCGGTAAAGTCACGTAGATAGAAAATATTTTTTTTTAAATAATAAATGATAAAACCCTAAAACTCACGTTTCGATCGCAACACAAGTGGTGTCATCAGGTGCCTGATGACGACCGCTTCAGGTACCTGATGATGACCGCTTCATGCGCCTGATGACACCGTTTCAGGGGCCTGATGACGACGCTTCAGGTGCCTGATGACACCGCCTCAGGTGCCTGATGACGACCGCTTCAGGTGCCTGATGACGACCACTTCAGGCGCTTGATGACGACCGCTTCAGGCGCCTGATGACGACCGCTTCAGGTGCCTGATGGTGACTGCTTCAGGTGCATGATGACACCGCTTCAGGTGCCTGATGACGACCGCTTCAGGTGCCTGATGACGACTGCTTCAGGTGCCTGATGACACCGCTTCAGGTGCCTGATGACGACCGCTTCAGGCGCCTGATGACGACCGCTTCAGGCGCCTGATGACGACCGCTTCAGGTGCCTGATGGTGACTGCTTCAGGTGCATGATGACACCGCTTCAGGTGCCTGATGATGACCGCTTCAGGCGCCTGATGAAGACCGCTTCAGGTGCCTGATGACGACCGCTTATGTTGCGATAGAAACGTCGTGAGTTTTAAGGTTTTATAATTTATTTATTTATTTATATCTACGTGACTTTACCGAAAAAAACGAAGAATATTAATTCCTGCAGTCACAAAACTTTTAAGTCAATATATAATACATCTTGAGCCTGATTTTAAACAACAAAACGTCGATAAGCACCTTGCACCCTAAACACATGCAAAAGCACGCAACCCACACAACTGTACTAACAATTCACTATTTAACGCGATTTTTGTTCCTGGGTAGTAAGTGTTATTTTATATCTTGATTTAAAGCTTCCGTGACTGCAGGGATTCATATTCTTGGTTCTTTCGGTAAAGTCACGTAGAAGGGAAACAATAAAATAATAAAAAATGAAACAATAAAATTCTCACGACGTTTCGACTGCAACACAAGCAATCATCATCAGGTGTGAAAACCACAGCAAGAAAATTTGAAAAAATTGACGTTTTTTTTACGTTAGCACCACGGAGAGCGATTTGACACTTTGTTTAGATGGACGAGTCCATCTATGTTCGGAAAAGAGGAGGGGGGGTGACGAAAATAATGGATGCGGTCTGAAAGCCACCGTAAGCGTGAACAATCAATTAAGACCCGAAATGGTTTATCAAATCCTTCCAATGATTGCTAAGCCAGAATCCATCTTCTCGGTTGAAATTGGCTCTGTGTTTGTATATGTGGATAGCCTAATGAACGAATCTCTCATGGTAGCCAGATGACATTGACTTCTCCAAGACAGAGGTTCTCTGCAAGCCATCTGGATACCATGAGAGATTCGTTCATGAGGCTATCCACATATACAAACACAGAGGCAATTTCAACCGAGAAGATGGATTCTGGCTTAGCAATCATTGGAAGGATTTGATAAACCATTTCGGGTCTTAATTGATTGTTCACGCTTACGGTGGCTTTCAGACCGCATCCATTATTTTCGTCTCCCCCCTCCCCTTTTCCGAACATAGATGGACTCGCCCATCTGAATAACTGCCAAATCGCTCTCCGTGGCGCTAACGTTAAAAAAACACGTCACTTTTTTCAAATTTTCTTGCTGTGGTTTTCACACCTGATGATTATTGCTTGTGTTGCAGTCGAAACGTCGTGAGAATTTTATTGTTTTATATTTTTATTATTTTATTGTTTCCTTTCTACGTGACTTTACCGAAAGAACCAAGAATATGTTATTTTATAATTGCTTATGCCTCAAAAGTATAGAAAATGGCTATTATTCCCCACAAACTTTGCTTTTGTGACCAGGACTTTACGTGAAGGAATGACACAAATGCACACCACGTTTCTCATTGAAAATAGGTACATTTCAAAGTATCACTGTCCTGGTCACAAAAGCAAAGTTTGTGGGGAATAATATCAATTTTCTGTACTTTTGAGGCAAACGCAATTAGGAAATAACACTTACTATCCAGGAATAAAAAATAAAAAAAATTGTTACACTGTTTTTAATGGCGTGTATTAATGATTAACATTGCTTTTGTGTCGTGGTCACAAAAGCAAAGTTTGTGGGGAATAATAGCCATTTTCTGTACCTTTGCGGCATAAGCAATTGGAAAATAACACTTACTACCCAGGAACAAACCATAAATATTTTTTGTTACACAGTGCAATCAACAAACTCAAAGTTCGAACCAATCAGCCTAGACGATGAACCCGTAAACCTGTACTACGAGCCTCCAAACCTGAACTAGAAACCTAATAAACCCAGGCCATGAAGTAACAAATGCAGACTATTACCTAACCATCATAAGCAGCTTGCCCAGTCTAGAAATCAGGATCTTAGCATTGCCGGCGTGTATGTATGTATACATGTTGAATTTCTTTTCGCAACATACGTTACCAACCATGCTAATCAGAGGTCCAGGGAAGGACAACAAACTAAACACAAAAAGTAGTTCTCAAGAAAGTAGTTTTTAATCTAGATTTTAACGTGTGTAGGGGTGTTGTGGGAAGGTAACACCCAGTGTGGGAAGGTGACACACAATCACACCTTGGTGGCTACAACCACGTCCGCTATAGCCCCGCCCTCAGTGGTGTATGAGTATAAAGGGCGGGGAGCCAGAGAGCTCGGGGCGGTGTGTTGGGGCCAAGAATAAAGAACCAGTGAAGAAGGAAGGGCGGCTAGATAGACCCTGGGACTTCCCTGACCGCTGTCCTTTTGAGGGCCGGCAGGGTAAGCCAGTGGTGCGGCCCCAGAGCCTCAGAACCGGAGCCCTTTTAAGGGTTGGTCTGGTTGGTGGGGTGCCGTGATCTGTGCTTGACCAGGGCCAGATCAGATAGCCTCCTCTAGCGCCTATAGTTCGAGGAACTGGGAGCACAGGAATTAGACTAGATAGCCTAGGGGGTGTCCCAGCGTGTATACGGGTGAAGGGGCCGTTACCCCTTCCAATGTAACCCTTGTTAAGTTAAATAAACAGTGCTGCCTCTACTCCACTGTCTCCGTGTCCTGTGAACCCACTACAACTGGAGTCAGAAGTGGTCTTTATAATGGACACAAGACGGACAAACCGCCATTAGGGGACGGGGTAGGGGCGGCTCATTCCCGTCTTGCCGAGCTGCTGTACGCCGCGGCATCCACGCTGGAAGAGATTAACCGCGCAGGGCTGGGGGGTGCCGATGCCGCATGGCGGTGTCTACTATGGAGATTGGAGGGCCGCAGCACCACGTGGACAGCGGGGGCCAATCACCGGCTGTAACGTCATCACCGATGGACGTTCGCCGCCAGGACCAATCGGCAGGCGCAACGTCATCAACTGTGCGACCGCCAATGGATACCCCCATCCCCTCCAGTGATGACGAAAACGGCGGGAACAACTCGCAGTGGCTGTTGGAAACGGAGCCATCATTCCAACAGCGTTTGCCTGTGTTGAAATAATTTGTGTCCTATGGGGGCGACTGGGGGGCCTTTGAACGTCGCTTCCTCGCTCATCAAGAGATGTCCAGGTGGACGGACAACGAGGCGCTGCGTGCCTTGCAGGCCATGTTGGATGATGACGCGCTCGCCACCCTCATCACGGCCCCCAAGTCGGCACGCGCTACACTGCAGTCAGCGCTCCGAGTCCTTGCCACTGTCTACGGGCCGCCATCGGACTGTCGCCAACTGTTCCACGAGTGCAGCAGGTGCCAGAAAGAGTCGCCGCTTGCGTACCGCATGGCTCTCCTGGTCCTTGCAAAAGCGGCTTTTCCGCACATGGACTGCAAGGGGGTGGACTCGATGGTTACAGAAAAACTTCTGGCGCTGGCTCAGGAACTGCAGATCGTTGTCATCGCAGCGGACGATGCGTACATGTGTTCCTTGCGGGCAGCAAGGAACATACACGCGCATCTGCTGTCACAATGCCGACCACCTCTCGTCTCCAACGGAGCGGCTGCGGTGTGCGCTGGGACGTCAACCATCCCCTCGTCCGAGGAGATCTTCGCTGCAGGTCGCCCTGCAGAGTGGAGATCCGGAGGGAGGCCGGCTCGGACAACATCGAGCCACCAGGAGCAACCCAAGACGGCGGGTGCACTCGTCACCTGCTACAACTGTGGCCTCAACAGCCACGTGGCTTCGGGATGCCGGGCGCCGCGACAGCCAGGACCCCGACCGGACGGCGCTCCAGCCTTCAAGCCTTTGCATCAAACTCCAGTGCCTTGAAAATGACGGCCTCCCAGCCGCCTGCGCCACCCGGCGGGGACGGGGTTTGTCCTCCCGGAATGCTGGAAGGTTGCGCACCCGAACGAACAGCGCCCACCGCCGGCCCGACCGGTTCTCCCCCCTACAATGGCCCCGCAAAACAGACTCGCGCAAAACACGCCGGTTTTTGTAATGTTGCCTTCTGGTTGCACTTGTTCTGTTCACACTGTTCTACTCACCTGTTACGTCTACTTTTGCTGGGCTAACGGGTGGCTCGGGTTGAATGCGGGGAGGGGGGGGATGAATATGCTGAATATAATGTATCTTTGTATAGGTGGGTTGGGTTATTTATTGGGGCGTTTGGTTGTTATGAGGCACACACGGTTCGGGGTTTTGTTGCATTGTTATTGTTCAATATTGTTGCAGCCGGGATGGCTGCGGGCTGTACAGGAGGGGGTGATGTAGGGGTGGTGGGAAGGTAACACACAGTGTGGGAAGGTGACACACAGCCACACCTGGTGGCTACAACCATGTCCGCTATAGCCCCGCCCTCAGTGGTGTATGGGTATAAAGGGCGGGGAGCCAGAGAGCTCGGGGCAGTGTGTTGGGGCCAAGAATTAAGAACCAGTGAAGAAGGAAGGCCGGCTAGATAGACCCTGGGACTTCCCTGACCGCTGTCCTTTTGAGGGCCGGCAGGGTAACCCAGTGGTGCGGCCCCAGAGCCTCAAAGCCGGAGCCCTTTTAAGGGTTGGTCTGGTTGGTGGGGTGCCGTGATCTGTGCCTGACCAGGGCCAGATCAGATAGCCTCCTCTAGCGCCTATAGTTGGAGGAACTTGGAGCACAGGAATTAGGCTAGATAGCCTAGGGGGTGTCCCAGCGTGTATACGGGTGAAGGGGCTGTTACCCCTTCCAGTGTAACCCTTGTTAAGTTACATAAACAGTGCTGCCTCTACTCCACCGTCTCCGTGTCCCGTGAACCCACTACACCTGCATCGCTCCAGTGGCTTCCTAATATCGGAATTAAGAGCGTTTCAGCATTCCATCGCTTCCGAATTTTGGTATAGCTACCATCATTAAGTCCTGAATTTTGTTATTGTATGTGTTTTTGTCCATGATAACTGTGGCATTGCCCTTGTCGGCTGAGAGGATGACGATGTCACCTCTCTTTTTTAATTGAGAAGGCTCAAAGCGCTCATCTTTACTAATGTTGCTAATAGGTGTCTTAGCGTTTTTAAGGATTGCAGAGATTTCCGATCTTGCCATGTCTGCAGTAATGTCCCAAAACTTTAAGGGCTACATCGACCTGGGCAATGATATCATCAATTGGGATGTGTTTAGGGGTGACTGCGAAATTCAACCCTTTGGCTAGAACCGATTTTAGTCTGTCTGAAATTGGACTGTTACTCTGATTGATAACAATCTTGTCAACTTCTAACTTTTTGATGTATGGATCTGGCTTCTTCTTGGAAAGGAGGTTGAACTTGGACATCAGGTTATATTGGCACTTAGCTGACATTGAGGCAGCTGTAGAGGCTGTCATGTTGTCTACATGTTCCCAATTAGATGTAAACTTTTTTTCCGTCAATGTTAAGTGTCATTCCAGGAGAGTCTTGTCTAAATTGTCTAGTTCAAATCGGAGCAATCTTATTCTCTCTGAGATCAGGGCAAGGCCAGCCCTGAACAAGATCAGTTTAGCATTGGGAGAAGTGACAGCAGCAGATGTCAGTGTAAAGGCAATAGGTATTACCTTAGTGTCGCGGCGTCTTTTCAGAAATGTGAGCGACTCGATCAGGTGAGCCTTCTTATCTCGAAGTTTGTTAAAAGATCTAATAGTTGTGTGGAAACCCTCCCCATAGAGGCGGTTAAGTATAATCTAATCAAAATCAATTTTAAATGACATATTTACAGAGTTGCTATCAGTTTTCCTATCAAAGAGAGTGTTCAGAATGCCTTTCTGAGAAGTTTAGAATAAAATTTTAATCCTCATTTAAGAGATGTAGTGGAGTAGGAAGGTGCGTAGTGCAAACAGCATGATTACATGAGAACACAGACAGTACGGGTTATGTTGGGTCAGCCTGTAGCGAAGGCGAATACAGTGCAGGTTATGTTGGGGCAATTAAGCTGGGAGAGCCAAGGACAGCTGTGATTGGCTGGAGCTGTTGCCAAGGCTAGAGTGGCGCCTAAAGGTCTGGGGAAGAAACAGGTGCGAACGACGCGGAGTGCCGTTGGGACGCGGACTAATTAATTGGGGAGTAATGAGAGCGGGAATAAATTGGGGTGTCGGCAATTGGAGCGGGGACTTGAAGGGTGGAGAGCTTGGAGAAGGTTGTTGAAGTTGGAGAGCTTGGAGTCAACAGCGTGGAATTGAAGTGTGGAGAGCTTGGAGACAGAGAGTTGGAGAGACAGGTTTTGGGAGACAGAGTTGGAGACGGGGCTTGGAAACAGCGTAGCGATAGCGGAGCTGAAGAAGAGAAGCAGCCAGCAGTGGAGAGAGCATAGCGATAGCGGAGTTGAAGAAGAGAAGCAGCCAGCAGTGGAGAGAGCATAGCGACGGTGATAGCGGAGAGCAGAGACGAAGTAGTTAGCAGGGGAGAGAGCATAGCGACGGTGATAGCGGAGACGAAGAAGTTAGCAGCGGAGTAAGCGAAGTAATCGTGGGGAGTGGAGAAACAAAGGTGGCGAGCGAGTCGAGTGAAGCACGGCAAGCGAGCCGTGGCGACATGGATACTGTAAAATATTGAGGACATGCTGAGAGTTGTAAATAAAGCGGTGTTCGAAGAAAGACAAAAGTTGTCCGAGTGAAATCGAACACTACAGAAACACAAAATTACGCGAATAGCATCTCTGATTCGTATTTCTGTCTGGTCATACTGTGTTCTGATCACACTGTGTTCAACGATTTTGTTCTTGAGTTTGTCAGGAAGAGGATTCCATGTGACACGAGCTGCCTTTTGAAAAGCGTGGTCGCCATGTGTCTTTAAGCAGGTTCGTGGAAGAACAAGATCACCACGTGCAGCAGATCTAAGGTGTTGTCGTTTCTGATTATTGGCAACAGGCGTGCATAACTCCAACAAATAACGGGATGCTATATCATGTAGGCACTTACAGTATATAGTCAGACAGAGCTCATACTTTACATGCATGAGCTTCCGGAGCCCATGATTGTATCGTCTTTTACCAGTGTGTAATCAGGCTACTGCACTCAAGACAGGCTGAAGTTAATTAATCAACTTGATAGTTGTGCCGGTCAGCAAATCATTGCAATGGTCAACTCGAGAAATGACAATACTCTGAATGAGTGTTGCAGCTGCCTCAGTATCCAGTGGTCGATAGACATGACGCAGCTGACGAACTCGGAAAAATCAGGCCTTAAAAATTATAGCAACATGTTGTGTGTGTTGGATATCAGGTGCCACTTGGACTCTAAGACAACGGACATCGGCAGCTGGTGGTATGGTAGTGGCACCCACATTGAGCGATGGACCGTGGCTCATCAGCTTATCAAGGCTATGGGTGGTGCCCAACCAGATCACATCTGTTTTTTTCCCACATTCAGCTTCAGTCCATTAAATGCTATCTAGCAAATAATATCCAGAACACATTGTTCACAGAGCAATGGCTGATGCTGCTATGCCATCAGGCTCACAATGGATATATAGCTGAGTGTCATCTGCAAATGTGTGGAGTGATCCCTATTTTACACGTGGGCTTTCAAAACCCATATTATCCATAAGAGGTTTTTTCGGTTGGATCACGTGAATTTAAGTGTGTCGTTAAACCCACCATCACCCAAAACAGCAAATTAGTAAGGTTTGTCACGTAAACAAATTATGCCAATTAGTTACTAGTTCAGCACACCAGTGTGTTGGAGAGTAAACCCACAAAATTTACAATTTAAGTACGACGTTTCCCTGGTAATTACAACCAGCTTCATCAGGCGATATCCAGAATTGTAGACAATTCCTCCTGTTTTGGTCTTAAATAGAGGGGGTAAATGTGATTCACAGTTAATCATCATATATAACACTGGTGTACAATTTTTTTGACGTTTGCTTCAGAGATTAAATGTGCTGTTTGTTATGGACTTTGATGTGCTGAATTCAAATAATACAATTAAAACAACTGATTGGCTACTGTTTAACACGTAGGCTTTCGTGACCAATAGCATCCATAAAAGAGGTTTTTGAGTTAGATCGAGTAAATATATAAATGTGTCGGTAAAACCTGCCACTACCCGACACAGCCAACTAGTAAGGGTTGTCACGTAAACAGAACGTGCCAATTCGTCACGAGTACAGCACACTGGTGTGTTGGAGAGCCAAGCCACAACATTTACAAACGAGAACGACGTTTCGCCAGTAATTACAACTAGCTTCATCAGGCGACAGCCAGATTTGTGGTTGTAACAAACGCTTTTGTATGCCTTGAGGTTTTCCACCAACTCCCTGTAGTTGTCTGCCTTGTTGTTTCCGAGAAAATGTGTTGCCACTAACTGGAAGGCTTTCCATGTCGTCTTTTCCTTGCCATGCAGCGCACTGTCAAATACATCAGCTTGAAGAAGTTCACGAATCTGAGGACCAACAAAGACACCTTCCTTTATCTTAGCTTCACTTAATCTTGGAAATTTTCCATGGAGGTACTTGAAAGCTGCTTGTGTTTTGTCCATGGCTTTGACAAAGTTCTTCATCAGACCCAGCTTGATGTGTAAGGGTGATAACAGGAGTGGCCAATCTATCTTGATGTAGTGGGAATCTCTCGCACGACTATCCTATTCGTAGAGCAAACAGCAGTACTTTGTGTATCCAGTTTACAGACCAAGCAAGACAACAACCTTCAAATTGCCACAAAGCTGACACTGATTTTGGTCATAGTTTATGCACCTCAAAAGTTGTTTCATGTTGTCATAGGTTTCCTTTTTTCTTCTTTGGTTCTTTCGGTAAAGTCACGTAAAATGAGAATAAAATAATAAATTGATAAAATAAAATAACACAATAAAATTCTCACGACGTTTTGGCCACAACACAAGCGGCCTTCATCAGGTGAAGGGACGAGACTGTCTGGAGGACAGCGCTGGAGCGAACAAAGCCACGCTCAGATCGCGACCTTTAAGCTGTGTGAGACGAAACAAAGCGCCTTGACAAAGGAATTAGCATAGAATTTAGCATTGAAATAGCTGAGTGATTAGCTTGTGACTGGTCACAGAAATGGCTATGTTAAAGTCAAAGCATACACATCCACAGAGGCACCCCTTGACAAAGGAATTAGCATAGAATTTTATTGTTATTTTGTTTTATCAATTTATTATTTTATTCTCATTCTACGTGACTTTACCGAAAGAACCAAAGAAGATGAATCCTTGCAGTCACGAAAGCTTTAAATCGAAACTTAATAGGTTTCCTTATTAAGGACTGCATGACCAACTGGAATTGATGGCAAAACATTGCCATTATGCAGCAAAACAGCTTTAAGACTTATCTTCGATGAATCAATGAACAGTCTCCACTCATCTGGATCATGAACGAAGTTTAAATTGAGATCCCTTCCCTTAATAACTTACTTATCCTCCGTCATTCCATAGTCAAGGGTCGTGTATACTGATCCAGTGGCATATCTTGAAAACTAGAGCCAATCAACAATTTTAAGCTAAATTTTCATTCTCAGTGACCCAGAATTAGTAAAGTTGGACTACATTTATTTTGGAAGCATTTTGGCTGTAGACCAGTGTAATGTACATTACATTATGTACATTATGTATGTGGATTATGTTAATCGAAGAGTATGCAGAGAATATGCACTATCTATTATGTTAATAACCCAACAACCAATAGGTATAATTGTAATTTATATAACTCATTAACCCCCCTCTGGTCTTCGCACCTGATTGGCTCACAGTGATGATGAGATGCAATGTGAATAACTTGCCATTGTCGGTGGCCATCAAGCTCATTGTAGATTTTTAGCAAGGCCATCTCGCTGCTGTGGCACTTCTGATAGGCCTACTGAAACTTGGGCTGTTAATTTGTTGCATAAATACGTGTCTGTAGCTGCAGTTGCAATGTTTTTTTCAAGCAGCTTTAAACTAAATGGCAGATTTGACATTGGTCGGTAGTTCTTCAGATCATCAGCATCAATATTGCTCTTCTCAAAGAGTGGCTGAACTATTGCTTTCTTAAATTGCTTAGAGAAGCAACCAGAGGATACAGACACATTAAAAAGGAAGAGCAATACATCGTGACAGAATGCACTGATACTGCTTAATCAACCAAGCTGGTGCTGGGTCGATCTCACGTGATTTTATTGGAGTAGCAGCTATGAGCTTCACTATAACGTGCGTTATAATATACCATTAATTGATTATTTGGACTTCTGCATATGGAACTTGACTTATGGGTGTACCAGCAATCGCCACCTGAACATCGGCAACCTTATTAGTAAAAGATGAGGCAACGTCCTCAGCTTTATGAAAACCGAAATAATTTTCCCCGTGTTTGCCTTCTCTTAGGATGTCAGATATAGTCTGCCACAGCCTCTTAATATTTCCTTTACCATTGGAGATCTTGTCATGCGAGTGCTGGTGTATTTTGACTTCAAACTTCCGATGCATATGCTTCATTTGTTCGACCCAAGCTTGTCGATCTATGATCGTATAGTGACATGGAATGGGTCACTATGCAGCTTAGCGCTGGTTGCTGGTAGAGAAGGGGATCTGCAGTTGCAGCAGCCCTGTCTGACAGCAGGTCACGTGATAAGCCAGAGAGAGGGATGAAGGGGAAAGGTTACAGAGGGGGCACGTGAGGGAAGCCCGGGAACCCACTAGTAGGTTCTAGAAGGGGGTGTGGCTGGGGTGGAGCGAGGCCACGCTGGAAGGATAAAATGGGACCCCGAGCGGAGGCTCGGGGTTGTTGCTTGGAGTGGGATCTCGTCGTTCTGCTGGATTCTTCGTCGCCATCTTCACCTTCTCGACGTCGTCAGTCAGGCAGTCTGCCAGCTGTCCTGACTGGGAGCTGTAGTTACCTCTTGTGAACTGTGAAGGCTGTTAATAATAGAGTGCCTCCTACTCCTAGTGTCTCTGAGTCAGTCACTACAATCGTATGAGAACTTCAAAGGTGTCGACCATTCTCATTTGTTGGCATACAGTGAAGCACTCAGTGTCAAACCACCTTTTGACAAACTGTTCGAGTTGGACAATTTTTTTATCGAGCAATGAACAAATTGTATCATCATCAAATTCAGCTCGTTCATCAGCTGTCTTATTGTTGAGAGATGCCAGGTTGCTCCACATGGATGAAGCAAGCAGATCTAGTTCAAAACACTCAGGATTTAAGCTTTTCCACATCCTCACTGTACAGCAGGTGTTTCATCTTGGCTTTGCTAGTGACAGTGTGAATGTGACCAACGTGTGGTCAGATGATGAACTCGCTTACATCCACTGAAACGGGCACTGTTTCTGGCCGTGTGATAACCAAGTCCAGTGTGAGTCCGGCCTTGTGTGTGGATTAATTGATATGTTGAATCTAGTTGTATAAGTACAACTGTCGAATGTTGTAGGATGAGGATCGTTTAACTTGTCAATGTGAATGTTGCAATCACCACGCACAATAACCGGAAAATTATACGAACTTAGCAGATAAAACACGGCATGTAAATTCATTAAAGAAAGGTTGCGTTACAGTTTTACACCTGGTCGATAGACACCTCACACAATGGCATGCTCGTCGGGGTGGAGTACACAATAGTGATGTAACTACAGACATACTCGATGGTTCTAACCTTTGTCTCAGGCGCCAGTTTGGCGAGAGATTGAGGCGATAGCAGCGGAAGCCACGTGTGAGAGGCGACGGGAGGACGCCAACTTAATTAGGGGACTTAATGAGGAGCGGGATAAAGAAGGAACGTGTGCGGCAGAGAGGGGTGAGTTGGTTGGAAGTGAAGACAAGGTGAAGTCAAGAGAAGTCCGGGACCCCACTCTCCACACCTCGTCCTCTCCAGCGGTGATGGCTGATCCCCCACTGGAGGCAAGGGCGAGGTTGGAGAGGCCAGGGTAGGCAGGCTAGCAGTAGAGAAGCTAGCGGAGTGTATAGCGACAGGCTATCAGTAGAGAGGCTAGCGGAATCCTAAGTGTGAGTGCTCGAAGACTAGCAGTAGAGAAGCTAGCAGAGTATATAGCGGAAAACTAACGGCAGAGAAGCTAGCAGAGCATATAGCGGAAAACTAGCGGCAGAGAAGCTAGCAGAGCATATAGCGAGAGGCTAGCAGTAGAGAAGCTAGCAGAGCATATAGCGAGAGGCTAGCAGTGGAGAAGCTAGCAGAGTATATAGTGAGGGGCTATCAATAGGAAAGCTAGCAGAGTATATAGTAGTAGACTAGTAGTGAAGAGGCTAGGAGAGTGAGAGAGAGAGAGCAGGCTAGCAGTGGAGAGGCTAGGATAGTGAGAGAGAGAGAGAGCAGGCTAGCAGTGGAGAGGCTGTGAGAGAGAGAGCGCGGAGTGAGCGAAGCGAGAGAGTTGCGACGGAGTCACGTGGTGCTGAACGCGAGGAGTTCTGTTCGAATAAAGTGCCACAGGAGAAAAATAAGTTGCCCGTGTGAAATAAATAACTACATCTCTATAAATAACCACAATTCCACCATGATCTGTGAGTGTGTTTGTTCGAGTTTTTTTCACAAGTAGCCGTAGGGTGGGCAGCATCAATATACGTGTATTCAGCTGCCTTTGCTAACTTTAGACAAATTGAATCCTTTCTGTAACCACGAGAATGGCATTGTTCTCCCGATCAATTGTATTGCACAATACTGCGGCTTTATTGCGAATAGATCTAGCATTCACACACCCAAAATATGGATTTCCAGATGAAGCTCCTACTGATATTGTGTCGGAACTGATTGTACTTGGTACAGGGATGACACTGACAGATGATACACATTTTAATATCACCAGCTCTGGGGACAACACCAAACAATGCCTTAATATGCTGCCTTCGGCTCCCGCTAAAAGCAGATCTGTGGTTTGCGACGAAAAAGGTTGTAACTAATAAGTAAATATACTAGGGTAGTGGAGACTTGAAATAACTCTGGTTAAGTAAAGTTTGCCTGGGAATAGGGCCAGGGTTTGGGTAGATGCCAATGAACAACAACAAACAACCAAAGTAGGCCACTGACTGATGGCCAGCAGAGATCCCCGGCCAATATTGCAGAAAGAAGATTTCAGACATGCTAATATGAGGATGAAGATTATGAAGAGTCACCGGAGGAACAGCTCACAGGGACGGCAAGCGCACATCGCGTGCAGCACCAGAAGCAGTGGAGGCCCACTGGCAGCGACAGATGATGGGTTGTGGAGCAAAGCATGTACAGGGTGGTCCAGATGTCTTGTGACCCCCCATTTAATGATCTATCCCTGAATATTTTTGCAGTAAGGTTTCTTTAAAACAGAAATGAATACGCAAAGGAAAACAAATGGTCGAAGTCAATTAATTGGGGGGGGGGGGGGGGGGGGGGGAGGTCACAAGACATCTGGATTACCCTGTACGGCACAGGCTCCCATAACTGGAGAAGTGCAGCAGGTGTGGCACGACGTTTTTTGGATGGAGATGTGAATCAAGTGCAATTCAGGCTTCCTTGGGTTGGGGAGTGCAGCATGTTTTGCTGAGACTCCCGTGCCTGGGAGCAGTGCAGCACCTGCAGTGAAAGCTCCCATCAAGGTTCCACAGCAAAGCATTGAAACCATTGATTGGGTTAGAGGGTTGCAGCAGGTGATGCACGGCACCTTAATCCGACGACGTGCAGCACTTGTAGCCTGTGAAGCGCCGGAACTCTTCAGTTAGTGCAGCCAACACGGTACAGGTTCCCTTGTATTGCACATCATGTGCAGCATAGGCACCCTCAATTGAGCATCTGATACCATCCAAATGTAACCCGCGATTATCAATCATGCATGCAAATTCTGATTTGTACAATTAATTATCTATCAACCTGGCCCCTTAATAAGGTAACAGGTTTTATAAATCACACGTTCAATATGGAAATGACCCAGGTAAATGGTTCACTGATGTTTAACATCAAGGAGAATGCTTATCTCTTTGGCACCTATTGTGAGTCAAACTATAATTTCAACCCAGAAAGAACAATCCAATCACCTCATGTGATGTATACTGCCTCTGACTAAAATGTTCAATATAAATTCCAGTTATGGGATTCCCATGGCTTACACAGCCTTCCCTTCATAGTTCATGGACCTCCGTGAGGTCTGGCTCATATCCTGTCGAAATTCCACAGAAATTGTAAGTCAATGATTGCCCTTCATGCGTTTTAATCTCTAAAACAGTGGTACAGCTCCCTGCCACCAAACTCCTGGTTCATGCTCTGATCTTTACCCATCTGGACTGTAATTCTCCCTCCATACACACTCACTCCCCTCCAACTAATTTAAAATGGTTCTGTGCAGGTTATTTTCAATATCTCATTTAATTATCATAATTTGCCTCTCCTACATCAACTTCACTAGCTTCCATTTTACTATCGCTGTCTTTTGAAATACCTTACACTGCTCAGACACACAACTTACATTGAAGGTGTAGATTCTTGTCACGGCAAAATAGACAAGGGTGAAGAGTATCATGATCAACAGCATGATCCAGTAGCCAGTTAACTGCGAAGACGACGTCATGTCCTGGACGTGGTGAATAAATGAATAAACAAACATGTAAATATATTTCATCATGGACAGGAGCAGTAATAAAATACCTTAGAAAGAAGATTTGCAGTGTTTTTTATGTTCAAATATGTCCATTAAGTGCACATTCAGTGGGTGGTGGAGAGGAGCCACTGTAATTGAATAAAAATGATATTTTGGGCACATCTTAGAAGCCTTTGCAGATACACTGTGGCAAAGCCAGTCCAGAGTTTGCTCGTATTGAATAATTGCTGCTGAATTTATGCACTCCCAGAAGGCTGTGGGGCTGCTGGGTTTTGTAGAAAGTGTGTATTTATATATTACACATGTAATAGGTTCGATGGAGGCGCACACTCGACTTGGAGGCAGCACTATTTATTAACACACACCACCCACCTGAACACTATACATAAGGTGGTGACCACCTTCCTAATCTTACGAACACTCGGGGGAACACTACACAGCATGACCCAGGGCAGGTGACGGCTGCCTGGTCACGAACGACGATCGGAGACTTGAGGACTTCTCATGGCGTCTTCATCCCGGAGTAGAACAGCCCAGCTCCCCATTCACACTCCGCTTATAACCGCTCCAGCGTGGCTGGCTCCGCTCCAGGCCACGCACCCCTTCTCGATCCTTCGGGAAGGTCCGGCCCCCCAACCATGTGACCCCCAAGCTTCCCCCTGGGGCCCCTGGCCCCTCTTTATCTGGTCACGTGTCCTGTTGGGTTCACGCGGAGTGCCACGGCCTGACACGACCCCCGTGACACCCGCCTACAGCCCCCATACCGAGCCGACACGGTAGTGACGTCATATGTCCCTACGCTCGTACAGTCCCGACATAGCAGTGATGTCATATGTCAATACACGTGTGTCGCGACTTGACTTGAAGACGCTAAGACTTGGAGGCACTTCTTTTTTTTTACCGAGCACCCTTTGCACAATACACACCCCACGCTGGTACACTCTTCTGTCACTTGTTTATACACAACTCTACGTGGGTTTTACATTATGAGACCTCCTTTGCCAGTAAAAAGATATAGGAATAGGTTTTACCTTTTTAACTGGCACAAAAACTGACACCTTTATTCAAGGCATCATGTTTGCAATAACCACAACACAAGCAGTCAAAATGCAAACAAAAAAGACTACTCTGATAATAATATGCACTGTCCTTGAATTTGATTGGTCCACACCCGTGACGGCTTTCTTTAGAGCCTAGTCTCCATTGGTGTTGGACCAGAAGACGTCAAAAGGTGTCAATTTTTGTGCCAGTTAAAAGGGTAAAACTTATTCCTATATCTTGTTACTGGCAAAGGAGGTCTCATAATGTAAATGCTCATCGCGAGCCCTCAATACTCTGATAGTGCGCTGTTTTTGAGTTGTACGCCTTTTGGCGTCTTCTGGTCCAACACCAGTGGAGACTAGGCTCTAAAGAAAGCCGTCTCGGGTGTGGATCAATCAAATTCAAGGACAGTGCATATTATTATCAGAGTTGTCTTTTTTGTTTGCATTTCGACTGCTTGTGTTGTGGTTATTACAAACATGATGCCTTGAATAAAGGTGTCAGTTTTTGTGCCAGTTAAAAGGGTAAAACCTATTCCTATATCTACGTGGGTTGCGAGCCTATACACAACACTAGCCGTCTAACACTGACGGCATTTAACCAAGACAGCCAACTACCGTCTAGCAGCGCAATATCAAATGAAGACGACAGCAACGATGGCGACAAGATGACAGCGGCGATGGCGACGATCTTCAACAGCACGAAGGAAATCCCACTCCAAACGACAGCCCCGAGCTCTCGCTCAGGGCCCCCTTTTATGCTCCCAGTGTGGACTCACTCCGTCCCAGCCACGCTCCCTCTCTAGAACCTACTAGCGGGTTCCCGGGCTTCCCCCACGTGCCCCTTCTGTAACCTTTCCACCAGATATCCCCTCTGGTGTATCACCTGGCTTTGCTGACGTCAGGGCTGCTGTAAGCTGCAGATGCCCTTCCCCGTCAGCAACCAGCACTATGCTGTTACATAGCTAATTCTATGTCACTACACATGGAAAGATATATTAATATATTTTGTTACTTAGTCTCCACAATGTCGCTTATGATTACTTTCCGTAATTTAATTTAATTCACTTTCATTTGTTGTCTTATTGATCATGCCATCAGAAAATGAAATGCTTTATATTTCTCCATGGTATTTATGCCTTACAAAAACGGGTCATTTACACTTGAGATTGCACGTAGAAAGTAACACAATATACTGTATATTTGCAAGCATAGTCGATAAGAAGTGAAGCTTTCACTAACATTATTCACAGTGACATTAAGATGTTTTCCGAAAAATGTATTTGAGGAACAGATGTGGTGCCACCGCAGCGGAGCAACTCGGCCGGCGCTACCCTCTCCTCGCACCCCCCCCCCACAAACGCACGCCCCCAATATACACTCACATGCACCCCCGTAGGGTCTCGAGAGGGGGGCCCCCGGGTACGATGGGTTTTTACCCCAGGGCCCCTTAGGGATGTTCCACGGTTTCCCCGGACCCGGAGATTGGCCGGACCCCCCCCAGGCTGGATTACATGGCCCCCCAAAACTGGGCATAGAGCTTTACAGGCCGTCCGCGATGAAGCATACACGACATGGGGGGGAGGGGGTGGTCCCCAAGGCAGACGCCCCTACGGACAGCGTAAACAGTGGGGCGGGCGGGGGGAAATCCCCGTGGGCGTCACGAATGTATATTCGGCAGTGTTTACCTGGCGAGCCGACATCCAGCTTAAACCAGTGAGTGAGCATTAAGGAACAAAGCTACAGGGACAATGGAAGAGGGGGGGGTGACGTGATGCCCCCCCCCCCAACGGCCGGTAAAGAGCTTTCAATTGGACGCGCAGGATGACATCATGTCATCCGGGGATTAAGAGGTTGAGGAGATGAGGGCAAAATTGGGAGAGATCAGAGTTCTTCTTCTGGAGTCGTGTGGAGACCAGCCGCCCTCAGCGTCCGTGTGACGTTTGTTGGGCGCAGCTACGAACGATTTATCCGGGAAAAAGTCTTCAAGGTGAGCATCTTCCCCAACTCCCATCACGCAGCTGGAAAGGTGAGTAAGCACGGGTGGGCGATTCAGCCCAGTTCGCCGTCAGCCCTAGCGTGGGGTAATCGGACGTTGCAAGGGTTAGGTGATAAGAGGTTAGGCGCTGTCTGAAGGGGCTAGCTGGGGGGGACCACAAACAAGGGTTCGCTATTCATGCCGGGAATAAAACCTTGGTAACAGAATGTCGGTTGACACGTTGTGCGTGGGCGTGTGTGAAGAGGGGTAAAGAGCGGTGGGACAGCGATCGGCGCACTGCTGTGTGTGGGTGACTCCAATCAGTGTGTATACGAAGCGCGCGCACATACAAATAAATAATTAAATAGATGAACGTTCGGCCGCGCCGCGAGCGTATTGCGCAGAGATTAATTAATTTATTCCGAGCGCAGCCGGCCGGCTTGTTGCCATGACCGCTTCGCAAATTAATTAATTAATTCCAAACAGCTGTGAGCAGCGATTTAAACAATATTACATAATCCACGCGGTTAGGATGCGTGAGTGGGGGGGGGGAGGGCGCACGCATAATAAACCCCTAGGCGGTGTCTGCCAGCCGATAGCTATTTCAGTCAGAGAGGGCGCTGGTGCGGGGGGGCCGGTCACCCGGTCAACGGGGGGGGGGGTACGGGGGGCCCAGCGAGACGCGAACGAGGAGGGGGCGGGGGTGGAGGGGCGGACGTCGTGCCCCGCCTGCTCGCGGGGAGTGAGGGTGGGGGAGATCAGCCCCCACATAATGGGGAGTGGGGAGGGGGGCATTAGCCCCAACACAGACATTCATGCATTTTATCCACAATCTACCAAAACAAGGCAATATACATATTCTATTATAGGCCTCACGACACATTTAGGAAGGATATTTCGCTCTGGGTAACGTGTACGTGGGAGAGATCCTACATATAGTGATTGGAAAAAAATCCATGAAAACCCATTGAAGACTTGGTTCATCAAGGACTGCATACTGATGTACCCCCCCCCCCCCCCCCCGCCTGGTGAGACACTGCTTAACCAAACACATACTTCACCTGGAATGGAACTTTCTACAAACAAACTGAGGGCACCCCAATGGGCTCCCCCTTATCTCCGGTTGTAGCCAACGTTTTTATGGAGAACACATTGCCAGTGAACTCAAGCACATACACCAAGCTCTCAAGGCTAAAGGTTACTCCTACTACACAATCCGCAAAGCCATCACTCCAACCATGAAGAAGGATCCTCTTGAGGAGCCATTCAAAACCATCACCTTACCCTACATTGCAGGGGTCACAAAAAAGATCTCCAAAATCCTGAATAAACAGAAGATCCAGGTCCGATTCTACACAGTACATAAAATCCGTGATCTGGTCCCGTCTGTAAAAGATGTGGTTCCAGACATACAGTACCCGGGCGTCTACAAACTAAGTTGCTTCTGTGGTAGCAGTTACATTGGAGAAACCAAACGACATGTCTCGGACCGCATCTGTGAACATAAACCAGACTTGAAACACGGTAGGACCAACACCTCAGCCGTGGCAGATCACTGTTATAATTCAGTAGGCTTACATGACATTGACTTCTCCAAGACGGAGGTTCTCTGCAAGCCATCCAGCTACCATGAGAGATTCGTTCATGAGGCCATCCACATATACAAACACAGAGATAATTTCAACCGAGAAGACGGATTCTGGCTCAGCAATCATTGGAGGGACGTAATAAACCATTTCGGGTCTTGATTGATTGTGTTATACGGTGACTTTCAGACCGCAGTGCATTCGCTGGCATTGCCTCTTAGTACCTTTCACGCGACGGTCAATGGTATGGTTTATAGCAGATTGTAGAATAATAAATAGTATGACAGTGTAATGTTGAATATAACTTATAAGGGAATATATAGTATCGTAATTATATAGTGAATATACAGCAGTGTGGTATACAGTAGGGTTGGTAGAATAATACATAGTGTAATATTACAAGTCTAATATTATTATAGTCTAAGGTAGTGTATAGTAACGCTGTGTATATTATTCAATGTTGGGGTCTGTCAATGGCAGTTTATAATACGGGGTATAGTCGTTTGATGTAAGAAAAAATATTAGTTGGAAGCATATTATAATAATTTATGCGACATAGAAGTGTAATATATAATGACTTATTGTTAGTAGCTCAGCTTATTGGAGAGCATATTGAGTATATTGATGATATTCATGTAGTTTACATATTTTTTCACATCGGTTTATTGTGTTATAGTAGGGTAGTTGCAGTTCTTTAGCGTCAATGTGCTAAATTCTTCTGTTGATATGTATACTCAGCTTATTGGAGAGTATATTGAGTATATTGAGTATATTGATGTTTATTGATGTAGTTTAACACGTAGGCTTTCGCGACCAATATTATTCATAAAGCTTTTTGGGTTAGATTGCGTTATTTATAAATGTGTCATAACCCTCCACCACCCGACACGGCCAAACAGTAAAAAATGTGTCACGTTTACAAAGGACAAATAGTTCACTACTTTAGCCCACCGGTGTGTTGAGTGAATCAACATTTAAAATTTGAGTACGACGTTTCGTTGGTAATTACATCCAGCTTCATCGAGCAATTAGCCAGAATGGTAAAGCCCTCACTTGCTCCCGGTCTTAAATAGAGCAGCAGGGTGACGTCGCTGCACCTGAATACGCTAAATGATGACGTCACCCTGCTGCTCTATTTAAGACCGGGAGCAAGTGAGGGCTTTACCATTCTGGCGAATTGCCCGATGAAGCTGGATGTAATTACCAGTGAAACATCGTACTCAAATTTTAAATGATGTTGATTCACTCTTCAACACACCGGTGGGCTAAAGTAGTGAACTATTTGTCCTTTGTAAACGTGACACATTTTTTACTGTTTGGCCGTGTCGGGTGGTGGAGGGTTACGGCACATTTATAAATAACGCGATGTAACCCAAAAAACTTTTTTATGAATTTATTGATGTAGTTTATATTTAAATTTTTATCGGCTCACTATATGGTAGTCATTATATAGTGTAGTGTATACCCAGTTACTTAATGTTAATATCTCAGCTTATTAGATAATATATTGAGTACATTGATTATATTGATGTAGTTTGTATTTAGTTATTTCACATCGGTTTATTGTATGATAGTTGGGTAGTTGCAGTTCTTTAGCGTCAATATACTAAATGCCTCTTTGATATGTAAACTCTGACTTTAACATAGCCACTTCCATGACCAGTTACATGCTAATTCCTCACATTAACATCATGCTAATCTTCCAGTTACATGCTAATTTATAACTTTAACATCCTGCTAATCTCTTACATTAACATAGCTACTTCAATACTACATTCTTCTGTTGATATGTAAAGTCCTTGTCAAGGCGCTCTGCTCCTCCCACCCAGCTTAAAATACGCTGCCAAGCTTAGAAGTGTTCATTGGAGCGCTGTCTTTCCAACAGCTTTGTTTCTTCACCTGGGGACGGCTGCTTGTGTTGTGGCCGAAACGTCATGAGAATTTTATCTTATGTTTTATTTTTATTATTTCATTATTTCCCTTCTACGTGACTTTACCGAAAGAACCAAGAAGATGCACTACCTACTCGCTGTACTATATTTTACAGGCCACCTAATAACAAGAGGTGGTGTCTAGGAGGGGTGTAATAATTCATAGATTACCTGATGTGACGGAACGAGTTCAAAATTTACGCATTGGGGGTGTGGGTGATATGGGAAAGAAAACAATCCAGCAGGGTTCGTGGGATAACCACGCCAAAGGAAGGGGAAAATTATTGAAAAGGTGGGAGAGAGACACGTGAGGAGAAATATATATTAGAAGGGATAAAAAAACAACCACCAAGCTGTTGAACTCCAGAAGATGGGTAAAATATCAAGCACCTGCTCCCCCCCCCCCCCCCCCCGACGTCTACGCACGCGCACCTCACATCAGGCTCCATAGGAATTGGGACCATCTGGCTTCGAACTCTAGCTCTCTGTCTTTAAGCTTGTAGGTTAAATGTTATTTTCCCGGAAGGTGAGGTCTCTCTTAAAACGAGGCCTCCACCCATGGCTGAGATCTCTCACCAGCTAAGGTGTTCAACCCAGCAAAGAGGGGATATGCCGCTACAGTGCTGAAGAATTGTACTCTTATTCAAAGAGTCAGTTGTTTGGGAAAAATTGTAAGATTGGTGATGCATTATATTCCCCGTCAAATATTAATTTATCCTACTAGCAGGCTGGATAAAATTATATGCAAAGTTTATACTTTATTCAAGACATGCATTTAGGATGCCGTGAATTACTTTTCAGTCGTATTACCATCCAATATTCACTCTTGGGATAAATGTAAACCCTCTAGATAAAAGATTTTGAATTTACAATGCCAGGGTTCAGACTGGTTCATACAGGACTACAATAGATATTAATTCAGGCTTTAGGGTTAGGGCTGACTGTGATGTGGTCAGGAGATAAAAGTACAACATATTCTTGAATCTCTCTAAGTGGAGCTTTGAGTGCCATCCCCTCCTAGTCCTAGGCGTAGTGGGTAAAAACGCATTCCTGCGGAGGTAGCTGGTAGGAACGTTGGGTTGCTCGGTCAATAGCGGCGTGGTGTATTCCGCAAATATGCCCGACTGAGGACGGGCACAAGCCGGCGTGAGTAGGATAAACTTTGAGTTTTATAAGGGCACCACGTGGTGACCAGCCCCTCCCCACCCCTCCCACCCCCACCCAGCCCCACCCTCCCCACCCAGCCCCTCCCCACCCTCCCCACCCAGCACCTCCCCACCCTGCCCCTCCCCACCCTGCCCCTCCCCACCCTGCCCCTCCCCACCCTGCCCCTCCCCACCCTCCCCTCTCCACCCAGCGCCACCCCTCCCATTTTTGGATGCACGACAGACGGACACAATAATCCCCTGTGGGCTGCTGGTGTAACCAGGAGGTTCCTACCAGTATAAGCTCGCTAATTGCACTGGTTCTCACAACCCCGTATCAGTGCTTACGTTATTACAGACCAATTCAGACCTTATAAATTTAATGTTCATCCTACAAAGTCCCATCACAAGGGAGAAATACAAACAAATTTAGAAAACTGGTTTTGTCCGTATTGAAACGGATGTACGCCATATGAACCTGAAAACCCGATTTCCCTGTACAAGACTGCGGGTAATCCGTATGGGTTGACAGGTACATACAGTATGCACACACCAAGAAAAGCAAAGAAAAAACCTTCAGATTATAAACCCCCCCCCCTCAGATTATAATCTGGGGGGGGGGGGTTACCAATTTACCAAATGCTCTTAGTGGGCACTTAGTAAGAATGCTGACGTTTAAATACTTTAGAACATTTTCCGAAAATTAAGCATGTGAAAATTATTGGAAATGAATTGTTGGAACATCTAATAAACTCGCCTATGACCGAATGACTCACATTGTGTTCGTACTCGTAATTAAAACGGACACTCCCCAAAGTTAATAAATAACCCAAAAACCTGTATTATGAATAACCAATAACTGTGTTTTTCTATAAGAGCGTGCACAGACATAGTGCTGCACAGACACACACTCATACACAGATTATGCAACTTTACCAAAAATGTTTTTACTATGCTATGGAATCTGACAATATATTAAAACAAATCATGAATGTCCAGTTTTTATTGCATCATGTCACGAAGGACTTTGGATCTAATCCTGAGAGAGTTTACGATTCGTATCTGTGTGTTGCCCCCGTATCCTGAAAGTAGTAATGTTTCGAGTGTTACTGTATACAGTAGTCTAATGTGCACAGAGCAATACATTTATAAATGCTACAGGAAAATAAGCAAGTGGAATTATCGCGATAACCTGAGTTTATGACAAAGCTTATAAAGGTATCCCACCAGTCTCAATACAGGTATAAAGTATGTGAACACTCTCCTGTTGTACTTTACCCAACACAACTTTAACAATACTGTCATCAGACATTAGCAGTCTTTATAAATTGATCACTCTGTCTTCTGCTGTGGTGCTGTGTATCATGTTGATGTCTATTACTGAAGTAATGCTTACGCGCTTTGTCTTAGAGGTCTTCATTTTTGACTCCATAAGAGGCATAAGAGCGATGTAATCCACTCCTCCCTCGACAGAGAACCGACAAGACGTGGAAGCGTCAAAGGTGACAACCAATACTCTCCACAATGCATATATAACCACACCTCTCTAAAACCCTTCCCCACCCATCTTATCTATGAAAGGCATTATGTGTCTAATGTGTGTGGCCGAAACTTGCGAAGGATTTGCCTCGCAAACCGTGGGGTTTAATTTTTAGATTTAAGCGCTGTCTTCCAGACAGTCCTGTTTCTTCACCTTAGGAAGGCTACTTGTGTTGTGGCCGAAACGTCGTGACAATTTTATTCTGTTATTATTTTTATTATTATTTTATCTCCATTCTATGTGACTTTACCGAAAGAACCCAGAAGACGTGGGGTTTAAGTTTTTAAAAAGTAGGCAGGTACCACGCCATAAGCCCCATGCTGACCCAACAGTATTGCGATTTCACGTCCATCACCTTTAAAGTATGAGAATAAAACGAAAACAAAAAACACTCTGATAATATATGCATTGTCTTTGAAACTGATTGGTCCACACCAGAGACAGCTTTCTCTTGACCCTCGTCTCAAACAGTGTCAGAGTATGTTTTTTGTTTGCATTTTGACCACAAGTATTGTGATTAATGCAGACATGATTCCCTGGAAAAAGGTTTCAGTTTGGTGTTTTAAAAAATTAACACCTGTTTTGTTGCCAGATAAAAGGGGAAAACTATTCTCATATTTTGGTACTGGAGAAGGAGGTCCCATGATGTACCTTTACAGGAGTTTAATTAGCAATTTAGTGCTGTTTTTGTTTATTTATTTACTAGCGGGAAGTAGCCCGGCATTGCACGGGCGAAAAAGATACACACATCGACTTACATACACACAAACATCGACCCACACACACACAACAACAACCGCCATTCGCCACTAAGTGGCGGTGACATCACCACGATGCTTGTGCCAGGCCATGTGCACCTTGAGGCCACGTGAAGTGTCGAACGCCCGCTGGCAGGTCACGGGGCAGACCCAAGTGCCACGGGTCAACTAAGATGACTGAGATGACTGGCTGATGCACTACCTGTGCCCTCTACTGTGCCAAACTGCTGTGAGCGTCGCTCCTCCGTCCTGTGTTGTTGTTGGAGGGCGACTGCCTCCAACTGCCCAGTAGCATCCTTCACGAGCCTCCTCCACAGAGGCCAATCTTAACACCACTGGTACCAGTCATTGGCAAGTCCACTCAGCTCCACGTCCTCCTGTACCACATCACTCCATCTCTTCTCTAGCCCGTGCCGTGCCCATTTAGCCCCCTCGATCCGGCTGAACAAAAGCTGTTTAGGCATGCGGTGACTGGGTATGTGGATTACATGACCCAGCCAACGCAGCGTTGACTGCCGGAGGAGCTCACCGATGGGACCTTGCCCAGATCTTTCAAGGATTTGTGAGCTCCTCACACAATCCTGCCTGGTGAAACCCAGGATGGATCGTATTCAGGCTAGCCTAAATGTTTCTAACCGGCGAAGATGTTCCATTAGGGGTGTCCACGTTTCGCAAGCGTAAAGAAGGGAGGGAATGACCTTGGCCGAGAAGACCTGAAGCTTAGTGCGGAGCGACAGACCAGGTAGCTTCCACACAGCGTTACACAACCGATGAAAAGATATTGCCGCTTGACTGATTCGGAGTGAGACCTCTGCTGTTAAACTGAAGCCAGTCATAAGCACACTGCCCAGGTATGGGAAACTCTCCACTCTCTCCACAACTGCCCCATCACCGATTGGGAGTTGTGGGGGTGGAGTGTCCGATGGTACAAAATACCCAGGCAGGTGCTTAGTTTTGGTGGGGCTGATGGTAAGGCTCCATCTCTTAGTGGCACACTCCAGTCTCAGCAGCAGCGTCTCCAAATCATTGGCATACATAACGTGGTTGAGCAATAGGGAGCCATCCCTTGACAGCACCCGGGCATCGATCAGCCTCCCATTATATCTGTACCAAACGGAGATTCCGCCGGTACAGCTATTGAAGGCTTCATGAACTACGTGTTCAAAATAGATGTTAAATAATGTGGGAGCCAGAGGACATCCCTGTCGCACCCCAAGGTGTACAGGGAATGGCTCTGACTCCCGGCCACGTAGTTTTACCCGGGCCCGCTCACCATCATGAAGGTCCTTAATGATCGTGAGCAGAGGGTCAGGGACTCCAAAAGCACGAATAACAACCCAGAGCCCAGGCCTACTGATGGTATCATAGGCCTTGACCAGGTCAATAAAGCAGAGATGTAGGTCTTGCTGGAATTCCCTACACCTCTGCTGTAGCAGACGGACAGAAAATATGGCATCTGTGCAGGACTGCCCTTTCCTGAAACCGCATTGGGGCTCCGCAAGCCTCTCCTCAGCGTGCCTGGCAAGGCGATGTTGAATAATCCTTGCCAGGACTTTTCCCGTCACACTGAGGAGTGAGATGCCCCTGTAGTTGTTACAGTCTGTGCGGTCCCCCTTCTTAAAGAGGGGAACCACCAGGGCATCCTTCCAATCCTGCGGAACCCGTCCAGTGGCCCAGACTGTTGTTATGATGTCATATAGGGCAGTCTGTGCACAAACGCCACCCTCCCTCAGCATTTCGCTTGGGAGATCATCTCTGCCCGGTGCCTTTCCTGGTCTCAGACTCCGGATTGCCTTCAGTACCTCCTCAACAGATGGCACCTCAGCCAGCCACTCACAGGGGGTGACTTCCTCCAATATTTGAGGCACCGCAGCCTCAGCAGGGTCATCCCCACTTTGTGCCACGATGTTTTCCTGGCTGAGGGATTTCCCCTCCCCCAGGACCTCACAGAAATGCTCAGCAAATCTGCAAACCTGTTCCTGGGGGTCGGAGATTGGATCACCGTTTTTCCCATAATGATGGTAATAGGTGTGGCTCTGCAGGTTACTTTTTTGATGGAGTTAAATAGAAATTTGTGATCGCGGGCCACTGAGGCAGACTCCATCTCCTCAGCAACTCGCGACCACCACCCATCCTTGCAGCGCCTCACGGCTCTCCGAACCTCCGAGCGAAGGCTGCGGTAAGCCTCTTCATTCTCTGACGTGGGATTCTGTAGCCGATGACAGTGGGCCTGTCGCTTTTTCTCAACTATCCTGAACACCTCTTCTGTCAGCCAAGGTTTCTGGGGAGGTCTGGACCACGTACCCAAAGCAGCCATTGCAGCTGCATGAGTCAGTCCTAAACCTCGCCCATTTACCCTCGACATCAGGAAGAGTGGGGGACGATGCAAACCCCAGCCGCAAGCGATGATGAAATTCGCTTGCAACTTTCATCAGATAACTGAGACCAGGCCACTTTAGGTTGGAATGGGGTCCTGAGTGTACACCCACCACTGGAGTGGAAGAATGGCAGGTGCATCTTACAGATGACTAGTCGATGGTCAGAGGGCAGATCAGCTCCACGGTAGGCCCTGGTGTCAAGGACATGGGCTCGCATCCGCTGGTCCGTCACTATGTAGTCCAGCAGATGTTCTTGTTTGGACCCGGAATGCATCCATGATGTTGTGTGGATCCGCCGATGCCGGAACAGCATTTTGGTAATTACAAGCCCATGGGCTGCACAAAAAACTAGCAGTCTCCTACCGTTTTTATTGAGCTGATCTGACCCATGCCCTCCAATCACTCCCGACCAGGTGCCAGCATCATGACCAACTCAGGCCTTGAAGTCACCCAACAAGATGACTATCCCGATGTGCCATTTTAGCCAGCACCTGTGACAGGAGGTCATAGAAGGCATCTGACTCATCGGCTTTGCCTGCATCCCTCCACGGATGTTCGTCTTCGGTGGGAGCATAAGTAACCACGACCACCACTCCTCGCCTCCGGTTGATGGGAAGGCGAGCCCAAAGTAGCCTGGGGCTTACAGCTTCCCACACCTCACCGCCATGCTCCCACGCCCCCTTCATTCTTTTGTTCAAAAGAAGAGCCACACCCTTTTGTTTGGCAGTCTGCTGCCCCGAGTAGAGGACTGTCCACCCCTCAGGGTGGCAGGAGCCAGAACCGGTCCACCGGACCTCCTGAATGCCACAGAGATCCAGGTGGTACCGGTCCAGCTCCCGACAGAGGAGTGGCAGCCTCTCCTCCGCAGTGAGCGTTCGAGCATTCCACGTGGCCACACGAAGTGGCTTTTCGTTGTTTCTGGAGGAGCCCAGAGAGTGACAATTCAATCTCCTGGGCCCGCCAATTTGGGTTTGGCCAGGAGACGTCATAGACGCCTGTCCCCCCGGGGCCTCCGGCACAAGCTTATTAGTTAAATTTTGTATTCGTGGTAAAAATGTTTAAGGTGGAGGGGTTACCAGCCCCTCGCACCCGTCCAGAGCCCCCGTTTACCCACTGTTATGGTCACAGACGCCATGAGTGGAGGGGCCAATCGGAATTGGCCCTGCACCCACAGCACTGTCCACGACAGAGTTTCCCGTCCGGCACCGCGAGGAGGTAGGGGTTGTTTTGCCGGACTCACATACATAGACTCACACACACATCGACCTACATACACACACATATTGACTTACACACACGCACAAATCGACTTACACACATAGACATAGACTAGCACATACACATCGACTCACACACACACTGACTTACGCACAAACACAAAGACGTACACAACACTTTGACTTATCGACTCACACACACCCATCGACTTATATACTCACATATCGACGCACACACACATGGACTCACACACACATGGAACTACAAACACACAAACATATGGCCTTCATACACACACATATCGACTAACACACACACACATATCGACGTACAGACACACAGCGACTCACACACACACATATTGACTAACATACGCACACATGGACTTACAACAACAACAACTGTCATTCACCACTAAGTGGCGGTGACGTCACCACGACGCTTGTGCCAGGCCATGTGCACCTTGAGGCCACGTGAAGTGTCGAACGCCCGCTGGCAGGAGGTCATGGGGCAGACCCAGGTGCCACGGGTCGACTGACTGAGATGACCAAGATGACTGGCTGATGCACCACCTGTGCCCCCTACTTTCCCAACCTGCTGTGCTTTACTCACCCGGCATTCCGCTCGTTGTTGTGAGCATCGCTCCTCCGCCCTCCGTTGTTGTTGGAGGGCAACTACCTCCAACTGTCCAGTAGCGTCCGTCACGAGTCTCCTCCACAGAGGCCGATCTTGACACTGCTGGTATCAGTCATTGGCAATTTCATTCAGAATTTCGATTTAAAGCTTTCGTGACTGCAGGGATTCATCTTCTTGGTACTTTCGGTAAAGTCACGTAGAAAGGAAATAATAAAATAATAAAACATAATACAATAAAATTCTCACGACTTTTCGGCCACAACGCAAGCAGCCGTCCTCAGGTGAAGAAACAGAGCTGTCGGAAAGACAGCGTCTTAATGAACACTGCTAAGCTTGGCAGCGTATTTTAAGCAGGGTGGGAGGAGGAGAGAGCCTTGACAAAGGAGTTTACATATCAATAGAGGAATTTTGCATATTGATGACAAATGCAGATATGGGATTAATCACTCCTTGCGGAATGTGTAGGTGGTGGGGAGTCTCAAAGTCATATTATGCTAGTGCATTATGTAGGATTAGCAGTAATAAAGGGAGGGAAGTTTTAATAAGAACTGCAGCAGCTAAACCACCGCGTATCAAGCTAGTGCATTATGTGGAAAACAAAAAAGGAGTTTCTAAAGAACTACAAATACCCTACTACCATACAATACTCTTTGGGTTTATTCGATAAAGTCACGTAGGTAAAATAAAATGAAAACAATTAAATCACGACGTTTCGGAGGCAACACAAGTTTCCGTCTTCAGGTGGTGTAGACACAGCAAAAAAAATCGCTGTATCCTCAAACGGCTCTTGAATACCCGGGATTATAAACAGGTTAAGGGGGGGGGGGGGGAAGCCAGGAAGGGGGAGTAGGGATAAGTTAAGCCGCCTTTTGTATGCTACCTGGGGTTCGGTGGCAGCGGTGGTGCACTGCAGGAAAGCGAGTACTACACCCTTTTTGCAATGGGCTATTAAACTAAACTATTGAACTAAGCTATTAAGCTAAGCTATTAAAACTAAACTATTAAACTAAGCACTTAAAATTTAACTATTAAACTAAACAATAAAACTAAACTATTAAACAAAACTATTAAAAACTAAATTATTAAACTTAACTATTAAACTAAGCTATTAAACTAAGCTATTAGACTAAACAATTAAACTAAACAATTAAACTAAACTATTAAACTAAACTATTAAACTAAGCAATTAAACTACACTATTAAAATAAACAATAAAACTAAAATATTAAGCTAAACTATTAGACTAAACTGTTAAACAAAACTATTAAAGACTAAACTGTTAAACTAAACTATTAAGCTAAACTATTACACTAAACTGTTAAATTAAACTATTAAACTAAACTATTAGACTTAGCTATTAAACTAAACATATTAAAATGGTGTACCGCGCGAAGAAACGGGTAAAACCCCTTCTGTTATGCTGCCGGGGGTTGGGAGGAAGCGATGGACGAGCTGCACGAGGAGGAGCTGTACGAGAGCGAGTTGCAAGAGAGCGAGTACAGACCGACTTTTGGAAACTGAAATGAAAACTACGAAAATAGCTGTACAATTATAAGGTAGCTAAAGTTTGACATACAACCACTGAGGAGTGGAAATGGCTGTACAATTGAAAGGCAGTTAACGCTTGACTTGATTTATAACATCTTTCCAGTGGTTGTTCAATTTGAAACCATCCTCTCGGTTGAAGTTGTGTCTATGTTTGTATATCTGGATGGACTCATGGACAAATCTTTGGTAATAGCCGGGAGGTTTGCAGAGAACTTTGGTATCAGAGAACATAGTGTCATGAGAACCCGCTGTGTTGAAGCAATGATCAGCCACGGGCGAAGAAGTCGTTTCGTCTCCCCAATATAGCAGTCACTGCAGGTGCAACTCAATTTGTAAACACCAGGGTACTGTAAGTCAGGGATGACATCCTTCACGGATGGGATCAGATCACGGATTTTGTGTACTGTATTGAACTGGACCTGGATCTTGTGTTTGTTTAGAATATTGGAAATCTTTTTAGTAACGCCTGCTATGTATGGTAACATGATGATTTTGATCGGAGTCTCAAGTGGTTGTTTCTGTATGGTGGGAGAAACAGCTTAGTGGATGGTACGGTCAGAGTATCTGTTCATCTTGAGGGCCAGATGTACATGTTTTAATTCACTGGTCAGGTGGTGTTGGTCAGAAATGTAATGAGCCCTATGGTATAACGTTTTGATGAGAGAATTATTCTGAGTCTTGTGGTGGTGGGAATCAGGTTTCAAGTAGGAGTCTGTGTGGGTGGGTTTTCTGTAAACAGAATGTCCCAAAGAGCCATCAGACCTCCTCTCTAACAGAACATCCAAGAATGGCAGCTTGCCATCTTTCTCCACTTCCATGGTGAATTTGATGGTGGGATGTCTGGAATTGATGTGGTCTATGAAAAGGTTCAAAGCTGGGAAGCCTTGTGGCCAAATGACGAAAGTATCATCCACATATCTCATCCACAGGGAAGGACTGAGGGTGGATGTCTGGATGGCGTCTGATTCAAATTTCTCCATGAAAACATTGGCTATCACTGGAGATAGGGGGGAACCCATAGGGGTACCCTCATTTTGTTTGTAGAAGGTGCCATTCCAAGTGAAGTAGGTGTTGGTGAGACAGTGCCTAACCAGCGCAGGTACATCAGGGTCCACTCCATGTTGGAACAAATCTTCAATTATTGTAATGGTATCAGGTACTAGGACCTTGGTGAACGGAGATACCACATCAAAGCTGACGAGGATATCGTCAGGAGACAGTACAAAGTCTTTGACCATAGAAACCAATTCGGTTGAGTTAAGTACTGCTGAGGTGGTCTTGCCAGTGAAGGGAAGCAGAGTATCTGACAGAAAACGGGCCAGCTTGTAGATAGGGGTGTTGATCGTGGACACGATGGGTCGTAGTGGGGTACCTTCTTTATGGATCTTGGGAAGACCATAGAATCTGGGAGGTCTTGCAGTGGAGGGTTTTAGGGAGAGACGTTTGGTTGGTTCGATTAGGGAAGTCGAACTTGTGATGATCTTGTTGGTTTTTATCGTTAGGCTGTTAGTAGGGTCATTTTTAATTTTTGAATAACTCCCATCATTGAGTAGGTCCTGGATTTTGTTGTTGTATGAGTTTTTTTATCCATAATGACAGTGGCATTGCCTTTGTCGGCCGAGAGGATGACTATATCATCTCTCTTTTTTAAATTCGCGAGTTCAGAGCGTTCATTTTTGCTGATGTTGCTAATGGGTTTCTTAGCATTCTTAAGAATAGAGTGGCTATTTCAGCTCTCACAACGTCTGCTTGGATGTGTCCTATGCCTTTGAGGGCTACATCGACCTGAGAGATGGTATCCTCTACTGGTATATGTTTTGGGTTGACAGCAAAATTTTGCCCTTTAGCCAGTACTGTTTTCAGATTGTCCGAAATCGGGATGCTACTCTGATTAATAACGATTTTATTAACCTTCTTTGGTTCTTTCGGTAAAGTCACATAGAATGAGAATAAAATAATAAATTGATAAAATAAAATAACACAATAATATGCCTCTGCGGATGTGTATGCTTTAACTTTTAACATAGCTATTTCTGTGACCAGTCACAAGCTAATCATTCAGCCTTTTCAATGCTAAATTTTATGCTAATTCCTTCGTCAAGGCTCTTTGTTCCTCTCACACAGCTTAAAAGCCGTGATCTGAACGTGGCTCTCTCACTCCAGCGCTGTCCTACCAGACAGTCTCGCTCCCTTCACCTGATGAAGGCCGCTTGTGTTGTGGCCGAAACGTCAAAAAATAAAAGAATAGTGAGAATATTATTGTGTTATTTTATTTTATCAATTTATTATTTTATTCTCATTCTACGTGACTTTACCGAAAGAACCAAAGAAGATGAATCATTGCAGTCACGAAAGCTTTAAATCGAGATTTTATTAACGTCTAGTTTTGTGATATGTGGTTCTGGGTTCTTCTTTGATAAGTGGTTGAATTTAGCGATCAGGTTAGCTTTGCATTTGACTGACAGTGAATCAGCAGTCATGTTTTCAACGTGGTTCCAATCAGACGGTGACATTTTTTGTTAACATAAAACGAGATTGTAGGAGAGTCCTGTCTAAACTTTCGAGTTCAAATCGGAGTGACCTTATCCTCTCTGAGATCAATGATAGGCTAGCCTTAAACAGAATCTGTTTAAAGTTCGGTGAAGATACAGTAGCCGATGTGAGTGTGAAAGCGATGGGTATTACCTTGTTGTCGCGGCATCTTTTGAGGAAGGTCAGCGTCTCGATGAGCTGTGACTTATTATCTCGTTATCTGTTAAAAGCTCTAACAGATATTTTCGTAGTTTTCATTTCAGTTTCCAAAAGTCGGTCTGTACTCGCGCTCGTGCAACTCGCTCTTGTGCAGCTCGTCCTCGTGCACCTCGTCCATCGCTTCCTCCCAACCCCCGGCAGCATTACAAAAGGGGTTTTACCCGTTGCGAGAGCTGAAATAGCCACTATTCTTAAGAATGCTAAGAACCCCATTAGTAACATCAGCAAAAATGAACGCTCTGAACTCGCGATTCTAAAAAACAGAAGTGATATAGTCATCCTCTCAGCCGATAAAGGAAACGCTACTGTTATTATGGATAAAGATTCATACAACAACAAAATCCAGAATCTGCGCAACGATGGAAGTTACTCAAAAATAAAAAAATGACCCCACTAATAGCCTAGCGATAAAAACCAACAAGATCATCACAAGTTCGACCTCCCTAATCGACCCAACTAAACGTCCTTCCCTAAAACCTTCTGCTGCAAGACCCCCTAGATTCTATGGTCTTCCCAAGATTCATAAAGAAGGCACCCCACTACGACCCATCGTATCCACGATCAACTCCCCTACCTATAGACTAGCCCGTTTTCTGTCAGATACCTTGCTGCCTTTCACTGGCAAGACCACCTCAGCAGTACTTAACTCAGCCCAATTGGTCTCTATGGTCAAAGACGTTGTACTGTCCCCTGACGATATCCTTGTCAGCTTCGATGTGGTCTCTTTGTTCACCAAGGTCCCAGTACCTGATACCATTGAAATAATTGAAAATTTGGTCCAACATGGACTAGACCCCGACACACCTGCACTGGTTAGGCACTGCCTCAACAATACCTACTTTACTTGGAATGGCTCCTTCTACAAACAAAATGAGGGTACCCCCATGGGTTCCCCCTTGTCACCAGTGATAGCCAATATTTTCTTGGAGAAATTTGAATCAGACGCCATCCAGACTTCCACCCTCAGACCTTCCCTGTGGAAGAGATATGTGGATGACACTTTCGTCATTTGGCCACATGGGTTCCCAGCTCTGAACCTTTTCCTACACCACATCAATTCCAGACATCCCGCCATCAAATTCACCATGGAAGTGGAGAAAGATGGCAAGCTACCATTCTTAGACGTTCTGTTTGAGAGGAGACCTGATGGCTCATTGGGGCATTCTGTCTACAGGAAACCCACCCACACAGATTCCTACTTGAAACCTGATTCCCACCACCACCCAGCCCAAAAGAATTCTCTCATCAAAACTTTATACCATAGGGCTCATTGCATTTCGGACCAACACCACCTGACCAGTGAATTAAAACATGTACACCTGGCCCTCAAAAGGAATGGTTACTCTGACCGTACCATCCGCCAAGCTGTCTCTCCTTCCATACAGAAACAACCACTTGATACTCTGGTCAAAACCATCACACTTCCATATATAGCAGGCGTTACTAAAAAGATTTCCAAAATTCTAAACAAACACAAGATCCAGGTCCGGTTCAATACAGTACACAAAATTCGTGATCTGATCCCATCCGTGAAGGATGTCATTCCTGATTTACAGTACCCCGGTGTTTACAAATTGAGTTGTACCTGCGGTTATTGCTACATCGGTGAGACAAAGCGACATGTCTCTGACCGAATTCGCGAGCACAAATCAGATTTGAAACACGGCAAAACGAATTCTTCTGCCATAGCTGATCACTGTTACAACGCTGTGGGGGATCACGATATAATATTTTTTTCAAATACCAAGGTTCTTTGCAAACCCACGGGCTTTTATCAGAGATTTGTTCATGAAGCAATTCAGATCTACAAACACAGACACAATGTCAACCGAGAGGATGGTTTCAAATTAAGCAACCATTGGAAAGATGTTCTAAATCGAACTAAACATTAAACTAATTTCAATGGTACAGTATATTTTTCGAGTAGTGGTACCCCAAACTTTCGCAGCTCTTATAAATTCCCATTTTCACACCATCAATGGGTAAAATCCCCCTCCCCCCTTCTCCCCCCCCCTCGCCAAACTGCAAGTCCACCGGCACGTACACCACCTCTTTGCTCGCACACAGGTCCGTGGTTGTGTTTCGCTAAATTCTCCTGTTTGATGAGTACTAGGTGCCTCGGTGAATGTATATACTCTGACTTTAACATAGCTATTTCTGTGACCAGTTGCTAGCTAATCACTAAACTATTTAAATGCTAAATTCTATGCTAATTCCTTTGTCAAGGGGCACCTCTGCGGATGTGTATACTTTAACTTAGCTATTTCAATGAGCCATTTCAATGCTAATTTATATGCTAATTCCTTTGTCAAAGCCCGTGGTCTTCTTCTTCTTCTCACACAGCTTAAATGTCGTGATCTAAGCGTGGCTTCTTCCACTCCAGCGCTGTCCTCCAGACAGGCTCGTCCCTTCACCTGATGAAGGCCGCTTGTGTTGTGGCCGAAACGTCGTGATTATTGTTGTTTTATTATTTACCTACGTGACTTTACCGAATAGAACCAAAGAGTATGGATCCTTGCAGTCACGAAAGCTTTAAATCTAGAATTTTACCCGTTTCTTCGCGCGGTACACCATTTTAATGTTTAGTTTATTAGCTTAGTCTAATAGTTTAGTTTAATAGTTTATCTTATTTGCTTCTTTCGGTAAAGTCACGTAGAATGAGAATAAAATAATAAATTGATCAAATAAAATAACACAATAATATTCTCACGACGTTTCGGCCACAACACAAGCGGCCTTCATCAGGTGAAGGGACGAGACTGTCTGGTAGGACAGCGCAGGAGTGAAAAAAGCCACGTTCAGATCACAACCTTTAAGCTGTGTCAGAAGAAACAAAGCGCCTTGACAAAGGAATTAGCATATAATTTAGCATTGAAATGGCCGAGTGCTTAGCTTGTGACTGGTCACAGAAATGGCTATGTTAAAGTTAAAGCATACACATCCGCAGAGGCACCCCTTGACAAAGGAATTAGCATAGAATTTAGTATTGAAATAGCTAAGTTAAAGCATACACATCTGCAGAGGCACCCCTTGACAAAGGAATTAGCATAGAATTTAGCATTGAAATAGCTGAGTGATTAGCTTGTAGCTGGTCACAGAAATAGCTATGTTTAAAGTCAGAGCATACACATTCACCAAGGCACCTAGTACAAATCAAACAGGAGAATTTAGCATTGAAATAACTAGGCGAATTTAGCATTGAAATTACTGAGTGATTAGCTAGTGACTGGTCACAGAAATGGCTATGTTGAAGTCAAGGTCTACACATCTGAGCTATTCACAGTAACTGGGTATACAATACAATGTATAATGAATACTACATAGTGAACCAATAAAAAACTAAAATATAAATTACCTTAATGTTATCAATAAACTCTATATTCTCCAATCAGCTAAGCTACCAACAATAAGTCGTTATATATCACAATGCTATATGGCGAAAAAATGGGTGGATTCTTACCCTCAACTTTAGCAACACGGATGGCTACGGGCCCCGTTCAGACGGACGAGTTCATCCAAGGTCGGAACAGAGGAGGGAGAGAAAGACAGCTGCGAGGCGCTATTATACTCCATGTTGTAAACCATACCATTAACCGTGGTGTGAGAGGTATTAAGAGTCAATGCTGGTGAAAGAGCTGCGGTCTGAAGGTCATCGTAAAATACAATCAATTAAAACTGAAATGGTTCATAACATCTTTCCAATGGTTACTAAGCCAGAATCCATCTTCTCGTTTGAAATTGACTCTGTGTTTGTATATGTGGATGGCCTCATGAACGAATCTCTCATGGTAGCCGGATGGCTTGCAAAGAACCTCCGTCTTGGAGAAGTCAATGTCATGTGAGCCCACTGAATTATAACAGTGATCTGCCACGGCCGAGGAGTTAGTCCTACCGTGTTTCAAGTCTGCTTTATGTTCGCGGATGCAGTCTGAGATATGTCGTTTGGTTTCTCCAATGTAGCTGCTACCACAGAGGCAGCTTAGTTTGTAAACACCTTGGTACTGTATATTTGGAACAGCATCTTTTACAGACGGAACCAGATCACGGATTTTATGTACTGTGTTGAATCGGACCTGAATCTTGTGTTTATTCAGAATTTTGGAAATCTTTTTTGTGACCCCAGCAATGTATGGTAAGGTGATGGTTTTGAATGGCTCCTCAAGAGGAACCTTCTTCGTGACTGGAGTGATGGCTTTGCGGATTGTGTAGTCGGAGTAACCATTAGCCTTGAGAACTTGGTGTACGTGTTTGAGTTCACTGGCAATGTGATCCTGGTCGGAAATGCACTGTACTCTATGGTATAGAGTCTTGATGAGGGAATTCTTCTGGGATGGATGGTGGTGTGAATCCGGTTGTAAGTAAGCATCCGTATGGGTAGCTTTCCTGTAAACAGAGTGGCTCATTGAACCATCAGGTCTCCTTTTAATTAAGACCTCCAAAAAGGGTAGTTTGCCATGTTTTTCGACCTCCATGGTGAATCTGATGGCTGGGTGTATGGAATTGATGTGGTCTAGGAATTGGTGTAGAGCATGAAGGTCATGTGGCCAGATGACAAAGGTGTCATTCACGTACCTCTTCCATACGGTCGGGCGTAGAGTGGCAGTCTGGATGGCGTCAGTTTCAAATTTTTCCATGAACACGTTGGCTACAACCGGAGATAGGGGGGAGCCCATTGGGGTGCCCACAGTTTGATTGTAGAAAGTTCCATTCCAGGTGAAGTATGTGTTGGTTAAGCAGTGTCTCACGAGGGGGGGTACATCAGTATGCAGTCCTTGATGAACCAAGTCTTCAATGATTGCGATGGTGTCAGGTATCGGAACCTTGGTGAATAAGGAAACCACGTCAAAACTGACAAGCAGGTCGTCT
Organism: Petromyzon marinus; assembly: GCF_048934315.1. NCBI lineage: Eukaryota > Metazoa > Chordata > Hyperoartia > Petromyzontiformes > Petromyzontidae > Petromyzon > Petromyzon marinus. The sequence goes on from NC_133669.1 coordinate 14,256,312, forward strand.
GGGGACAGGGAAATGCCCTTGATTGTCGATACCAGGTGAGTAGAGTTTAGTACTGCAGAGGTGTTTTTTCCAGTAAAAGGTCGCAGGATATCAGATAGAAAACGACCCTACTAACAGCCTAACAATGAAAACCAACAAGATCATCACAAGTTCGACTTCCCTAAACGAACCAACCAAACGTCCCTCCCTAAAACCCTCCGCTGCAAGACCTCCCAGCTTCTATGGTCTTCCCAAGATCCATAAAGAAGGTACCCCACTACGACCCATCGTGTCCACGATCAACTCCCCTACCTACAAGCTGGCCCGTTTTCTGTCAGATACTCTGCTTCCCTTCACTGGCAAGACCACCTCAGCAGTACTTAACTCAACCCAATTGGTTTCGATGGTCAAAGACTTTGTACTGTCTCCTGACGATATCCTCTTCAGCTTTGATGTGGTCTCTCTGTTCACCAAGGTCCCAGTACCTAATACCATTACAATAATTGAAGATTTGGTCCAACATGGACTGGACCCTGATGTACCTGTGCTGGTTAGGCACTGCCTCACCAACACCTACTTCACTTGGAATGGCACCTTCTACAAACAAAATGAGGGTACCCCTATGGGTTCCCCCTTATCACCAGTGATAGCCAATGTTTTCATGGAGAAATTTGAATTAGACGCCACCCAGACATCCACCCTCAGTCCTTCCCTGTGGAAGAGATATGTGGATGATACTTTCGTCATTTGGCCACATGGCCTCCCAGCTTTGAACCTTTTCCTAGACCACATCAATTCCAGACACCCTTCCATCAAATTCACCATGGAAGTGGAGAAAAATGGCAAGCTGCAATTCTTGGATGTTCTGTTTACAGGAAGCCCACCCATACAGACTCCTACTTGAAATCTGATTACCACCACCACCCGACTCAGAAGAATTCTCTCATCAATAGGTTATACCATAGGGCTTATATCAAATTGAGCAACCACTGGAAAGATGTTATAAATCAAGTCAAGCGTTAACTGCCTTTCAATTGTACAGCCATTTCCACTCCTCAGTGGTTGTATGTCAAACTTTAGCTACCTTATAATTGTTCAGCTATTTTCGTAGTTTTCATTTCAGTTTCCAAAAGTCGGTCTGTACTCGCTCTCTTGCAACTCGCTCTCGTACAGCTCGTCCTCGTGCAGCTCGTCCATCGCTTCCTCCCAACCCCCGGCAGCATAACAGAAGGGGTTTGACCCGTTTCTTCGCGCGGTACACCATTTTAATGTTTAGTTTAATAGCTTAGTCTAATAGTTTAGTTTAATAGTTTAATGTAACAGTTTAGTGTAATAGTTTAGTTTAATAGTTTAGTTTAACAGTTTAGTCTTTAATAGTTTTGTTTTAACAGTTTAGTCTAATAGTTTAGCTTAATATTTTAGTTTTATTGTTTATTTTAATAGTTTAGTTTAATTGCTAAATTTAATAGTTTAGTTTAATAGTTTAGTCTAATAGCTTAGTTTAATAGCTTAGTTTAATAGCTTAGTTTAATTGTTTAGTTTAATTGTTTAGTTTAATTGTTTAGTCTATTTAATAGCTTAGTTTAATAGTTAAGTTTAATAATTTACTTTAATAGTTTACTTTAATAGCCTAGTTTAATAGCTTAGTTTAATAGTTTACTTTAACAGTTTAGCTTAATAGTTTAGTCTAATAGTTTAGTCTAATAGTTAAATTTAATTAGTTTAGTTTAATAGTTTAGTTTAATAGCTTAGTTTAATAGTTTAGTTTAATAGTTTAGTTTAATAGTTTACTTTAATAGCTTGGTTTAATAGCTTAGTTGAATAGTTTACTTTAACAGTTTAGTTGAATAGTTTTCTTTAATAGTTTAGTTTAATAGTTAGTTTAATAGTTAAGTTTCATAGTTTAGCTTAATAGTTTAGTTTTAAATGGTTTTATTTAATAGTTTCTTTTTAATAATTTAGTTTAATTTATTTTAATAGTTCAATTTTAAGTGTTTAGTTTAATAGTTTAGCTTTAATAGCTTAGCTTAATAGCTTAGTTTAATAGTTTTGTTTATTAGTTTAGTTTAATATTTTAGTTTAATCGTTTAGTTTTAATAGTTTAGTTTAATAGCCCCCTGCAAAAAGGGTGTTGTACTCGCTTTCCTGCAGTGCACCACCGCTGCCACCGAACCCCAGGTAGCATAACAAAATGCGGCTTAACTTAGCCCCCCCCCTTCCTGGTTCCCCCCCCCTTAACCTGTTCATAATCCCGGGTATTCCAGAGCCGTTTCATTTGAGGATACAGGGAACTTTTTGCTGTGTCTACATGACCTGAAGACGGAAGCTTGTGCTGCCTCCGAAACGTCGTGATTTAATTGTTTAATTTTATTTTACCTACATGACTTTACCGAATAAAACCAAAGAGTATGAATCCTTGCAGTCACGAAAGCTTCAAAATCTACCAGACAATAAACCGATGGAAAAAACTAAATATAAACTACATCAATATTTTGATTAAAAGCTTTCGTGACTGCAGTAATTCATATTCTTAGTTTTTTCGGTAAAGTCACGTTGAAGAGAAACAACAGAATAACAAAATATATATAAAACAAAAAAAAACATTCTCACGACGTTTCGACCATAACTCAAACGGTCATCATCAGGTGTGTCGGTTTGCATAAATGTATTTAGAAAACGGCATATTTATTTATTTATTTATATAAAAAAATAACGTTTGCGTCACGCGCAGCGATTGGCAGTTTGCCCAGGACTAGTCCATCTATTTTTTTGAAAAGAGGAGGGGGGAGACGAAATTTGTTTTTATGTATGCTGTCTGAAAGCCACTGTAAGCGTGAACAATCAATCAAGAACTGAAATGATTTATCAAATCTTTCCAATGATTGCTAAGATAGAATCCATCTTCTCGGTTGAAATTGTCTCTGTGCTTGTATATGTGGATAGCCTCATGAACGAATCTCTCATGGAAGCCAGATGGCTTACAAAGAACCTCCGTCTTGGAAAAGTCAATGGCATGTGAGCCTACTGAATTAGAACAATGATCTGCTACGGCCGAGGTGTTGGTCCTACCGTGTTTAAGGTCTGCTTTATGTTCACGAATGCGGTCCGAGATATGGCGTTTGGTTTCTCCAATGTAACTACTACCACAGAGGCAACTTAGTTTGTAGACACCAGGGTATTGTATGTCCGGAATCACATCTTTTACAGACGGAACCAGATCACGGATTTTATGTAATGTGTTGAAACGGACCTGGATCTTGTGTTTATTCAAGATTTTGGAGATCTTTTTTGTGATCCCAGCAATGTAGGGTAAAGTGATGGTTTTGAAAGGCTCCTCAAGAGGGTTCTTCTTCATGGTTTGAGTGATAGCTTTGCGGATTGTATAGTCGGAGTAACCATCACTTTACCCTACATTGCTGGGATCACAAAAAAGATCTCCAAAATCTTGAATAAACACAAGATCCAGGTCCGTTTCAACACATTACATAAAATCCGTGATCTGGTTCCGTCTGTAAAAGATGTGATTCCGGACATACAATACCCTGGTGTCTACAAACTAAGTTGCCTCTGTGGTAGTAGTTACATTGGAGAAACCAAACGCCATATCTCGGACCGCATTCGTGAACATAAAGCAGACCTTAAACACGGTAGGACCAACACCTCGGCCGTAGCAGATCATTGTTCTAATTCAGTAGGCTCACATGCCATTGACTTTTCCAAGACGGAGGTTCTTTGTAAGCCATCTGGCTTCCATGAGAGATTCGTTCATGAGGCTATCCACATATACAAGCACAGAGACAATTTCAACCGAGAAGATGGATTCTATCTTAGCAATCATTGGAAAGATTTGATAAATCATTTCAGTTCTTGATTGATTGTTCACGCTTACAGTGGCTTTCAGACAGCATACATAAAAACAAATTTCGTCTCCCCCCTCCTCTTTTCAAAAAATAGATGGACTAGTCCTGGGCAAACTGCCAATCGCTGTGCGTGACGCAAACGTTATTTTTTTTATATATAAATAAATAAATATGCCGTTTTCAAAATAAATTTATGCAAACCGACACACCTGATGATGACCGTTTGAGTTATGGTCGAAACGTCGTGAGAATTTTTTATTGTTTTATATATATTTTGTTATTTTGTTGTTTCTCTTCAACGTGACTTTACCGAAAAAACTAAGAATATGAATTACTGCAGTCACGAAAGCTTTAAATCAAAATTTAATCGCCTCTACGGGGAGGGTTTTCACATAACTTTAAGATCCTTCAACAAACTCCGGGATAAGAAATCTCAGCTGATCGAGTCTCTCACCTTCCTGAAGAGATGCCGCGACTCTGGGGTAATACCAATCGCATTTACACTCACCTCTGCTACTGTAACTTCTTCTAATGTGAAACGAATTCTTTTCAAAACTAGCTTAGCTCTTATCTCAGAAAAAATCAGACTTATACGCACAGAACTAGATCAGTTAGACAAGACACTCTACAAATCACACTTATCATTGACGGCAATAATGTCCACATCGGATTGGGAACATGTAGACAATATGACTGCCTCTTCAGCTGCTACTATGTCGACCAAATGTAAGGAAAACCTGATTTCCAAATTTAACCTCCTCTTCAACAAAAGACCGGACCCACACACCAAAAAGTTAGACGTTAATAAAGTCGTAATTAATCGCAGTAACAGTTCTATTTCCGATGGTCTGAAATCCGTTTTAGCTAAAGGTCTAAACTTTGCAGTCACACCTAAACACATACCAGTTAATGATATAATTGCCCAAGTAGACGTTGCTCTCAGGGGCCTGGGTCACATCGCTGCAGACGTAGCAAGATCTGAAATCGCTGCAACCCTCAAAAACGCTAAGATGCCAGCTAGCAACCTCAGCAAAGATGAGCGTTTTGAATTATATAAATTAAAAAAGAGGAATGATATTGTAGTTCTCTCAGCTGACAAAGGCAATGCTACTGTCATCATGGATAAAATAGAATACAACAACAAAATTAAAGAATTACTCGACGATGGTAGTTATACAAAAATAAAAAGAGATCCCACCAACAGCCTCGTCACACAAACCAACAAAATAATTTCTGATTCAACCGCATTAATTGATCAATCTAAACAGTTTTCGTTGAAACCTTCTGCTGCCAGGCCACCAAGATTATACGGCTTACCAAAAATACATAAAGTTGATACACCTCTTCGTCCCATAGTCTCTACTATCAGCTCCCCCACCTACAAACTAGCTCGTTTTTTGTCTGAAATCCTGCGTCCTTTCACTGGAAAGACCACCTCTGCGGTACAAAATTCTACTCACCTGGTATCAACAATCAAGGGTATTTCCCTGTCCCCAGACGACCTGCTTGTCAGTTTTGATGTAGTTTCCTTATTCACCAAGGTTCCTGTACCTGACACCATTGCAATCATTGAAGACTTGGTTCATCAAGGACTAAACACTGAGGTACCCCCCCTGGTGAGACACTGTTTAACCAATACATACTTCACTTGGAATGGAACTTTCTACAAACAAACTGAGGGCACCCCAATGGGCTCCCCCATTTCTCCAGTTATAGCTAACATTTTCATGGAGAAATTTGAGACTGATGCCATCCAGACTGCCACTCTGCGCCCAACCTTATGGAAGAGGTACGTGGATGACACTTTTGTCATCTGGCCACATGGCCGGCCTGCTCTAGACCAATTCTTCGACCACATCAATTCCATACACCCAGCCATCAGATTTACCATGGAAGTCGAAATAGATGGCAAGATACCTTTTTTGGATGTCCTAATTAAAAAGAGACCTGATGGTTCAATGAGCCACTCTGTCTACAGGAAAGCTACCCATACGGATGCTTATCTGAAACCGGATTCCCACCACCATCCATCACAGAAGAATTCTCTCATCAAGACTCTGTATCATAGAGCCCAATGCATATCCGACCAGGAACACATAAGCAGTGAACTCAAGCACGTACACCAAGCTCTTAGGGCTAATGGTTACTCCGACTATACAATCCGCAAAGCTATCACTCAAACCATGAAGAAGAACCCTCTTGAGGAGCCTTTCAAAACCATCACTTTACCCTACATTGCTGGGATCACAAAAAAGATCTCCAAAATCTTGAATAAACACAAGATCCAGGTCCGTTTCAACACATTACATAAAATCCGTGATCTGGTTCCGTCTGTAAAAGATGTGATTCCGGACATACAATACCCTGGTGTCTACAAACTAAGTTGCCTCTGTGGTAGTAGTTACATTGGAGAAACCAAACGCCATATCTCGGACCGCATTCGTGAACATAAAGCAGACCTTAAACACGGTAGGACCAACACCTCGGCCGTAGCAGATCATTGTTCTAATTCAGTAGGCTCACATGCCATTGACTTTTCCAAGACGGAGGTTCTTTGTAAGCCATCTGGCTTCCATGAGAGATTCGTTCATGAGGCTATCCACATATACAAGCACAGAGACAATTTCAACCGAGAAGATGGATTCTATCTTAGCAATCATTGGAAAGATTTGATAAATCATTTCAGTTCTTGATTGATTGTTCACGCTTACAGTGGCTTTCAGACAGCATACATAAAAACAAATTTCGTCTCTCCCCTCCTCTTTTCAAAAAATATATGGACTAGTCCTGGGCAAACTGCCAATCGCTGCGCGTGACGCAAACGTTATTTTTTTATATATATAAATAAATAAATATGCCGTTTCCAAATAAATTTATGCAAACCGACACACCTGATGATGACCGTTTGAGTTATGGTCGAAACGTCGTGAGAATTTTTTATTGTTTTATATATATATTTTGTTATTTTGTTGTTTCTCTTCAACGTGACTTTACCGAAAAAACTAAGAATATGAATTACTGCAGTCACGAAAGCTTTAAATCAAAATTGTATACGCTGTTAGGGTATTAAAACACACTGGGCGTTGGCAAGGGTTGTTGGGTCATAAAAATGTTTGCAAAATTTCCGTCTCGTAGGCATTGAGGAACCTTAACAGGCAGTCCTGCATTACAGCAACCTGGTCTGGCTGCATGGGACGGAGTTTTCCCCCCTCGCACGCGTGGGTTTTCTCCGGTGCTCCCGTTTTCTCCCACGTGAAACACTCAACAATTTGCCCATAACGCCTTCATATATAGAGAGAGAGCACTGACTTCCTGATGTTCTGTGGTTCCTGCCCCTCGTGTCTCTAAGCTCTTCTCAATCCCGCTCGCTCACCCTCCCCCCAACCCCCCGCTCACCCTCCCCTCAACCCCCCGTTCACCCTCGCCTCAACCCCTCCCCCGCTCACCCTCCCCTCAACCCCCCCCCCGCTCACCCTCCCCTCAACCCCCCCCCCCGCTCTCCCTCCCCTCAACCCCCCCCCGCTCACCCTCCCCTCAACCCCCCCCCGCTCTCCCTCCCCTCAACCCCCCCCCCCGCTCACCCCCCCTCACCCTCCCCTCAACCCCCCCCCGCTCACCCTCCCCTCAACCCCCCGTTCACCCTCGCCTCAACCCCTCCCCCGCTCACCCTCCCCTCAACCCCTCCCCCGCTCACCCTCCCCTCAACCCCCCCCGCTCTCCCTCCCTTCAACCCCCCCCTCACCCTCCCCTCAACCCCCCCCCGCTCACCCTCCCCTCAACCCCCCCTCACCCTCCCCTCAACCCCTCCCCCGCTCACCCTCCCCTCAACCCCCCCCCCGCTCACCCTCCCCTCAACCCCCCCCTCACCCTCCCCTCAACCCCTCCCCCGCTCTCCCTCCCCTCAACCCCCCCCCGCTCACCCTCCCCTCAACCCCCCCCCCGCTCACCCTCCCCTCAACCCCCCCCCCCGCTCTCCCTCCCTTCAACCCCCCCTCACCCTCCCCTCAACCCCCCCCCGCTCACCCTCCCCTCAACCCCCCCCTCACCCTCCCCTCAACCCCTCCCCCGCTCACCCTCCCCTCAACCCCCCCCCCCCGCTCACCCTCCCCTCAACCCCCCCCCGCTCTCCCTCCCCTCAACCCCCCCCCGCTCACCCTCCCCTCAACCCCCCCCCGCTCACCCTCCCCTCAACCCCCCCCCCCGTTCACCCTCCCCTCAACCCCCCCTCACCCTCCCCCCAACCCCCCGCTCACCCTCCCCTCAACCCCCCCGCTCACCCTCCCCTCAACCCCCCCCTCCCCCCAACCCCCCGCTCACCCTCCCCTCAACCCCCCGCTCACCCTCCCCTCAACCCCCCCGCTCACCCTCCCCTCAACCCCCCCGCTCACCCTCCCCTCAACCCCCCCGCTCACCCTCCCCTCAACCCCCCCCTCACCCTCCCCTCAAACCCCCCCTCTCCCTCCCCTCAACCCCTCCAATCTCCGCCAACTTCCGCTCCCTTCCCCTCAATTTCCGCGCACTTCCGTCGCTGTGTCTGGTGGGGGTGGGGGGAGGGGAGGGGTCTCATCACGCGCATGCGCAAACCGCGCGTCGCTGCCGCTAACAAAGGGACTCGCGTCTGGAGTTGGAGCTGCTCGCTTGGTTCATAAACACGGCGGTAACCCCAGCCTAGTGCATCATCCCAGCCGTGGAGATACACCCTAGCCTTGGGCCACAGGGGTAACCCCAGCCCTAGCACAGCACCAGCTTTAAGCCACAGCGGCAAACCGCAGCATAGCGCCAATACCGCTCTTCCACCATAGCGCGGTTACCCTGCTAAACCTAGCCTAAGCGGTAAAACTGGTCGAGCAAAAAACGATGGCCTAAACCTAGTCTAACCTTAACCATAGCGGTAACCTTGACCTCAATCCCATCCCTACTCGCTATCGTGTGAAAAAGCTGCATAGCTCATCCCGTATAAATATTTTGGTTCAATATAAGCCCAATGCCACAACCATTAGGCTAACCCATCGCCCCCAGTTTCAGACTCCATTCAGTTATAAGCTCGAATTCCACCACAATAGCAATCCTAAACCGAACATTAGCCCTGAAGCCTTACCCGAACCCCTTTGACGTGGACTTCGGTGACCTTAATCTGCGAGAACCCTGACCCCCGGCGCGGTGGCTGTGTTTGTACCACAGCTAAGACATGGACGAGGAGCAGGAGGTTCTGTGTAAACTTGAGAGCATCAAGGAGATCAGGCGAGTGGTGGTGGTGGTGTGCATGTGTGTGGGTAGTTGTGTATTGGTGTATAATTCTGTGCATGGCTGTGGCTGCTGGCTTTGCGGACTGTATACATGTGATCTTTGTGTGCTGGGTTGACACGCGTGTATGTGTGTACGTGCTTTTCTGTGTGAGTGTGGTGATGTGTATGTGTTTTTTTTTATTTGGCAGGGTGTTGGTGGGTGTGTGTGTGTGGAGATCACTTTTCGTGTAAAACATTCGTTCAATTCGTTTTTAACCAGGCCAGAACTGTCCAGGATGGTCTCATTTTCAAGAGTCACCTCGCGCATTAGTGTGCCAATAGGGGGCGACCGATTGCTACGTTTCGTAATTTGCGGGTAATTTTGAGTACAGGAATACCTTGCACTTTCGTCTGGTTAGGGACCAGAGCATGGACGAATGTCAGAGCAGAGCCTTTATTTGAATTGTTGACAGTATAACCACGGAAAAAAGTACAGTATTAATATATGAATAAACACAAATATAAGAGATGTTCACTGAACGACTTCTATTCAAAGACTGAACGAAAAAGATGGCGCGTGGGGCTGACGTCGTGAAAGGTTTGGGATGAAATCGGACGAAAGAGCGAAGCGACGAAAGTCAAGTGGACGAAAGTCAAGGTATCGCAGTAATTGGGTAGTAACGATTTTCTTGGGGTGAGGTGCCGGTGTAGTTTTGATGGTGTAAATGGAGATGATGCAGAGGGGGGAGTTGGTTGGCAATAAAGCGTGTGAAGGCATGCCTCCCGGGGCAGATGGTGATGGTGTTGATGGCAGTGATGGGGATGTTGACAATGAGGGGCAGGGGCAAGTTGATGCAGATTGAGAGCGTGAACGCGAACCTTTATGGTGAGGTGATCGTGTTGACGTTTGTATTGATGGCGGTGACGGCGGATCACGTTGGTGGTGATGGTGGTGGTGATGATGGGGCAGGGGGAAGCTGGTACAGATGGAGAGCGTCAAGGCGCGCCTGCGAGGCGAGTTCTCGGCACTGGAGGGAGAGGAGCGACGCCTGCGTGACTTTCGACAGGAGCTGGAGCTGCTCCTCCAGGAGAAAATGGCACACGTGGAGGAACTCCGTCTAATTCACGCCGACATCAACCTGGTGCAGTTTGCTCACCCACACAACATCTGCTTGTCCATTTGCACACACGCTTATCCATTTGCACAATCTGCATGTTCTTTTTTAAGCAATGCATGCTCATCCGTTGACACAATAGGTTATCTTGTCAATAACATCATACACTATTTGCTTATTTACACAAACACCAGTGTACTCGTTTAAACAGAACCTGATTGCACACTTTCAAATGACTCATTCACACCAGACACAATCACTCGTTTACACAACATGCACTCATTCGTTCAGGGCTTACTCAACATGCTCACCCACAAAATAAGTTCACTTGCACAACGCACACAACAATCCTCTACTTGGTGTGCTCACAACATTCATCCATACCAATATCACTTTTATACCGTGAGATTGCTAACACAACACGTTTAAATGCAAAATCTATTTTTACACACTGCACATGCATGATTTGTGATTGGAAACACGTCCCATGTGATGTAAAGAGGAGTCATTTAAATTAAGAATGAGCAGAGAACATCGATTCAAATTTAGGAACGCTTCATTTGAATTCTCAAGACTGCAGGTTAAATACTTTTAGAATTTGCTCGTCTTGCATAATACTGCTGAAATTACGTACTCCTAGAAGGCTGTGCAGTTTATGGTTTGTGTTAGAAATACTTAAATCGTTAATGTGGAGAGATGGATATGTGAAGGAAACATTGCTTTAAAAAGCGGCTTTGTTGCTATACCTACTACAATCACCCAGGAATGTCTGTCCTTAACGCTGGTGATGTCACTGCACATCGACCAGCCCCCCTCATTAATATTCATGAACAGGTGACGTCCTCCAAATGGACACCCCCCACCACTCATTAATGATCATGAGCGGGTGACGTCACTCAATATTGAATACTCCCCCCCCCTCACTAATAATCATGCTCGAGTGACGTCACTCCACATCGAACAGCCCCCCTCATTAATAATCATGAGCAGGTGGCGTCCTCCAAATGGACACCCCCCCCCCAATTATTAGCTACTATAATGAGCCAAGAATGTCTGTGTGCAACGCTCGTGACGTCACTACACGTCGACCAGCCCCCATTATTAATCATGAACAGGTTACATTTTCCACATGGACCCCCCCTCATTAATAATCATGAGCAGGTGACTACTCCACATCGAACAGCCCCCCTCAATAATTATAAGGTGACATCCTTCAAATGGACACCCTCCCCCTCCCATTCATAATAATTAGCAGGTGACGTCACTCCACATGGGGGGCGAGGCGCCTCCTCCCCCCTCCTGGGCGTCAACTTACAACCCTCACTGCAAAGGCAGAACCCTCACGTCACGTGATCTCCGTAACACTATTGAGACATCAAAGTTAAAAGGACGTCATGATGAACAAGGGATTATAACCTTAAAATGAAATAGGTCTGTGTCACCGCGCCCTTACAAATTGCACACGAATTGATGCAATGAATATCACGTCGCGGTCTGCTTTTCGCTTGCAAGTTTCAGATTTTTTGCAATAGGCTAGTTACAAATACATGGCTCTTAAAATGGCTCTTCAAATTAAGCAGCTTGGTCGCCTTTACGTTATACATATTTTTCCTCAAGTGATTTTCCAAATATTAATGACAAAGCAGCCTTCCTGCTATGAGAAAAGATGAAGATTTTGCCGCATTCGGCATGCCATTGTGGTTTCATGGTTGGTATATTTGTGGTGTTCTTCCTATGCTGGTGGTTCTCAGATGGAGAGCACCATCAAGCAGTCGGAAAGCGAGCTGTCGCGGCTACTAGACTCGACCCGGCGCCTCCACGAGGAATATAGGCCGCTCCGCGAGAGCATGGATGCCTTGAGAGCGGCGATTGGGGCCGAGCGACTCCCGGACCTCCCGGACCAGGATGACAAGCTGTCACTAGAGTGAGTGCCACATAATCAAGACAGTACGCTTACAACAACACCATGTATGACGGCACCACATGTACAACGCCATAGTTATAACAACACCACACTTAGAACAACACCACAGCTAAAACACCACACGTGATAATAGGCTTACGACAACACTATAGGTACTACACTACACTTAAGACAACACCAAACTTTTGAAACCATACTTGTGACAACACCACATTTAAGGCAACACCACAATTATGACACTAGACCTATGACAACACAGACCTCTCCCCAACGAGCACTTCTATAGCGGATACTGTGCCAATGATGATACGGCACTGAAGATGAAATAGGATTTCTGACACTAGCTCTCCCCAAATAGCCATAAGCTTTCACTAGTATGGACACTGCACTAATAACAATACTGCACTTGTAACACCAATCAGAATAACCCAGAATAGGCACCACATTGAGCAGGATGAAACACCAACAATGCCACCGCACTTAAGATTCCACCCGACGAGGAAGACGAGCTGTTTCTAGATTGGCACCACCATAAAGATTCCATAACTAATCACAACGACCTGCATTAATGAGTACATTTTAAATGCATGGTGTTGTGTAAGAGTGAGTGAATGAGTAAACGTTAGGCTCGCCTTGCAAGTACTTTAGAAGCAGAAGGGAATACTTTGTATGTATTGGTGAGTGAATGAATGACCCTTGGTGCTGGTCCCTTTTTGCTGCATACAGGTACTTTGAGAAGCAGAAGGCCGACTGGCACACAGACCCTCCAGAGCCCCCCATCCCTGAGTCCCTCGCAGCCGCTGCTGCTGCCGCCCAACAACTGCAGGCCTCGCGCAAACCCGATGCTCGTGGGGGGGCCTCCTTCCGACAGCAGCCACCCCCCATGAAGGTGCTGGGGACATGGGGTCAAAACAATAGCGAGTTATGGTATAACAGGTTGAGAGACTGCGAGTGGTGTAACTAGGGTGTTAGTGAATGCAGGTTTTATCAAATGCTCAGTTATCGCTTCTGTAATAATTATGCATGTAATGACTCGTCCCCTCCTAGTGATTGAATTAATTGTTGCGATTCAGGTTTGCTATTTCATTCAAGAAGCATATTTTTTCATTTTTCTTGCTTCTACACTTATTTGTATGTTTTGTTTTAACTTTTTTGTTCAGTTAGCCTTAATATAACATGCATTTTCATATAATGTTAATGATTAGCATTTGTCATAATCAATCTACTTCTGGATAACCCCTCCTCAAGAGGCTACCGTGATAGTTTGGGCACATCACACATGTATTGTGAATGTATGTCAGCAGTTCTCCTGCTGTATCTGTTCCACCTGATGATGGTCGCTTGTGTTGCGATCGAAACGTTGTGATTTATTTTATTTTATACCTACGTGACTTTACCGAAATAACCAATGAGTACCCAAAGAGTATTTATATGGATTGTGAAAGTGATTACTCCCTGGGATGTCTATCGATGTTCCATGTCTCCGATAGTTGGCAGGCATCATGAACGATGGTGCACACTCTCTCATTGCAGGCCTGCCTCTCGTGCCACCAGCAAATCCACCGCAACGCGCCCATCTGCCCACTCTGCAAAGCTAAGAGCCGCTCCCGCAACCCCAAGAAACCAAAACGCAAGCCTGATGAGTAGGCCTTGATTATAAGGGCCTGGGAGTGGATCCCAGGTCTCAATGCTCAGGCCATAATACTTTGTGTTTAACACAGGGCCCACACTAAAACCTCGAGTGTTAGGCCAAGGCTTCTAAGTTCTAAGTCATAGGACTAGGCCATGTCCCATAGATAATAGTACTAGGACAATGCTTATTAAACATTTCTCATACCAAGTTTCATTGTATAGAATGCAGATTCTAGTACCATGCTGCACACTGCAGTGTCAGGAAAAATGATCTAATACTAGATCATTGTCTCCAAAACTAGTTTGTCACCTAGTACTGGGCCATGCTTGTAATACTAGGCCTTGCCCAAAGTACTAGATCAAGGCCTCTTAACACCTGTTTAAAACAGTGAGGGCTTGACCAATGAGCCTTGATTAAGGCCCCAGATGAAGAGGCCTCACCAGTGGAGTTTTAGTTATGGTTTCCAAAATTACAATTCATCATCTTCACTGAAATAGAATCAGTGTTATTAGCATTACGTTAAATTTGAATTCGCACAGGAAATATTAACAAGATCCATTTGCTTACATTGGAAAGGCTTATGACGTCGGAAAAGAAGCTGAAGTCAATGTTTTGTATATAAAAACTGTTTCAAACTAAAACAGTTCGTGGTGTTGAATGTGAAGTTATTTGTTGTCAAGTGAAATGGATCTGTTTCATAGTTTAGATACTGTACAATTTCATAAAGTTCCAAGCAAGATTACATAGGGGTTGCATGACCCAGCAGGCAGCAGCCAATAAAATCGGCAAATGTGAAATTTCTGGTTGCATTCCACACATATTTGAAAAAAAACCATAATATATAAAAATATATATGGATTCGGTGTGAATGTTTGTTTTTAAAGATAAAGACCTGTAATTATCAGAATGGGTTTGTTCAAAATGTGGTTATTTGACAGCCTCGAACCCCGTCTCCCTATCGTAAAACTAAATAGGTCCAATTTGACTAATATTGAGTTCAGTCGTTAAAGGGAAAAGTAAAGAATATTTCATTTAATATTTCTCCCATGATAACCATGTTTTGTAATATGCATTGTATAATGCTTATCCATCACCATTATATCCATACCATGTTATTCATACATGCTAGGATACAAATATGCATGTATTCGCCATTTACCGTTCATTCCCAAGGATTGGCAGGAAATTTCAGAAAAACTCAACCGTGACTACTTCATAGTTGCGATGAACCCTGTACCTACTTGTGAGTTCATTGTGTTGTGTAAAACCGGGCTCTTCGTCATGATCCTTAATATGAGGTCCACATTAGAATGGTCCAATGCAGCGTGGTGCATATGATGCAAATCAACAGTGTAGAGGCATACACGGCCTGTGGATCGTTTGAAGGTTCTTATTTGTGACATCCCTCATGTAAGACCCAATGTCCCCTTCATCATCAAGACAAGATAATTGTTAATGTAATTGCATAACTTATAAGGTTCTTATTTGGAAATTGCATTCACTGCCCATACATTCCAGTTCTGGGGAAGTCCTTTCGGCTCTGTCCTAATCACATATGCCTTATACTTTTAGGAAATGTAGGTTAAGCAGTAAAGAAAGTTTTTGTTTTATAATATCTATGCTTAACAGAGTTTGTTATACCAGTGCAGATGTTATTTTCTCCAGACACTTCAACTTCCTAAAACAACACAATAAAATACGTTATATTGAGCAAACTTCCCAAAGCTGGGTCCTCCTAAACATAATTCTTGAGACTCGGGCATTCCTAGATTAACTTATGCTGTTTTGCCACTCTGTTCCATTCCTAAATAGTGATAATTATTGATCGTAATAAATGTGCCATATCTGCTTGTATACTATGAAATTCCCAAGCTGTTTGTGGAAGCACGGTGTCGTATAGATTAGGCTTGGTGCTGTGTCCGTCCGTTAGTCCTTTTGGGCGATTGCTCTTCATAGTGAGTACTCTGAGTTTGTGAACAATAGGCTGCCTTAGGCCAACCCCTGGCAGAGCACGTTGGGGCCCCTGGGTGGGTGTGGTGAAGTCTGTTTCCGTGAGCTGTGATGTATGCTTTGTGACGAGTTTATTATTGGAGCAGTGTATTGCAACACTAGCAGAAACGCACAAACACCTTATGCACACATGCATATACGCCTGCAATTAAACTTGTACTCTTAAACACGTGATTACACCCTCGAATACTTGCACTCTGTAATATACTGACATGCAAACATGCCCACAAACACCGTACATTAATATACACAAATGAGCAAACTGAACACACGAATATTTACGCAAAAGAACAGTTTTACATCGTGACACTAGTAAATGCAAAGAGTGTTCCCCTGAACAAATTTGCAAATACGAACATTAAAAGTTGTTGAAAGTCTTAATCATTGCGTGTTTCTGTTTTTAACAACGAATGACCTTCCATGTTTCATTCACCTGGGGGCAGTTACACAAGCTTCCACGGGATCGTTTTCTGTCAACCGCAAGATGAATGAATAAATCTGGTCGCAACACTGGCTCCAATTCATTTTAGTTGGAATCATTGTAATAAAAATATAGGTCATGGGTAATGCATTGCAATTTCTTGTAAAGGTGAAACCTTGCAGGATGACATTTTTTCTCAAATTACACAACAAAATTCACAAACAACGCCTTTATCTGAATTGTATATTCAGTAAATAAAATAACATGCCCACATTTTATATGTGGGATGTTGATAATTGCAATGCATTATCTCGTTAACTATCTGAAAATCATTTAAGATTAATTTATTATCTGATTTTGAGGATCCATGGCAAGTGGTAACCGTTGCATCAATGTTTGCCACCCTTGTCGGTAATTGAGCATGTTCTCGGCATTAAACGTCCCAGATGTACAGCATCATGCCTCTTGTTTTGATGGTATTGGGCACATGCAGCACATCGTTTTCCCGTTTTCCAAAATTCTCTTTCCCAAAATATCAACGTTCTCTTATGCAAGCATCCGGTATCCTTGTGTAGTGTCTTCTGTGTGCGGATGGCGTGCGTCGCGCACACACTCCGTCGGAGACGAAGTAGGTGCAGGAGGCACCACTCAGGCCCCCTCTCTCTCACACGACCACGCTGCCGCACGACCCGTCCCAGACACGACCCTATCTGCGTTGCGCCGACGGCGTCGACCGGGACAACCAACTACTGTCCGGCCACGCAATGATCAGGCGATGGTGACGGCGACGACGAGATGAGTCCAATCCCAGAATCGGCAGCCTGGAGCTCTCGCTCTCCGCTGCTTTTATTCCTCTCGGTGCGGCTTGGCTCCGCCCTAGCCACGCCTCCCTTCTCGAACCCTCCCAAAGGGTTCCAGAGGCTTCCTCACGAGGTCTACTGTGACGCTTGCTCCAGTTTCTCCAACCTGCCGGCACACACCGTGTATATGCTCAGCGGCGTATGCGCCAAGTGCCCACCTGCAGTTGCAGCTGCTGTACAACAGCGCTATGTCACTACACGTATCAAAACGTATTTTGTTTTCTTGTGCAAGCTAGTAGCCCGCATTTCCTTGTGACGTCCATCCCACCTGCCCTCCCATCGTTCCTCCAACAGACTTTTTTCGAACCTATTTAAAATCCCAAACCTGTTGGTTTGTCTTCATACGAACTTTTTAACACTTTCTACTGCAAGGGGAGAAGGGGGGACACGACAACTCTGAATGACCACCAGAGAGCGAGTGTGTATAGTGTTGGGAACTTCCAGTTAGCATTTTGCACCAATCAGTAGAACTCTCTGCACACTTATTTTGAATGCACTTATTAATGCCGCAGTTAACTTGAAAGAGATGTTTTCGTTTGTATGCAGTAATATCTCCAACTTTAATTTGAAACCCAATCTCCTGTAGTTGACGTTGCTCTCGTTTAAGGGACCACTCTGTATAGAAGACACATGGTTGAGTCTCCAGTGTCTGAACAGCACTGAGAATGACCCTCTCGACGTGACACTGGTTCGATTCGTTAACCCATCGCTCTCGCGGGACTTGGTTCGCCCCGTCAGCTGAGATTGTGTGAATCGGGATTTCCAAAAAACGGTGTTGAAGCTCCATAAAGAATCCTTCAAAGTGTTCTTTTCGGCGTTATTGCAGCGGTACCTTCGTGTGTATCGGGATTCTGGGGTCGCAAGGACCGTCGACCACTTCGTTTTGGAGCGACGCTTCTGTTCGCTAGGCTCCAGCTGAGTCCGCAGAGCCCCGGCCCTGTGACGCAACGAGATCATTCGCATATGGCTTGGCTCGGTTTCCCTGCGAAGCTGCGGCTGCAATTTTATTACAAGTTTTTTTTACGGAGGCGAACGGTAGCCCAAGTCTTTCGTGAAAAAATTACCACCGCAACACTACACATTTTTTTGTACTCTCATCATTTATGTAGCGACCTATTTTTGATGGGGTAAAAGTAACGAGATCCGTGCAGGTAGGTATAGAGTAGAAGGATGTGCAAAAATAAACGTAATATAAGCGATGCGTGCAGAGGGGAATTAAAATACAGGTGGGCAAGCCAGATTTAAATTAAGGCATGGGGAGAGGGGAATTGCTGCTACTCAAGGACATTATTGAGACTCACCCTGGCGCGTCAATGACAGGGGTAAAGTGCTCAGACAACTCCACAAATCCTACCAGGTGGCAATTAGCGTAGGCTCTCAAATTTCGTAGGTAGGTAGTGGGCGAGTGTTTTTTTTTCCCATTAAAAACGGGAATTGGCTATGACACAGGTACAATGGCCTCCACCATTGAATGCTTGTTCAAGTTGATCAGGTTCTTACTAGCACGATAAAGTAAAATGAGACTGAAAGTCAGCATTTACAAAAACATCACTTTATTATGGCTTTATTTTAAAGGCAATACGTTTTATATTCACGCGTCACACGTCACGTTTTATTAATGCTACATGTTGAGGCTTGGGCAGCATAACAGCAACCTTGAACTACAGACAGCGATTAGTCAGTGTTGTCTATTATTCATCCGGTTATTGTTAAGTTAATAAGTAATCTGAGGTCAGCTGGGGGTAACAGAACGCACACTCTTTTTTTTAGCAAACCACTTCGGTGAACTATCATTTATGGTCAGGTCACTTCTGAAAAAGAAGCTAATAGCTCAGTGGGGTTTACCTGGTAAGTTATAAAAAAAAACTGCTTAGTGTTATTTGTATGTATTTCTAAGTGATTTGTTTACCTTTCCTTTACCTTACACTCATATCGTGCTTTGTATTGTTTGTTTTGTATTAACGTTCTGACCAGCCACGACTGGACATCTGTGAAAAAGAGCTTCATAGCTCATCGGATTCCTTCAGAATAAATGATTCTGTATACACCAATGTGAAGCATGGGCCAGGTTCACACCTTGATGAATTGTGCCTCATTGCTGCTGCGCAATTTACCAACATTGGACTAGACGCGTGAATCGGGCCCAAAAAAATGAATGATTCTGCATGAGGAAGCCCTTCCACTAGCTGTGGCGCGAGCATGTCATTACCCAGCCTGCACCTTGACTACAGAGGGTGTGGGGGACTCAACATTCAACGATTCTCGGAATGACCACCAGAGGGCGAGTGCGTGTTGTGTGTAGGGAACTTCTAGTCGGCATTTTACACAAAACGCTTTTAATTTCTCACAGGCGTTATAGCGCCTTTTGAAAATAAATCTACGGAGATCAGTAGAACTATATACACACCCTCACATTTTTAATGCACCATTATGAAGGCCGCATTGAACGGGTAGAAGTTTGATTTGTATGTGGTATCTTTTTCTATTCTTACTTTAGT
Organism: Petromyzon marinus; assembly: GCF_048934315.1. Classification (NCBI taxonomy): domain Eukaryota; kingdom Metazoa; phylum Chordata; class Hyperoartia; order Petromyzontiformes; family Petromyzontidae; genus Petromyzon; species Petromyzon marinus. The sequence goes on from NC_133669.1 coordinate 14,275,837, forward strand.
TTGAAACCCAGTCTCGCGTCGGAATAATTGACGCCGTTTTAGGGACCCTTATGTATACAAGGCACATGGTTCAGTCCCCATTGCCTGAATTGCACTTGGCAATGGACCTCTCTGCGTGAGACTTGGTAGAATCTTTACTCCATCGTTTTCACGAGACCTCGCATCCGTCAGCGCAGATTGTGTAAATCGGATGACGACAAATGGGCTTCAAGCTTGCTTCATGAGAAGACTTTAAAGTGTTTGCGTATGCGTCATTACAGCAGCGTGCCTGCAAGTCAATTGAAGTTGTTGGGGCTTTTTTTTTACGGAGGAGAGTGGGTAACAAGGAAGGTCGACGCTTGGCAATGAACGGCGTCCCAAGGACCCTGTCAAACAACAACCACTGCAACTACGGCCTTAAGTGTAAGTTATGTACAGAATACAGTGTCAAATGTTTTAAAACACACAGTATATGAACACAATTGTTCGAAGCTAATTTAAATCAAGCAATACGTATCGTTATGCAAAGTCATATAGCATTGCTTGAAGATTTAAAATGTTACTCTAAAATATCCGCACATTCATTCGGCAAAACTAATTATATTTCAATACAGTAAACTATGTTGGAAAAATGCAGCATTTTATTCGTGTATATTATATTTTAGTGTTAGGCTACTAAATATTGAGTATTGTCTTTATTATTAATAGTGCATATCAAGTAAAGCTATGACCAAGTCACTGAGAATGCACCCAATCTCATTTGATCTTGGAAGCAAAGCAAATTTGAGCGTGGATATTGCTTGGATAGGCAACCACCATGCATACAACGTGTCAACGTGGTGCACAGCAGAGGGCAGTACATCAAAGTGCATTGTTTAGCTGTATGTCTATGCCCCTAGCATTTACCAACCCGAACTGACCAATGTAGAATAATCAAATAACCCCCACGACCCGCACAGACGCGGGGGGAGCCCCTCCGCTGTCGGTAAAGACTCGCGTCTTTTTCTTCCCTCCATCAAAAACAGCTGCTGCTGTCTTCTCAACACTTGGCAACAGGTACAAACCCTACAGGGAGACCAAAGATGTGTGTCAATGGAGGTGACGCAGAGCATTGCAGTTAAAGACCATGGACTGGTTGTCCCTAACAGAAGGCACATAAAGGCCATGTCTGTGCACCAAATAACACCGCTGTAATCCCAGGTTTAAATGCAGGAGCTGATTGGTTTTTGGTCTTAAGCAGCTCATAATGGCCATCTCAAGGCACTGAGCCAGACCTGGTGGTTTGGATGCGGTGAGGATATTGGTTAAATATTTGTGGTCAGAGAGAGTGTGGAAAGTAATATGGTGCTAAAGTGTTTTAATTAAGGTGGTGGTTGAGTTATTTTGAATGGTGGTGGTGATGCTGGCATTGGTCATGGTGGTGATGATGATGATTTTGGAAGTTGTGATGGTGGTCGTTTTGGTAGTTGCGGTGGAGTGTTGTAATGATTGTGAGAGTGATTTTAGTCGTAGTGGGAGCGATTGTGGTGGTGGTTTTATCGTGGTGGTTTTAGTAGTCAAGGTTTAGGTAATTTTGGCAGTTGTGGTGGAGTAAGTGTGAGTGGTATAAAGTAGGAATGGCGGTTTTAGCATGTGCTGGTGGAAGCTCAGCAGTGGTGGTCGTTTAAGTAGTTTGGTAGTGGTTTTAGTCGGTGTTGTGGTAGTAGTAGTGGTGAGGGTGGACCTTCATCTTTGCGCCGTCTCAATTTGAGGATGGTGAAGATGGTCAAGCCAATGACCAACAGACCAGCAACTCCAGCAACGGCGAATATCGGGACTGCACAGGGGACACACAAACACACACTCGTGAGAATATGTAAATGTATGTGAATACATTAACCTGTGAAGACACGCTGGCAAAAAAAAACATGCATTAACATAAGAGATTTAACACCGGCATAACTACAGTCGTGAATAAACTATAAACAACATAAAAGTTATCCACCTTGGTTTGCCTAAGACAAGTGCCAGTTCTCCATCTTGGATTGCCTAATACAAGTGCCAGTTTTCTAAACGCTGTCTCAGTGTACCGAAGCATTTGTGAAAATGTGAAATTTGTCCCGAGCCTGAAGATCGACTCGTGATACGGGCTAAGGACAGGGAAATTTGGGTATGGTTGACAGAAGAGTAAATGGGGCCAATTTCAAAAGTAACTCTGTCACTCTGGGTGGGGTAACAGACTGATTAACTGGCGCCAGCCTTTGATTGGGCATGACTATATAATAATGCAGGGACTGGTAGGAGGAGGGGTTTCCAGTCCACCATGTGTTCGGAAGAGTTTTGGCATCACTGAAACTATAATAATTATTTTTGAAATATAACTTCTTGGAGATCTAATACAGGGTCATAAAAAAAGTCCAACTTTAAGTTTTCAAACAGAATCATAAAAAGGGAAAAGACATACTCATAGATTTTGGAGTCGGGTAGAGCCCGTAGCATTCCTCCATCGTGGTTGTACAATTTGGCGTCTCACAATCTACATGCACACACCATACATACATCATATACAAAGACAAATATCCCCCATGTAGCCTTTAACAGACTGTTCAGGCAAGTGCTATTAGCGAGCACCTATGAAAGCCAGAACGGTACACGAGGGGGTGAGTAGCCAGCAGTACGCCCGACCATCTTTGTCTCCCAAGTGGCGATGTTTACACACCGCACCAGGTACTCATTTTAGACTGAGTCGACCTAGCGGAGGCCCAGCACCATTTCAAATAATCGTCACAGATGTTGGCTGTGAGCGGGAATCGAACTTTAGAATCGAGTTGAGGGCAGTGGTTAGTGCAGCACGCTAACCGCTACACTACTGCTCTCCACACACACATATATGTACCAAAAAGCAGGAAATACTCAGAATCTCCAAAAACCTCTGATTAAACACTACAGGCTGTAAAGCCAAGTCCTGTTAGCAAGCTCCTTCTCAGGCTGTCACAGGACACAATGGGGTTGTACGCCTTGCACTGCCTTATCGCTCCAGTGTGGATGTTGATGAACACACTGCACGCAATGCTCAGTTTGGGCTGAGTTGGCATGCGGAAGGTCTCGGTCAGCTTACGTTACCTGTTATTTATCATTGTGCTTGGCCAAGTATCAACCTCAGGTTACCTCGTTTTATTCCCAATGCTGATCCTGACACCACTGGTAAGAGCCACTTGAAAGTGTTTACTTAGTTTCAGGTCTTCTTACGTTACGTGAATCGATCATTGTGAAGCCTTTGCTGTGCCTGTTTATCGCTCGGTATGTAAATATCACATGGACAAAGTAGAGTATAGCCCTCACCTCTGGGGTAGACGTTACTCACGTATGCACAATGCTCCAGACTAAATTCCGTATATATACCTGGGGGCAAGACCAGAATATTTAGAAATCAGTAACATTGAATTAGCAAATTCGTATAGCACAATAGCAGCAAAACTATAAAAAGTTAAACATTAAATGTACTGATCCATACATAAAATAATAAATATACATTAACAGGAAAACGTTCTCAGTAAAATAATAAATCTGGTACACTAAAGGAAATGTAGGGACACTTAATTAGGCTCCATTGTCGCTTTTGGGCTGACTGACGGAAATATAAGAGATACATAAATACTACCAAAAACACACCTTATAGAGAATTGTTGCCATGACATCTAGGGGTTTTGTATTCATCAGGATTTTTGATTTTCGGTGCTTGTGTAGCTAACCTGGGTTTTCGAATTCAAAAGGTCTTTCATTTACCTAAGTTTTTGTACTCACTTAAATGTTTTAGCTCACTTGAGTGTTTAAACTTATCTCGGTTTTAGTGCTCACTCTTTTTGTACTTACGTGGATTCTTGGCCATTTCCTCATGGTGTTTCTTAATGCATTCCTCTGTATTTTCAAAACACTTCATGTATGCACAGTCTGTAAACAACAACAGTCCTTAGTAACAGTGATAAAAATGGCAGCAAGGCATATAAATGCAGAAATTCATTTAATGATTAATATTAAATGTTTTATACCAGTTATGCACCTTTATTGATTGCACATCACAGTAGACATCAGACACTTAGAAATCCAATCTGAAAATACTTATAATTTACAGATTATTGTCACTTTACGATGATTGCCGGAATCCTCGGAACACCGCAGCGGATTGAAAACGCTCCCAAGCACAGCTATCCATGAAGCAAGTTTTTTAAACTTGGATATGAAGTCTAGAATATGTGAAGAAAACAAAACCTTTATATCTGAAATATGAGTCTTAAATATAGACCCATATTGCAGATGTATGCCATTTCGTTCTTATAAAACCGCATAACCATGTAATACCCGGATTTATCGCATGATTTATTTTCACTAATTAAATTAACAACGCCATCAGCAAATTTGAGATGGCTAAAATATTCTCCATTTATATGCAAGCCTTTTTATTCTTCAATCGAGTTTCAGAAAATATATTTTAATGTTCCTTTAAGTAACCTGGTTACAGCATTATCTTATTTCTTCACTCCTCTTATGATTTGTACTTTATTTTTCTTTTCATACAATCTCAATTTACCATTTTCTCAGAAAATAGTTTTCATAATAGGGTTTTCCCCTTTCTGGCAATAAAACAGGTGTTAAGATGCTAAAACACCAAACTGAAACCTTTGCAAGGAATTCGTTCATGAAGCCATCCATATTTATAGACAGACACAATTTCAACCGAGAAGATGGGTACAAACTGAGCAATCATCGGAAGGACGTTATTAACCAGTTTAGGTCATAACTGTCTGTGATGTTTCCATCCTACCTTCCGATATTAGTCTCACATTAACATCGCTATCCCCGCCCACTTCGTTTATGACCCTTGGGCTGCACCCATTTCAAACCTTTAAAACAGCCTGCCTCAGCAGCTGTCCCCCTCCTTTTTTCCTCCTGATGACGACCGCTTGTGTTGCGATCGAAACGTCGTAGTTTTTTGTTATTTTCATTGAACCTATCTACGTGACTTTACCGAAAGACCCAAGAATAGGAATAACTGATATTTAAGGTGATGGTGGTAGATTGGCAGTTACCAATTAACCAAGTCCTTTATTAATATTCAGATTTACAGATGACAGCACAACTTGAAACATAGTTTAAAATAATACAGGCAGACCTCACTCAGCGTTCAAGATGAATTCCTGGAGAAGTGCTAATCGATTCAGCGCAAGAAGCGGTCAATATACCACTGTATACATGGAGATGCGTACCCAACAGCGTTATTTTTTGGTTTAAGCGAATTTATGAGGGCTTCATTGGGGTATCGGCAATAGCGCTCATGATAACACAGATGGTGGGGTCTGGTTGGCTCAGCCGAAATCACTCAGTGGCAAACGAATGATGAGGGTGGGTACGTTTCCTCGGCCAGCACTGCTGCGTGATCTCACTCGTAAGCACTTTGGAGATATTTTGATTCAATAAAAAAAATCTCCAGGACAAAGAGCGCAATAACAAATCTGCATTCTACGGGGTCCCGCTAAGCGAGGTCTACCTGTATTTACGATAATCATCATCAGCCATGACTCATCCACTGCCGGATGAAGGTGTCTCCCCAAACTACAATAATCTGATTTAGCTGCTGTATTTTTTTCTCTTCAGCTTACTGAGTCATCTAACGTTTTGATTCAATTGCAGATTTCAACCATGGATAAGAGCAGCCTTACCGATGAACTCATTTGTCATGTAGAGGACATTGAAATTGTTCATTCCTGAAACAGAAAGATGATAATTTTGCATGCATGCACACACATTAATTTGCAGCATCACTCATTAAACTGCTGATTGAAAAAATATGGGAGTTTATTTGTAAGCACGCACATTTCAGTAGACTGGAATTGGCTCTTGCAGACTCATGCCAAGATGACCTGTCTAGTGTGAATTAATACTTTCAGCTGGGACATCCAGTTAAAAAGAAAACGTGGGATGATACAAGAACACCTGCTCTTCATTGCAAAATCTCTTATTAATGACAGCCCACCGTCAAATGTAGATTATATGACTATATACACTATTCACTTGTATGCCTTGACCATCGAGTCTTGTACATCTTATATGCCTACATATCAGCTCTGAGGTCCATAAAATGAGTATCACTTTATTGGATGTCAGCAGTGATTCTATTGAGAGACGTTACAAACTTTACGCGAAATTTTCACCACAATGTATTTGTACGAGTGTAATTTTCTTATTTCAGTATGGTTTGTTGAAGGCACATACTCACCCACGTCATGGATGCGCTTCTTCCACACGGGCGCAAAGCACTCACGTCGCACCTTGACGTAATTCTCTGCCTTGCAAGCTGCATACAACAAGGCCCCACAATTAATAACACGAGTACACAAATTCTAGTCCATGTGAAATCCATGGCACCAACTCGATTATAAACGTCTTAAGTGTATTCAAGAGTAACGCTTTACATGTCATGGTAAACAAAACAAACATTCATATAAGATTGGAATATAATCATTGCAGTTCCATTTCACCATTGTTACAACTAAACCTTGTAACATTGCTACTATGCTACCCAGTTATAGCTCTACACCACCCATTGTTAGTTCTGCACTATACAGTGCTACTTTAAGGCCACCAGCTTTACTAGTAAGGAGTGGCATATCTCTCCAATATTGGGATGCAACAAATGCTTGCCTCTGACCAAATTACCCATAATATGCCTGATCCCGTCAGATATTGGAAGTTAAGCAGAAGTCATTGCAGCAACATCCATTATTATGCTGTTATTTCACAATAACTACACTCCCTGCTTTCAACCCGCACTGACCTGCAGTAGATTGACAAAAGAGCAGTAATGTACACACACTCACTGCAACCATATACACTGGTACAACATTCTTCTACATACATGCATGCAAACATAAACAGATATGTACAGTGAGGGAAAAAAAGTATTTGAACCCCTGCTGATTTTGTACGTTTACCCACTGACAAAGAAATGATCAGTCTATAATTTAAATGGTAGGTTTATTTGAATAGTGAAAGACAGAATAAAAACAAAAAAATCCAGAAAAACGCATGTCAATTTTTTTATAAATTGATTGGCATTTTAATGAGGGAAATAAGTATTTGACCCCTCTGCAAAACATGACTTAATACTTGGTGGCAAAACCCTTGTTGGCAATCACAGAGGTCAGACGTTTCTTGTAGTTGGCCACCAGGTTTGCACACATCTCAGGAGGGATTTTGTCCCACTCCTCTTTGCAGATCTTCTCCAAGTTGTTAAGGTTTCGAGGCTGACGTTTGGCAACTCGAACCTTCAGCTCCCTCCACAGATTTTCTATGGGATTAAGGTCTGGAGACTGGCTAGGCCACTCCAGGACCTTAATGTGCTTCTTCTTGAGCCACTCCTTTATTGCCTTGGCCGTGTGTTTTGGGTCATTGTCATGCTGGAATACCCATCCACGACCCATTTTCAATGCCCTGGCTGAGGGAAGGAGGTTCTCACCCAAGATTTGACGGTACATGGCCCCATCCATCGTCCCTTTGATGCGGTGAAGTTGTCCTGTCCCCTTAGCAGAAAAACACCCCAAAAGCATAATGTTTCCACCTCCATGTTTGACGGTGGGGATGGTCTTCTTTGGGTCATAGGCAGCATTCCTCCTCCTCCAAACACGGCGAGTTGAGTTCATGCCAAAGAGCTCCATTTTGGTCTCATCTGACCACAACACTTTCACCCAGTTGTCCTCTGAATCATTCAGATGTTCATTGGCAAACTTCAGACGGGCATGTATATGTGCTTTCTTGAGCAGGGGGACCTTGAGGGCGCTGCAGGATTTCAGTCCTTCACGGTGTAGTGTGTTACCAATTGTTTTCTTGGTGACTATGGTCCCAGCTGCCTTGAGATCATTGACAAGATCCTCCCGTGTAGTTCTGGGCTGATTCCTCACCGTTCTCATGATCATTGCAACTCCACGAGGTGAGATCTTGCATGGAGCCCCAGGCCGAGGGAGATTGACAGTTCTTTTGTGTTTCTTCCATTTGTGAATAATCGCGCCAACCTTCTCACCAAGCTGCTTGGCAATGTTCTTGTAGCCCATTCCAGCATTGTGTAGGTCTACAATCTTGTCCCTGACATCCTTGGAGAGCTCTTTGGTCTTGGCCATGGTGGAGAGTTTGGAATCTGATTGATTGCTTCTGTGGACAGGTGTCTTTTATACAGGTAACAAGCTGAGATTAGGAGCACTCCTTTTAAGAGTGTGCTCCTAATCTCAGCTCGTTACCAATATAAAAGACACCTGGGAGCCAGAAATCTTTCTGATTGAGAGGGGGTCAAATACTTATTTTCCTCATTAAAATGCAAATCAATTTATAACATTTTTGACATGCGTTTTTCTGGATTTTGTTGTTGTTATTCTGTCTCTCACTGTTCACATAAACCTACCATTAAAATTATAGACTGATCATTTCTTCGTCAGTGGGCAAACGTACAAAATCAGCAGGGGATCAAATACTTTTTTCCCTCACTGTAAGTACATGCACATCATCACTTACACAATCACATATACATATTCCTTAACTGCAAGGAATAGTTTGTCATTGCACCATATGGAAATTACGCCCATACAAATACAAAAGGCTTCCCAAACGTATAGGCAAATAAAGACGTTGACGAGTGTAGGAGACAGAGTAAGCGATCGTCATACCAAAGCTGAACAGGAAATGGCTCATCCCGATCACATCCCAAGGTGAAGAGGGAAGGGCTGACCACGCAGCTTTACCTGGGGCCTTTCCACTATCATTAAGGACCTCAATGATCATGAACAGATGGTTAACAACCACAACAATATAAATAACCTAATGATGGTATTGATGGTATTACGATCCTTGACCACATGATTGAGTTTGGGTATCTGTCTTATTAAAAATTTTGACACATCTGCAGCAGATGGACAAAGATTATGATGTTCGTGCAAGAGACACAAGAGGTCAAATAAAACATCTAACTCATCTACTTTGTTCATGCCCTTTACAGGCGTTTGTCTTCTGTGAAGGTATAGGCAAATACTACCACCATTACTGTACTTGCCTCCTGTTAAAAAAGGGCCGAGCCCATAACAGACTGGAACTTTCTACATACTTCACTCCTACGCTCATAGATCATCTTCATAATTTTACTCATAAGAGAGCCACACCCCTTATTTTATGTTATTCTGCTCCAAGTAGAGCACTATCTACCTACCCATCATGGTAATAAGAGCTGGAACTGTGCCTCCAGACCTTCTGTATTCCATAGAAGTCCAGCTTCTTACAGCATTTCTTCCTTAGCAAGCGTTTATGTAGACATTCCATATGGTCACAGTCACATTCCACAATATGGGGTTTGACCAGCGGACATCATAGATAGCTGGCAGCTCGGGGCCTCCGGGTCTTATTTGTCATCGTTTAATTGGATTGCTGAATTAGTTTTTTTGTGTGTTACTGGTAATCGCATTAAATAAAATGGTAAAAATGGCAGGATTAATTAGATTATCCTCTCATTTCGAATCTTGGTGGTAAAATTACAATCACCCATACATACATACATACGTGCACACGTATATGTAGATATGGACACGAATGCAGTTTTGTTTTAGTTTTTGAATGACGGCAGCGACGTAGCTACTCGGATGTGCAGTGGCAAGGACTGTTCCAGGCATGTGGGTCGGCAATGGCAAAAGCTGCGGCCGACAAACATTACTGCTTCTATACCACACAGCCTTATCTCAAGACCATCAATTTTTTTGCTAAAAGACCACCTAGAGCTGTGTCTGGATGACCCAGTTGTACTGCTAAACCACACGCCTCAAGTTGTAGATCACTCAGAGTGCAATTCACCTTCGAGCAGATCCTTCGAAGAACTTTTTGTTTTTAGGCATTCGTTGTCGACTTTTGTGAAGCCATCTCCTTCACAGACTTCATCACAAGTAAAGCAGAAGAACATGATCAACTTTACAATAACAAACCACAAATATTGTCATTCAATAATGCTATTTATGGTGCGTAGTTAATTCAGGAGGCTCAGTGAGCCAAACAAAGTCACCTTATGGCCACACTTACTTTCTTCAGGACTCAGGTGATTGTTGAGTGGCTTCTCACACTCAATCCTCGCATCGTGACATTTATCAAAAAGGCAGTCTGAAGCACAAGGTTGAAGTGGGGAGAAAATACAATGACAATTCGTAATTTCTTCATATACATCATAACATTTCCATGACTTCTGTGCATTGTCTTCTACGTGCTGTCCATCTAGTCTGCACTCTGCATTTTCTCTGCATTGTCTTGCATGTTCTTTCTAAGGTAGCCTACACCTATAATATAAATTTACCTATAATGTGCATGCTAGAAAAAAACCCATTATTGATTCATAGATGCATTATTCTATGTACGCATCCGGAGCGTCAGGTTTAAACAATAAATCAATACATTCCCATTAAATGTGCGTTTACGGCTAACCCTGTAACTTAACCCCACTCAATCACGACACTTCCTCTAGAGGCCAACCTTTGTAACTCCGTCCCCCCTTGACTCACCGGAGAAAGTGACGTTGGGTTTGGAGCACTCTGCTGTCGCGGCGTTGCATCCCATAATCTTGCACTCTGTAACAGGAGCGCATGGAGCTACGTGTCATGACCGAGAGAGCCACACCACGTGTCTACGAGATGACAGTGCATAAAGTGGGTTGGTGATCTCATCTGTGCGAATAATTGAGTTGTATTCGCTTGCTATTGTGAAGTTTCTCCAGGTACTCTGGTTTCCTTCCACGTGAAAAAAACACTCATTAAAGTGATTTCTGAACATCCTCAATGCAATCCCCTTGCTACTAAACCCTCAAAGCAAGGGAGCAATATTGGACACACTTTTGGTGTCTCTCCCACCCCTTTAAGCATTATAGATATGATCGCTCCTGGATTTCCAAATATTTTGGCGTTTCCACTGCGAGCTAAGAATGCTAAATATGCCTTAGTTGGTCTCATTGAGAATTTGAATATTCAAGTTAATCCTAACAATCCAAATATGCTTAAGTGTATATACATCACTTTTGAGTATTCAGCATTTGGGATGGAATGCTAAGACATCCTTAGTTTCGCATTATAATACTTGTGCTTTTACAAAACCCAAGTCAGGCTTTAGTTTACTTACATGAATTTAGAAATTGACAATACATTGTTTGGTTATTTGTTGATTTGGGATATTTGAGTTTACACTAAATATGAAAAATAACTAATGAAGGAATTGGTGAATGAGCTCGTGAATTAATGAGTGATGAAGCGAATCTACGCAAGAGGGAATTAATACATATTTCGAGTAATGTTTGAATAGGAGAAAAAAAATGTCTGTGAGAGAATGCAACGAATGTACATGGTGAATGCGAGAACGTGTAAATTAAAGAATTGGTGAATGATTAAATAGACAATTAGTGAGAGTCTTAACGAACAAATGAATGAATGGTGGAAGGATGTAATGTTTTAGTGAATAAGCTTACCGTGAATTTCATTCAATGTGAATCCACATTTTGCCTTCATGATGTCATCTGGAGGTCGCTCTGGTCGCACTGTATACAATAATAATTATGGTATGATTAATATAACCATAAACTATCAGTCTTGCTACCACGCTCTGCAATTGTACATTCACCACAACAAATAGGCGATTAATGGCATGCCATTCCTCCTCTTTCCCTTTGACATATGCCCAACCATTAACTCTTGTATTCACTCAGAATATAGTATTGTTTTGGAGGTAGCGAGGTAGTGCTCGCTGAACTGTTATTTTTATTCGAAGATTTTGCCCGTTCTCCATGTCAGATCACGCCATCTCAAAAAAAAAAATCACGAATTTTTAAAAGGGGAGCTTTTCTGCAAATTAGTCAGGTATTGCTCATCCTCGTATTACCGTAATTTGGGTTCTCAAGATGTAAGCGAAATGATGGGAATAGATTTAAATGAACAAATAACATTAAAGTACAAGGCATAAAGTGAGAGAATAAATGAGTACAGTGACACTGCAAGGTAAGGTGATCAGAGCGCTCGACTCACAATTAGAAGTTTGTGATTTTAATTCCGGTGTGAGATAGCGGTCCATCAACTTACTGGGGTCAGTAACATAAGTACCACCTTATGGGAGGTCTGTATTTTACAAAAACGTGGAATTTACACCACTGCTTGCATAGAAAGAGGTGACATTTGCATTATTTGCGCAACAAAATACATTTGTAAATGTTTTACTCACAATCCATGGACATAGTGCCTAAAGCACCTCCGATTAGCATGGTTGGCTCCATACAGTGCTAAATAAGTTCGACATATATACATGCATAGGCTTGTAATGATACCTCGAATTAATCGATTAAATGGATGGTTATGCTTATGATACATGAAAAAAAATATTTATTGTAAGAATTAATTATTTGTCATTGATGTGAATTACATGCCAACGATATATCAAAACTGTAAAAACCGCAATTAAGACTGAAAATAACAAGAAACAATACAAATGAAATAAAAAAAATTACACAACGATTTTCAATTATGAATTATAATATTAAAGAGCAATCCACACCGATTACAATTTTGATTGTTCTCCAAGATACCGGTGTGATGAAGCAAATATAAATTGGCACATTAGTTCAGGAGACAACTTTACTTATTTGGCTGGGTCGAGCGGAGGAGGGTGTACGACACACAATGGCATTTTACTCACGCAATCTGACCAAAATATCAATATATTCATTGCCTACGCAAGTTTGTATAAACTTTTGTTGCTATTCGGGTCTGATTCTAAAAGCAAGAGTTGATCAAAACTGGGAGACACAAAGCAGGGAGAAAAAGCTTCCAAAAATTCAAACGCATTTCCCCATTGTCTTCCATATTACATAATGTATATGTATAATCTTCCCGGACTGGTATACATAGCGACAATGGAGACCGAGTGATATACGTTCTAAAAATGTTTTTTTTTAAGGGACTAAACATATTATTTCTCACAAATGAAGTCAGGATTATTTGAAAAATCCCCAAAACTATGGAAGAGAGGTTTCACTCATAGGGCATGGTCAGCTTAAAGGTCTACATTGCGTCAAGGCTCGTGGTAAACACTTACAATAAATTACCATCAAACGAAAGAAAAAATAACACTATCATCGTGGGACCTCCTTTGCCAGTACCAAAATATGAGACTCGAAGCTGTCTCTGGTGTGGACCAATCAGTTTCAAAGACAATGCATATATTATCAGAGTATTTTTTTTTGCATTCTGACCACAAGTATTGTGGTTAATGCAGACATGATTCCTTGTTAAAGGTTTCAGTTTGGTGTTTTAACAACTTAACACCTCTTTTGTTGCCAGAAAAAAGGGGAAAATTCTATTCTCATCACTATCAGTGAAGAAAGTATTTGCCACCAGTGGAGTGTGACGCTAAAGCCGATAAAAAGCGAGCAAATCCCACCACTGGTTCAGAGTACATATTTATATACATGTATATAAATATACATGTATATAAATATACATGTATATAAATATGCATGTATATAAATATGCATTAACACCAGCACATAGAGATCCACAACGGACAAGCAAGGCATTGATATTTTTAAGACTGAATCGACCTAGGGGAGGGCCTCCCTGGTGTGGTGTGTGTACGCACGTGTCCTCTTGGGCTGTGCGACGCTGCTGTTGGTTTTGCCCACGTTGGCGACGACGCTGGTCAGGGTGGACATGAGAGAGAGGAGCAAGGCGATCCTAGCGAGGAGATGCATGGTCCCTCTGTGAACAAGACACGGGGAGACACAGAGATACACTAAGATACACAGGGAGATAAGCGGAAACTATAGTGATACAGCGAGAGAGGAAAGACACAAGGATACATGTGTGAAGAGACAAAGAGACGCAGGGGGTGGCAGACGCACGTGGAGACACAGTGATAGGAGACCTATAATACACGGGGAGACAGGAGAGACAACGATGCATGTAAACCACGGGCAGAATTAAGGGGACATCGAGAAATACGGGAAGGCATGTGGAGACATGGAAAGACGAGGATGCATCATAGTCAGCATCAAGATAATTTTGCCACAAAGATGCATGACCCCTCTGTGAATGGGACACGAGGAGAGTGAAGAGACGGGAAAACAAAGGGAAACACTCACGCTGATGAGTTGAGTAGCGTCACGAGGATACACGACGTCTAAACGGGACTGCGTGAGACACCTTCTCATCTTCATTTAAATATCCCCGAATCCATTCCCAAAGGAAGTGTGGTCCACGTCTTGTTTTGCATCTGGTTTTCCTGGGGGGAGTTTTGGGAAACCTGACCCAATTCTTCACAAAACTTGATAATTTCCAGAAATTCCACTGGCTGAAAAATAAAAAAACATTTGAACATGCATATGAGCTGTTTATAATTGAATTGGATGCTCAAGTATTGTCACAGGACATCACTAGCACCATGAATAGGATTAGCAAAGTAGAAAGCCAGCAATCAGTTTCCACCCATATCAATTAAAGATAGCCCTATTCTGATGTGTTCAGTGTGTTTTTAGGTATTATAAACATGGTATGAGACACGAAGATCATGACTTTATCTCCCACCATTAAGAAGTTACATGTTTTGCATGGGGCCCATTTCGTTTTTTTGTTATTTCGGTCGTAAAAGATCCAAAATCGAACGTACCAAAAACATTTTTTTTAGTTCCAGCATACCAACATCCTTTGTAAAAAGTGGTTTAACAACTTTTCCTCAAAAATTCCTCCCACATTTACATTTATTGAGAATTGTCATAGTCTGCAAGGCTTCAAACACCAGATCAGGTGAGTACATCATCCATGTGCTTTTTCCCTATATATATTTCAAAATTACTTATGTTTCAACGAAATATCTCTCTCTCTGCTGTGGCTTCAATCTTAGACCTCTCTCCTGCCTCGCTCACCTGCATCTCTTTTATAAATTAACTTCTCTCCTGTTTTATACATCTCTATCGCTGTACTCACCTGATCTGCCCATATGTATAAGAAACTCAATATCATGTCAATATACAAAATTAATATACTCCAAATATGCACCTTTATCTATAAATACACGTAACTCCGAGGCATCATACCAAAACCCTTCAAAGTACTCTTCCAGGTTAATACAACACATGGCACTCCAATAACCTCCACCCTCCCCACTGCCGCACCACACATCGTCAAGTCTCTATCAGAAACAGAGGTTCCATCCTCTGGAATTCCTCTCTTTACACTGCAAAAATATCATCATCCCTCAATAACTTCAAGCACAGACTACGGATCAGCCTGATGAGCCTAACTCTTACATACACTCACACATACATATAAGCACATATGTGCACACACAAACATTTTTTTGTCAAACACTAAGTTGAACATGATTTGGAGCATTCGTGACTGCAGGAATTACTTTTCGGTTCTTTCGGTAAAGTCACGTAGAAAGAAAATAAATTAAATAATAGAATACGACGTTTCGATTGCAACACAAGCAATCATCAGGTACGAATGAATGAATGTTGACTGTTATGTTAGCCGACTCTCTGTGTTGTATTGCATTATATTTCTAAGTTTACTAGGTTTGTTTTAACTTTAATTCATTCCTGATTATGATTGCTTGTGTTGCAATCGAAACGTCGTATTCTATTATTTAATTTGTTTGCTTTCTACGTGACTTTACCGAAAGAACCAAAAAGTAAGTTTAACATGTTTAATTGTAATTAGTATGCTTTGTTTAATTGATTAAACAATCTGTTTTGCATACAGATTGTTCTTTTTTTGGTGTTTTTTCGTATAAGCCCTCTTGGGTTTCCAACCTCCCCTGCACACCTTTTTTTATTGACACATTGTCTTTCAATTATCTTTTTTGTGCGAATAATAAAATCGACAATCAAATCAATCGCTACTGAATATCTCTGCTATCTCATATCACTTGTGCATGCATCTTTTTTTTTATTGAACGTGTCTCTTCTATCAGCTGTTGTTTCTATCTATTATTACTGTACTAGCCTTTTGCCCGTCCTAGGACGGAATCTGTAATATATTTACGAAGAAATTGAGCAGAGTATAATTGTATCTTGTGTAAATTTAATGGCAGTGAATCTTGCACAGAACGATGTCATCAAACACTTCACTCAATTTCACTGTAGTATTGTATTAATGGCAGTGATGCTTGCACAAAACGATGTCATCAAACACTTCACTGAATTTCACTGTAGTATTGTATTAATGGCAGTGATGCTTGCACAAAACGATGTCATCAAACACTTCACTGAAATGCACTGTAGTATTGTATTAATGGCAGTGATGCTTGCACAAAACGATGTCATCAAACACTTCACTGAATTTCACTGTAGTACTGTATTAATGGCAGTGAATCTTGCACAAAACGATGTCATCAAACACTTCACTGAATTTCACTGTAGTATTGTATTCATGGCCGTGATGCTTGCACAAACGAAGTCATAAGACGCCTCACTTCATGTCACTGTAACACTGTATTTAACTGACCTTCAATAAGCCTTTTGGCCGTCCTAGAACAGAAGCTGTAATATTAAGGATGTACATTTACGTCTTCCTGTGATTGTAATTTTTTTATAGGAATTGTTGCAATGAAATAAAATTTTCTTAACTTAAAATGAAACCTCGGTATACGATATTTTGCGTGAATCTCTTGTACTGTATTAATGGCAGTGATTTTTGCACGAAACTACGTCATAAAACACCTCACTTCATGTCACTGTAGCACTGCATTTAACTCGCCTTCAATTAGTTCAAATTCACTGCTCTGATACTTTATTTTCTTCTGCTTTCGTTCGCCAGGGTTGTAATCAATTTGAATTGGATACAATGTCTGGATAATCACGGAGAAATGTATATATATATCTCCATATATATATCTCCATATATATAAAAGGCAAAGTTGTGAATATGTGTGTCTGTTCAAAATATTTAGCGTACTTCCCGCAAACTTGAAATTTGCCATGTCGGTACTTTCCAGACTGTACACCATGCAAAAATAATAAAAATAGAGTTAAGTTTTTTTAGGGTGGGGGGGGAGAGCTCAACGCATATATTGTTTGCACAGCAAGTGAGCTGTGAGGTCAAATCTGTCACGGGACCCTCCCATGTGGAAGCGTAAAGCATTGTAGTGTAGTGGTTAGAGCACTGTGTCTGTGTGTCTGTGTGTGTGTCTGTCTGTGTCTGTGTGTGTGTCTGTGTCAGAGAATGAGGAGGCTTACCGCAGCCTTCGCTCAGAGTTTCGGAGAGCCATGAGGCGCTGCAAGGATGGATGGTGGTCGCGGGTTGCTGAGGAGATGGAGTCTGCCTCAGTGGCCCGTGATCACATATCTCTATTTAACTCCATCAAAAAAGTAACCTGCAGTGCAACACCTATTACCATCATTAAGGGAAAAAACGGTGATCCAATCTGCAACCCCCAGGAACAGGTTTTCAGATTTGCTGAGCATTTCTGTGAGGTCCTAGGGGAGGGGAAATCCCTCAGCCAGGAAAACATCGTGGCACAGTGAGGATGACCCTGCTGAGGCTGCAGTGCCTCAAATATTGGAAGAAGTCACCCCCTGTGAGTGGCTGGCTGAGGTGCCATCTGTTGAGGAAGTACTGAAGGCGATCCGAAATCTGAGACCAGGAAAGGCAGTGGGCAGAGATAATCTCCCAAGCGAAATGCTGAGGGAGGGTGGCGTTTGTGCAAGACTGCCATACATGACATCATAACAACAGTCTGGACCACTGGACAGGTTCCGCAGGATTGGAAGGATGCCCTGGTAGTCCCCCTCTTTAAGAAGGGGGACCGCAGACTGCAACAACTACAGGGGCATCTCACTCCTCAGTGTGCTGGGAAAGGTCCTGGCAAGGATTATTCAACATCGCCTTACCAGGCACGCTGACGAGAGGCTTGCGGAGGCCCAATGCGGTTTCAGGAAAGGGCGGTCCTGCACGGATACCATATTTTCTGTCCGTCTGCTACAGTAGAGGTGTAGGGAATTCCAGCAAGACCTACATCTCTGCTTTATTGACCTGGTCAAGGCCTATGATACCATCAGTAGGCCTGGGCTCTGGGTTGGAGGAGCGACGCTCACAACAACGAGCGGAGCGCCGGGTGGCTAAAGCACAGCAGGTTGGCACAGTAGGGGGCACAAGTGGTGCATCAGCCAGTCATCTCAGTCAGTCGACCCGTGGCACCTGGGTCTGCCCCGTGACCTCCTGCCAGTGAGCGTTCGACACTCCACGTGGCCTCAATGTGCACATGGCCTGGCACAAGCGTCGTGGTGATGTCACCGCCACTTAGTGGCGAATGGCGGTTGTTGTTGTTGTCTGTGTGTGTATCTGTGTGTCTGTCTGTGTGTGTGTATGTGTCTATGTGTGTGTTCGTGTGTGTGTGGAAGCCTAACGCATTGTAGTGTAGTGGTTAGCGCGCCGCGCTATGAACCCGGCGACCAGAGTTCGCTTCCCGCTCACGGCCACCACCGGTGACGATTATTTGAACCGACTCAGCCTTAAACGACTCAGCCTTAAACGAGTAACTGTTTTGGTATGAACATCGCCACTGGGGAGACAAAGGCGGTCGGGTGTGGTGAATCCAAGTCCCGGGCGAAGCCGGGTCGTACAGCTAGTCTTCTATATATATAAAAAAGGGGAATTTGTGAGTGTGTCTGTTCAAAATATTTAGCGTACTTCCAGACATGCAACAAACTTGAAATTTGCCATGTGGGTACTTTCCAGACTGTACACCATGCAAAAATTATAAAAATAGACTTTTGAATTTTTTTGGGGTGGGGGGGGGCGCAATAATGGATATATTTTGCACGGCAAGTGAGCTGTGACATCACATCTGTCATGTCACCCGCGCATGCGGCAGCGTCACGCAGTGTGCCTGCTGACGTCACGCAGTGTGCCTGCTGACGTCACGCATCCCCCCCCCCTACCTTCCGCGTAGGCCGTGTATTAATCCAAGACAAGAATCCAAGTCTCGGGCGAAGCCGGGTAGTAAAGCTCGTTTTATCATAATTGAGAAGCAAAAATTCGACTTACCTTTTGTTTCAAGCGCTGAAGAAATAAATAAAGACACGACATACACTTTGTTGCTGCGTAGAGTTATTTATTTGATTAACTTTCGGTAAAGAAACGTCAGATCTAAAGCGAATTTCCGTAAAAAAATGTCGGGGGGGGGGTCTTTTTTTGCAGTGACGTCACGTACGGATGTAGCTCTGTGCTGCGTATATTTATTTTTTACTGTCACTTTCTGTATAGAAACGTCATATTTAAATAGACTTTGCGAAAAAATATATATTTCCGCTCGACCTTCTTCCGCGTGAGTGTAAAAATGCACCCCGCTCATGATTATTTTATTATTAATGACGGAGGGGGGGGGTGCAGCATGTGGAGTGACGTCACGCACATTACACACATTTCTGGGCTATTATGGTAGTAATCTCTCTCCTATCTTAGATGTCGCCTTTTGGCGTCATCTGGTCGAGCACCAATTGGGTCGAGGCTCAAAAGAAAGCCGTCCCTTGGTGTGGACCAATCAGACTGCAGGTTTTGCGGTTAATGCAGACATGCATGAATCCTTGTAAAAAGGTTTCAGTTTTGTTGCCAGAAAAATGGGGAAAATCCCTATTATTATATTTTAGTACTGGAAAAATAGGTCTATTGAAACAAATAACAAGCCAAGGTGGCCAGTTCATGCCCCCAGAGGATGGGAGAGTGGGGGCTGTTACCACCACCGGCCCATTCATTGTCTGTGCACTGCTGGATAAAGGTCTCCCGGGTCATACAATACAATAGATTTTTATTTTACAAATATATTTGGCAGCAGTGATTTACTACCAGTCCACAGTTGTCTATCACGGCTTCAATGCTGCTGTCGGTATGTCACATTTGCTCAAATGTATTTGGATGGTGACCAAGGAGAAAACAACTACACTGCATAATACATACTGTTTACACGTTTTTGTGTGTCAATTCCCAACATGTCCACTCATTTCCTCTGTCAAGGTGAAAACTTCCAATTACAAAAAGAGTTGTTTTTCTTGGCAATGCTTGGATATTCCACTGATAAAAACAGGATTTTTGCAACTTAAAAAAGATATATTCTGCTCGTTTATATTTTTTACTTAGGGTTTTCCACAGGATGTTTTATATACACATTAGTCATAATCAATTCACTGGTTGGATAAAGAATTATGTTTGCAATATTTTTCTGCAGCTTAAGCTATACTTATGTAGGGGACTGTATATCAGTTATGGTTGGGATACACTGGTTGAGCACAGTGGACACGTAGGCGTGGGAAACTGCAGGAGAATATTCATTAAATATGCACACGTTGAGTCAATTAGGAGCAGGTGGTAACATCCAAAGTTACGAACAAGCTTCCATGAGATAATTATTTTTTTACACATCGACTTGCAAATGCGAACTCGCACTTGCGAACTGAACCGCATAATATATTTTGTTTCACAGAGCGATCCTCTGCGAGATGTAAAGAGACAGCCTCCCGCTGGGTGTGAGCGTGTGTATATTGTTGTGCGTTCGCGCACGTGTGTCTGTGTGAAAGTGCCGGACGGGCAACTCTATCGTGGACAGTACTGTGGGGGGAGGTCCAATTCCGATTGGCTCCTCCCCTCATGGCGTCTGTGACCACCACAGTGGCTAAACGGGGTCTCTGGACGGGTGCGAGGGGCTGGTAACCCCTCCACCTTCAAAATTTTACCAATAAACCACGTATAAAATATCTAACTAATAAGCTTCTGCCGGAGGCCCCGGGAGGACAGGCGTCTATGATGTCTCCTGGCCAAACCCCAATTGGCAGAGCCAGGAGATTGAATCTCTACCCTCGGGGCTCCTCCGGAAACAACGAAAAGCCACTACATGTGGCCGCGTGGAATGTTCGAACGCTCACTGCGAAGGAGAGGCTGCCACTCCTCTGTCAGGAGCTGGACCGGTACCGCCTGGATCTCTGTGGCATTCAGGAGGTCCGGTGGACCAGTTCTGGCCCCTGCCATTATGAGGGGTGGACAGTCCTCTACTCGGGGCAGCAGACTGTCAAACAACAGGGTGTGGCTCTTCTTATGAGCAAAAGAATGAAGGGGGCGTGGGAGCGTGGCGGTGAGGTGTGGGAAGCTGTAAGCCCCAGGCTACTTTGGGCTCGCCTTCCCATCAATCGGAGGCGAGGAGTGGTGGTCGTGGTTACTTATGCCCCCACCGAAGACGAACATCTGTGGAGGGATGCAGGCAAAGCCGATGAGTCAGATGCCTTCTATGACCTCCTGTCACAGGTGCTGGCTAAAGTGGCACATCGGGATAGAGTCATCTTGTTGGGTAACTTCAATGCCCGAGTGGGTCATGATGCTGGCACCTGGTCTGGAGTGATTGGAGGGCATGGGCCAGATCAGCTCAATAACAACGGTAGGAGGCTGCTAAATTTTTGTGCAGCCCATGGGCTTGTAATTCCCAACACTGTGTTCCGGCATCGGCGCATCCACACAACATCATGGATGCATGCCGGGTCCAAGCAAGAACATCTGCTGGACTACATAGTGACGGACCAGCGGATGCGAGCCCATGTCCTTGACACCAGGACCTACCGTGGAGCTGATCTGCCCTCTGACCATCGACTTGTCATCTGTAAGATGTGCCTGCCATTCTACCGCTCCGGTGGTGGGTGTACACCCAGGACCCCATTCCAACCTAAAGTGGTCTGGTCTCAGTTATCTGATGAAAGTTGTAAGCGAGAATTCCATCATCGCCTGCGGCTGGGGTTGGCATCGTCCCCCACTCCTCCGGATGTCGAGAGTAAATGGGCGAGGTTTAGGACTGTCTCTTATGCAGCTGCATTGGTTGCTATGGGTTTGCGGTCCAGACCTCCCTAGAGACCCTGGCTGACAGAGGAGGTGTTCAGGATAGTTGAGAAAAAGCGACAGGCCCACTGTCATCGGCTACAGAATCCCACGTCAGAGAATGAGGAGGCTTACCGCAGCCTTCGCGCAGAGGTTCGGAGAGCCGTGAGGCGCTTCAAGGATGGGTGGTGATCGCGGGTTGCTGAGGAGATGGAGTCTGCCTCAGTGGCCCGCGATCACAAATCTCTATTTAACTCCATCAAAAAAGTAACCTGCAGCTCCACACCTATTACCATCATTAGGGGAAAAAACAGGAACAGGTTTTCAGATTTGCTGAGCATTTCTGTAAGGTCCTGGGGGAGGGAAAATCCCTCAGCCAGGAAAACATCATGGCACAAAGTGAGGATGACCCTGCTGAGGCTGCAGTGCCTCAAATATTGGAAGAAGTCACCCCCTGTGAGTGGCTGGCTCAGGTGCCATCTGTTGAGGAAGTACTGAAGGCGATTCGGAGTCTGAGACCAGGAAAGGCACTGGGCAGAGATGATCTCCCAAGCGAAATGCTGAGGGATGGTGGCGTTAGTGCACAGACTGCCCTATATGACATCATAACAGTCTGGACCACTGGACGGGTTCCGCAGGATTGGAAGGATTCCCTGGTGGTCTCCCTCTCTAAGAAGGGGGACCGCACAGACTGTAACAACTACAGGGGCATCTCACTCCTCAGTGTTCCGGGAAAGGTCCTGGCAAGGATTATTCGACTTTGCCTTGCCAGGCACGCTGAGGAGAGGCTTGCGGAGCCCCAATGCGATTTCAGGAAAGGGCGGTCCTGCACAGATGCCATATTTTCTGTCTGTCTGCTACAGCAGAGGTGTAGGCAATTCCAGCAAGACCTACATCTCTGCTTTATTGACCTGGTCAAGGCCTATGATACCATCAGTAGGCCTGGGCTTTGGGTTGTTCTTCGTGCTTTTGGAGTACCTGACCCTCTGCTCACAATCATTAAGGACCTTCATGATGGTGAGCGGGCCCGGGTAAAACTACGTGGCCGGGAGTCAGAGCCATTCCCTGTACACCTTGGGGTGCGACAGGGATGTCCTCTGGCTCCCACATTATTTAACATCTATTTTGACCACGTAGTTCGTGAAGCCTTCAATAGCTTTACCGGGGGAATCTCGATATGGTACAGATATAATGGGAGGCTGATCGATGCCCGGGTGCGGTCAAGGGATGGCTCCCTATTGCTCAACCACGTTATGTATGCCGATGATTTGGTAATAGCTGCTCATTCAGAGGAGGAGTTGGAGACGCTGCTGCTGAGACTGGAGCGTGCCACTAAGAGATGGGGCCTTACCATCAGCCCCACCAAAACTAAGCACCTGCCTGGGTATTTTGTACCATCAGACACTCCACCCCCACAACTCCCAATCGGTGATGGGGCAGTTGTGGAGAGAGTGGAGAGTTTCTCATACCTGGGCAGTGTGCTTATGACCGGCACCAGTTTAACAGCAGAGGTCTCACGCCGAATCAGTCGAGCGGCAATATCTTTTCATCGGTTGCGTAACGCTGTGTGGAAGCTACCTGGTCTGTCGCTCCGCACTAAGCTTCAGGTCTTCTCGGCCACGGTCATTCCCTTCTCTATGCTTGCGAAACGTGGACCCCCCTAATGGAACATCTTCCCCGGTTAGAAACATTTAGGCTGGCCTGCCTACGATCCATCTTGGGTTTTTACCAGGCTGGATTGTGTGAAGAGCTCACAAATCCTCGAAAGATCTGGGCACGGTCCCATCGGTGAGCTCCGGCAGGCAAGGCTGCGTTGGCTGGGTCATGTAGCCCGCATGCCCAGCCACCGCATGCTGAAACAGCTTTTGTTCGGCCGGATCGAGGGGGCTAAACGGGCGCGGCACGGGCTAGAGAAGAGATGGAGTGATGTGGTACAGGATGACGTGGAGCTGAGTGGACTTGCCGATGACTGGTACCAGCTCGTGAAGGACGCTACTGGGCAGTTGGAGGCAGTCGCCCTCCAACAACAACGGAGGACGGAGGAGCGACGCTCACAACAATGAGCGGAGCGCCGGGTGGCTAAAGCACAGCAGGTTGGCACAGTAAGGGACACAGGTGGTGCATCAGCCAGTCATCTCAGTCAGTCGACCCGTGACACCTGCGTCTGCCAGCGGGCGTTCGACACTTTACATGGCCTCAAGGTGCACATGGCCTGGCACAAGCGTCGTGGTGACGTCACCGCCACTTAGTGGCGAATGGCGGTTGTTGTTGTGTGTGAAAGTGAGTGTGTGTGTGTGTGAAAGTGAGTGTGTGTATGACAGTATGAACCTGGCGACCCGGGTTCGATTCCGGCTCATGGCCAACACCAGTGACGATTATCTGAACCGGTTCCGGGCCTACCCTAGGTCGACTCAGCCTCAAATGAGTACCTGGTGCGGTGTGTAAACATTGCCACTAGGGAGACAAAGGCGATCGGGTGTGGTGTTGGCCACCCACCCCCTCGTGTACCGTTCCGGCCTTCAGAGGTGCTCGCTAACAGCACTTGCCCCTACAGTCTATTAAGGCTATATGGGGGATCTTTGTGTGTGCGCGTGGGGAGCGGTAGTGTAGCGGTTAGCGCGCTGCGCTATGAACCCGGCGACCCCGGTTCGATTCCCGCTCACGGCCAACACCAGTGACGATTATCTGAACCGGTCCTGGGCCTCCCCTAGGTCGACTCAGCCTCAAATGAGTATCTGGGGAGACAAAGGCGGTCGGGCGTGGTGCTGGCCACCCACCCCCTCGTGTGCCGTTCCGGCCTTCATAAGTGCTCGCTAACAGCACTTGCCCCTACAGTCTGTTAAGGCTATATGGGGGATCTTTGTCTTTGATCTTTGTGTGTAATTGTGAGGACTCATTATGCCCCTTCCAACAAGCAAGCCAGCATCAGAATTATTTTCAATTAATGTTACTTTCTTTAATGTTTATTTACGATACAATATTTATTAGAGACGCGTTTAGAGTATTTGTCTGCTGTAAATTTCCACATCATAAGCCACTTCGTAAAGAAGTCATTTGTGGCCAGGTCACTTCTGAATCAGAGCTATATAGCTCAGTGTTCCTTCCCTGGTAAAAAAAATAGTTATTTAATACAATTTTCTCTATTGTATGCATTCTTATTACAGTATTACATGCAAATGTACAATATTTCCTCTTATTTATGAGTTTAATAATGGTTCCCTTTTTTGTTGAAGTGTAACACATCTTATAACGCTGACCGTATGTTCATTTAATTACCGTACAGTTTTGTGTTCCGACCTAGCAAGCGTTTGACTCAAGCTATGTTTCAGAGATGTCCAGTATTTCACAGATGTCTAGACTGACAAATGGGGTCTCAGGGAAAGAACCCGTTCATAACTCGAGGACTGCCCGATACATATGCTTCTAATTTATGAGATATTTCCATATTTATATAATGCATCCGCCTCAAGGAAGGCCCCAAGTGTTACAAGAAGGATGTGTAGACAATGACCGGACGATGGCAATTCATTTCGCCTCGTTGGCACAATCTCTGTTTTCACTTATTTCTGCTGCTGAGAGGAGTGGTGACTGTGGAGCAGGAATAGTCGGGGTTCTTGCCCGGGTTCTGGGTTCCTTTCCCATCCCGTTGTGCTCACGATCCCTATGCTTGCACGCTTATCCTTATCGGAGCTGGGCTGAAGTCTTATTTTGGCAACTGTTATTCTCATCACCATAATTAAACATTCTGTTCGTAGACAGGTTAGAAGTACAATGATCACCTCCATGTTGAAGTATATTTCGCGGCTCTGTTCCATATGTCATTCCTTGTTAAACATCAACTCGCGTCATGCTTTTCCTTCCTCTTGTTTTTTTTCTATGAGAATATTCCCTCAATCACTTGCTTCATCAAGATGTTCCATCTATTACCTGCCAAATCCTGATTGTCTTGCTCTTTCTCATTGATTGAATGAGTTCACGTTTTTATTCTATCTGACCCAGCGCATCTTTGTTTTTTATGCCCAGCTTATTTTTAGAATTCTTCAAATTCACATTTAAAACCTTCCAATCTCTGTCTTTTGTATTGGTCCACGTCTTTCAGGCACACATTGCCACACTCTTGAAGCAGTTTTTTTTAAATTATTATTTTCTTACATTTTCAATCAAAGAGTTTTGTTAGATATTCTTTAGGTATTTTGGTAAAGCCACGTATATAGAAAAATAATAATAAAAAAATAAAAATATCACGACGTTTCGATCGCAACACAAGCAATCGTCATCAGGTGAAAAAAAATAGCAGGAGAGCTGCTGAGGCAGGAAAAAAAAATAGCGGGAGAGCTGCTGAGGCAGGATGTTATATAGGTTTGAGATGGGTGTAGCCCAAGGGTAGGTGGGCGGGGCTTGAGATGGGTGTAGCCCAAGGGTAAGTGGGCGGGGCTAGAGATGGGTGTGGCCCCAGGGTCATAAGCGAAGTGGGCGGGGCTAGAGATGACATTTGCATGTAAATGTAAGGTCGGAGAGCTGGACTTCCTCCACGACGACGAAGCTGTGGAGGTGGCCATTGTGAAAGATTAGCATGGCAAGGTAAGAAAAACGAACAACACAAAAACCACCACCACATCGAGGAAAACGAGCAACGGTGGCTGTGTTAGTCAGACATTTAGCCTGTTAATGTAAAGACATTTAACGTGGTAGAATAGCATGTCAATGTAAGAAAAAACGAGAGCCACTGCCACATCGAGGAAAACGAGCAACGTTGGCTGTGTTAGTGAGACATTAAGCCTGTTAATGTAAAGACATTTAACCTGGTAATGTAACTCAGAGAGTCGAAAATACCTGCTAACATCGACAGGTAAGATGGAAACATCACAGCCAGTTATGAATTAAACTGGTTAATAACGTCATACCAATGATTGATCAGTTTGTACCCATCTTCTTGGTTGAAATTGTATCTGTGTCTATATATCTGGATGGCTTCATGAACGAATCTTTGCTGATAGCCAGTGGGTTTGCAGAGTACTTTCATCTTGGAAAAATCTATTTCGTGTGTGCCCACAGCGTTACAATAATTATCAGCCACGGCTGAGGTATTGGTCCTACCGTGTTTCATATCTGCCTTATGATCCCGAATATGGTCTGAGACATGTCGCTTACTTTCCACAATGTAACTACTGCCGCAGACAGCTTAGTTTGTAGACTCCGGGGTATTGCATGTCAGGGATCACATCCTTCACAGATGGGATCAGATCACGCATGTTATGTACTGTGTTGAATAGAACCTGGATCTTGTATTTCCTCATAATTTTTGTTAGAACCACCTTTATCTTTCTGAAGGCTTCCTTGGTCAATCCAATTCTGGTTCTGATTTTTTTTAGAACATCGTCTATCAGAAATGTTAATTTTCATTCCAAAATCTTCTGCTGTTTCATTTAACTTCATAACGAAAACTTGTCACCCTTTTGTATTTGCCAATCACGTGACATTCATCCCGGTCATGTGATTAAGCTAACGTGAGTCCACAGACAAGACAGACCTGGAGACTGTCAATGGCTACATAGGCATGGCTACATGTTGTTGTTGAACATTTTGTCTACAGGTAGCGCTTTGTTGCCTAGAGGTAGTGGTGAGTGGTTTAGAGGTAGTGCTGGGAGATCTAGTGGTAGGGCTAGATAGACTACAGGCAGTGCTGGATAGTCTAGACTGGAGGTAGCGGCCGGATTATCTAGAGGTATCGCTGGGCGGTCTTGAGGTGAACTGGGTAGTCTAGAATAGAGTTGGTAAACGAAAACCGGTAAACATTTTCAGAATATTTTCCCCATTCAGAATGTATGGAAGCAGTAAACGTTTTGATTGCACCAATTTCCCTCAGTTAAAAGGTGAATGTGTAACAAGTGCAAAGGGAGGCTTTGAGCGTATTTGGTCTAATCTTCCACGCCACTAAAGAGGTGAGCATACCCGCATTTAATTCTAGTACACATGACCTCTTTTGTACTCATTTATATTGCTGGGAGGCGGAGGGGGGGTTACAAAACTTGGCTATTTATTCAGCTGCTGTGCCACGCCTGGAGAGTAAATCTAACTGGCGAACTTTGGATTGCAAGCCAAGTGCACTCTTCTGCCATGGCAGCTCCCTTCGTTGCTCAGTTAAAACAGTAAAAAATACAGATTTGTTACTGCACAGGCCTATATGTGCAGAAATCCGTTTTTTATCGCATTGTCTATTTTCATCGGGTTACCGGTTATGAAAAAACAAAGATTATAACTACCCTAGTCAAATGCAAAGCCACCAATGACCCCATTAATTATCCTCGTCTCTCTGGCGTGGCACCAGCATTGTTATTTCCTTCTGGATACGTGACGCGCATTGTTTCTGAGAATAGAATGTGGTGTTGCTAAGAATATTGATCGTCGCGGAGAGTTCACCACTTCCTCATCAATCACCACATGTCCTACTATGTCCCGAGTGCCTTGTGTCTATGCATACAGTAAATCTTTAACACGGTTTTTCTTTTAATGCACGCTTTTCTCTTAATGCACACTGCGCCCACTATAACGTGAGTCTAGCGCATGACGGGGCTACTTTTCTGTGTGGCGTGGGTGTTGGCAGTGATGTTCGGTGATGCTGCGAGCTGATACACTAAACCCTCCCTATGCGTGAGTTCTAGATTCGCGAGTTTTCACATATTCGCGAGTTACTAAATGTATACTAATTCCCTATTCGCAACCTGACAATGTATACTCATTTCCTATTCGCAACCTCCAAGTATTCCTCCATCTCATAGTAATCCTGCTGTGAACGCGCTATTGCGCATTTTTACTTTACACATATGTAGTGTAATAGCGCCGGCTGGTGACCAGCAGCGGCCACTGTGGTGTACAAACAGTACATATGCCAGTGAGCATATACACAGGTATGTCGGCAGTGCAGAAGAACTGGGGCAAGGGTCATGGAGGGCCCCATCTGAAAGCCCCTGGAACCTGCTAGTGGGTTCGAGAAGGGAGGCGCAGCCAGGGCAGAGCCAGGCCATGCTGGTAGCATAAAATAGTTTTTTGGTTTGGCCATGTTTTTGTTTATTGTAGTACGGAGTTAGACTGATGGCCTTAATCTAAGTTTTATTGTTGTTGTTGTTTGACTTGCATCCCACTGGGATTTTTGCACACAGCGTTGGTGTACGGTGCTATTTCAGGAATATTTTGATGTTTTTTTCCTGGATTTTCTGCTTGCACATGTACAAAGTCACTTTAAGATGTTTTCTTGTTCATGGTTTTGTTTGTTTGTTTGTTGCAGTTGCACCCGATTCAAGAGCCGAATGGCTCACAGGGCTATACCAAATAAATGAAACTATGAAACTATGAAGAGGCCGAGAGCAGGAGCTCAAGGCTGCCGGTTTTGGAATTGGATTGTCTCGTCGTTGTTGTCGTCTTGTCGCCATCGTCACTGCCATCTTTGCTCGACATTGCGCTGCTAGATAGCCTGGTAACTGTCTCAGCGCCGCTGATGCTAGACAGCTAGTGTAGTGTCATAGGCTAGCGAGTACAGAGTGTGTGCAGGCGAGATCGTGTGTGTACATAAAAGGTGCCTCTACAAATATCGTCTCCGAAGTCACTACACTAAACATACATACAGTCGACTCATTTATACATTTTGGTATAAACGAGTTGACTGTGAGGGCCATTATAAAGAACTCAAATACAATCGGAGAAAGTGTTGCGGATTGTGCTCCCCAGGGTGCAAATATGATAACGACTTTTCAATGTTATCAAACACCTGCTTTGCCGAGTCAACCTCCCGAATTCCTCACCATCACCACCAGCTCCATTATCGCCACATCACCATAAAAATTAATTTAAAAAACACATTGTTCTTTATAATGTATTTATTGTAGTCAATGTTGGTAAACATTTGCCTTTTCTCCCCTATGTTCACTTGTACCAGGAACGTAACTCCATTTTTCTCATTGGAACAAGGTTTCTGCATTCATAGAGGTTTTTGGGTTAGATCTCGTAAATTTACGCGATATATGATAGATGTTTTTGGGTTAGATCGCATAAATTTACACGAAATATGACGAGAAATGTATGCGATCTAACCCAAAAACCTCTTATGGATAATATTGGTTACAAAAGCCTACGTGTTAAACTGTTTCTGCATTCGTCAATTTTGCTTTCGTGAACGTTTTCAAGAATGTAACCCTCATGAATAGAGAGTGTTCACTGTACTGCATGTGTGCTATGATACATGGCGTACCTTCCTCTTCCTCAATATTTGTTCTAGCATCGTTGCGCGCATATATTTTTTTCTCGACAGATTTCTCACGTACTTTATATTTAAATAACTTACTGTCACACCGAATTTTAAAAAGAAACATATAAAAGTGTACTTTCAAATAAAACTACAATAAAATGACAGGTTCAAACGGCACCCCTACCTTTGCCATAATTCCTTATGGGAAAATTACTCCCGTTAAACGCTAATTCATTCAATTGCTCTCGAACCCATTCAGAGCACGTAAGGTGCAAAATGCTATCCGCAGGTGCAAACACCTTGGCGGGCTCAGCATCCTCGAACGCCGGCATGACAGTAGCTGAACTCGTCGTCGGAGGTTTACAATAGCCCGCACCAGACGAACATGCACATCTAACGATTGAGGCAACAGGGAAAAACACAGCGTTGCAATGCCAAGCCCCTTTTCGATATATCACACGGAACGAGTATTCCTGCAAAATTTGAAGCCAACGCGAAAGTTGGCCAGAAGGTTGATCAACCTTCAAGGAGTACTGAAGGGCCGCGTGATCCGTGTGGACAATTCATTCTCAGCCATGGAGGTAAGGCCTGTACTGTTGAACGGAATAAACCATGACCAACAGCTTTCTGTAACACAATAACGCCGTTCTGCGGGGGACAGGACGCGGCTACCATACGCGACTACTTTTTCCACCCGTTCTTAACTTGGGACAGGACAGTGCCTATGCCTGTATCGCTAGTGTCTGTGTCAAGAATAGATGGCAGGGAGAAATCAGGGTACTTGAGTGTGGGTGCATTGGACAACCGCTCACGGAGGGCTAAAAATGCAGCCTCTTCTTCCACTGCCCACTCGAACTTCTGTTTTTTAGCCGTCAAGGCGTGCAAGGGCTTAGCAACTGTGGTAATTTGCGGCACGAACCTGCGGTAGTATGACGCAAACCCGACGAACCTGCGCACATCTCCCACGGACTTGGGGGTCAGCTAATCACGCACACAAGCCGTTTTATCGGGATCCGTGGCTATGCCATTCACGCTAACAATATGACCCAAATAGCGCACATAATTCTGCAGCAAATGACATTTCACTGGTTTCAGTTTCAAATTGGCTGATCGCATTCGAACAAAAACATCGCAGCCGCTGGAGATGCTCGTCAAAAGTGTGGCTGAACACAATTATATCATCCAAATAAATGAGACACGATTCCCACCTGCAGGCCAATCAAAACGAGTTTCATAAGCCATTGAAAGGTGGCCAGAGCCGAATTCAAGCCCATCGGTAGACAATTAAATTGGAAGAGTCCCTGGGGTGTGTGGAACGCGGTTTTAGGCTTCGATGACTCATTAAGCTACCAAAACCCCGATGACAAGTCGAGCGTAGAAAAAAACGCACACTGGACAAAGCATCCAGAGAGTCGTCCATGTGCGGGAGCGGGTATGCATCAGCTACGGAAACCTTATTCAACTTACGGAAGTAAACGCAAAACCTAATACTTCCGTCCTTTTTCTTAACAAGCACGATTGATACTCCCATAGGGCTGGTAAATGGAGAAATAATATCGGCGGTCAACATCTCATCGACCGCCTGTTGCACACGTTCCTTTACTAGTGGACTCAATCGATACAAGTTTTGACGAATTGGGCCGGCCTCTCCCGTGTCAATACGATGTTGCAATAAGGATGTACGGTCAATATCAAATTCACTTTTGCTAAATACGTCAGAGAATTCACACAGCAGCGATCGCAATTCCCCTCGCTGCACTGAAGAAAACTTCGAATTCTCCTGACATAGTGCTTCTGCTCACATCCCATTCACAAATACAGTCTGTTCCACTGCACCAACCACACCACTGATCGCATCAACATTATTCTCACAAGATGCGGTCGTCGCGTGAGCCAATACTGTACCTGCCTGGACTGCAACCGTTCCTGGTCCCACATTAAGCACCTGTAAGAACGGCTTTTGTCGAGGCATAGGACCATCTGTGCGCCTACTAATGCCAATCCATGCGTTGTCGTATTAGACGGAGTCAGAAGAACGCCCGACTTCGGATAAACCTTTCCCAACTGCTTGCGATAGTGTAACAGTACAAGCATCTTCGAGCCCGGTGGAATCTCCACCGAGTCCCTAGCAAGGGCTTGGACCATGACACACGCTGCCGTACTCATATGCGGAGACGCCAACCCTGATCGACCAGGATCTTAACAGGCATTTTTCTTAGAAAATCAGTATCCAAAAGGCAGGGCACCGCCAGCGTCCTCGAGACTAGCACAGGCCTGACCACAGAAACTTCGCCAATTTTGATGCGGGTCTCCACTTGCCCAATGATACCCATGCTCCCACCGTTCGCCACGACACAAGCATTTACAACAGGTCACATTCTTCATTCAGACATCGGCAACAATTGAAAAATTACATAGGAAATAATGGTGGCCGAGGCTCCTGTGTCTACCAAGACAAGAACCTCAATTCCCTGAATAGAGCCAGATACCACCGAGGGACCCACAGCTGCCACGATCACTCGATGCGCCAATTTCCTCCACTGCATCCCCGAACTAGGCCACCCATACGTAACAAAATTCTGCTGCCCGGTGTTAATGTCATGCTGGGTGGAGATGACCCTCGAACCCTTAGATATCTGAGATTGCAATATGGGCTGGGTGTTTGATGTGTCTCGACTCACCTGTTGGGGTTGAGATGTAGTCATCGGTGGAGCTGTGTGCGCCGGAGTCGTGGTCGCAGTCCAAGGATGGTTCTGACATCCTTGCGCGAAGTGCCCCGGAAGCAGGTAAGCGAGGGCCTCTGCAGCATCCAATCTTCTTGCTCGTGCAGTCTCCAGCTCCTCTGACGCTACGCGGCATCCCCTCTTTTGACTCCACACCGGGAGTACAGCAGCGATATCCTCCTCCGAAGTCGCATCCTCAGCCGGCTGCAGCACGACGTTCCGTGGTGACCACCCCTTCGGCTCCCCATCTCGGCTGGGGTCCCCTGTCCATGTCGCCATTTGAGCCCTTCGATGCAAGTTCTTGTGGGCCTGAAGACACCTGGCGGCCCATTGGGACGTCTGTTCGTCTTCGTCACACACAGTTAATACATTTCCCATCTCTCGTGCCAGTCCCAACATCCTTTCCATGACGAGCGAGTCGAGGGCTTTTGGATCCACCCCGGGGTAAGCTGCTCCCGCCAACGCCAATTGCGCGCTGCGGTAGGCGAGAGGCGTCTCGGCCTCCCCTCGCTGAAGAAACTTCCTGCACGTGTCGGAAGGCGGCTCATACACGTCCGCCATCTCAGCATAAGCACCTTGAAGTGTAGCCTTCTTAGCAGCGGGAATAGCCCTGAAAACAGTAAGAACATCATCGTCCAAAACGGTCGGCAGAGCCATCAGCGCCTCATCTTCTGTCTAATGTACTGATCGGAAAGCCGCTTCAAATCGCCAAGTGAAGGCACTCCAATCGACTCCTGCCGCGACAAACTCTTTAACCTGATGTAATCTGCGAGCACGTTTGGTTCCTCTTTCGTCGTTTCTAGCGGCGAGCGCCGCTTGTTTCGTAAAATGGTGGACTCCGTCCTCGTCTCCCCCATGCCGCCCGTAATGGAGGCCTCCGGCTGCGCGTCCTCCACGCTACGTGTAATGGCGGCCATCGTGCTTGCGGACGTTCCTACCAGAACGTCGCTCCTTCCTGGCGATGTCAGTGCAGCGCGACCGGCTATCGTAGTCTCTGTCACGAGCATCACCAACTGCACGACAACCGCCCACAACAGGTCCAGCTGCACTGACACCATCTGCCAGCCGTCTTCGGGCAGCAGGTGCGAAGTAGCTGCTCCCGGTTCCACCGTCTCTGGCGCAGCCAACTCACTCTCCGCGGCTTCAATAACCGGGACCACGGTTCCCGGGGCTGGTAGGAAGTCTTGGGTCACGTTTTCATCATCGTCAGAAGACGCCACAGGTGGGTTTCGTTTCTTCTGATGCTTAGACATACTTCCTTCTTCGCTGTCTAGCACTAAGTTATTATTTCAACCACTTCTTACTCCAATGTAATGAGCGACTTCCATGACACATCGTGTAGAGGGTACGTCTTCTTTATTACTCACACTGGGCACAACACAGGCCAACACTTGTTCTTCCTCAAACTGAGTATAACTCTAGGTAATAACACCTCTACTGGCTACACACACAGCCGATCACTCAGCGTGGTCCCATTGCCCTCACTTGGCTACACCGCTGGCTGGCGGCGTAACGATGACGGCGATGGAAACCACGCAGCAGATCCACGTGGATGACGAAGAGAGATGTCGGTGAACAGCGACGCAGCCAGGACCCCACACACGAGCCCCGAGTCCACTCCCCCTTATATCCCCCCAGGCGTGGCTAGGCCCTGCCTCTGGCCACGCCCTCTCGTGGAACATTCAAGCAGGTTCCCGGAGTTACTAGGCTAACCCCACCTGTTACCTTTGCCGCAGATACACCTCCTTCTCTGATTGTTTGGTACTTAACCATGCCCGTACCTGTGATTCCCTTTCCGGCCAGCAGATGTCACCCTGTCATTACACATGTATGGAACATTTAAGGTGCATGTGCGTGCTCTGTCTGTGATTTCACACGATTGTCTGATTGTCAAAATATCCTCACAGTCCAAGTTTATCCTTTTAGAGGTGAGCCACCTCTACACATGCAGGGCACAGACGAAGATGCAGTGAATGAGTTTTAAGCCTAAATAAGTCACACATCATTGATTAAATTCAAGCAGTTTATAACCAGAACTGGATTGCATAACTCGGAAACTGCAGTGCATGACACAAATAGTGTTGTTAAATGCACCACCACCCGACACAGCCAATTAGTAAGAATTGTCATGTAAACAGAACATGCCAATTCCTTACTTGTACAACACACCGGTGTGTTGAAGAGCAAAGCCACAGCAACATTTACAATCTGAGTACGACGTTTTGCCAGTAATTACAACTAGCTTCATCAGGCGACAGCCAGATGTGTGGAGTAATCCTCCTGTTTTGTTCCTTAAATAGAGTAGATGATGACATCTCTTGTGAGCTCTTCTCGAGCGAAATGGGGGGGGGGGGGGTTATGAATGCATATAAATGACAATGGGTATCCATTTCCGGTTGGGTTATGTATATGGTAAGTAATGTACATTATGCATGTGCATTATGTACGCCCATTGTTTTAGTACCTCCTGTTGATTGTGTGTACTGAAATATCAGTACCTGTTATTGTCTGTTCAACGGTAATCCCCATTGAAGTATGGTGACCTGTATACAGTGAGGGAAAAAAGTATTTGATCCCCTGCTGATTTTGTACGTTTGCCCACTGACAAATAAATTATCAGTCTAGAATTTTAATGGTAGGTTTATTTGAACAGTGAGAGACAGAATAACAACAACAAAATCCAGAAAAACGCATGTCAAAAATGTTATAAATTGATTTGCATTTTAATGAGGGAAATAAGTATTTGACCCCCTCTCAATCAGAAATATTTCTGGCTCCCAGGTGTCTTTTATACAGGTAACGAGCTGAGATTAGGAGCACACTCTTAAAGGGAGTGCTCCTAATCTCAGCTTGTTACCTGTATAAAAGACACCTGTCCACAGAAGCAATCAATCAATCAGATTTCAAACTCTCCACCATGGCCAAGACCAAAGAGCTCTCCAAGGATATCAGGGACAAGATTGTAGACCTACACAAGGCTGGAATTGGCTATAAGACCATTGCCAAGCAGCTTCGTGAGAAGGTGACAACAGTTGGCGCGATTATTCGCAAATGGAAGAAACACAAAAGAACTGTCAATCTCCCTCGGCCTGGGGCTCCATGCAAGATCTCACCTCGTGGAGTTGCAATGATCATGAGAACGGTGAGGAATTAGCCCAGAACTTCACGTAATGATCTTGTCAATGATCTCAAGGCAGCTGGGACCATAGTCACCAAGAAAACAATTGATAACACACTACGCCGTGAAGGACTGAAATTCTGCAGCACCCGCAAGGTCCCCCTGCTCAAAAAAGCACATATACATGCCCGTCTGAAGTTTGCCAATGAACATCTGAATGATTCAGAGGACAACTGGGTGAAAGTGTTGTGGTAAGATGAGACCAAAATGGAGCTCTTTGGCATCAACTCAACTCGCCGTGTTTGGAGGAGGAGGAATGCTGCCTATGACCCCAAGAACACCATCCCATGGAGGTGGAAACATTATGCTTTTGGGGTGTTTTTCTGCTAAGGGGACAGGACAACTTCACTGCATCAAAGGGACGATGGACGGGGCCATGTACCGTCAAATCTTGGGTGAGAACCTCCTTCTCTCAGCCAGGGCATTGAAAATGGGTCGTGGATGGGTATTCCAGCATGACAATGACCCAAAACACACGGCCAAGGCAACAAAGGAGTGGCTCAAGAAGAAGCACATTAAGGTCCTGGAGTGGCCTAGCCAGTCTCCAGACCTTAATCCCATAGAAAATCTGTGGAGGGAGCTGAAGGTTCGAGTTGCCAAACGTCAGCCTCAAAACCTTAATTACTTGGAGAAGATCTGCAAAGAGGAGTGGGACAACATCCCTCCTGAGATGTGTGCAAACCTGGTGGCCAACTACAAGAAACGTCTTACCTCTGTGATTGCCAACAAGGGTTTTGCCACCAAGTACCAAGTCATGTTTTGCAGAGGGGTCAAATACTTATTTCCCTCATTAAAATGCAAATCAATTTATACATTTTTTGACATGCGTTTTTCTGGATTTTGTTGTTGTTATTCTGTCTCTCACTGTTCAAATAAACCTACCATTAAAATTATAGACTGATCATTTCTTTGTCAGTGGGCAAACATACAAAATCAGCAGGGGATCAAATTATTTTTCCCCTCACTGTAGGCATGCATTTAAAAATTTATTATTTGATGATTCGCTTCCAAGCAGCACTAAGTCTGTTGCTATCCGAACGGTAAAAAAAATGCTCTCAATTTCTATAGATTATCTAATTAGTCTTGACCAGTAGTAAATAGTTTTGCACAGAACTTCAACATTATCAAAATCAATGGAGTGTCCTTGTTGGCACGCATGTTCTGCAACTGCCGACAGTTGTATTTGGGAGTGTTTAATATTTATTTGGTGTTCTTTTAGTCTCGTGCTGATCATTCGTCCTATTTTCCCAACATAGCATTTGCCACAAGTGCAATTAATCCGGTACACACTTTCTGTTGATAGCTTCGGTAATACATCTTTTGATTTAAAGCTTTCGTGACTGCAGTAATTCATAATCTTAGTTCTTTCGGTAAAGTCACGTTGAAGGGAAACAACAAAATAATAAAAATATATATGAATACATCTTTTGTACAAGATATTAATTTATGTATTTTGTGTGCCGTGCCAAACCTGACTCGGATTTCTTGTTTATCCAAACATCTGGCTAGTGTATTCATTACTACCACAATGTGCGGTTTTTAATAGTTTTAATTACTTGGTCAGTTTCAAGGCTCGTGTTATTTAATTTGGTTTTGGCATTCAGTGCCCTGTTGATTTGCGCATCATTGTAACCATTCAATTGCAGTGCTTCTTTAACATACTTAATTTTAATTCTCAATCTATTACCATCTGACATTTTCTTAGCCCGATGTATGAGTGTCTTGATGAGAGAGAATTTCTGTGCGGGGTAATGGTGTGACTCTGCATTCAGATAGGCGTCAGTGTGCGTTTTCTTTCGGTAAACACTGTGTTATTTTATCATTTCGACCGTGCCCGAGCAGAATATCCAGAAATGGGAAAGTTCCGTCAGCTTCCACTTCCATTGTGAACTGGATAGACAGGTTTTGCGAGTTGAGATGATTTAGCAATTCGTCAAGTGTATATTTGCCGTGTGGCCAAACCACCGATGTGTCGTCGACACATCAACACCAAGTAGAGGGTTTAGTGTGCTTGAAGCTATTACTTTGGTTTCAACATCTTTCATGTACAAAACAGGAGTATTTTTCCACAAATCTGACTGTCGCCTGATGAAGCTAGTTGTAATAACTGGCAAAACGTCATACTCAGATTGTAAATGTTGTGGCTTTTCTCTCCCACACACCGGTGTGCTGTACTAGTCATGAATTGGCATTTTCTGTTGATGTGACAAACCTTACTAATTGGCTGTGTCGAGTGGTGGCGGGTTAAACGACACAACATTTATATATTTACGCGATCTAACCCCCCCAAAAAAAACATGCATTGTGGATGAGTTATTTCAAATTCTTAAGAATAAATTGCACTTATTAGGCACTATTCAGAGTTTATATCTGGCCTGCATTTGTGATTGACTAAGTTTTGAAAGTCCCTCTCGGACAATGGTTGCCGGTGAGTTTGTTTCCCTTCCTGTTTTGGTCCAGTTCATGTTTTGTTTCCTCTGCGGGATTTTTTTCTGAACCGGGTGAGGAAATGAAAATGAAAGAGAAAGCAGATTAAAATTGGGAAATTACAACAAAATCTGAGGAGGCGATATAGTCTTGGGAAAACGCGAGCATTTAAGTTAACACACAAAGACAATGCTCATCCGTGTACACTTGGCATACTAATGGGGGAAAGTGCTGTTAACAAAGACCTTATACAAACATTTACATCCTTAGATACACACGCAGACACGCTTTATGCACGCACACATGAGTAAAGGACAGGCCTAAACCTAACCCACCACCCAAATCCCCCCCCTCCCCAAAACCCAACGACACTACCACTCATTCGCTTCTTGAATGAATTTGATTCATAAAGTCTTTATAGCACGTCGGTGGTGTTAATCCCCCCCCCCCCACGCCGTAAGTGGAGTCAAGGCTTGTGTTTTTGGTTTCTCTATTTTTACATTTCTATTTCCATGTGACAGTCCAGGGATCACTACCGAATTTAATTAACGATTTAAGGGCTTTGAAATTGGATCTAGCAAATATTTCTCATTAATTACACTTTCTAAATATGGACAATCTGACATGTACATTTCCATTTGATTTCAGCCGTTTGCTCAGAGGGTAATAATATTATGTTTACCGGTCCCTTTCACAGTCTCGCATTGCCGCCGTTTAAATTCTAGGTACTGCAACCAGGCTTGATCTCCCATTTTTAAATTGTATTGGCCATATGTGAAACTGTTCTATAAGTAAACAGCACCGGGGCAATATGTTCAACCCAGTCATTATATTTATGATTCACCACATGAGATAACATTGTCCAACAAAGTCTCTCAACCATACCATCTGTTTGGTCACTTAACAGCTGTTCTAGGGGTGCCCTCATCTATGACATAATGCATCTACAATGGTACTGGCCAGAAGCATGACCCTGTGAGGGGCCCATGTTACTGGCCACCTTGTAGGATATTATATTAAAACTACTAGTAAATATTTATTTATGTTCTTTGTTTTAGGTAAGGGTCCCAATATGTCCATTGTGACTACTTCATTTACTCTTGATACTGAATAAATTTCAACGGAACCTGACTGGGTTCTGGACGTTGTTTTGTTTATGTACATTTTGTACACAGTGCTACCCATTGTTCTACATCTTTACGCATACCTGGAAAGATATATAACGGGTAGCACTGGTCATAAGCAATATATATTTAAGTGAGCATATATAACGCCGTGATGCACTGCATAAATATGAATCTTGACTTAAAGCTTTTGTGACTGCAGGAATTCATATTATTTGGGTCTTTCGGTAAAGTCACGTAGATAGAAAAAATTATAACAATAAAATAATACAAATAAAAATTTAAATAAAGTGAATAAAAAATAATAAAAATATCACGACGTTTTGATCGCAACACAGGCAATCGTCATCAGGAGAAAAAAGAGGGAGAAAGCTGCTGAGGCAGGCTGTTTTAAAGGTTTGAAATGGGTGTAGCCCAAGGGTCATAAATGAAGTGGGCGGGGCTAGTGATATTAAAGTGAGAAATTTGCATGTCAATGTAAGGTCTGAGAGC
Source organism: Petromyzon marinus (assembly GCF_048934315.1). Lineage (NCBI taxonomy): Eukaryota > Metazoa > Chordata > Hyperoartia > Petromyzontiformes > Petromyzontidae > Petromyzon > Petromyzon marinus. The sequence continues at coordinate 14,315,886 of NC_133669.1, forward strand.
TACCTCCACAACGAGGGCGCAGAGGTGGCCATTGTATTGTGAGAGATTAGCATGTCAATGTAAGATCGCAGAGCCGCCGCCGCCACATCGAGGACACGAGCGACGGCGGCTGTGTTAGTGTGAGACATTTAACCTGTTAATGTAAAATCAGAGATTAGCATGTCAATGTAAGATCGCAGAGCTGCCACATAGAGGACACGAGCAACGTCAGGCTGTGTTAGTGTGAACCTGTTCATGTAAAATTAAAGAGTCAAAAATAACTGCTAACATCGGAAGGTAGGATGGAAACATCACAGCCAGTTATGACTTAAACTGTTTAATAACGTCCTTCCAATGATTGTTCAGTTTGTACCCATCTCGGTTGAAATTGTGTCCATGTCTATATATCTGGATGGCTTCATGAACGAATCTTTGTTGATAGCCAGTGGGTTTGCAGAGTACCTTCGTCTTGGATAACTCTATTTCGTGTGAGCCCACCGCATTAAAACAATAATCAGCCACGGCTGAGGTATTGGTCCTACCGTGTTTCAGATCTGCCTAATGTTCACGAACACGGTCCCAGACATGTCGCTTAGTTTCCCCAATGTAACAACTGCCGCAGACACATCTTAGTTTGCCTGTCGGGGATCACATCCTTCACAGATGGGATCAGATCACGAATTTTATGTACTGTGTTAAATCGAACCTGGATCTTGTGTTTGCTCATGATTTGGGAATTTTTTTGGCGACCCCTGCTATCTATGGCAAGGTGATGGTTTTGATTGGGTCCTCAGATGGTTCTTTCCCAGCGGTTGGGGTGATAGCTTTAGGGATTGTGTAGTCTGAATATCCATTCATCTTGAGGGCTTGGTGTACATGTTCCAGTTCACTGGCTAGGTCGTGATGGTCAGAAATACATCGAGCTCTATGGTATAGAGTTTTGATGAGTGAATTATTCTGGGATGGATGGTGGTGGGAGTCAGGTTTTAGATAGGCCTCCGTATGGGTGGCTTTCCTGTAGACTGTCCCATTGAGCCATCTGATCTTTTTTCGATTAAAACATCCAAGAATGGTAACTTGCCATCCTTTTCCACCTCCATGGTGAATTTGATGGCTGGGTGTATGGAATTTAAGTGGTTGAGAAATTGGTTCAGGGTTGGTAGGCCATGTGGCCAGATGACAAACGCGTCATCCACAAGGACGGACGTAGGGTGGATGCCTGGATGGCATGTCTCAAAATTTTCCATTAAAACATTGGCTACAACAGGAGATAAGGGAGAACCCATTGGGGTACCTTCAACTTGTTTGTATAATGTTCCATTCAAGGTGAAACGTAGTGATATTTTTCTTATTTTTTATTCACTTTATTTTTATTATTTTATTGTTATTATTTTTTTCTTCTATCTATGTGACTTTACCGAAAGAACCCAAAGAATATGCACAAATATGGTTGTGTCCATGATACAACACACATTTGCGCAGTGTCTCTGGTACAACAACATTTCTACTTTTTGTCAACGGATCAATATCCATCACCAGTCCCTGCCACTCCACATCCTTACTTATCTCATCTGTCGAAATGTTTTATTGTTTATTTCCTCTCTCTTCATCTTGTTGCAAGTGAAGAGGAGACTTGAGCTGGTTAAGAAGGATCTTCATTTGCAAGGCAAACTCACACCACACTTCCACTCGTCATCAATAACCAACCCTGTACCCTCCAACTTCTTTCCCTTTAACAACCCGTCTCCCCCCTTTTCCGCCAATCTCCTCGGGTTTCCCACCCTTTGTTAATCCTTCTCGCACCAATCCGATCAGTGTCCTCCACTCAATAATCAAATTGCATGTTGTGCACGGCAGTGCTCCCGTGATCCCTGCCCCTTCACCCGTGGTTGTGTGGTATTTGTGTGTGAGGGTGTCCAGAACATCCTCTACATTAGTAAACCCACTCTCGAAATGTTAGTCATAAATCACGTGGTAAGATCATCCCTTGCCAAATATCCATTACCGCTTGTAACTGATTTTTTTTGCGATAGTATGTATGTGGCGTCTGATGTGTGAAATGTTCACGAGAACGTGAACACATCCTTTGCGTTATTGCGTGATGATCATCACACTATTGTAGAACAATTGTGCGTGAAGTGAAATCACGGCAGCAATTGAAATCCCACCGCGTGTGTGGGAGACGTGGCTAGCTCAGCGTGCTGAGCGAGACTCCTACAATGTGGAGTTGTATAACTTATGCTCAGGTGGTGTAGATTGGTCTACATCAGGCTGTCTCTGGTGTAGACCGATCAGTTTCAAGGAGAATGCATATATTACACTGTGTAACTTTTTTTTTTACTTTTTTGTTCCTGGGTAGTAAGTGTTATTTCCTAATTGCTTATGCCTCAAAAGTACAGAAAATGGCTATTATTCGCCACAAACTTTCCGTTTGTGATCAGGACATTGATATTTAGAAATTTACCTATTTTCCAGAACATTCCAGATAGATTCAGTGCTGAGTAAACTTGGAGTAACTTCTCGAAGATTCTAGAACTTTCCAGTAATATAAATAGTAGTATAAATGCAGGGGCCTTAAGCCCACCAGTTCAGTTTAGTTCCAGCTACATAAGTGGATACATATCTACATTTTTCTGAGGTGGCATTAAGAGGCTGCAAGCATCCGGCAGACGCATTTTGCTCTGCCTGCGGACAATTTATCAAGACGAGAGCGAAAGAGTATTCTGTAGAAGCATCTGCTAAGATGTGTGATGCCTACAAGGCATATTTCGGCATGCCTGTCGGGGATCAATACAAACCCTGGGCACCTCATTTCACCTGCGAGCAATCAAAGGAAGCATCACCAACCTTTTTTCAGCTTCTTCACCCGTCAAGATGGGCTCTGCTTCTGCCACAATGTGACCAGTCTGTTCGAGGCAATCGGAATCGCCTGTAACCAGAATGAGTGGCGCCTCTTCAGTGACAGCTCATCCAGGAGCCTCAAAGCCATGCTGCTCCATAATGGTAACAAGTACCCGTCTCTTCCCCTGGCTCACTCGGTGCATCTCAAAGAGGATTACAACAGCATCAAGACCTTGCTGGACGCCTTGAAGTATGATGAGTACGGCTGGGAGATCATCGGAAACTTAAAAATGGTGGCATTCCTGATGGGTCTCCAATGCGATTTTACCAAGTTTCCCTGCTATCTTTGCCTTTGGGACAGCAGGGACACCAAGATGCACTACCACAGGTGGGACTGGCCACAGCGGACCGAGTTCTCTGTGGGGAGGAGCAACGTCAAGTGGGAGCCACTGGTGGACCCCCGGAAGGTGCTGATGCCACCACTGCACATCAAATTGGGCCTTATGAAACAATTTGTCAGAGCTGTAGATAAGGAGTCGGCAGCCTCCAAGTACCTTCAAGACTTCTTCCCTAAGCTGTCTGAGGCAAAGGTCAAAGCCAGTGTCTTCATCAGACCACAGATAAAGAATATCCTGGAGTGCAATGAATTCCCCAAGAAGCTGACGAGTAAGGAGAAAGCGGCTTGTAACAGTTTTGTCGCAGTGGTTCGTGGCTTCCTGGGCAATCACAAGGTCGAAAACTATGTGGAGCTGGTTGAGACTCGGGTAAAGAACTACGGCACAATGGGCTGTAGGATGTCCCTCAAAGTCCATATCCTTGATGCTCATCTTGATCAATTCAAGGAGAACATGGGAGCGTACTCGGAGGAGCAAGGCGAGCGCTTCCACCAGGATATACTGGACTCTGAACACCACTACCAAGGACAGTATAACGAGAACATGATGGAAGACTACATTTGGGGGCTGATTCGTGAAAGTGATTTACAGTATAATCGTAAATCTCGAAAAAATACTCACTTGTAAATCTTTCGTAGTCATTTTTGCTTACTTTAGTATAAATACATGTTAATTTTGATTTATATGTTGTTTTTTCTGACTTTATGTGAACGAAAAGACACAAATTCGCCCGTTTTCTCATTGAAAATAGGTACATTTCAAAATATCACTGTCCTGGTCACAAAGCAAAGTTTGTTGGGAATAATAGCCATTTTTTTGATACGTTTTAGGCATAAGCAATTACGAAATAACACTATCCAGGAACAAAAATTGTGTTACATTGTGTTATCAAAGGATGTTTTGTTTGCATGTTCACCACAAGTACCACGTGTGGTTAATGCAGACTTGATTCCTAGCAAAAGGTTTCTATTTGGTGTTTGAACATCTTAACACTTTTGATTTAAAGCTTTCGTGACTGCAGGGATTCATATTCTTGGTTATTTCAGTAAAGTCACGTAGAAGGGAAACAATAAAACATTTTTTTATCGTTTCCCTTCTACGTGACTTTACCGAAAGAACCAAGAATATCTTAACACCTATTCGTAGCTCTTTCGGTAAAGTCACGTTGAAGGGAAACAATAAAATAATAAAATATATATTATTATCCCTCTATGTGAAGTTTCCCTTCAACGTGACTTTACCGAAAGAGCTAAGAATATGAATTACTGCAGTCACGAAAGCTTTAAATCAAAATCTTAACACCTATTTTATTGCCAGAAAGAATAAAACCTATTCTTATTTTTCAAAATGTGGAGTTGCTGTGTTGAAATCCCACACCTGCTGCCTCTTGCACGTGGACTTGCAGTCGATCGCTAACCAAAACCCCAACTCTATCCTGAACCCAAACCCTATCCATAACACCATCCCTACCCCTAACATCACCCAAGGCGTTTCTGTCGACATGTTTGGTCGATCTCCGCTAAGTGGGAGGTCGCTCCCTCCCGCTACTCCCATGAGAGCTGCCTCTTATTAGCCGTGAGCACTGCAGACCTTTGCCTCAGTTCGGGCTCACAATCTCACCCTCCTCCCTCTATGTGAAGTTCCCTCGCGGTTTGGTGTCCTCCTACCCCACATCCCCGTGTGGAATAATGAACAAAAATAGCAAAACAAACCCCGCCCCACCACCACCTCTTTCTTCTCTTTCCCTTAATCTCAAAATGCGCCTGTGCTCCTGTTTGTGCAGCGTCTTGAGATGCAGTCACGCTCAGGTGATTTGATTCTTTCGGTAAAGTCACGTAGGTATAAAATAAAATAAATAAAATCACGATGTTTCGATTGCAACACAAGCAATCATCATCAGGTGGGAAAAGCACAGCACATACCGAAAGAACCAAAGGTAGTTGATTTATTTACATTTTCGACAGGTTGGCAAAGTTGTGGTAAAGTCACCTTGGAGTAACACTGCGAACGGATATCCAGGAAGCAAGGCAGCTTATTGAGTAGTGGTCGGCGTTTGCTATTTTATGGGAGTTGACGTACGAACATCCCTCTCAATACAAACTGTCATTGGATATTTACTCTTGTTCATGGTGAAGTGGCAGCCAAGGGGGGGAACACACCAAAGAGACCATCCACCAAGGGATATTGAGCGATGATATCACCTCGTGTGCAGGTTCTAAATGGATTGTTGCATCCCAGGATTATGAGATGACAGCTTGGGGAAGCCTTCACCCAGCAATAAAATTACCATGACTAATGATGATGCTTAATGAGAGTTAGTATGCAGGTGTTCTCCAGGGTCTCACTGAATAGGATACGCAGACACACACTCAAGGGATATCAATAAGGTAATTGTAATCATGATTCTTAGAACATCAGTATCCAGCTTCACACTTATACAATTTCATAGTATAGGCAAAATAAAATATTTTCCAAAACGAGTAACATAGTTACATACGTAGCATGAAAGATAATCACAAGGCACATGCACACCAGAAACTCGAGGAAGAACCAGATGACGAGTTATAACTTCTTCCATCGACTGGTGGATAAGGGCCTCGCCTATAACAATCTATTTTGCACGTTGGTCACCACCCAAAGCATGTTCTAGGCTTGCCCCTGTTTGGCTTCTGAGATGTCATGATATCGGGAATTCGAGTTTTTAGATCCAAGGAACATGCAATTTATCTCGAGCTCGATACAGTATTTTAAAGTCGTTCATCAAAACCTGAGGTCCGATATGAATTAATTTGGCTTCACATTGTTGCAGTATGGCCGTCTGAACATCAGGCACTGCAAATTAATGCCAAAAATCTCAAAGATGCCATAGTCTGGCTCTATGAATTGCAGTCATCGGTGATAAACGCAATGTTTTTATTTCTTTACAAAATTTCCGCAGTAGGTTGAGGCAACCCGATAATATCTTTAAACAAATATTTACTCTCTCCAACGTATCTTTCTCGTTCCACAAACAATTCCAAGCATTATAAATACTACAAAGGCATTCGCCACCGTTATGCAGCCAGTCATCCTTGTTCCCCTTGCTTGAATCTGCGTGAAAAGGCATTACTACTATAATGAGCCAAGAATGTGTGTTTGTGTGTAACGCGCGTGACGTCACTCCACATGCCGCACCCCCCCCCCCCCCGTCATGAATATTCATGAGCGGGTGGATTTTTACACTCACGCAGGTCGAGCGGAAATATTTTTTTCCGCAAATTCGCTTTAAGTTTGACGTTTCTTTATTGAAAGTGAATCTAATAAATTATTATCCGCAGCAATAAAGTGCATTTGGTGTCTTTATTTATTTCTTCACTTGAGACAAAAGGAAAGTCTAATTTATGCTTCTACATTATAGTAAAATAGACATTTTTCAGTGATTTTCCAGATATTGTATCGAATTCCACTTTATTTCAACCCGAGCGACCGAAAGCAGAAGAGAATAAAGTGTCAGAGCAGTGAATTTGAACAAATTGATCAATTATATACGGTGCTACAGTGACATGAAGTGAGGTGTTTTATGACATAGTTTTGTGCCAGATTCACTGCCATTAATACAGTGCTACTGTGAAATGCAGTGAAGTGTTTGATGACGTACTTTTGTGCAAGATTGACTGCCATTAAATTTACACAAGATACAATTATACTCTGCTCAATTTTCTCGTAAATATTACAGCTTCCGTCCTAGGATGGGCAAACAAGCTCGTGCCATAATAATATTTGCTATCATGATTACCGTTGTCATTAAAATCAAAACCTCGTCATCCTCTGTAACATCGATTACTAATGTTCACTGCACTCTTTATCAGAAATTTGCACAATATTTCCAATGTAATTCTAAACGCATGAGGCACTGTCACACCAGACTTGCTGAGTGACTTCACGCACTCTACTGCCACCTACTGAATTTTTTAAATATTAGATCTGGTGACAAGAACACGTACATGTGGACGGATACTATTTGTCAATCGACTGCTCAATTAGGGCCTCTCCATGCTATGTGGGTCGTGGGGGTTATTTGAACAAGTGTTTTTTGTGGCAGAGCACTCGACTGACCATAATTCCTCCAGGGCTGATCAAATATGCACCAAATAGTGAAACATCAAAAGCCGTTACCTGATGGGAGACTGGTCCCTGCTATGGGGATGTGTAATTTCCACCACTGGTTTAAGGTGGCCAAACAAGACGTGTCAACTAAATTCTTGTTTCAACAGATATCATGTTTTACCTTTGCTTGTCAAAGCCCAAACCTCAACTTATTTTTTTAAATAACGCCTGTCCGAATTCACGATTGTCCAGATTTCTCCTCAAATTAAATTATTAATTCGAGAGGTTAATTAATCAGTGCTCGTTATCACCAAATCACCCAGAATGTGTTCGTTCTCATCAGAAGATAAATAGGGCACAGGGCTGAGTCTGCATGGTGCTTGAATGGGTAACTACCATGTGGTGGGCAGCAGAGGGCAGTGCAGAAACATCCACCGTTGTAGTGTACTTTCTATGCTCCCACATGTGTATGTGTTCCCCATCTTCAGCCCACACTGATCAGCGTGGTGAAATATGGTTCATACAAGAATTTAATCGACAATTGTCTGTGGACCTAAACCAGTGGCAAAAGTTACTCATTCCCATGGTGGGGACCAGTCTATCGATAAGGCGACTGCTTTTAATTTTCCACTAATTAGTACGGATTGTATCGACCATTGAGGGATTGTAGAAAGTCCAGCGCTCTGCTACAGTACCACGCTATAGATGAGGCCATGAAGCTCGCACACAATCGGTCTATACTGAAACAAATGTGAAACAACTGCTTGGGGCACCGTAACTCTCGGTGTTAGCCTTTCTTCAGGCCGAGAAGACTGATGTGGAATGCATCTGCAGGCAAGCGATCCTTACCTACATTAAGTTTAAGATAATTACATGGGACCACAAGGAATTTGGACCACCCTGTACATATAAATGTCAAATATGTGTTTGTCATTGCACATACTTTATACTGTACTTCTATAAATGACAGCACTTTGACAGCTGTTTTTACATATTCGAAGAGTTCAAAATATATGCATGCAGAGTGTTTGAAGCGTCAGCAGATTGCATACAAAAACATTTTTGTTTAGCAATAATGTTAAAATTAAATTTCAACGACTCTCATCAGTCTTCTACCCGGATACGTCCATTCACATTGTCCAGATGTTATCTGAACACCCTCGAGCAGGTCTTCGCAACCGCCAGTTTTACACCTCCAAAAAACTCCTTTTACTTACCAGGTGAAGCCCACTGAGCAATTATCTCTTTTTCAGAAGCGACCTGGCGATAAATCATATCTCAACGAAGTGGCGTAACATGTAGAGATGTATAGCAGCCAACTAATCTAAAAGCATGTTTCTAAATGTGGAAAGGAAAACCGGAGGACCTGGAGAAAAATCCACGCGACCATGTGGAGAACATTCAAATTCCAAATATGCAGGCGTCAGGGTTGGGGCCAAACCCAAGACCTCCAGCATACCAGGCGAGGGAGATAACATCTCCTAGCCACCGCGGCACACAGGTTACCAGGTCTCCTCATTTCTCCCCTTGTCAGTCAGCATGCTTTCCCACACAATCCAAGCTTATTCATATGACGCCATTGGTGTCTTCATCACATTTAATTAACCATTATTTAAAAATAAAATATTGCTGACTGGATTAGCTTAAACCAAAACCAGATTATCCGTATGATTGAGGACTGGGAAAAGTTGACGGATATCACTACTAAGGCTGTGAACATGACATCGTACTTAGACATCTATCATGGAAGATGGATTGGCTTTAACATTACGGAGTATTTGGTTAGAAGAGGGAGGCAAAGATGGGAACATGAGGAGGCTCTTGGTTCATTTGCCAAGAAAAATCTTTTGCTCAAATAAACATTAATCGCTATCACCAAATGAAGCCATCAGGCCAGGCAGAAATTAAACATTTTCATGTGGAAGACAGAATAACCATAGGACGACCACTGTCGAATTCCAACAAAGTAGCACTCAATTATGAATGCAAAATGCAATATGGGCTGAATCAATACCAAATCTGGAATTTAAATCGTAACTTTTCTATTGTGAGTCATGTACTAACTACAGTGCTACCCGGAATAACAAGTGGGTAGGTTATGTAAATACTGTTGACAAAGCACTAATTGTTCATTTGTAGTGAAGGTGATGGTGGGGCTTGTTTCAGGCTGCCAAGTTGTACTGAATCATTTGTGAAAATCGAGATTGTCATCACATGATGACCGTTACTTTTTGTCATATCTGGAATTTGGGGGAAATTAAGGGCGGAACCAAATTTAATGTGGAGTTTATTGTAGCGTCAACTTACCATACTTATTTGAGAACCCAGTGTATTTACAAGTGGCCGATATTCGTCTCTTGGGTCACGTGAACACTGGCAATGAGAGGTCAAGTAAAGGCCGCGCAACGAACATGAATGTGACGTGACACACACCGCGAAGACTGGCAACCTACGCATCCCCCCTACCAATTCACGACAAAATTAAATAACCCACGTTGACAAAGTTAACGCTGCCAAACATCCCAGTCCAGGCAAGGCCCTGTTGGAAGAGCGTCTTTAAACTCAGCCAATGAGGCTCTCCTGAATGAATAGTTCAATTTTAATCTGCAATTTTGAGGTACTGTGTTTTGTCTTGGTGGGGTTTGGGGCTGTTGTTGTTTTGCTGCCTTGCCCGAGCTTGTATTTGTTGAAAAATCTGTAGAGATTTATGTACTTGTGAAATTTGTATCTATATACTTTCTTTTTAGTGACTTTTCTGTATTTTGCACTCTTATCAATATTTTCGTATTGTTATACCTTGCTGACCTGCCCCCACTGGACATGTGTGAAAAAGAGCTTCATAGCTCATCGGATTCCTCCAGTCTAAATAAAGTCTGATTCTGATTGGAACTCAGGATCTCAGTGGTGCCAGTTCATGTGGCTATTAATTACATATTTGACTATTGGTGGACAACGATGAGGTGTGAATTGCGGTGATGGAGGTTTCCATATCCCCAAATGAATCAAGCACTCCGACACCGAAACTGCAGGAGCAGCCTGGGAGAAATTGGAATACTGTATTCACAATGTGTGTCCTTATGGCTGGAATTCTGGAAATCCCTGAAAGAGGAAGTATTGCTTTCCAATTTTTTATGACTTTATATAACCCGGCATGCAAACAGGATGACGATGTGTTAAACAGCAATAATAGATTTTGATTTAAAGCTTTCGTGACTGCAGTAATTCATATTCTTAGCTTTTTCGGTAAAGTCAAGTTGAAGGGAAACAATAAAAGAATAAAATATATATAAAACAATAAAAAATTCTCACGACGTTTCGACCATAACACAAACGGTCATCATCAGGTGTGATGACGACCGTTTGTGTTATGGTCGAAACGTCGTGAGAATTTTTATTGTTTTATATTTATTTTATTATTTTGTTTCCCTTCAACGTGACTTTACCGAAAGAGCTAAGAATAGCAATAATAGAGGCAATCTCAGAAAGAGACCGGATAAAGTTGCAAACAGCCCGAGCTTGGATTATACTGGATAAACAACACAATTCGAAGGTTATAGCTATGTTGACAACGACCTTCTGACACAGGCAGCCTTAAGGAGCCGTGACAACAGAGCCACTCAGAAGTGCTGTGTAGCCAGTTCATTAATTAGCAGTCAACGCGCTTGACCAAAATTTGCAAACTAGGTTTGCTGCCCTCTTGTAGGATATAAAGTTGTTGTTGTTGTTATATTAGGGCACATGTACAATAACGTGTTGACTGAAGTTAACATTTTTATTTAAAGCTTTCGTGGCTGCAGTGATTCATATTCTTGGTTCTTTCGGTAAAGTCACGTTGAAGGGAAACAATAAAATATATTATGAGAATTTTATTGTTTTATATATTTTTTATTATTTTATTGTTTCCCTTCAACGTGACTTTACCGAAAGAACTAAGAATATGAAGTTAACATGTTTTGCCCTGTGATCTTTATTGAAACTCATTAGTTCTTCTGCCTTCAAATAGCGTACCCTGTGGGGGCACTAAAGATTCCATTGCACATCCTGCACAACTGATTACCGACGTCATCACAAGTGAAGACATGACGTCATCTTAATTGGCAGCAACATCACCTCAACTTGCTAGGTGACGTCATTTAAATCCGCCGGTTAATGACGCCATAGCGGAGGCCGCGCAGCATTGTAGGTAAAGCAAGATGGCAGCGCCCAGGAGGAGCGAGCGCAGCGCTTAACCTCATCCCTGACATCGGGACGCAGTTGCCTTTATTTCAATCCAAAAAAAGAAACCGAATAAGACAGGCGGACCCCTTTCAAGTCGGCGAGCCTGGCAGCTATACTTGCAGGAGAAACATGCTCTTGCAAGCCGCTGCTGCTGCGTTCATTTGCCCGAGCGGAGCCACTTCGGGGTTGGGCCAGGCATGGCGCCTCGGCCTCGCTTGCTGGGGCCGTCCGCTCCTCCACCATCGGCTCCGCCCCTTCAATTCGTGGACCCGCCCACTGCACCAGCGGGCCCGCCCATTTCTGCAGTCACCCCGCCCCTTTCATCAGAGGCCCCGCCCCGTCCATCAGAAGCCCCGCCCCGACGTTGGTCCCACCTATCGCGGGAAGAACTTGGAGGCGTCGCTGTGGAGGAGCGTGAACTTGAATGTTTGTACTCAAAAGTTGTTGGGATTTTTCAGCCGCATGTCAGTCCACTGCTGGATGAAGGCTTCTCCACGCAGTACGGGTTGTTGAAGGAGGGCGCGAGATGTTAACGCCCTCGCCCTTTATGGAGGAGGTCGTGGGCTTGATTATGACCCTGACCCCTGTATATTTGGAGTTTTCATGTTCTTGTAGTCGTGTGGATTTTTGTCCGGGCCCTCTGGTTTTCCCACACACATTCATAAGGAACATGCGTTTAAAAGTATTTTTCCGCTATATTTTCCCACGTGATAATCCACTTCGTTGAGCTATCATTGCGGCCAGGTCGCATCTGAAAAAGAGCTATACATTATTGCAAAATGGGTCTTAACCGGTAAAATAAAACGTTTTATCACTCGCCATTGATGTTAACCGTGGCCGGCAATCTTGAGTACAAAATAGTGCACGAACCACTTCGCCACCGCTCCGCCTTTCATTGCAGTTATAACTGTGCATTGATCAACCATAACGGTGAAGCATGGGTAACCCCTGTGACCCAAAGACGTGGAGAGGCCCACATCTAGTGTCGGATTGATTATCGGCTGTACTTGGATACGGTATTCCCTTTTTTCTATACAAAAATACATTTAAAAATAACGGCCATGTCTGACCACTCGTTACTTGCCTGCAATGATCCAGTGAACCTTTCTAAGCCGGAGTAAGTGTGGGAAGAGCCTTTCTAGTTATGGGTGGGTGTCCGACGTACTATTAGATTACGTTTATACGTAACTAACACGTAACACATTTAACTACCATGTAATATATTTATCACGTAACTAAATATATACAACTTAATACAGTATTCACTCTTTAATACCACTTCAAAAACCACTACGTGTACCGTAATTAAATTCGATTCACTCACCGTCATCACCATAAAAGCAGATGGAAGGCTGTTTTGCAAATTACATGTAAGCTCGAGAATGGGAGATCGAGAGAAAGAGCCATATCAAAGCACGTGAATGGGCACAGCCTGCAAGAACAAGTGTGCAATGAATTTTATGCAATAAATAAGTACTGGATATTGCCTTAAAATTGCTTGTACGTGTGCGCATCAATTCTGTATCAATGGTCAGAGGCAGCGTCTTCACACTTCTTAGTCTTGATTACATCTAAATAAGATCAGCATGTCATGTACTTCCACACATCGCATAATTGAAACGTACATCACAACTCCAAATGTGAAATTTCTACCACGAATGCAAATCCGTAGCAGATGAATGCCTCCTAAAATGTTACTAGATGAATGCAAAAGGTTGGTTGTGCATCTTATAATTCGATTTGTTTGTATCTGACAAAATTTGCATAACATTGCTATCAAACACGCGTTTTGGGTGCATCTTTCCAGAGCATATATTCTGTAGAATATGGTAATATCAGCTTAACTCGTTTTACTGACTATAGTTGTGCAACTGTACGTAACTTGATTAAACAGCTTTACCGTCATTGGGCATCATCAGTGTGCTGTAGTCGTCAGCACAGGCTGGTTGTGCGGCTGTGGTGCGCAGGTTCCGCGTGATGTGATGATCTTCGAGCGCAGCGACGGCCGCTTGCCTCGGCTGCTGGCGCTGTTCGCATGTAGCCAGGCGGTCTTCTGGGTCTACCTTGCGCACTTCTCCTTCGGGGCACTGACCAGCAGCTCCGAGTTGTGGCGCTACGGATTCTCTATGTTCTGCCTCACCGTGGGTGAGTATCAACGCAGTATCCCTTTATCTTACCTGGTTCTCCTTCATCTTCTCTGGTCCTTCCATTGAGATTGGTCTCCCTCTATCCACCCTGGTGTGCCTTCATCTCTCCTAGTCTCACTACATCCCCCCAGCATCCCTACATTTCACTTGGTCTCCCTTCATTTATCATGCTCCTTCCCTCCTCTGTGGTCTTCCCCTTTGTAGCATTCTCTACTTTGCATTGTCTCTGTTCAGTCCTCCTAAATATATCACTGGATACCATTGCCTTACCCTCTTCATAATTGTCTGTGCCCTCAGGTGTGATGATCATGTTGGGATGCGTCTTCTTCTCATCACGCTACGTGCAGCGCGTGGTCCTACTTCGTGGCGGCCGGGCACTCACGTTCCGCACCGCGGCGCCACGTTTAGGACCGCTGGGGCCTGCGCGTGCCTTCGAGGTGGCAGTGGACTCTGTATCATGCCCCATCGCCGTCTCCAGCGCCACTGCAGTCCTGCCTGTGCGCGTGCGTGGACGTCGATTCTATTACCTCATCGATAAACATGGCTCCGTGCCAAACCGGTCACTCTTTGATGCCACTCTTGGCACATTCCGCCATTTCTGATGGCCGCCCTGGCAAGGGATAAGTGTGGCGAGTTTTACGAGAGGAAGCAATGACACCCGATTGGAGAATCAGCACTGGGTCGAACTCGTCCGAATCCTTTCTGTCGGCCTCATCCTAACTCTCAAGTTTTAATCATAATTTTAGATATAATCCTAACTTATCCTATCCCTAGTGCTGACCTAACTCGTACTCTAAAACATTATCTAGCTCAGGGCTTTTCAAACTTAAGTCCTCGCATCCTCCCAAAGTATACCTTTACATGTTTACCAGTCTTCCCTGTTCACAAAGAAATCAATTTTACACACTTCATATGCCTGATTAGTAAACATCTCATGAAACGTGGAGTACTGATTCATATTCAGATATTGTTTGTGTTTGTCCTTTGTGAAGTAAATACAGGACTGCTAATGCAAGACAAAGCACTTGCACCATATATTGACTTGATCGGAGAAAACTGGTAAAGATGGGGCATAAAAAAACGAGTTCAGGAAACTGCCCAGACTCTAAACCTTGTATCCTCTTTAACCAAAGCACTAATCTTAACCCTAACATATAGCTTTAACTTAATCATATTCTGAAACACTCAACCTAAAAATACAACTGATTATTAATTTCTAGATGTTTATCTAAGGCTCCCAGAAAGAAACTTGAAGATGCTACCGAGGAAGTAAACTTGCGTAAAAGGTTGACATTGGAAGAGTGCCACAATGGCACCAGAGTGCTGTCATTGCGCGTGTTGTCACCAGGATACTGATGTTCGTGATTATATTACAACAAACCTCTGGAAAAATGTTTTTCCTGATATCACCCAACAATTGCAGTGGAAGGTTGTTTAATTAACAGGGTTACTGGAAAATAGGTAAAAAAAAGTATAAAAGCGTTAATATTTCTAATAGGGTGCACAAATACAACTATTGAAAACAGATATTGAAAAACAGGATAGATTGAAAAATATTGCTGACTCAAATAAAGCAGAAGATAGTCAATTTAAGAGGTGAAAGTTACAGTCGTGTTTCTGAGTGCCTCCTGTCTCGCCATATCTTGAATGCCAGGTTGCGAGTGGCGCTGAGACAACAGCTAGCAAGAGGATGAGAGGAGCGCCATGTTGCTAAGGCGACCGAGTCACTTGGTGAATACCGCAAACACATAATAGGCAAAGCATGTAATCGGGGAGCATCCCAGTGAACAATGTCAATCCTACACCAAAAAATGTGACAAAGTATCCCAAGGAAGACCTGCAAAAACCTTAAGACTCGGAGGTTTTCATGTTTAATAATATTAATAAGAAAGTGAAGTATTGTTGCACTGATGCAAGTTTTGCTGTCAAACGCTTTACACAACTGAAGTTTGTTTTATTTTTAATTATTGTAATATAAGGGCATTTGGGGCGTTCTTCCACGTTGTCTCCAAAATATGGGAAATATGTTTAAAAAAGCAACGTCGTTTAATATAGTTTTTCTTCAAATTACAATTGCATCCTGTTTGTGCATTGGTGACAATCGCATGAATGACAATGCATATTTCGCTGAACCAAATACTTGGATGAATGTTGCATCATTGTTACATAGATTTGCAATGGCCAGAGTGCATGTAACGATACTGGAAAAAGAGTAAAGTTAAGGTTTGGAAGGATAGGGGATAAAAAAAATGGAGTAGGAAACTTGTGACAGCAGTACCTGTGTCCCTTTTTATGCATGTGTAGAAGTATGGCATTACCGATATCATGGAGTGGTGATGCAGTGGTTAGCACGTTGCGCTACGAACCCTGTGACCCAAGTTTGATTCCTGGCCATGGCTTCCATCGTTGGCGTGTATCTGAACTAGTCCAGGGCCTTTTCTGGGTCACACAAGTCAGCCTTAATGAGTACCTCGTGTGCTGTGTAACCATCGGCATTGGAAAGACAAAGGCTGGCCCACACCACCGTCTCGTGCACAGTGCCAGCCTTCATAGGTGCTCACTAACGGCACCTGTCCCAATGGTCTGTTCAGGACATATGGCAGTCTTAAACCTTGGATAACCCATATGAAGAAACATTAGGTTGGCATCCAGACATTCAACATCTAATCGGTGCCTTAGTTTTCCGCAAGAGTCTGAAGTCAAGTTCAAAATGAAATTCCTAATACAATGTATTTTATTTTGCGCAGTCATTAGTAACTGGACTGACACCATGAAAACTCGTACACACGCGAACCCTGTTTTATATCAGCAGGGTGTCTGGGATTGCAATCAGGTATCTTAGAGCCCAGTAATCCAAAATAACCATCAAGCTACTTCAGCTATGCCCAGCCCAAGGGTGATATGGCCAAATGAGCTCTGCGAGCCACTTGACCATCTCAGGTGGTTTGGGAGTAGGGGAGGTATGACATGAACTGAAAAACTCGACTGGTTAAACTCTGGCTTATGTCATTTATCGATCATATCGGATTTTACTCAGGGAATGCTTCCTCTCATTGTCACTGTCCATTTGATTTTAAATGTAATATTAAGACAACACAACTGTTTAAACTGATATTTGTGCACTCCACTGGCTTAAGGGACATGACCTGTACCTTAAAGCAGCATCTAAACCCAAGGCTCTGGACGAGTGTCTTGGATGTAGAGTGGAAAAGGCAGGCAGGTTAGAAATTATGGTTACTTGCTGCAAAAATAACAGAAATGCATCAATTAATTTCAACAATAAATAATACTTTTTTTTACAGGAGGCCCCTTAGAGCTGTGCACAATAGGGCGATAATAACGCCAATGCATACTCAAAGTAAAAATAATACCAAAGGTATAACGACAATAACTACATCAGTAATTGTGCAGCAAACTGCCTTATCTTACCTCAGCAGCAAATGCAGCAACAATGATGTAATGAAGCAGCTGGATGTGCTGCAAGTCTGCAAACACACATCGGGCGACTGGTTTGTCCATAGCAGTGTGTCAGTCAATGCGGCATCACTGTACGACTACCCCTACAGCTGCCCGGTCAGTAATTTCCATTGGGTGGTATCGACCGAAACATGCCACCTGCTGTTAATCGGACTTTAAAGATCCTGTGACAGCACTCACAAACAGATTAGGCTATTGTATGCAATTTTAACATACCGACTTTAAAAATTACCTGCAAGGCCACAACTACTTAGTGTAAAAGTGTAATAAACCATTCTCTCAGGGAGTTCAGAGGTCATTCATGATCAATGGCATACATCTCGCGGAACTCTGAATGAGGTCTAATAAAAGATAAAATTGAGCGTTGCCCAAGGGGAGGCTCCACGTCACCTCCGGACTGATCCTGCACATCCCGGTCTCCTAGCCCTGTGTCCTGCAGCCCCACATCCTCCTGCAGCCCCACGTCCTGCAGCTCTGCGGGAGCATGTAACCCCACAGGACCCCGAGGGTTTGCGATTACCACTTTTTTCATGTTTGCCTGTACAACCACCTCTTCCTGCTCCATGAGTGTGGGTGGTGGCTGTTGTGCATTTGAATGTTGTGTGCGCAGTCGTTTTTTCCGCATGTACCAGCTGTTGGGTGTGTGGCTGGGAGTCCAATTGTGTGTGCCGTTGTGTGTGTTGTGTATGTGTGGGGAGCGATAGTGTAGCGGTTAGCGCACTGCGCTATAAACCCAGCGACACGAGTTCGATTCCCGCTCACGGCCAACACCAGTGACGATTATCTGAACCGGTCCCGGGCCTCCCCTAGGTCGACTCAGCCTCAAATGAGTACCTGGTGTGGTGTGTAAACATTGCCACTAGGGAGACAAAGGCGGTCGGGCGTGGTGCTGGCCACCCACCCCCTCATGTACCGTTACCGGCCTTCATAGGTGCTCGCTAACAGCACTTGCCCCAACAGTCTTTTAAGGCTATACGGGGGATCGTTATCTTTGTTGTGTATGTGGCTGTGTGCCCAATTGTGTGGGCATCTGTATGCGATGTCGTACATGTGGCGCGCGTTGGGTGGGATAATGGATGATGGATGAGAAGTTGCGTGTCCAATTGTGTGTGTATCCATGTGGCTTCAAGGTGCACATGGCCTGGCACAAGCGTCGTGGTGACATCACCGCCACTTAGTGGCGAATGGCGGTTGTTGTTGTATCCACTTGGTGGTTGTTGATGGCGGTTGTATCCACGTGTGCCATCGTATGTGTGGCTTTGTGTCTCATGGTTTGTGTGTTCTCGACTGTTGGTGTAGGTCTGTGTGTCACTGTGTGTTTGGTTGTGTGGCGTGTGGACACATCTGTCAGACTTGCCACATGTCTGCTTTTGTGTCCAACTACGTGTGTTGCTGGGCACGCGATCGCCTGCCCCTCTGCGCGCATCACTGTGTGTCCAACTGAGTTTGCATCTGAGTGCGATGTTGACTGTGCACCACTCTCTGCTGTGTGTGCCATTGCTTCTGCTGTTTGTACTTTTGTGTAAGCGGCTGCATAGGTTTTCGCGTGCGCTGTTGTGTGCGCTGTTGCATAAGCAGTCGCGCGTGCAGCTGCATTACTAGTTGAGCGTGCGAATGCACAGGCAGTTGCAGTCGCATGCGGATCTGCATCGCTTATTGCGTGTACAGTAGACTGTGAGGTCATGTGTGGGGTTGTGTGTGCGGTCATTTGCATGGTCAGGTGTGCGGCCATGCGTGAGGTTGTGAGTGTATTTGACCGTGTGGCTGTTTTTGAGGAGAGTTTGGTTGTGTGTGCAGTTGTGCACATCGCGGCGTCCAGGGCGTGCTGCTGTGTGTGCAGCCGCTTTGTCAGTTGCCTTGACAGTTCGGGTGGCATGCACACACGGGGCTTTGCCTGTTGCTGTGGGTGACTATCAGACCGTGCCGGAGAATTTGGCTGTATCCCCTGCGGCTGTTTACCGGGCCGGCCCCACGGCTGTACGTGTGTTTGCTGTGTCGCTGCCACCCATAGTGATGCTGTTGGTTGCTCCTCCATAGCAATTCTGGGTTCCCCTTGGAGCCTTGGTGTTCCCATAACATCTGCCTGCGCCTGCTGCTGGTGATGCGGTTCTGTGTGTGGTTGTTGCTTCTGTGGGTACTGCTGTCCCTGCGGCTCTGACCGGTGTTGGCCTTGCTGCTGCTGGCACGGCGGCTGCTGCTGTGATGGACACGGTTGTTGCCGATCATGGTGCTCCTGCTGGTGCCGTCGCGGGCTAAATTGAAGCTGGCTCAGTGGCTCGAGCATTTGTAGCGGCTGTACACTTGGCTGATGCTGCATTTGTTGCTGGTTTGGCTGTTGCTGCAACGCTTGTTGCTGCAGCTGCTCTGGTTGTTGCTGGCTTGGTTGCTGCTCCAGTTGTTGCTGATGGCTTGGTTGTTGCTGCTGCTGGCGTGGCTGTGGTTGTGGTAGAGATGGCTGTAGCGATTGCGGTGGTTGCGGTGCGTGCGTGCGCACCGTATGCGCCAAGAGCTGTGCGACGGCCGCGAGGCGCGCCGGCAGGGACGTGAGGCCTAGCAGCCCCAGCTGCACACGCGGCTCCAGCGGCAGCACCGCAATGAGCCACCATAGCCAAGCTGGCCCGTCTGGCCTAGTCTACACACAACAACACCACCGACACCACCACCATCTACCATCAGACCCAACACCAGCATCATCACCATCATCGCCAGCAGCAGCATCACCACCAACATCATCATCACCACCACAGCCATCACCACCAGCACCATGACAATTGCAAACCACCACAACTATAACCATCACCATCAGCACAACCACCACAACAATCACAACTACCTCAAAGATCATTGCCACACTATCCTATAACTACCACCAAGACAAACATCCCCTGTATAGCCCTAACAGACTATTGGGGCAAGTGCTGTTATCGAACACCTATGAAGGACAGCATGACACACAAGGTGGGTGGCCAGCACCACGCCCACCCTTTGTCTGCAGTGGTGATGTTTACACATGGCTCCAAGCACAGGACTCATTTGAGGCTGAGTCGACCCAGGGGAGGCCCAGGACCGGTTGAGATAATCGTCACTGGTGTTGGCCACCACCACAATTACCACCATGAGCACCCTGTGTCTCACCTGGATGTCTGGCTCTGTCTGCGGCATGTCCCCGAAGTGCTGGCTGATGCATCCGTGGTATCGGGGCTCCAACTTTGAGAACCAGCGCTCGGCACAGGTGCGAACCACTTCATGGAGGCGGCACAGCTCCCGCACTGCATCACCCCGCACCTACGCCATCAACAATACCATCATCATCACCATTATCAATATCACCATCAACACCATGAAGAAAATCATATATTTTTTTACAGACGAAGCACAAATCACATCCGGCCTCCCCCGGCATCTGTAACATCAAAATCGATACCATCAATGTAACAACACCATCTAAAACATCAACATCCCCATCATCAGAGTACTGAGCTAGCACAACTCTCACACCTCATCACAATGGACCGATACCATCAACATCACCATCTTACACCATAAATACCACCTACACTATCAACATCACAATCAACACCATCATAATCAATACCACCTACACTCACAACACGATCAACAACATAATCAGCACCACCAACACATTATGAAGCCAGCTCACATCCTGTACTGCATCCACCTCATGCCTACACCATCAACTTCAATAAAGACACCACCATCAACAATCACATGAACGTGGCACCAGAACGACACACACCAAATTTCCAACACTTACACCATCAACATCTTCAGCATCAAGAACCAACATTTGCATTAACATTGAGAGTGTCACCACAGTATCATAACCTTGCCTCTCATGTGATGTGTCATGTACCATATGTCCTCATCTCGTGTTCCTTGTTTCCCTGTGCCTAATCCATATCTCCCCAGGTCCGATGTCTCGGGTCCCTCTTCAGTTTCAGTTTCATTTATTAGGTATAGCCCTGTCAGCCATGCGGCTCTTGACTCAGGTGCAACCGCAACAAACAAAACATGAACAAAGAACATCTTAAAATGACTACGCGCAACAGAAAAATCCAGGAAAAAACAGCAAAGTCTTCCAGAAAAAAACACCGCATATCAACGCTTGTCCCGTGTCTCCCTGTATCCCCTTGTTCAGTGTGTCATGTCCCATGTCTCATGTTTCATACGCCCATCTTCCTGCTTCTCAAGTCATGCGTCTCCGTGTCACCTTGTCCAGCATGTCCTCATGTACCGTGTCTAATGTTTTCCATGCCCAGTGTCTTCCTTTGTCTCAAGTCCCGTGTCTTGCTGCTGTGTTCACCGTACCGGCGTGTCATGCAGCAGAGCCACACGTGCCGTGCTGTAGCCATCCCGGGCTGACCTCTCCGTGACCTGGAAACGACGTCCGCCCACGGCGCTCACGAGGGAGCGGCCGTCTGGGTACAGGTGCACACCCCGCACCTCTAGCATGCAGCCCACATCCGCGAACCTGACCCACAGCACACATGGGGGGCACACACTTCGAATGAGACGAATCAGCCAAATAAAATCGAATCTCAATTTCATCTGAGCTTCAAAATCTGAATATAACTGAACCTAAATCTTTATTGCTTGAACTTAAAAAGCACAACAACTAAATACATTATAAAATATAATATACAGGGGGCACACACGTAACACTAACACACACTCTAAGAGCACACACAATAACCAAAGCACAAATAAACTAAGAGACATGGGGTCGCAGAGGGACAGCAAAGACAGACAAGATGGTGCGAGTGATGCCAAGAAGAGAAGAAGCACTGTGAACAGCAACAATGCAAAGTTAATAAACTAATTAAAAGGGGGCATGAATACGCAAGGTTAGGGTTAGCGTGAGTGGTCAGATTCGTGCTGGAGGCTGACTGGCTGGGTTCTTGGGCCAAGATAGACCCCGTGTTTGGTTGGCGAATGCACACTTACCTGTTTGCCCCTCCCCAAATCGGCAAATTATGGCATTTTGCGGTGTTTGCCAGATTTCGGTGTAGTTGTTGTAGAGCATGGTGTGGCTCGCTCACCCGTGCTGCTGGTCCCAGGCGCACATGCCGAATGAGCGAGTTCCATCACGGATGCAGCGGCGCAGCATGAGGCGGTAGCGCGCCTCAAACACGTGCAGGGGGCACGGCACCCAGGGGAATGCCACGGTGCACACAAATATCGGCACCTCACTGCATAGTACCACACACACCTTGTCAACACGGCATGCAGGGGAACAACCACGGTAAACACAAAAACCGGCACCTTGCTGCACCGGAATATACACACCCCCTCAACACGACGCACACACTACACCACACAGGACATCAACAATGCACCCAGAGGAAGGTTATGGTGTACGCACACACCGGCACCTCGCTGCTTGCACCGCACGGCCAAACCCCCACATCAACACAGCACGCACACCACACACCGCACGACACTCAGGGGGAATGCCACATTCATTCCTGTATTCCCATGTGTCCCAGTCTGTGCAACGCACCCGGCCATCTCCTTCCGCTCCTCCGCATTCTGTCGCTCTCTCTCTCGCCTCTCCTCAGCCAGGAAGTGAACCATCACCCCTTCCAGACATGCGTTGCGGGTGAACACGGCACGCGCCAAGAACTGCACACAGGAACACACACACACCACATTTACACACTGCCCGTAACTGTAAATTTGTGTCATTCCCCCATATAGCCAACAGCCTCCCCACATCCACCATGGCTCCCTGAATATGTCCTTGTCCTCATATATGTCCCTCTGTCTCAACGTGTGCCCTGAGCCTGTATGTCCCCTTGTGTCCCTCCTTGTGTTCCTGTGAGTTTCCATATGTTTCATTGTCTTCATATCCAAAAATCTCTCTAGAAATCTTGACTTTAAGCTTTCGTGACTGCAGGAATTCATCCTCTTTGGGTCTTTCGGTAAAGTCACGTAGATAGAAAAATAAAAAATAAAAATCACGACGGTTCGATCGCAACACAAGCAATCGTCCTCAGGTGAGGACGATCTATCTACGTGACTTTACCGGAAGAACCAAAAAGTATGAATCCCTCTACAAACCCTCTCATGTCCCCGGTTTCACACAATGTGCTCCCCTTTGTTTTCCAGTGTCACACTGACCATGTCCCCCTTATATTCCCCATGTCCCTGTGTCCCTCTTGTCCCATGAACTCTTTGTTACTCATATTCCCCCTGCCCCGTGTCCGCCGATCACCCCCGATCATTTCCGTGTCCCCCACTGTCCCGGGTCCCCATGTTCCCGATGTCTCCGTGTCCCCCATGCCCACCTCCACGAGCCCCTCCTTGCAGAGTGGGCACTGATGCCGGTGGTCGAGGCTACGCTCAAGGCAGGCGGTGCAGAACGTGTGGCCGCACGGTGTCGTCACGGGCTCCCACAGTAGCCTGTGTTTACACACACACGTGTACAGATAAGTTCATAAACTTATGTGCACACACAAATAAGACTCACGTTATCCTATTACATTGTTTGAGCAATGCTGTTAGCAAGCACTTATTAAAGTTGATAAACAATTGCTCATCTTTGTAACCCTTGCTATGATGGTGACATTATAGCAGATACTCATTTAAGGATGAATCAATAAAAAGGGGTGGGGGGTAGATCAGGTAACATGCACATTTTCAATGGTAAGGAATTAAACCTGAGCTATGTGAGTTGTAGCGCAGTGCAAACACACAATTATGCACGTGCACATACAAACTCACATATGCACACTTGACATATGTGCTCATATGCACACACTCAAAACTCTACACGCTTTGTTCACAAAAAACACAGCAGTATAATTAATATCAATAATGACAGTGATGATTTAAATTATTATGATAGTGGTGATCGTACCTCATACAAAGAGAGCATTCCAGGTCTGATGGGTCGATACGATGCCTGGGTACCTCTCTGATATAATAACATTCTAAAACAGGAAAATGAGATGAGGGTAGATCAAAAGGCTTCATACATCACACACATACAAGCACATGGGGAATTTGCAAGACACATAAGGGGAAAGTGGCAAGGCCGACATTAAACATGCCTTACTACCTTTGTCTATCCAATGCCCACACAGCACCAGGTATTCATTTTAAGGCAGCTAAATCTACTGGAGGCTCAGGCCATTTTCAGATACTGACCAAGACTGCTGTGCACTGCTATTTGTAAAAGCAAATTGAAATATTTTAATAGTATATCAGCCTATTGGCTATTTATACATGTGTAATGAGCGACTTTCGCGACACGTCATGTAGAGAGTACTACTTCTTTATTCACACACGGGCACAACACAGGCCAAACTTATCTTCTCATTCTGAGTACAACACTTAGATGTTAGCGTCTCTACTGGCTTAACACACGGCGATCACTCGGCGTGGTTCCACCCGTCCACTCTCGGCTTCGCCGCTGACTGGCGGCGCTGGCTGGCGGCATGCCGGGAAGGGCGATGGAACCTCGCAGGAGATCTTCCACTTGGCCGGACGACGGAAAGAGATGACGGCGAGCAGCGACACAGTCCGGACCCAAGACTCCACACACGAACCCCGAGTCCTCCTCCGCCCCCGCTTATATCACCGCAGGCGCGGCTAGGCTCCGCCTCTGGCCACGCCCCATCGTGGAACCTTCGAGCGGGTTCCCGGAGCATCCCAGCCAGCCCCGCCCATTACCTTTGTTCAGATACCTCTCCCTATCGGATTGGATGTTGCTTTAGCGGTGCCTGCTTCCCTTTTCTCACCAGCAGGTGTCATCATGTCATTACACATGTAAAGGATATCTGACCATACTTCGCCATGCTGGTCACTGTGGGTTGGTCATGGGTAGCCCAGGATTTTTCAGCACTGCCCTCTAATGATAATGTAGAGCTACAACAGTTTAAAACAACTGTGTTATGCATGGTGGCCGCTCATCCAAGTGTAGTGGCATCGGAGGATGTCACTGCATGTTGTATGAAGCCGGCCTGTGTGAGGCACGACACACGCCGCCCACACCACCTACAACACTGCAGTGGGAATGCAGTACCGGCCCTAGCGGGGGCCGGCTGAGATCGCCGATCAAGGATGGATGGCATTGCATTCCATGTGCAGTGCCAGCCTCTGGAGGTTAGGGGGCGAGAGTGCCAGGGACGGTGCAGGGGTACACAGGGAGCCATGGCACCCCATGTGAACCTGGAGGCCTGGTGACCGGAGGTACCGGTTCGGGGGCCCCAAAGAGGGGGCTGGGGGACCACGGGACCAGGACCAAGTCCCTCTCGAAGGCTCTAAATAAACGTGTTAACTCTAAGAAGTCTCTGCCTCCCTGGTGTGAACCACTGCACAAGCACTTCTGACATGCATATGCACTTAAGAAATGCAGTTGCACACTTATTAAGACTTAACTACGAATGCAAACACCAACATGATCAATCTGAAATACTCATAAGCTCACAAGCAGTTGCCCGTACATGCAAAAATTTCTGCATGTGCTTAAATGCTTCATCACACTCACTTGCTTAAAATGCTCTTATATTAACAATCACTCACACGAACCCGCACGCTCCCAGGCCTCACCAGCTGAGTCTGGATGTGGTGGCTGACCCTCTCCATCGCAGTCCGAGTCAGAGACCGAGTGCTTCCGCTTCTTATGAACTTCTACCTGACCCTCTGTACACTGCAGCCACACAAAAGACAAAGATCCCCCATCAACAACAATTGGGGCAAGTACCGTTAGCGAGCACTTATGAAGGCCAGCACCATGCCCGACCAACTTTGTCTCCTTAGTTGCGATGTTTGCACACTGAACTCGGTACTCATTTGAGGCCGAGTCGCCGTAGGGGAGATCCAGGACCGGTTCAAATAATCGTCACTGGTCTTGGCCGTGAGCGGAAATCGAACTCAGGTCGCCGGGTTCATAGCGCAGCGCGCTAACCGCAACACTACCGCTCCCCACACCAATACAGTGAGGGAAAAAAGTATTTGATCCCCTGCTGATTTTGTACATTTGCCCATCTGACAAAGAAATGATCAGTCTATCATTTTAATGGTAGGTTTATTTGAACAGTGAGAGACAGAATAACAAAAAATCCAGAAAAAGCATTTTAAAAATGTTATAAATTGATTTGCATTTTAATGAGGGAAATAAGTATTTGACCCCTCTCAATCAGAAAGATTTCTGGCTCCCAGGTGTCTTTTATACAGGTAATGCGCTGAGATTAGGAGCACACTCTTAAAGGGAGTGCTCCTAATCTCAGCTTGTTACCTGTATAAAAGACACCTGTCCACAGAAGCAATCAATCAGTCACATTCCAAACTCTCCACCATGGCCAAGACCAAAGAGCTCTCCAAGGATGGCAGGGACAAGATTGTAGACCTACACAAGGCTGGAATGGGCTACAAGACCATTGCCAAGCAGCTTGGTGAGAAGGTGACAACAGTTGGTGCGATTATTCGCAAATGGAAAAAACACAAAAGAACTGTCAATCTCCCTCGGCCTGGGGCCCCATGCAAGATCTCACCTCGTGGAGTTGCAATGATCATGAGAACGGTGAGGAATCAGCCCAGAACTTGTCAATGTTCTCAAGGCAGCTGGGACCATAGTCACCAAGAAAACAATTGGTAACACACTACGCCGTGAAGGACTGAAATCCTGCAGCGCCCGCAAGGTCCCCCTTCTCAAGAAAGCACATATACATGCCCGTGTGAAGTTTGCCAATGAACATCTGAATGATTCAGAGGACAATTGGGTGAAAGTTTTGTGGTCAGATGAGACCAAAATGGACCTCTTTGGCATCAACTCAACTCGCAGTGTTTGGAGGAGGAGGAATGCTGCCTATGACCCCAAGACACCATCCTCACCGTCAAACATGGAGGTGGAAACATTATGCTTTGGGGGTGTTTTTCTAAGGGGACAGGACAACTTCACCGCATCAAAGGGATGATGGACGGGGCCATGTACCGCCAAATCTTGGGTGAGAACCTCCTTCCCTCAGCCAGGGCATTGAAAATGGGTCGTGGATGGGTATTCTAGCATGACAATGACCCAAAACACACGGCCAAGGCAACAAAGGAGTGGCTCAAGAAGAAGCACATTAAGGTCCTGGAGTGGCCTAGCCAGTCTCCAGACCTTAATCCCATAGAAAATCTGTGGAGGGAGCTGAAGGTTCGAGTTGCTAAATGTCACCCTCGAAACCTTAATGACTTGGAGAAGATCTGCAAAGAGGAGTGGGACAAAATCCCTCCTGAGATGTGTGCAAACCTGGTGGCCAACTACAAGAAACGTCTGACCTCTATGATTGCCAACAAGGGTTTTGCCACCAAGTACTAAGTCATGTTTTGCAGAGGAGTCAAATACTTATTTGCCTCATTAAAATGCAAATCAATATATAAAATTTTTGACATGCGTTTTTCTGGATTTTATTGTTGTTATTCTGTCCCTCACTGTTCAAATAAACCTACCATTAAAATTATAGACTGATCATTTCTTTGTCAGTGGGCAAACGTACAAAATCAGCAGGGGATCAAATACTTTTTTCCCTCACTGTACCTGCCATTCGCCACTAAGTGACGGTGACATCACCACGGCGCCTGCACCAGGCCAGGTGCACTTTGAGGCCACGCGAAGGCTGAAGGCTCGCTCCCCACACACACGCCAACACAAACTTTCACCATCCATACAATCCCTCAGCAAAAAAAAGACAAAGATCCCCCGTATAGCCTTAACAGACTGTAGGGGCAAGTGCTGTTAGCGAGCACCTATGAAGGCCGGAACGGTACACGAGGGGGTGGGTGGCCAGCACCACGCCCGACCTCCTTTGTCTCACTAGTGGCGATATTTACACACCGCACCAGGTACTCATTTGAGGCTGAGTCGACCTAGGGGAGGCCTGGGACCGGTTCAGATAATCGTCACTGGTGTTGGCCGTGAGCGGGAATCGAACCCAGGTCGCCAGGTTCACAGCGCAGCGCGCTAACCGCTACACTACCGCTCCCCAGCATCCACACTGACACACACACCCTCATTATCCATACTCACATAAATATATATATACTCCCTCAACATCCACCCTGCAACATCCTCAATGCAGTGCACATGCTTCCTCATCATCCACCCTGAGATGCACAATTTCTCACCATCCATATCAACACACCCGAGCTGTCATCAACCCTTGCAGCAGGCACATTCACACAAACCTTTAGCATGCATCTGAAAACAAAAAGACCGCCTTATGGCCATACAAACTGTTGGGGCAAGTGGTTTTAGCAAGCACATATGAATGCCCGTATGGCATAAGAGGTGGTGTGGCCATCACCAAATCCAGCCGCCTTTGTCTCCCCATAATACATATGTACATAGTCTTACAATTTACAATGTAGCAAACTCCCACAATCCACCATGTGGCAAACACACTCTTTCCATCCACAATAGACGCTGTGCAATAATTATCTTAAGTATACAAAGTAATGTATTTTACGTTACATGATTGGCTGGCTGGTTGCCTAGTGACTCAAGGAAGGTCCCACACTTGAGGCTCCTGCTTGCCACGCCAACTTGCTCCGGAACCGGGCTTAGCCATTCAGAGAGGATCTGTGGAGTCACACGATCCAAACAGCAGCATGCCAGCATGGGCCACACAATGTTGATAAGTCAAAATTAAGTGCCGAGGCATAGTTTCCAATGAGACTTATAAAGACAGGTCAACACATTTTGCTCAGACGATGACCCACACAACCACTTTATTTATTTAATCAACAAAAGAATCGAGCACAATACACGTGTGCACAATAATGATGCTGAACACCTTAAACCAGGCGATATGTTCCAATTCTTTTTAAGTATCATTAAAATAATCAAAGAGAAAAGGGAAGGGATTGGGTGTAGAGGGTATTTGAATCCTAAAACAAATTTAAACATCGATTTAAATTAAAGTAGCAGAATGGAATTCAAATGTGGAAGAACATGATGCAGCGATTTGGATCCTTGAGTATTACGTGTGAGGTCGGTGGGGTGTAATAAATGGGGCCCATATCTCCTGAAAAGTCGATTTGTCCCACATTAGAGCCAACGTGTTCTATGGATGCCAATTGGAATATTTTATTTGCCCTAGTTTTGATTGGAGAGGGTACAATTACAGTAAAACCTCTTCATTCGCGGATTTTTCTTTCGCGAAATGCGGTTATTCGGGTTTCGTGCCTTCTTTTCCCCTTCGACTATTCGCGATTTAGCAACATCGCATCATGGGGGTGGGGTACTTGTGCAGTACAGTAGTGGTCTTTTATTTCGATCATTGGGTATAAGCGTCAAGTGAGTGGAGGAAGTGAGAGCAAAAGGCAGAAAAAAGTGAAAGATTTAGCTCAGAAAGAAGAGTTGTTGGATAGACGTGCTCGTGGTGATAGTACAGCTGCTGATCATCATCATCATCCCCTAATCATCAAATTTACAGGTTAATTTATTGATGTTTATTTTATTTATTCTTTTTCATTGTATTATTCGTGATGGTTTATTTGTACTATTGTACATTTAAATTAAGTATATGGACATTATTTATATGTATAGTACCGGATTAATATTATAAAACATTTCCACTTTCTCCCATATGTTCAGTCGGACATGGGAACCGAACTCCCTTTTTCCATATAAACACAGTATCTACATTAGCAAATTTGACCTTCGTGCAGATTTGCAAGAACATAACCCTCGTGGATATCGAGGCCTTACCATAATAGGATTCTAGCGTGTAGAGTTTCATCGATTCAGCACATTCTCTGATAGCCCTGATATGATGGGAATGATGGCCTCAACAAAATGATATGCCATGCGATCATCAGGCAAGTGACCAATAATAGCATCACCATCATCACTTGATATTGTTACCAGGTTAAAATGTTGTTCTGCTGCCAGAAATGGACCATTTGTCAAGTAATCCCAATCAAGTAATAACCCAAATTAAATATAATTTATTGTTGAAGTCCTAAAAATTATATACAGTGCACAGACTCTTTTTTCTTTAACCAGGAAATGTGTGTTGAATATTCGAAGTTTCCTGTTGGGAACGTAGCAAATTTTGAGTGTTTGACATGAGGGAAGAAACCAGAATGCTTTAGGAAAACCCACCCATAAGAAAGGCTAAGAGGTGCTAAGTAGACTTTTAGCCTTCACATTAATACCTGGTAATGCATAACTTGACTCATTAGGTATTTAACTTGAATGAAGTCATATCCGTAAGGCATGAAGGAATTTTTTTATGAAATAAGAAACAATATACATTATATCGCCAGATGACAGCAAACGTTTGCACTGGGTGACGTGGCAGAAACCTGTCATCCAAAGGTTCATGAACCTTTGTACAGCAAGGTCTCAGAGTACGCGGGGGTTAGGTGTATATAAAATGTAAGCGTGTACATACATTTTGATTTGAAGCTTTCGTGACTGCAGGAATCCATACTCTTTGGTTCTTTCGGTAAAGTCACATAGGTATTATTAAATAATACACATTAATACACATTACATTTAAAGAATTACTAATCTACAACTCATTACTAATCATAACCAATGACTGATTACTAATCGATTATATAATTACAATACCCCGCCCTCCGCCTCTAATCACTGCACCTGATGAGTTAAGTGATGACGTCACCCTGCTGCTCTATATAAAAACCGGGAGCAAGCGAGGGCTTTACCATTCTGGCGAATTGCTTGATGATGCTGGATGTATTTACCAGCGAAACGTCGTACTCAAACTGTAAATGTGGATTAACTCTTCAACACACCGGTGGGCTGAAGTAGTGACTTATTTGTCTTTTGTCAACGTGACACTTTTTTTTTGCTGATTGGCCGTGTCGGGTGGTGGAGGGTTACGACACATTTATAAATAAACGCGATCTAACCCAAAAATCTTTATTATAAAAATAATATAAATTAGTTATATGATATATTATTTTTTATTTTATTTTTCTACCTACGTGACTTTACCGAAAGAACCAAAGAGTAGAGTGTACATAAAATGTATATAAATGTACATAAATGTTTAATAAAGTACAGTACTGTACAGTTAATTATTCACTAATCATTAGTAGCACAGGCGATACAGTTACACGCCCTCAAATACATGTTCACGTCATGGCGGGGGGTGATTTGACTCACTTCCCGCCCCGTGCGTGTAGTAAAAGTACGAGTTACAAGTATGAATCGGGGTCAGTCGCGTATGAGCGGATCTGCTTACTCTGAGACCTTACTGTACAGCATATTGACATGACTGCATTCAGATGCTATATAAACCCAAATTGTATTGCACTGTATTTGTGAAAATCCCAAAACCTGCTGGGCTGTTAGACCAGAAATTTACAGTGCTATGAACCAAACAACCTGAATTCAATTCTCAGCGATGGCAAACATTAATCTGAACTGGGGTGTTGAAGTACTGTGGATTGACAAAGAGCTCTAACAGACTTTAGTTATCAATAATTGATATTGATTGTATATCGTCCGTCAGAATGCTCACGGCCTAACTCCCCACCACCTCAGACAGGGGCAAAAAGAGCAGTGAGAATTGCACGACCTCTGACCTCGCCGATGGCACGAGCGGCCGACTCCTGGGTAGCATCGAGCGCGAGGCCTCTTAGAAGCGCCCCCACTGCCTCCTCCTGCCGACCCAGTGCCAGTAGACTCCAGCCCCTCGCCACCACGGCCTTTGTATTCGTACACGCGCATAAGGATGTAAGCAAAAGCATCCACAGGCACAGAATATTAGCCATATAATGGTTCACCAACAAGAATTTAGATAAATTGTCATAATTCGAGGTCGTAATTCAAGAATCCATTATTTGATGTCCGGTGAAAGTACCTGTGCATTGTGTGGTTGTGCTCGGCAAGCCTGCTCTGCGTCACGGAGAGCGCCAGTTGGGTCTCCCATCTCCAAGCGAACCTTCGACCCTATGACCAGCGCTCCCACGTCACCTGGATCTGAGACAATTGTGACCCAAGCAAATAACAAAGCAGCACCATCAGCAACAGGCAACCCTCTTTTGTATTTAACCAGGCGAGAAAACAACGAGTATCCCTCTGTTGCGAATCAAGTTTGAGTTACTGGAGGATCAAGTCCAGTATGGGAGCCCAGATAGAACACAGCACCCACCCTGACGCCAAATTCTAGGGTCCCTTCTGTCAAGGCATTCCCGGGTTATCTGTCTCCACCCCATTTCATCAACCAGGACACGTCGGATACATGGGCCTGGCAGATATTCGCGTGCGTTTTTTTTTGTCGCCCAACGTTCTGCAGCAGACCTTTGTTATTGTGTACAGCAACAATCTAATACACATATTAAAAATAAAAGTAGTAACAGTAACAGTCGATATGATGGAGCCACAAAGGCCTGTGGCCAACCTGTCGACCTCCTTTACCCATTAACTCATTATCTCACTGGCCGGTGTCTCTGATATGACCATTATGAGCCTCTCGTGATTAAAACAGCCCTGAGAGTTTGCACAGAGAAATCACAGACACAATAGCCGAGTGCCTCTGACGAGGCCATTAAGAATCACCAGAGAGAAACGCACAGAAATGCCTACGGTTTGAACCAAGAACAATGGGTGCGAGCTCTTTCACATGGTCATCAGAATTTTTATTTCGACTGGAGGAATCGGACGATGTCCAGTAAAGAGAGCGTTCGTTTAACACGTAGGCTTTCGCGACCAATATTCACCATAGTTTTTTTGGGTTAGATCGTGTAAGTATAATTTCTGGATGTAATCACCAGCGAAACGTCGTACTATTCGAATTGTAAATGTCGTGGATTTACTCTCAAACACACCGGTGGGCTGAAGTAGTAACTAATTGGCGCGTTGTTTACGTGACAAACCTCATTGGCTGTGTCGGGTGGTGTAGTCTTACGACACATTTAAACTAACCCAAAAACCTTTATTATGAAGACCCAGCGTCCGTTAGTGGCCTCTGATCGTTCTCGGCCTCTGATCGTTCTCGAAAAGTCGCGCTCTCGTCTGACACGCCGATTCAGAACCTCCTGCGATGGACACGGCTCTCTCCGCGTTTGAACCTCAATGTCTCTTGACGCGGCCCTAAATGAACCTTCTGGGAAGACCGCGCGCAACCCCCCTGCATGTACCGAGTGCGAGTGCCCGCTCACACATCCCCAGCGTCGTTCGCAGCTCTGCGCCGACGGCGAAGAGCCGCGCCGCCTCCACGCGGAGCTGCGCCGCCTCGGCCCTCCGTGGAAACCACTTGGCGAGCAGACCGCCCAGCAGCACGTTGACACGGACCGGCGTCCCAGGCGCACGGGCGGACACGGCCCCGCATGTCCCGCACGCCTCCACTGCGAGTTCTCGGGCAGCGCCTTGGGATGAGGCGGCTTGGGATGAGGCGGCTTGGGATGAGGCGGCTTGGGATGAGGCGGCTTGGGATGAGGCGGCTTGGGATGAGGCGGCTTGGGATGAGGCGGCTTGGGATGAGGCGACTTGGGATGAGGCGGCTTCGTCAAACGCGGCGCCGGGCACCCGCAGCTCGGCGCAGCTCCTGCAGCAGCTGTGGCCGCAGCTCAGGGTCACGGGCTCCGACAGCCAGAGGCGACACAAGCAGCAGTCGAAAAGGCCCGACACAGAAGCCGATCCTGCAGACATTTCTGACCCTAACCCAGACCGCGCAGCTCCCCCCAACCCACCAGGTCTCACAAGAGACGCAGATCCCGACCCAGATCCCACTGACGCAGGCCCCGGAGACCCTGCAAAGCCCGCAGACCCTGACCCTGCGAACGCCGACCCCGCCGCCCCTGCTGTGTCCGCCTCTCCTCGCTTCCCCGATGGCGCAAGATTCCTTCTCCGGCTTGCCTCCCCGCTGTGGTTGTTGGTGTTGTTGTTATTGATGTTGACACGAAGGCGCGCGGCCATGAGCCTTGCCAGGGCGAACAGACGCTCGCCGCTCAGCGCAACACCCAGGCGGCGCGCCGCGGCGTACGCGTCCAGGGCGTCGTCGAGACGGCCCTGCCGGGCCAGCGCGTCCCCTCGCCGCAAAGCCGCGTCGCTCCCCTCCGCGTCCAACGCCTCTGCGCTCGGCGGGGTGGCCATGGCGGTCGAAACTTGTTTAAACATCGCGTCTATTCGTTGTTGTTGCCGCCGCCGCTGCCGCTGTTGTTGTTGTTGGATGGTGATGTTGGCGGTAGCGAGGAGACATGGTCACGCAGCGGTGGCAATCACTCATCTTGCCCGAAGTGTGGAGGTGAATCGATTCGCGGCGAATCGCGAAGCTTCACGGGAGGTGGAATCGACGAGACTCCGGGAATTGAACTGCGCCCTGGGTTTTGTAACGCGGATCTCGACGGTGATCCAATTAAAAAGACCCACTCCCCCCCCACACACACCGTCATTGATTTATCTTGACCCTCGTGATTATAATGACCCCACGTAGCTGTCAACCCATACGGTTGACGCGCATTCTTGCACAGGGAAATGTAGTTTTCAGGTCCATGCGGTGTCCAGCCGGTTCAATACGGGCAAAAACATGTTTTGTGTCTTATTCTTAGCTCTTTCGGTAAAGTCACGTTGAAGGGAAACAATAAAATAACAAAATATATATAAAACAATAAAAATTCTCACGACGTTTCGACCATAACACAAACGGTCATCATCAGGTGTGAAAACCAACGGCAAGAAACGTGACTTTACCGAAAGAGCTAAGAATATGAATTACTGCATTCACGAAAGATTTACATCAAAATGTATGTTTTGTGTCTATTTGCTTGTGTTTCTCCCTTGTGATGGGACTGTGGGATGAACGTTGAGATGTATAAGGGCACGGGGTTCATACCGTATGGGTTGACAGGTATGTTGTATTTTGACTTAAAGCTTTCGTGACTGCAGGAATTCATATTCTTGGGTCTTTCGGTAAAGTCACGTAGATAGGTATCTCAATAAAATAACAAAAACTATTTTCGGTAAAGTCACGTTGAAGGGAAACAATAAATAATAATATATAAAACAATAAAATTATCACGACGTTTCGACCGTAACGCAAACAGTCATCATCAGGTGTGAAAACCAACGACAGTCACCTGATGATGACTGTGTTACAGTCGAAACGTCGTGAGAATTGTTTATTGTTTTATATATTTTATTATTTTATTGTTTCCATTCTACGTGACTTTACCGAAAGAACCAAGAATATGAATCACTGCAGTCACGGAAGCTTTAAATCAAAATGTAAAACTATTTTCTTTTAACCTACCTACGTGAAGTCACGTGAAGTCACGTAGGTAGGTAGAAATACAATAACAGGTCACGACGTTTCTATCGCAACACAAGCAATCGTTTGGTTTTTTTGCTGTGGTTGTCCCACCTGATGACGATTGCTTGTGTTGCGATCGAAACGTCGTGATGTATTATTGTAGTTCTACCTACCTACGTGACTTTACCGAAAGACCCAAGAATATGTACGTCCTATTCATATCAGCTTGGCATTCCTTGTCCCCCCAGAAGGGGGGTTGCCGTCCGTGACTCTGTGTTGACAAACCCGTGGTTCACATTCGTGGTTCTTTCGGTAAAGTCACGTAGAAGGGAAACAATAAAATAATAAAATAATAATAAAAATGTTATTGTTTCCCTTCTACGTGACTTTCGGTAAAGTCTTTCGGTAAAGTCACGTAGAAGGGAAACAATAAAATAATAAAATAATAAAAATGTTATTGTTTCCCTTCTACGTGACTTTCGGTAAAGTCTTTCGGTAAAGTCACGTAGAAGGGAAACAATAGAATAATAAAATAATAAAAACGAATATGAATCCCTGCAGTCACGGAAGCTTTAAATAAATAAATAAAAATTAACCCCGTGGTTGGTGTGGAACTCAAAGAGCGGCGCAACGATCGATTCTCTCGCGCGCCACGATTCGGCGGTAGGCGTCCAAAGCGAGTCGAATCGTCACGTCGCCGCGAGTTACGCAACCGCGTTATGTAAAGCGAACCCAAGAAACGTTACGCAACGTGATGACGTCAGCGAGCGTGACC
This sequence comes from Petromyzon marinus, assembly GCF_048934315.1. NCBI lineage: Eukaryota > Metazoa > Chordata > Hyperoartia > Petromyzontiformes > Petromyzontidae > Petromyzon > Petromyzon marinus. The sequence continues at coordinate 14,352,040 of NC_133669.1, forward strand.
CCGGTGGGGTTGGTGGGGGGGTCAAGTGGCGTCGCGCAACATCCGATTGGCACCTCGGCCAGGCGACTCATAAAGCCTGGGTCTGTCGCGTTGACCTCCTGCACCTAGCCTGGCACGTCAGTCAAACCACAGTAACATATACCGTGTAAACCCATACGGTTTACCCGTATTCTTGTACGGTAAAAATTGAGTTATCGGGTCCATACGGGCGTACAGCCGTTTCAATACGGACAAACAATTGTTGTATTTGTTTGTGTTTCTCCCTTGTAATGGAACTTTGTCGGATGAACGTTGAGATTTATAAGGGCACGGAGTGGCCGGTAAGGTCTGAATTGGTCTGTAATAAGGTAGATTTGAAGCTTTCGTGACTGCAAGGATCCATACTCTTTGGTTCTATTCGGTAAAGTCACGTAGGTAAAAAAATAAAACAACATCGTAATTTTTGTTGTTTTATTTTTTTACCTACGTGACTTTACCGAATAGAACCAAAGAGTATGTAATAAGGTAGGCACTGATAATGTTTTGATAGGTATGCAATACATGCGTCTATCCCGTGACCTGCACCTTGTTTGACACATCAATCAACCCTTAACACCTGGGCCTGTCCCGTGACCTCCTGCACCTAGCCTGGCACATCAGCTACCACATTACCAGTGTCTGTCCCGTGAGCTCCTGCACCTGGCCTGGCATATCAGCTAAACCACATTACCAGTGTCCTGTGACCTCCTGCACCTAGCCTGGCATAGCAGCTAAACCACATTACCAGTGTCTGTCCCGTGACCTCCTGCACCTAGCCTGGCATATCAGCTAAACCACATAACCAGTGTCTGGCCCGTGACCTGCTGCACCTGGCCTGGCAAATGTAACCGCCGCTGAGTGGCGAACGGCGGTGTCGTTGGGCTGAGTGAGAGTGGCCAATCGGGGCGTGAGATTATCTACATTTCGAACCTAAAGGATTGACAAGCAAAGGCGTCTCCTTTTATATTTTTGTTTTTTCACGCGTAAAAAGGATTTGTTACACAGTCCATCAGCCCCACGGCCTTCTACAGAAGTAAATAATGCCAGCGGCATTGATTAAATACAACCAAAATATGGACATGTTTGCACGCACAAATTAATTGGTAATGGTGAGTTAACAGGGCCATGCCCCGAAACATCGCCTATTGTATATTGTTTCCTTCCTTCTAAGGCAGTTTCTATTGACAAATGTGTCGAGTTATTTCATTATACCTACACATAAAGTGTCTCATCAGCAGAGTCAAGCTTGCTTGTACGCATATTAAACTTATTTCGCACTGTACATAGCAAACCATGCTAATCGAAGGTCCGAGGGAAGGAAATCGGAGGTGCGGGGGAAGGCATCAATGATGGTTGAACTGCCAGATGCGATAGGCAAATGACCTCATTTAAAGATAGCGGGTTCTGGTTTGACACGAGCTTATATAATGCATGGCAAAAGTAATCATTAGCGTCGCTGTGAACAATTATCCACAATGACGTTAATGATCTTGTTTCGTAATACAGAAGGATGAGCCGTGTATAGATTCCCCACTGAAATGTAAATTATTCAAGATGACACCAGTTAAATCCGTTGATGCCACAAATATATTATTACGCTTGTTTACCCAGGTAATCCTCACCGAGTCTCAACTCTTTTATAGGAGGGTCATACCAAGTTATCTCAGTAGAGGACGATGATTACTTTGTGTTTTCCAATCAAGTAATTTTCGATGTTATTGACCAAATTTGGACCATGAACGCTGCCACACGATGGCCGACTCATCTTCAAATGCTGGACAAGGTGTATCCGGCGAGTGTTAAAGATGTAATACGTGCACAGTATGGACTTAGTGGGAGGTGTAGAGGCTGTGAAATGCAAGAATGTTATTTTATTAATGTACAGTATCCCTATTATTTAAAGAGAGTATCTTTAAATGGATCATCCTTCGTGAAGCGTGAGAGTTGGTTGCAGTTCCTGCTGTGGCCGTCGTGTAGGCCCGTAGTGAATATTCCTGTGCAGTAGGAGCCGGCGATTACGAATTGACCCATACTTCACACCACGTTGGTCAGTGCGGCTTGATGAAAGGCGCACCCAAGACCGTTTCAGACATTGATCGCTGACTGTGATGTTATCCGCGATTCGATATCACTGTGGTGAATGGTAGCGCCTCTAGTGACTGCAGAGATGCCGTTAACAAACGACTTGCAAACATATCAATATTTAAAACGTCTGTTCTTACACACGCGATTGAACCTTGCCCGTAAGGCTCAATATTAAGATGGATATTTATAAATGTATGCACGGTCCCAACCCCCTGTTGGACCACGAGCTAATTTCGCATAGCAGTTGGGATGTAATGTTACTCGTCGCATTATTGCATTTCTTCTTTTACCTACGAGCTCAAACTACCCCTCAAAAACTCAGCAGGCAAGAGTCAGTGCCTATGGTTAGCTAAGGTAAAGGTAGCTTATAATCACATGGTGACGGAACGCATGCGTTGTTGAAGGCCACTAATTATGGAAAATGTATTAAAAATATACGCGTGCAATGATTTGTCAACTGACAGTGGATTGTCTGTTAGCTTTACGCGTAAATAATAAATAAACATGGGAAGGGTCAGATTCATGGACAACTAGGTACAGTCATATTTAAGTCAATCAATCAATGGCCTTGTTTACGCATAAAAAAAAAACCCTGGTTCGGTTTCGAACGGGCCTCATGAGAAGGGTGTGACTATTTAAAGTATTAAAACAAAAATACCTGGCGGGTGCTGTCGCCCTACAGGGCAACAGCTGTTTTGGCACCCCCGCCGTGGTGCCGTTCAAAACAGCCCCTCTCGTTTTTTATCATCTGGGACTGGGTGTTGATCGTTGAGTTTTGGGGGATTTTCACCAAATCTGACGAATCTTAAATATGCACTATCTGAAATCTGACTTTGAAAGTCTGCAGACCGATAGTGAAGTTTCCTGAGGCTGAAGTAGAATAAGCTAGCATTGACTCATCCAGATTTTGCCTGTTTAAACGGTTGCTGATTATGACCATTTTATCCGTAAGGCCCAGAGACCGATGGACTAAAAAAGTATTTCGAAAGAACTAAGTATTTCTGACTTTTGTCTGTCTCTCTATTTATATGTGCATTCGACTCAATATTCCGCATGAGCGTATAATAACGTTCATTACCTAATTAAATAGTCTGTTGATTAGCTAATGCACTGGTGGTTTCATTACCCTGTTTTACACCACACATGCAGGCTACATCGTCATCTGCTGTCAGCCCTACCTTGGCAATGACTAACATCTGACGTCGATGTTTTTCTGCGTCTGTTTTAATTCACTTGGCAACTCTTGCCCATGCGTAATGTTTGTTTTGTGCGCGTAAGTGTATCCACCTAAGCGCATTACGCTGCTAAACTCGGCTGTTGATGAGACTGGAATGTTTAAGTCCGCAGGAAGGCGGGCAGACAGTCGAGACAAACCTGGTCACGTCACGCATACTCGCACGCGAGCATTCCTCGTGTACCTCTTTAGACTGTCGGGGCAGGTGCTTTTAGCGATCACCTGGTAAGCGGGTGGGTATGGCGGCCTTTGTATCTCCCTACGACTTATGTTAACAACTTTACACACCGGCACCAGGCATTATTGGCCGAGTTGACCTAGGGGGAAGACAAGTTCAGATAACCACTTACCAATTCCCCTGCACTCGGATTAAACATAAATAACCGGGATCGTATTGCAGCAAACAGACAATCAGCTGTTATTCGCCAATAAGTGGCGGGGCCGTAACCACAGCGATTGTACCAAGCCAAGTGCACTTTGATACCACGTGAAATGGACTAAAATATTTCGCATGAGGTCAGGGATTAGGCCGACGAGCGAGTCATGACTACAGACTGCAAAAATAAAGCTCCCATCAGTCTCCCACCTCTAGGGCTACGTATCTCAACCATGCAACACATGCTGTGTTTTCACAGACATTTGGAAAGCCGACCAGAGCCGTGATGGGTTGTTTGAATAACAGCCTTGCTTTCTTATGTAATTACTTTTTTGTTTATATTGAGTGTTTTTTTTCACGCAGTGTACTTGTTTTGGTCAGTGATTCGTGTCCTGCGCTTGGAACCCGGCGACTTAATTTCAATTTCCAGCCATGACAACCATACTGACAAGCATGGTGAAGTAGTGTAAAAAAAACCCTGCATGACTGACAGTCTGAGAATCCTTCGTGCAACAGTGGGTTAACAAAGTGGTTGTAGAGTATTTTTTTTATTCCATAGAGAAATAGGTGCCACTAAAGTTTTTCCGCATAAAGTGGTAGTCATTTCTGTTCTGCAGGCCCTTGGACTAGATTTGTATTAAAAAAAACACACACACTGATTAGAAGTTTTCCAGATCCTCCGAAAATTGCCCAGTACTTAGCGACTCATGCATTTGTGTAACAACAATACAACAAACTTTCACAAAAGTTCCGTGTGCCTTTTGGAGCTCATCAGAATTCCATTGTTGGCTATGGCGATTGCATGGCATTCGTGTAACAACGCAAGAGATTTGTTCTTGCTTTGTGCTCTATGCGATCAGAGAGCCACATGTAATGCATGACACACACTTGTGTAACCCGGTGGACTTAGGCTGGCTTTATGAGTCTTAGAGGCCACAGATGAGCCATAACCACTTACCAAATAATCGGGAAAGTGTGTGATGGTGGCGATGGTATTCATAATAAATAATCACGTAATTATTTATTCAGGAAATCCTGAGTCACAAGATTTTAATGAATGGGGATGGCTGGCCAAGGCCATGAATGAGTGTAGGCATGTAGGAGGAAACTTACAACACAGAAACGTATAGCCTATTGTCAATCCATTCCTGGATGAAGTTCTCCCCATACCGTGTCGATTAAAGGGTTGCTTGACCATACTTCAACATGCTGGTCAATGTGAGTTAGTGAATGGTTATGCATAGGGCCCAATCAGCTATAATTAATGTCAGCCATGGTTGTGAACCAAACACAGGTCGCCGAAGTCATGAGAATGTCCACAAGAGAGGAATACTTGCACTCAAAGGTCCGCTCATACCGCTTCACGAGGCTAACCCAGCGGATTCGGGAGTCTTACAAGTTTGCGTGATTCACCAATCTTTACCTGGATCACACGCGTGACACTTGAATGTGCACTACTGTATTACTATTTTTGTAACTCTATAGCCGGCACGATTGTGTGATTTTTTTTGGTGTTGCAGAGAAATGAAAAGTGTTTTCATTTGTACTTATGATTACACGCCTGACTCACGTCACCCTAGTCCTATGTATAGCAGCGAGCTTGTTATGGGCATGAAGACACACACACGCGTGTGTCAGTGTGCATTGTGTTTGTGACGATCGCGTGTGAGACTTAATCCCACCCAGGTGAGAGAGCGTGTGATTATGCACATGTGTTAGCGCTCAGCGTTACGAACCCGGTGACCTGAGTTCGATTCCCGATCACCACAACGTTTGAGACTGGACTCATCCTTAAAATGAATAACTGGTGCCATCTATAAGCATCAACCCTGCTGACTCGATAGGTGTTCCCTAACAGTAGGGTCCCCAAAAGCTTATATAGTCCTTGCCTATAAGACCGACAGGTCACCAGCACTGATTTGATTTAAGCAAGTCTGACTGCTGATGAGATACCGCGTGTCGAAACAGGTCTCGAGTTTGCTTGACTCGAAACAATGCTGCTGAAATGACGCACTCCCAAAAGGCCGTACGGCTGATGCAGTGCTCTTCATTGCAAGGCCTGCGGGCCACTGGCAGTCCCTCGTGGCCTTTAGTGCGGCCCCTCACGTTCGCCCGCCGACAATACACAAATGTGAAAACACCCCTTGCAAGCGATGTGGCGGCCCTCAAATTGATGTCTTGTTGGCGAAAGTGGCCCCCCTCTCAAAATTAGCGAAGAACACTGGGCCGATGGGTTGTGAAACACTTTTTTCTGTTGATATGGCTTGATGGATATGTGAAGGAGACCTATCGTCTGCGAAGTAATTTTTTTATGGATCTTTGTCTTCATTTGCGCACATGGGCTGGAATTATTCGCTCCTCCCTCGCGATTGAATGAGTTATTGTGAATTGTGGTCTCGATTTGATCCCACAATACACGGCCACGCACATTAGCGATTTAAGGCATAAATTAATGGAATAATCTCCATTCTAAATAAAAGTGCGCTACCCATGCACGGGTTTGCCTGCGTAAAAAGCGATGTTCTATGTCCATGTACATATAGATCTCCATACAATGGCTCCGCTCATTCTTTTTGTATACATGTTTATTGTGTATTACAGGGCCATATTTCTCCCTCAAGGCTGTTATCTGAGACGAATGACGCAGTGGCAGCCGTACGTGGGCACACGCCCAAGAGTGCGCACACCGAAGAGATGGAGCCATGACGTCAGCTCGCGTGCAGCAGCTGTACGAATTGCTGCATCGCACGACTGCGAATGATGTAGACGGCTTGGCGAGGCCTTCACCCAGCAGTAGATAGATCACGGCTGATGACAACTAGGATATACCGTTTAAATGTCATGTTTCAGTCCGTCCTAAACACTAAATTTGTGCTAATCGACAAACACGTGCACACATATATTCACATCCATCCGACATGTACTGGCATGCAAATACACAGATTTATCAATTCCCTATATTTACAGAAGAAATACTCACTTAGCTTGCAGACTTTATTCCAGGAGGGTCCTGCATTGCCATGTTGACCATTCCTATTAATAAGTTGTTTGGCTTCATGCGCGAGCAAACCAGAGCACGTGGAGCAAATCCACCACGTGTATGAAATATTAACAATCAACGCGCCACACACATGGATTCAAGAATCCAATGCTCTCTATGATCCACATCGGGATTATCGTGCATTACAACCCACGCCTACAACACACTATAATACCAGAAAAACAATAATGCAAGTTCTAACCAGGCTCAAAATGCTTAACATTCAATACATGGCGAGAACATTCAGAGTCATTTGGTCATAGGTATATGTTCATATTCAGACGTACATTCATATATGCTGTACTCTACATTCATATACTGTAAACAATATTACGGGGAGTATTGCGCCACACCCAGCCGACTGTCTCTCAAGTGGTGATATTTACACTGCACTCGGTACTCATTAAATGCCCCCAGGACAGATTCAAATACCATGTGCCAATGACGTTCACCCTAGGTCAGGAACCACTGCGACATTGCTTTCCTCAACAACAACAACAACCATATTTTTTTATTTAAAGCTTTCGTGACTGCAGGGATTCATATTCTTGGTTCTTTCGGTAAAGTCACGTAGAATGGAAACAATAAAATAAGAAAAATTTAAATTGTTTTTTATTTTATTGTTTCCCTTCTACGTGACTTTTCCGAAAGAACCAAGAATATAACAACAACCATCCCCAATCTCCACTAAGGTGGTGACGTCACCACCACACTTGTACCAGGCTAGGTGCATTTTGAAGTCAGGTCATGGAATAAAACCCAGGTGTTATGGGTTAACTGACCGAGATGTTTAACCTGTGCCAACAAATCCACACACATCACACAAAACGTGTAAAAATATATTTTTGCATTATGCAAAAACATCAATTCCAGGTCGCCATCAAATTACATGTGAGTAAATTTCCATAAAATTTCCATTTCTGTACCACTGCTGCCTGTGAGTTGGTCATATTTACTCAAGTTTACTTTGTAATCACGACTCTGGATCGCGTAATCGTTGCACCTGTAATGTTTACCAAACGCTCTGCAATGAGTGGCGTGCTGTTATATTGATAAATATGTTAATGGGAACGCATTGGCAGCATTCTTGACAGTTCAGAACACACCCTCAGCTGGCATTACAGTCACGCACACTTGGGTAATTAATTATAATTATTGCATGAAGCCAAAGATCCACCCGTATAGTCTTCTCAGGCTGTAGCGGAAAGCGCGATTGGCCAGCACTACACGCTAGTGCGCCTTTACATCCCCAATGCGGATGTTTACACACTGCATCAGGTACTCAATTGAGGCCGAGTCAGAGCAGGGGTGGGGGGGCAGGACCGGTTCACAGGTGGTCGAACTCATGACGCTGGGATCGCAGCAGAGTGCGCTAACCACTACAATGCCGAGTCCTACACAAACACATTCGCAAGCAACAACAATCAACGCTTCGCCGTTCGCCACTAAGTGGCGGTGACGTCACCACGGCGTTTTGACGCCACGTGAAGTGTTGAAGGCTCGCCAACAGATCACGGGACAGGTTGACTGACTGAGATGACTGGCGGATGCACCAGCTGTGCCCTCTACTGTGCCAACCTGCTGCGTTTTATCCGCCCGGCGCAACGCTCGTTGTTGTGAGCGTCGCTCATCTGCCCTCCGTTGTTGTTGTTGAAGGGCGACTGCCTCCCTCTGCCCAGTGGCGTCCTTGCAGAGACACGCGCACGCAAACCAAACCACAGAGCCACAACCTCCCCTAGACACGCAGACACAGACATCCACCCACGCAGACTCCTACACACGCTATCTTGTGACTCGCCTGGTCAAATTTCTGTGACTCACCAAGTGGACCTCTTTTTTGTTTTAGTCTCCGAATAAAATGTTTATTATCGCTTCAAAGTATCAAAGATTGTAGGGGTTTTTTAAAAATATATATTTATTCCCCGTAAACTACCATTTGACCCTTAGTTGATGTTCATGACTCATACAGTACAATTGACATGTTATTTCCCCTGCGCTATTCCTTGCAGTGCACACAATTGGTTTGTCAAAGATCAAAATCGCTGAGAAGCAGAAGTCAGACGCATTGAGGGGACTTTCATCCAGCAACACATTGATCATCGTTGATGATTATGATACAGTTTTATCCGTCTTATCCACTTTGAAATACGTTGAGTCCAATAAATTGCACTTATTAGAATTCAAATTTTGAGTTAAAACCAAAGCAATAGAGGGACTTATCACCTCGGGGTTACAAAGGCGGTGGGGTAGAGAGGGAAAGCGGAGGGAGAGGGTGTAGTATGTATGTATGTTGAACTTATTTCGTACGTAGCCAGTCGTGCGCATCGGAGGGGGAGGAGGGTCGGAGGGAGGGGAAAAGGGTGTCGTCACAAGGTGGAGGTGAGGGAGGGAGCTGTTTAGGCACCCACGACCCTCCCCTATATTAATCGCCGATCCTCGCTCACTCACTTCAGACTCGAGAAGAGACAAGAAGCGATGGAGGTGTCCAAGCTCACGATAGCCACGCTGCTGCTCGGCCTGGGTTTAGCGGTAAGCGACCCCACTACACACCGCTCCTCGCCATAATTGGACACTTTAACTGTGCCTGCTCAATTAACACTAATTATCTAAAAATGCGCCCGGATGGCTTTGCCGGTTAGAACACGCTCTGATCATAACACGCTCTGATCATAACATTAGGTGGCGGATTTGAAAAAAAACATTCTTCAGAGCCGTTAAAATAAGTGGGAGTTTGTTGGGAAGGAAAGAGCAGCAGTTTTTTTATGAACTGGGTCATTTCATTCAATTTAAATAAGGAATGTCCACAACTAATTCGTTTGATATAGATCTCCATCATTGTATAATTAACCAGGCGATGGAATCAGATTGGTAAAATAATGTTGCCTGCTCGAGAGTTTCCGGCGCTGTTGGTGGATCGTTTAAAATGGTTTATTCGTGAAAATGTGATAATAATAGGTCATAATAAGCACTCGCTCTCGAGCATTGCTCAGCCATTCAGTATATCTCCAGATAAAATACAGGCATGTCGTTTAAAATGTGCTTAGACCGTACATTGTATTTCGAATGTTAATTCATTTGGTCGAATCTTTGTGGATTCTAACTTGGCTGAGGAATGTCGACGTCTCGTCCGAATAACCATTTTAAAGAACAATTCGCTGTAACGACGACGTGCGAGTATTGAATGAAGACTTGTCTCGATGCGTGCATGTGGCGTGTGAATGTGATTGTGTGTACTATATAGTACTGTATGTGTACATCTCTACAGCCATATTTAACACGTGGGCTTTCGCGACCAATATCATCCATAATAGAGGTATTTTTTAGGTTAGAAACTAGTTGTAATTACTGGCGAAACGTCGTACTCATATTGTAAATGTTGTGGCTTGGCTCTCCAACACGCCGGTGTGCTGTACTAGTGACGAATTGACATGTTCTGTTTACGTGACAACCCTTACTAGTTGGCTGTGTCGGGTGGTGGCGGGTTTTAACGACACATTTATATATTTACGCGATCTAACCCAAAAAAAAACCTCTATTATGAATATATGCCTATGTTTGACGTTTCATTTTGTATGTGAATCAATGTGTGGTCTGTGAATAGATGTATTGCGTAATTGACAATCATAGTTTCCAGTCAAATTAATCATCCGCTGTTGAATGAGGGTCCCCACCCGCGCAGGGAGGGACTATTTGACCATACTTTACCACGCTGATCACTGCGTAGGAGCATAGAGTACAACAATAGTTACATCGATGATTAATTTTTTTGGCAGTTTCAAAATAATGAAACAAAAGAATAGGCTTTACCCTTTACGGAAAGAATACTATAAACTAAGCTAAAACAATTTTTTTTTTCCAGGTAAGGCTCGCTGAGCTATATAGCTATTTTTTCAGAAGAGACCTGGCCACAATGATAGCTCAACGAAGGGCTGATCACGTGGAAATTTATAGCAGCCAAATACTCTAATCGCATGTTTCTAAATGTGGAGGAAAAACCCGGAGGGCCCGGATATAAATCCACACGACCACAGGGAGAACATGCAAACTCCAAATATACAGGCGTGAGGGTTGGGATCGAACCGACGACCTCCTACAAACCAGGCGAGGGAATTAACATCTCGTCACTCTGACGCCCCAATGTTAAAACACCAAATAGACACCCATTGCAAGGCATCAAGTTTTCGTTAACCACACACGACGCTTGTGGTAAAACCAGCAAACAAACATGCTCTGATTACAATATATAAATGCGTTTTCTTTTAAACTTTTAAACTAATTGACCTTGTCTCACCAGTGCTAGACCAGAGGACACCAAAAGGCAAACAGCATAAAGACAACGCAAATATCGAAGCATTGATAGCTCGAGTTGAAAAGGGGACTCCCAATCACTTTTATCTGAAGGTTGCTATTTCAAATCCCGATTGTGAGAGCGGACTTAGCGCATCATTCCTCTGGGGTTTATGAAAGCACTAATGCCATTTCATTCCAAGTCAACAGTGGTTTTTTTTATTAGAGACTGGCTATGCTATAGAAACGTCAAATTTCCACAGATTATTATCTCATCGTGCGTCAGTGTGCACGTGACGCTGAATTAGTCACGAGTGTATACACAGCTCTCATACTGAAAGAACGTGAGCGGGGGTAAGGGGGCTGATAAAGGCCCTTGGGGTAAAAGGGGCTTCCCCATCTAACATCATAGCCAATCTACACGTATCATTAAAAAAAATCCCCTATATACATTACATAATCTGTTGAGGCAAGTGTTGCTTGCAAGCACCTATTAAGGATGCTGCAAGGGTCAGTAATTTGAACAGATAATAACGTGCGTGTGTGTTCGTGTGTGTACGTGTGTGTGCGTGTGAGCAGGTATGCGCGTGTGCGCTGGTGGGCGTGGGCGCCTGTCTGCCCGTGCACGGCTCAGTACTGGAAACTCTGCTGGGGTCAAAGATCCTCATGTCGGGGACTATGGGGTCCACAATTCTGAGGCCATCCCTAGATACCAGTGGTAATAGTTCTGACATTCTGGGGTCAACCTCGGTGGGGTCAGAAACTCTGGAGTCAGAGTTTCCAATATCAAAGTTACCGGTGTCAGGATCGTTGGGCTCAGGGTGGCTGACGTCAGAGTCTCTGGGACTGGGGGCCCGGGTCGCCTGTCTCGGAGGTGGTGCGCTTCTCAGCCTCATCGCCCTGCTTCTCGTGGTGGCCGCCTGGTATCAGTTGTGGCCCCTCCTTCTCCTGGTGAGTGTACCTATGCGGAGAGAGGACATTAATAAAACACGTGCAGACGTTTCCGGTAATGTTCGTCATCATAGTCAATATCAGCATTTCTGGGTGCAGGAGTGATTTAGCAACTTAGAAGTGATTTGGCAACTTGGAGGTGGGGGTTGGTGTATTGCAAAGATACAGACCATGGGAGGTCCTTTCATCAGGGCAAGCAGCATTGTGGGTTCACGGGAGTCAAAACTGTATCGTGAAGTTGGAGTGATCTATTTTTCGTGTGGGGTTCTTTTTAAGGTAAATGTTGTTTTCATTCACAACTAAAATATTTTTAAGGGAATTAGCCAAACATCCAAAAGCAAGGTCCTTCTGAATAGATGTCATGAAAAAAAATATGATCCGAAAAACAAATCAAAATGGACTAATATTTAGCTCTGATTCTCGGAATGATGCAGTATGGCCTAGCATGCCGCGGGTCTGCTTTACAACGGTCATGGACGAAGCATCAATCATGTGTTACTAATGGGAGCCGGTGATATCACTGATGAGACCTGGTGATGCCTGTGTAATTGTGTGTGTAGTTCATGGCGCTTGCTGTGTTCCTGAGTCTGTCTGCAATCGTCGCTGCTCAATATTTCATCCCAGATCCCGAGGTAATTTCATTACAATAACAATTCTAACAACAATCACTGCCATGATCATGATTATTTATATACATGAACACCAGATAAGCAAACACGCAGACAGACGCAAAGGATATATATACACAAATACCATATAGTTTACACTGCAAGAGAATGATTATGGAAGCACTTAATACAAGTGTAACCACACAAACACAGGCCCACAGTTACTGTGACGTGTAATATATGGCAAACTTGACGTCATGACTTTACGAGGCTCAACCTTTTGCCTTAATAATTGCGCGCCTCTGCCAAACTGGCACTCACTGTATTATTTTGTCAGATATTACATCACAATGAACACAGCAAATTAGTGACGGAGGGACACACCTTGAAAACACAACATAGTAGGCATACATAGGGCAATAGTTGAAGGCAGATTGGAAACAAAATAATGACATAATGAGGTGTTTGATGTCAAGTGAAAGTGCTTTTGGAAAATTACATTTGATAATGACCAATGCATCTGAGCAAATAAATGGGAGACCCAAGTTTGATTTCTCGCCAAGGGTAACGTCAGTGGCGAATAATAACTGAACCATTCCTGCCCACCCCCCTTCTTTTACCAACCCACACTGACCAGTGTAGTGGAGTTTGGTCAAACAAGCCCACAGTGACTAACATAGATGGGGAGGCCTTCATCCATGAGTGTAGGGACAAGGCCGTAAACCCAAACTCAGACAATTAAAGTACCGTCAATCCAGTAAGAGTGCTCGACTCACAATCTGTGGGTTGCAAATCCCAATGGTGAGGGTGGACTTTGCGCATCATTCCTCTAGGGTTTATGAAATAATTACCACTTTGAGGTCAGGAGTGGTTGGATTTTTAAAATGGAGAGACTGGCACTGCCAAAGAAATGTACAATTTCCACCGCTGTCCCACCAAGCAGCACTATCCCATTGTGCATGAATGTGTTCGTGACTTTCCACGGGAGGTGGAAATAATGCGTTACGTCTCGAGGGCTCAAATATCGAAAATATATCGCACCTGGGCTTCTGTTTCCGGTTTTGAAACGACAACAATGAGGGGTTTTTTTTTTTTTAGAGGAAGCCATGGATGATATCTCGTGTCAGAAATATGTCGTGGGTGTTTGTGGTCACGGGGGGTTTGTAAGAGCAAGAAGGGAATTTGGCTAATGGCCATGTGGGTGGCTAATTAGAGCACAGAGTGCGTATATCGAGAACCCGGCATCAAACCGGGTTTAGCAACTTCGGTATGGCGGGGTGGAGGGGTGAGAAATTTATATTTTTTGGGTGATGTTTTAACCCGATTATGTTGAAATTGTTAAACACACAGTAGTGGTTAGTGCTGGATGGTGAGAGCTGATACATGTAGAGTGAGTTTAATGCGTAAGCATGTAAGTATTCTGCGATTTAAATATATTATAATAGGTGGTCACAAACAGCACTTGCCCAAGTCATCTGCCAGGCTAACAGGCGTTCCTGTGATTCGTGTGTGTAGCTGGTTGCCTGGATTCGGGCGCGGGGCTCACAGCTTCTTCGGCACGAGTTTGAATCCAACCTCGTGCTCGCATCAGCATGGAACCATGCAATGTCAGAGGTGAAGCACGCACCTGTCAATCCAGACACGTGTCCATATACAGACACTCACGAACATAGACACATGCACAAAATACACCCAAGCAAACAGACACAACCGTTCCTGCATATCCACACACCTATTATGCACATGGTAATACATGAGACAATTGCCTCCGATTTGGTGATCATTCAACCCCAATTACCATCCCTAATTCATGTCAGCCCTAAAAGGCACTGACCTCACTAGTCCTGGAACGATATAAAGAGTTAACCATTGTGATTGTGTTTTCTCCTCTCTGCAGTTTCAGTGCTGTGGGTTCAGCAATGCCTCAGATTTCGACACCATCCCCAAGGTCTGCTGTGGGCCACATCTCAGCTTAACCTGTCAGCCATATCCACAGGTGAGACGGGCAGCGGTCATGGTCGGATTCGGGTTAGTGCCAGGATTAGGTTAATTTGGATCATGTCAATGGGTGATTGTAAGATATCATTTTCGTGTTATTGTTAGAAATATGGGTATCTTTTTTGCATGTTTAATAGTGCTCTATTTTATTAACATAAACATTAAAAAAATACTTTGATGTCGAATATAATTGCCTTGATGATGATAAAGTATGTTCCTGCGTCATAGGTTTACCTTAATGTGTGTCAACCTCATGTTAGGGTGGAGACACATGTGGGATCATTGTTATTGGCAATAGATGCCTTGGAGGCAGCACCTGTGCATCGAGAGGCATGTCATACTACTGCCTTCAGTTTTGATGCCGATGCATTGATACGAGTGTAGTGTCAACGATTCAGAGACAGAGTTTATAGGAGGCACTTTCTTTATTAACAACTGTCATGGTCTGCACACTCTCCACAGTAGCTCAGCTTAGCCTGCACACAACACTAGCCGTCTAACACTGACGACGCTGACTGAGACAGCCAACTATTATCCTTCATAGCGCAACATCTAGCGGAGACGTTTAGTGACGACGGCAACGAGACTACAGCAACGACGAGACGAGTCCACTCCCAGAACCGGCAGCCTCGAGCTCCCCGCTCTCGGCTCCTTTTATGCTCCCAGCGCGGCCTGGCTCCGCCCTGACCGCGCCTCCCTCCTCGAACCCGCTAGCAGGTTTCAGGGGCCTCCAGATGGGTTCCTCAGTGACCCTTACCCTAGTTCCTCCCCTCTGCCAACCCACTGTGCACTCCCTCACCTGCGTGTATACTATCTGTCCACCACAGTTGCCACTGCTGTCCACCAGACGGCGCTATTACACTACACTAGTATCACCGATACAATTGATATCTATATTTACATATTCCAATAACGCCTGTTGGTTGAGTCTGAAATATGTATGTGGTGTTTTAGAGTGTCATCCAATATGCATATGAAAGAGCGACGTTTCAGTTTATTGGTTCAAACCTCTCAATGTTTTGGTGTTGATGTCAAGTTCTGAAAATGTCATTTTAATTTGTTCGCATTTACAGGTTGCTTAGAATCCCCTCGTCTTCTTTGCAGTATTGACTAATGCGCTTTTCAACTCCATTGAGCAAATTCATATTCTTTGGGTCTTTCGGTTGAGCAACTTCTGTTGAGCAACTTGTAAATATTGAGGATTGTCTTTAAACTTCCAGTGCTTCAGTTTAATAGGCAACTGGATACAGCCAGGAAAAGTGACCTCGAGTGGCATCCTAATGTGATGTGTAAACATCACAACTAGGGAGACAAAGGCAGATGGTCACCATACCATGCCTTTGTATGCCATGCCTGTCTGAACGGGGGCAACAACGTTCTCAGGTGTGTGGGGTAATAATAGCTGGTGTCCACCACCATCGCTACTGTTCATGCATATTGCCCAAATTACCCGGAATGTGCCCGACCTTGTCAGAGCTCAGACGTTAAGCTGGATTGAGTTCATGGATAGGTGACCACCTTGCATGAAACTTGGTTTTGTTGGCTGCAGGAGGGCTACATATTGGAAAGATTAGGGCAGTGCAGCAAAATCAATGATTGCACTGTACTTCTATGCCCCCACGTCTATGCTCTGTCTTCACCAACCTGTACTAATCAGCGTGGTCAAGTATGGTCAATAGACATGTACAAGTTTAGGGTGAAGTCTCATTTCAATTCCTAATCTTTTCCCCCCCTCATCCATCCCCTCCTGGCATGTATCTTGTTTCAACTCTACTAGGGCTGCCTGGACAAATACATTGACATCCTGCAGGACCACAAAAGAGTCTTCATCCAAGTCGCCATAATCTCTACACTCATGCTGGTAGGCACAGATACAATGACGCACATTTGCCTCCCCGGGGTGTGGCATGGCTGGCATGGGCCCTGGTGCAAGGAAAGAAACGCGAACCCCTGTCTTTCTAACCCAGCACCAATGGCCATCCGACCCGTGGGCATCTCTGTGCAATTCCACTGCCTGCACACTCGATAACTGGGCCACGGCTGAACACAAACATCATGGGGCAGGCGTGATGGTACAGGTCTGTGGTCCAGTGCTTTGGAAGAAAGGGTTGGTGGATCATGTAGGAAGTTGTGAAACTCTAAAATCTGCTGCCCTGCGAGGTGGCCAGGAGATGGAAGCAGGGTAGATGAGTTCTTAAATCCTTCTGTTTGGAACTTTGAGGTTTATTCCATTGTTTGTGTGGTGGGGTTTTCTCCGGTCATTCTGGTGTCTTCCCACTTGCCAAACACTCATAAGTGGAATTGGCCAAACAATCCAATACAGGACCGTCTTGAAAAATAGTATTCAGAGTCAATGAGGCTTTTCTAAATAAATACACGGCATTATCGTTGTCATGACAAATACTCCATCCATGTCACAAACCTCTCTCTCACCTCACAAACATCTCACACCCACATCACCAACACTGAAAGCTTTTACTTTTTGGAGGTTCACCAGGGACATGGTGAACATGGCAGCTCCTCCCGATGTAAGCCCCATCCACTTTTCAATAACCACGCCCACTGCACCGCTAGCCCCGCCCACACAGTCAGTGGCCTCACTCTTTCTGAGATTGAGCCACCTACTGGTCACAGGCACTGCCCACTTTTCTGCCAACCCCACCGACTACACAGGTTGTCCTTTGTAGTATGAGTCAAGCAACCTTGGAAAACATCCTTATTTTCAGAAATTCTTAAGGATGTTGCAGCAGCCTATTTGAAACCGTGACTATGGTTGCCAAACCAGCCATTTGGTAACTTTAAAACATCCCCTTAAATGATCATAACCCTGCGTTCTATGCTTAACACAATGTCCATTATCCAGTATTGATGTCTATGATGTTGTTCCTGCAGGCTGTTGCAGTGGTAATGTGCAGCCTTCAACTCTACAAACTCAGCAAGGAGATGACGAAGTCTACACGAAACGTTTATGAGTCCTCAGAAGATGTAGCTCCGTTGCTCTAACGGAATTGCCTGTCCCTACCCTCACAAAAAAAGTTTTGGATGGCGATTGTATGTCATGGTCAAAGACCATTTAAGGTTTTTCGCAATTAGATATGTGTCGTATTATATGATTAAAACATAATTTATTTCTAATCAATTGTTTCCCAAAATCAGTGAGTGTGTATTACAGTGTTATTTTATAACACTGTAATACAGTGTTATTTTATAACACTGTATTACACACTGTCCACTGAAATGCATTAGCTAAGTGTGTGACTGTAGTGCTGATCATGATACAGTGAATCGATTATTTTGTAACAATCAATAATTTTACATTCGATATGTTGCACAGTGGTTAGTTTACTGTGATATGAACCTGGCAACTTGAGTTCGACCTTTTTGATTTTGATAATATACAAAGTTGTTTCATAATACATACACAGACAGTTAAAACATGCCAATTGGGTTGTACGCTTTATTAAGGGCGATTTGGGGCGGTGACATGGGCTAGTAGTAGCGCGTTCGCTTGTTGTTGCAGATGTTCACAGTTCTAATCCAGTGCCCACCCTGATTAATACTGCAGGTCTATTCACCAAAAGCATGCTCCGTCTACTTCACAGTGGATGTTAAAGAACCTCTGATGTAATTTGCAAGTGAATTGATTGATTTGTATTTGTTTACGCGGGTAAGAAACAAACTACAGTAGTTTACAATAATGTCCCGCAGAGTAGCTTGGTGAAAAATTAAGTTCCAGCAGCGTATAAAGCATAACAATGCAGACAGTGAGTAGCAAACACATTCGAGGAAAACAACATTCAAGCCATGCACCACTCAAGAAACACGGCCAACACCTAAAAATAACACCAACACGTACGGGGTTCGCTCACCAAATTTTCAAGAAAAGGGAAATCTTAAATCAAGGAAAGAATTTTTAAAAGTTAGGGAAAAGAGGGGTTTAAGCTGAAACCACAAAGTGAGCTTATTCCAAAAGTTAGGAGCGGCAACATGAAGACGAGACGCTTGTGTGCCAACATAAGGATACAAATTTGCCAACAATTCAAAAACTACTCAATTGGGACTATCCACAACAATCATGCCCCCCCACCCTGTTCTGCCACGTTGGTGGGGGGAGGTTGATAGCACCCTAGCCTCCACCTCCCGTGATGCTGCCTGTGGTGCGTGGGTCACTGTGTTATGATTCGTGTCCTGAGACTCGACTGCAAGAAGCAGTCAAGACTAACTTAACGTTGATTCCACGACACGAGGTTTTGGAATTACTATCCTGAGGCTCTGTCTCCAGAAGGTGTACCGTAGTTTAATCATCAGTGTATTTAGATGAATTTGACAATGTCCTCAGCCTAATAGGACTGTAATATATTTGCGTTTATGTACAATAATACCCCGATCTTGATTTGCAGGAATCCATACTCTTTGGTTATTTCGGTAAAGTCACGTAGGTAGAAAATTAATAGATCACGACGTTTCGACTGCAACACAAGCGTCCGTCATCAGGTGAAACAAACACAGCAGGAGACCTGCTACGTTATCAGTTCTCCTACGTGACTTTACCGAAAGAACCAAAGAATAATACCCCGGTTTACGTTTTCCCCTTTTTACCTTAATACCACAACCTGATTTGCATCGCCTCAACCCACACGTTGCTGTTAGCATCTGTCCTTTCTTGTGTCCGTCGCCTCGGCCTTCGCCTCCACCACCTACCCTGTACATTACTTTGATTTATGTCGTTTTGATATTTGTCCTCGAAGTAAACCGGAGTATTACTGAACAATAGAGCTGCTTAGTTCCTCTTTGTAAATATGAATGCAGTCCTTGTATATGTTTTAATTGCCATGCAATGCAAACATGTAACAGTGTTGGTAAAACGTGTATTTGGAACATTTGTAATGTTAACTTTAAACAAATGTTAAACCATGATGCCCTTTTTATTCAGGAAAGCCTGAATCAGAGCTCTACTTTTCAGGATATATTTTTTATCCCTTTGATTGTTTTGCATATGAACTGTATTTATGTTGAAAATAATCACGAGTGTGTATTATGACTTAGCAATTTTTTTATATTTTTTTTTTACTGTGATGAAACGACTTCAAATACATGGTTTCTTACCGAAAAATTACTTTCGAAGAGCGTCTTTATTTCAGATCACATCACACTGACACATTACCCTATCTCATTCATCGTCTCATCTCATGGCCAGGGGTTGTGTTATGTCCGTTCTATATTATATCTGATGATCAAAACATTTATTCTCAAACTCAATCTCATCAGTGCATCTCCTTATCTCATTATTACCAATACCTCATCAATAGGTCATGTTGTGATATTCCCACCCCATCAGCTGTTATTAACATATAATCTAATCATAAGCTCCAACATCATTGAATCTCATTTCATAACCTTGCTCTACATGCCTCTCCTCCAGGTCCATCTCCATTCATGCTTTCAAACTCAGGTTGGAAAGCAATCATGCATTCGTTTTTTTCCACCTGTTTTGAGTCACGATTACGCTTATGAAGAGCATCCACTTACCAAGCAGTGACCAGGATTTCAACTCACAATCGGGAGGCTGAGTAGGGTTGTTAAACAACTGGTAAACCAGAACCTTGTTTTCAGAGTTGGTTACCGGTTCAAAAAGTGAGGAACCGGTAACCGTCAGCAGTGGAATTGTCATGAATGAGCTGGTTGGCATGCGCAAACAGACGGGCGGACCAAGTCCAAGTTGCTCTCTTATATGAATCATTTTGCGGGACCCCGGGGTCCCGCAAAAATCAGGTCAACAATTATTATGTTTCAGTCCGCCCACTCGTGATCCCAACAGCAACGCGCCGCCCGCCCAGACTCGCGCCAACAAGCGCCAGCAGGCGGCGATCGACACGATGGGCGCCACCCCACCGGCCAAACGCAAGCCCCGGGGGGCGTCCGCTGTGGTCGCACGCGGCGACGACGCCCTCCGGTCAGCTGTCGATCCTCAGCTTCTTTGCCAAGGCGAGCCCCCCCCCCCCCCCCCCGCAGTGAATTTAACGTGTTTATGTAATTTTTCAACTTTTTACGAAACTTAGTGCCCAGAGTAGCTCTCGATAAGGCCAATCGATTGACACTTAGTTTTGTTGTCGGTAAGGCAAGACTCGTGTCGCTACGCGGTTTTTCCCACCCCGGGGCAGTAATGGGACCCCGGGGTCCTGCCAATTGCTTCATATATTTAAAAAAAATGGTTGTGCAATCCTGCAGTTGCTTGCTCTCTCGCGCCACTGCTGGCGGAATGTCTGCAGTAGAGGAAGCAACAGGTGGTATTTTACTGGTAGTAACCTCCTGGTAACACCAGCCCACAGGGGATTATGGTGTCCGTTCGTCCGTCTGTCGTGCATCCAAAAATGGGAGGGGTGGGGCTGGGTGGAGAGGGGAGAGTGGGGAGGGGCTGGGTGGGGAGGGGAGGGTGGGGAGGGGCTGGGTGGGGAGGCTGGGGAGGGGCTGGGTGGGGAGGGGCTGGATGGGGAGGGTGGGGAGAGGCTGGGTGGGGAGGGTGGGGCTGGGTGGGGGGTGGGAAGGGTGGGGCTGGGTGGGGAGGGGCTGGTCACCCCGTGGTGCCCTTATAAACTCAATGTTTAACCTACTCGCGCCGGCTTCTGCCCGCCCTCACAGTCGGGCATATTTGCGGAATACACCACGCCGCCGTTGACCCTGGCCATTGACTGAGCAACCCAACGTTCAAACCAGCTCCCTCCGCAGGAATGTGTTATAATCTTGGGTCTTTCGGTAAAGTCACGTAGTTAGGTTCAAAGAAAATAACAAAAAACTACGACGTTTCGATCGCAACACAAGCGGTAGTCTTCAGGAAAAGAGGGGTTAGCTTCCAAGGCGAACTGTTTATAAGGGGTCTGAAATGGGCGAAGCCCAAATGTCAGCAGCCAATGATAATGTAAGTGGTGGGCAGCCCAACCCGACGGTGGTTGGTTTTCCACCAAAGGGCTGCCAGGTGAAAATTAGCATGTTAAATGTTAATGGCAGATCGCAGAGCCGCAGCCAAGGGGTCGGCGCACAAAGTGACTGTGAAAGTGCAAGTTTGAAATGGGCATAAAGCACAACTAACATCGGAAGGTGGTAAGATGCAAATATCATAGCCAATTATGACTTACACTAGTTGATAACGTCCTTCCAATGAAATGTTTTAATTGGTTTATTTTAATTATTTTATTATTTCCCTTCTACGTGACTTTACCGAAAGAATCAAGAATATGTCCTTCCAATGATTGCTCAGTTTGTACCCCATCCGATCTAAGTGACTTTACCGAAAGACCCAAGAATATGAATTCCTGCAGTCACGAAAGCTTTAAGTCAAGATTTAGGTGGTATTTTGTCTACTCTTCGACAAGACGTCTTGGAAGAAGTGGAATGTCCAAATACTTTGCTCCACTACACGAGACCTGCCGAAAAACTTACTGTGGTGTATTCATTTCTACTGCCGAGCGGACAGATGCGGGGGTATTTAAGGAAGTTGTTCCATCATTTAAACTGCCTCATCAAGAGAACAGATCAAACATATGCGTGCAGCAAACAGTTAACTGGTTTTTACCGAGCTTTTTAGTCTGTAACCAATATCGCAAAAAATACTTAAAGAACTCGGGTTGTGAGTTGAACACTTTTAACACCGCGCTACCCAGCTTGGTATACGAATTAACATGGGGATTTTTTTGTGATGTTGAATTCTATACTGTTCATGACTGCATGTAGTATTTTATATTTTGTGTACGTAAATACTTTTTTTGGTTTATAGCGCGTAAATATTAATGTCATTAAAACCGCCACCACCCGACACAGCCAATCAGTAAGGTTTGTCACGTAAAAAAAAAACATGCCAATTAGTTACTCCTTCAGCACACCCGTGTATTGGAGCGTAAACCCACATTCACAATTCGAGCACAACGTTTCGCTGGCCATTACAACCAGCTACATTATGCCGTCTAACCCCCCAAAAAAACTTTTTTTATGGATAATATTGGTCGCGACAGCTCACGTGTTAAACATTTTGTGTACTTCAAATGCACAATTAAAAAAACAAGCAAGTGCCACGTACTTGGTCACACGCATATGTGGCTAGGAATTTAGTCGTTTGGCACGATGTACATTGCCCCAAAAATGCAGCTTACTGAGCTTAGCCTGCAAATCATGTGCAGATCTGACATGTTGGCCCCGGGCGCCTGCTCTTCATGACAAACTGGCATGATCACATTGGCCATTCCATCCAGATACCTGACACAGAAGGTAACATCAGCACATCACTGATTAATACATTACTGTAACAACAAAGCGTATAATCAACACTATATTTTGATTTAAAGCTTTCGTGACTGCAGAGATTCATATTCTTGGTTCTTTCGGTAAAGTCGCATAGAAGGGAAACAATAAAATAATAAAAATATATATTAAGTCACGTAGAAGGGAAACAATAAAATAAGAAAAAATATTTTTGTACATATATTTTAATTATTTTATTGTTTCCCTTCTACGTAACTTTACCGAAAGCACCAAGAATATCAACACTATATTATTAATAGCTGATGGTGCATGACGATCCATTAGCTGATAACAGCATACCAGCCGCTGTTATTTACTGCGTGATGGCGTTCGTTTTGCACAGCTGTCACCTTCTGGGCTCAATCACTGGCAAAAATGTTGCTCAGCTGCCAGTACTTGAGTGCAGAATGAACAATATTTATTGTGACTGGAAACTTTTTGCATACGTTGCAGACTATGGTTAATTGTCAATAACAGAGACTCGGAGCGCCAGACCGACACCCTTAGGAACTCTGTCTCTCTCTGTCTGTGTTGTCTCTCTCTGCTTGTGTGTCTGTCTGTGTGTCTCCGTGTCTGTGTTTTGTCTCTTTCTCAAATTGAGTTCTACCTGATGACGGTTGCTTGTGTTGTGTTGCAATCGAAACGTTGTACTGTTATTTTATTTCTACGTGACTTTACCGAAAGGAAGCAAATAGTAATTCCTGCAGTCACGAAAGCTTAAAATCAAGTTTGTTGTTATGTTGTTAATCCCTGAGGCTCTAGCCAGAAATAATGGCATGTCCCTAGTGAAGCCGAGTTCACGTTGAGCTTACTTGCAGTGCTCAGAATGCTGTGGATGCAGCTACTGGGAGCAAGCAGACATCGGAGTGGGGTCTGGAACTGCGAATATAACCTGGCATTTGAGGACTCCACTCCTGCAATCATGGAGTTACAAGAATTGTTTTTTACCCTTTCTGGCAATAGAACAAGTGTTAAGATGTTTCCAGAAAGGGTGAAACAAATAATTATAATTTGATACCGGCAAGAAAGGTCCCATATTCAGAGTTCTCCACCGAGTGGGGTTCAGAGTTCTCCACCGAGTGGGGTTCAGAGTGGGAGAGCAGTGGTGATGCTCCTGTGAGTGGCAGCGCCTCCACAATAACATCGGGGATGAGGCATCAGGAGTCGGTCGCCACTCAACTCTGAGTCTCCACACAGCAATGTACCTTGAATAAAATGTGTTGGCCAGGTTAATGAAGCAATTAATTAATTAATTTATGCTTATATAACCAATTTAGCGTAAATAAAATATCAGTAAATTACACATTCCTTTTAGCAGAGGCAAAAAATATATATTTTCATAGCACAACCACTGTTGACCTCAACAATGCAGTGTTCATGGTTTGGACATGAAATGTAGAGCCAAGCTAAGTTTCCCTCAATGAGATTATCAGATGATAGTTCGGTCTTTTAAGAGATTGGGAATTTATATTTTATTACGAGGTTTATGCTTGCCATTAATATTAACCTGTTTAGTTAACGTCTCTAAAAGACACATCCCCAGGGCCCTATTGCATGTTTCCTCACCCCCTAACGTCATTCCTGCCAAACCCCCTGCATCCAAATACATTCTTTTATAAAGCTAAACATTAATTGCACTGCATTCCACTGGGTGATGCTGTGGTTATCCTCTTCATTCGTATGAATTAATAACAGATTAAAGATGTAATTTTAGATTTCTCCTCGCCGTTGTTTGTTTATAAGCAGAGCGGTTCTCATCCATTCCTCCTTTAAAGGAGTGAAGACAGCTGATGTTTACAATGTCAATGGTTAGGGATTCATGGCTGCACCCGCAGGCCACCGAGTCTTTGATGTGTTATTTGTGCATCAGGCGGCCGCATTAGCCATGCCCCGTCCTGATTTGGTTGATGATCGACTATTGGTGGCGTGGAAGGTTGACACCGGTAGGTTAATAGTATTCCACTCCCACTAAAAGGGTCCCAGTTCAAATCCCATTAAGTCAACAAACAGCTCATCAAACCAAGGAAGGGAAATAATGAACATCGCTTCCTTTACTATTTTTGCCCCCCTTAGGGCATAACCAAATGCATCTTTCTGCGATGACACCCACACCATTTGCAGCCGACAAGTCAAAACAGATCAAGTTTATTAGTCTAGATTTGATTGAAGCAATTCACATACAGTAAGCCTTTCCAAACATTTGCAGAATAATATGGAATAGAAAATAACAATTTTTATTACCCTACACAGGACCTGTTGGTCAGGTGTGTTGGCATTCACCTGGAACACATCGACTAGATTTTGGCAGTGACACTATTTAACGTAGGGGTGGGAACCTTTCATTTAATGAGCATGTAGGAATTTCAACTACCTTTAGCAGGCCACACATTAACACACTTTGTCACTGCAAGAGACACTCATGTCACTCGAGAGACACTTCTTAGAAGTGAATGCGCATAAATTAGAAACTGTTGCTAGAACGAAAATATTCCCCTCTAGTACCCAATTAATGAGACGAGGATGCTTGCAGTGACATAAATATAATTTGAAGGCTATTTAGAAGTGGTAGGCCACATAGCCGCTGGCCATATGATATGAAGTTGTGGATCAGGTAGTATGTTCCACACCCCTGGTTTAATAAAGAGGGGTGGGGGCTGACTGATCGTGGTGCAGGGCAGGGGATATAGATGGCACTGCAACGTGTTGCTTAGTGCTCTGAATAAAAAAACTGTTTCTGTGGCTCAGCTGACACTGTATCCCAGGGGTGGGACACTCGATAGCTACCCTTTGCACGCCAAGGAGAAGATTAAATAACTTTAATCTGATTGCAATGTGCTTTTCGTTAGTAATCTACTCAATTCTTAAAAAAAAGTGGTTTATTGGAAAAAATAATGGATCGTAACTCGGTGCTAGGTATGTAGGGATATTCCTTCCTCAGGATTTCAAACACCTTTCATAATTCGGTGGTTATCCAATTAAATGATCTCTTATGAGTTCACATTCAGTTGCATGCATAACCGTTAGCAGCTTCAGGGTTTGTGAGCCAATTATAACATAGAAGTTAAAGAGATCTCATATGCATAATTTTATGCATGCATCGTAAGCATAAGAATCGATTTAAATCAATTAACCTATGTATCATTACATTCCTGCCAAGTATCAAACTCGTATTCTTGGCATGTCAAGTGCAACCCTTGGTGTTCCACCCCTTGGCTAATCCAACTCTCATCTGCTTTTGTTACGTGAACCATGTATAGTTATTCACATTGTGAACTTTTGATTTTATCAGTAAAAGTACAGAATAAGTATTTATTACATTCAAATTAAGTCCACTGGCTCCTATACTACGATAGGTGTAATAATGCATCCATTGAATTCAGCCAATGTGCTTAGGTTGGTGTGTTCAATGGGTTCACGTCACTGGTGTATCCACGAGAGGTGCATCCACTCGTGCTACCATTCAGGAAAATGTTAATAAAAGGAAAATATGATTGGATCAAAATCATGACCATTCATTGACTCACCGATTGGAGGTCGGGAATGAATCGTTGAATCTCTGAGTTTTCTATTTCAGGACGAAAGCCCCACAGTAACCTCCCCCAGGTTGCCGGGTGGAGAAAAGGTGGTGTCTGAGCAAGAAACACCCCTGCACCACCACTTAGATGAAGAGGGGTTGACGGATCATACTGAGATGGCGATAGAAAATGGCAAATGGATTGCAGTGAGTGTTCTCTCCGTGTGAAATTTCTCCAGGCACTACAATTTATTTGCTCACAAAAATACCTCAAAAAGAAAGCAGCAAATCACTCCTGCAGGAATTTGCTGAAGAGTCTTGAAACCTCTATGAGGTATCTGAGTTTAACATGAATAAAAACAGTGACATAACACGGTTGGCATTGGCCCTGTACAATGAATGAATGGGTCTGGGACCCCTTGCCAAATCTTTCCTCCTTTTCATAACCTGGCAACTGGGCACCTCAAGCTTGTGGGCCCTAGTGCAGTTGCACCAACCACGCATTCGATTAGCTAAGCAACTGAATAAAAGTATACAGGAAATGTCCCTCCAAAACGATTATCCAAGTCTTTTTTGAGATGAAAAACGTGAATGACCTCTCACTGGCTTAAATAAAACACATACACTAACTAAATCAAAGAAAACATCAAATTATCACCCAAGTTAGCACTAAATTATAAAACAATTCGATCAACCTAAAGATATTAATGACATAATAATCTGCCTAGATGACTGAGGTCCCTTGTAAAGATCTCAATTAAAACCACAATTAGGCACGTAAATATGCATTGATTAAAACTGATTATGTTGCTCATGATGCAAGGACCGAATCAAATTTGTGCATTGAATATTTACGCTTTATGCAATTTTTACGCAGTTGTATGCTCATGTACACTAAGGAGAAGCGATATTGAGACAGACAGAACAATGGAGTCAGATGGCAGAAATTAGTATGAAAAAGACAGAAGGGCACATACAGTACAAACAGGGCAGTGGCTAAAGAGAATTAACATTAATACAAAATAATCAACTCTTTGATCGACTCATAACCAAAATCGTGGCAGTTCAATTTACCAGAGGCAGCAACACATTACATGCCCAATCACAATCATCTTTATTGTCACCACTGTCAATGAGATTAGAACTGTTCAGTCTTTTGGACAGGCAGTTCCACCCAGGTTAGATGGCAAATGGTCACAATTTAACAAGGAGGGCTTTCGCGACCAATATCATCCATAATATAGGGTTTTTATGGTTAGATCGCGTAAATATAAATGTGTCGTTAAACCCGCCACCACCCGACAGCCAACTAGTAAGGTTTGTCACATAAACAGAACATGCCAATTCGTTACTAGTACAACACACCAGTGTGTTGGAGAATAAATTCACAAACCCACAACATTTGCTCCCCAACACACCGGTGTGCTGTGCTACCAACGAATTGGCATGTTCTGTTTCCGTGACAAACCTTACTAATAGGCTGTTTCGGGTGGTGGCGGGTTTAATAAGACATTTATATTTACACGCTCTAACAAAAAAATAACTATTATAGTCACAATTGTTCATGTCATCAAGCCAGTTTGGGATCCATCATGGACCAGGGATGAGGGGTCATCATGTCAGGACACTTCAGACCAGAGGCGTTGGTACCCTCCTGATGTGGGCCAGGTCATTCAGCATGTGACAATGTGTCAATTCCTAAAATAAAATCAATTCTTACTCTATAGCTACATGCACCGAATCATGCGTGTAACAAACAATAGTTTTTACAATTTGTGGATGTTGTATGTAATGGGTTCGTGTAATTCCTGCAGCCATACAAAGTGCTACATTTACCGCAAACATATGTTTTGAAAAGAATAACGGAGTCTTTAACGGCATCAGGACCACGATCGTGATGGGGAAAAAATTGTTAGATGCCTACAGGTTGTATCTTGTACAGTCAGCGGGAATGTAGGAAGAGGTGGTTGTGAGTGAGGTCAGATCAGTTCATGAAGAGTTCACGTTCAGGTTGTTGAAGGTCGAGTCAGGTCAGACCAACAACTGTCCAGTGTGGGTCAGGTTTGGGTTGATTAATTGGATTAGAGGAAGCGAAGGTTTAGGGACAAGTCAGGTTAGCTCTGGTCAGCAAGAGTCGAGGATGAGGCGGTTGAGTACTGGGTTTGCCCAGTCGAGGGTTGGGTTGTCCAGGTGGTTGTCAAAATCCATGAGCTGCACGTGCGCTCTCTGTATCAGCAGCCCCGACGCCACAGCCAGGCAATCGGGCTCCAGACACACGCTGTGTATGGAGAGCATGGTGATGGGGGGAGCACAGAGAGATGAGACACATTGAGTACAAATTAACGCAGGAGACAAAGGTGATACAGGAAGTAGGGGACATGGAGTGAAAAGAGAATAATCATGAAAACAATAGTATGCTTTGGTGCCCATAGGCAACAGTACAGCAAGTGTAATAATGCTGACGATCCATTTTTTTGCAAATATAGATGAGATGTGGGGCGTGGGAGGTAGGAAGTGGTATGTATGAGGTGAGAGCTGGGATTGTGAGACGTGTGAGGTGGAAGTTGATAGATATAACGTGAGATGTGGAATGTGGGACATGGGTCATATGATGTGCAATGTGGGAGGTGGCATGTGGGTTGTATGAAGTAGAAGCTGGGGCTATGAGATGTCCGAGGTGAGATGAATGAGATGCACAAATGGAATATGGGCAGTGTTGTAGAGCTGAGAGTTGTCACGCACAGGCCTGGCTGCTTGGTTTGCCACTGTCCACCCGAGTTGTTGTACACGTGCAGTGCCGACGTGGCACAGTCGCGGCTCATTCGACGATTTTCAATCTGCACACAAAGATATCGGTCATGACATCTATCAACTTTTAACTCATACAATATCACAAGCATACCGAAAGAACCAAAGAGTAAGCATACATACCCATGCACTGTAGGAATATACTGTATTGTACCTATACCGATTTATTAAACACTGAAGCAGGCAATGGCTTGCACAATTGTGCAAAATATCACATATTACGTGCATACTCGGCATGTTCAATTCCCAAGTTATTTTATGACTTAAATTCGACTCCCCAATTATTTTATTCATATTCATGATTTTGGGTCCTCATTCAAATAAATAACCTTTATATCTCATTTGTATCATCTTTGTCATCTCGTTGACGTTTTAGCTTTATTAAATGATGCTGTTAATGAGATGAATATCGCCTTAGGTTGACTCAGCCAAAACACAGTATCTGCTGTGGTGGGTTAACATATGCATTGCAGAAACAAAGATGGTCCTGTATATGCTGCTGGTCACATCATCCTGATCTTAAGAGATGCTCATTGACATAAAGCGAAATGGTAGGCTACTGTGAATGTAACTGTATGTGAGAGTATGAGCCTGTGTGTAAAAGAAAAAATTCCTCTCACCATGATTAAAACGGCATCACTATAATTCTCCGATATGAGGTCAGAGATTTTGTATGCGACCTGGTTAGGGCTGATATAGAGGCAGACAGGGAGAACAACAAATATACACACAGATGGATATTATTAGATTCCATTAATTACTGCGATTCAGGATCCCAATTCAATTTAAAGCTCAGTCCATCTGTTAACATTGTGATGGATGGTAATGCCTCTTGTGGCCGCAGGAGTGACAAACCTATTAGACACAGCATATATGATACAAAGAAGAAAAAATATTACACATGCTATTCGATGCATGTATCACAAACTAAGGAAAGATTCTGAGCGATGTATCGAGACATCAATCCACCAGTATTCGCAAATGAGGCTTGGGTGATAGTGATCGTGTTCTCACCTGCATATCTATATATAAAGGGAAATTTGTGAATGTGTGTCTGTTCGAAATGTTTAGCATACTTGCCGACATGCAACAAACTTGAAATTTTTGGCATGTGGGTAGCTTCTAGACCAGTGGTTCTTAACCTTGTTGGAGGTACCGAACCCCACCAGTTTCATATGCGCATTCACCGAACCCCTCTTTAGTGAAAAATAAAATGTGATTTTTTTTCAAATTCAAGACATAGATATGTTTTTTACTGGTACACAAAATGAGCCGTGCATGAACATTACCTTGTTTAAAGAATAAAACCAACACAATGCATAAACTCACAACAAATTACATACCTGGAAATCAATGTGACTTCTGCTGTTGCCTTTGAGAGATCAGTTCAGATATGCGTGGCTTCACCTTGGCAAGTGCCACTCTCATGTCATTTTCACAGCAAAGTCTGTTCCTTTTCTTCGTTTTTATGTCCAGCATCCTCGAAAAGGATTGCTCACAAAGATATGTTGTAACAAATGGTATAAAAAAATCCAGGGCTTTCTTAGCAATAACTGGATACTTGTTCATTTGTCGACACCAAAACGTTGAGAGCGTTGTTGTTCTGTAGAGTTGCTGTTGAACCTGGCTCTGCTGAATTTCAATGATTTGTCGAGGAATTCATCATTGACATCTGCTGTTTCAACAGCAAACGTGAACGGCTGTCTCACCCATGCTGGATATGACTCTCTTGTAGGGAAATATCCGTCGAGAGACTTTGCAAGCTCATCTAAGTGTGTGGCAATTGTTTGCTTCAGTTCCGTGGATACAGAAATATCTCCGATTCCAGACACATCTTCGATCTTACTTGCACAGTCGTCCAGAAGCGGGAAGTTTGCGAAGTTATTGTTCTCTGTTCGTCGTTTCCATGACGGTAGCTTTTTTTGAAAAGCCTTCAGGTGTTCTTCCGCTTCCATGATATTGACTCCACCACCCTGCATCTGCTGATTGAGATGATTGAGAGCTGCGAATATATCAGCCATGTACGCTAAAATGAGAATGAACTCAGGATTTTTGAAGCAATCTGCATGGCAGTGTTGGTGCTCTTGCAAAAACAGGGCTAATTCCACACGCATGGCAAAAGCACGATTCAGCACCTGTCCCCGGGATAACCACCGAATATTAGAATGGAGCAGAAGTACCTCAAATTCAGAGCCCATTTCTTTACACAGCTCACTGAAGATGCGGTGCCTCAGAGCACTTTTTCGCACATAGTTCACACATTCCACCACAGTTTTTAATACTTCTGCCATTTTTGGAGGTAAGGTTTTTGTTGCCAACGCATGCCTGTGCAGAATACAATGCTTCACAATGATGTGTGGTGCATCGGCCTTTACTAGCGCACCAAAACCAGACTTTCTTCCCAGCATGACTGGAGCTCCGTCCGTACAAACTGCAGAAACCATATCCCATGAAAGATTGTTGTCTCTGAAGAAGTCATCCACAAGCTTCTTCACATCGGCTGCCTTCGTTGTTGTAAGAGGCTTACAAAATAAAAACTCTTCTTTTATCATGTCTTTCACATAGCGTACAAAAACAGCAAGCTGGCTTAGATCAGAAACGTCTGTGGTTTCGTCGAGTTGAAGGCTGAATTTTGCCGGGCTTGAAATCAGATCCGCGACTACTTGAGCCAAGATGTCTTTACTCATGTCTTCTATTCTGTCACTGACGGTGTCATTTGAAAGGGGAATTTGGGATAATTTACCTTCGGCCGCTGTTCCGAGTATCAGATTCGCCATATTTAATGCAGCTGGTTTCACAAGTGTTTCACCAATGGTGTGTGGCTTGCCCTGCTTTGCGATCAGGTAAGCAACTTCGTACGATGCTGTCAGGATCGGTTTGTTAACAGGTACAAATCCAAGAGCAGGCAGAGTGGCCCTTTCATCGAATCTGGCTCTCTTCACCCTGAATTCAGCAAGTGTTGTGTTCTTGTATTCCCCGTCTCCATGCAGCTTCAAGAAGTGTTCCTTTAGTTTTGCCGGTGCAAGACTAGAGTTGCTCAACTTGGCGTTGCAAATCATGCAGATAGGACGCTCACTCCCATCACGTTCCGTGATACATGAGAATCCATGTTGTACATATTCGTCCGACCACTTTCTTCTTTTGCCCGACATAGTTAGTATGGATAAAATATTAAAGAAATCACACGACGTACGACAACAACAGTCACACGTTGACTACTGAGTATGCACTAAATTCCCCGCAGCGCTGATTGGCCAAGCAGTGTAGCATGATCATCTGCAGCCAGTGATGGCCAAGCGGGCCGTGTGTGTCATCACAAATTTACACAATAATTCAAGTGTGTCCGGACCTCCGTGGCGGGGGCTCTGCCGAACCCCTGAGATCGACTCACCGAACCCCTGGGGTTCGATCGAACCCAGGTTAAGAACCACTGTTCTAGACTGTACACAATGCAAAAAGTATAAAAATAGACATTTGTATTTTTTTTGGGGGGGGGGCGCAATAATGGATATATCTTGCACGGCAAGTGAGCAGTGACGTCACGTGTGATGTCACCCGCATGCGGCAGCGTCACGCAGTGTGCCTGCTGACGTCACGCATCCCCCCCCACCCTCCGCGTAGGCCGTGTATTAATCCAAGACAAGAATCCAAGTCCCGGGCGAAGCCGGGTAGTAAAGCTCGTAGATTTATAAATTGGTGACACCTTCAAATACAGTGCAGCACTAATGCATAACGTACAGCCCTTTTGTTCATCCACTTCTGAACCAGAGCTGCCTCTCGCTGTCTGGATCGTGGTGGTTATTTACAAACTTCGGTCATGGGGGTGAGTGCGGCTTGGTGAAAAGGTGACCCGGGGCTGTCCAGGATGAGTTCAGATGTCAATGGCCACTGATGTTAGCAATGGCTGGGAATCAAAACTCAGTTGGGTTCAAAGCACAATAAACAAACCACTGCAACACCGCTACCCTATCTATTGCATAGAATATCAACCTCAGAGCTGAGCTGGGGGGTTCTCACCTGACGTCGGTGCAGCTCTCGTTAGCTTGGTAGTAACCAGCGATTACAAGATCTTTCTCTTTGGCCCACATGTCCAACTGTGAACCAAAATAAAAAAAAATCAACATCAGCAACATCCCCAAGTGAGGTCTTCAACACCACCATCACCTCAATGTTTTAATCACCACCATTTCCATTGCCGATGGAAAAACAGAGCCCTCACCTGGGCAAAGGCCACCTCAAGCATGGGAGCGAGAGGCAGCGCCAGGTGAAACAGCGGCACGCAGTCCGTGAGCAGCACGCGTCGACTCCCGGCCAGGCCACCTCCACCACCATCGCCAGAGCCTCCTCCGGCTTCACTCCCCCGCCTACCGCTCCCCCGACCTGGATTCTGCTCAGCCAGCAGCAGCCCACTGATGGCGCGCGACGGGTACTGTGACCACACAGACACATGCCACTCAATTTGATTCAAGAGTTAATTCATTTTTATTTAGTTTGTACATATAATACTTTCTCTCGATTGTAGTCTCGTTTGCTCCGTTAGTCTAAATGACATATTCGCAAAAGATGCGTAAATTAACATTATTGCATTATTTGATGCCTGCATCTTAAGTGTAATAACTAACTGTAATATAGAATCGATTAATTGTTACTGGCTTTGGGTATGCGCAGGAGCTGTTTGCAAGTTCTTATTAAGGCCTGCAGAGCACATGAGGGAATGGTATGTAAAACACCACTTGTTAAAGAATTAATTCACCACCCGTGGTTCAGCGTTTCCAGCTCACACGCTGTGCATTTGGAACCACACAGCAAGACTATTCTAAACCATCATAACGTTTTCCTCTCTTTTAAATAACTTTAAAAGCATCTTGGAAATGGTCACTACAAAGCACTAACATTGCAAGCATAATATTTCAGACATAATTTAGTGTTAGGAAACTATTTGCATATGACAGAGTAGTACTGGATATTCTAAAGGTGACCATATCTGGCATATGAAGGCTTTTGAAGTGGCCCCCCAAGCAATAGCTCAGCAATAGATATGGCTTGCTGATAAATAAATAGAAACATTAATGAGAAGAAAGAGATAGAGGTGAGAGAACTGTAGACAAGAGATGGAGTTTAATGAGATGAGTGAAATAAACAACCTTCAGATGAGAGACCTGGAGTTAAGAGGTAAAAATTGGTAGTCAGATTTTTACTATACACTGGAATGTTTGACAAATGACATCACGTGGCCTGTCAGAACATGCTTATCATGAAAATACTTGAAGAAACCTGTAAGTACGGTAGTAGTAAAATATGAACATAATTAATCGGCATAGCATCTCCCTGTAGAAAATTTTCAGAAAATGTTGGCCAGAGTGAAAAGTGTGGAGATTATTCACCTTGGCGGCATGAAGGATCATTTTGCTGTATGCTTGCACAGAAATCTCAACCTCCGCTTCACCAATGTTGTTCTGCATTTTCCCGTTTGCGTAATTAACTTAACATTTAAAAAGTTGAGTTTTAGTGAAATGTCCGTTCTGTCTTGTCTGGAGAATGATAAACACAAAGTCATATCAGGTCAATAAAGACAAGTCAATATAATTATGTACACACACCACACACATCCATGCAGTGACAAGTACACAAACTTGCATACCGTGTGTAAAATACATGCACAAACATTCTCCCTAACACATATATACACTCGAATGTGTAAAAAAACCCCACAAAGATAGTCAGCTTAACCTTAGAGCTTGTGCAAGCGCTATGAATTCACACATATGCAAAGATCCACTGTAAATCCTGAACATACTTTGGGGTGGAGGGGGGGTACTGTTAAGGGAGCACCTATGAAGGCCAGAACGACGTACGAGGGGGGTTGGTGTGGCCAGGACTACACCCGGCCAAGTTGACCTCGGGGAGGGCCAAGACTGGTTCAGATATTCATCGCTGGTGTCGGCCGTGCCGCGCCCGTTAATCCCCACATCTCTCCGGCCAAATAGAGAGGCTGCTTTGCTCACGCGGTGTGGCTGGACATGCGGGCTACATGACCCAGCCAACGGAGCCTCGTTTTGTCAGATGTCTCTGCGAGCTCCTCACACGATGCAAGCAACCCAGGAGGGATCGTGGGTCAGGCTATAACGCGGTCACTCACGCACACATCGTCTCTCTTATAAAGGTGTATAACTCCAGTATAGCGTTTAATAGACCATACCCGCTCACTTACGCAACCCCCTCATACAGTCACTCTCTCAACTCGATGCTGTGTCGCTAAGCTTCTACGGCACCACGAGGGGGGTGGTTGATATGCAAACTATGCTCGGCCGCCTTTTGAGGCTGAGTAGACCTTGGGGAGACCCAGGACCGGTTCAGATAAATTGTCACTTAGCGTTGGCCGTTATCGGGGCATCGAACTCTGGTTACCGGGTTCGTCGTGAAGCGAGCTCGCTGCTACAACTACCGCTCACCTCGCACAGTCTCTCACACCCTCACAAACTCTCAACCCTCGCACTCGCCCACAGGTAACAAAGATCCCCCGTGTAGCCTTCACAGACTGATGGGGCAAGTGTTGTTAGCGAGCACCTGTAAAGGCCGGCACGGTACAAGAGGGCGTGGGTGGCCAGCACCACGCCCGACCGCCTTTGTCTCCCCAGCGGCGATGTTTTACTACACACACCGCACCAGGTGACTCATTTGAGGCTGAGTCGAGCTCGCCCACGGGACACTCCACCCTCACGCCGTCTCACCTCACACAATCTCTCGCAGTCTCACGGAGTAACCCTCACACCCAGTCGCACTCCCTCACGCTGTCGCACGTTCACGGTATGACCCTCTGACACAGTCTCTCTCACCCTCCCTCAGCCCCTCCTCCGCCTTCTCTTCCTCCAAGCAGCACCGGGGGAAGGTGTCGACCCGCGGCCTCCTCCTCCACAGCTCCGCGTGCACACGCGCGGCCCCGGCTCTCCCGGCGCCCGCGAGCTCCACGCGGCGGCCATGTTGGGTGGGGGGAGCGCCCCGCCCGCGTCTATCCATGACGCGCCAACGGACCCCGCCCCCTCCCCGTCCACCAACTCCGCCCCCTCCACCAACTCCGCCCCCTCCACCAACCCCCTCCACCAACTCCCTCCCCTCCACCAACTCCGCCCCCTCAACCAACCCCTCCACCAACTCCGCCCCCTCCACCAACCTCCTCCACCAACTCCGCCCCCTCAACCAACCCCTCCCCCTCCACCAACTCCGCCCCCTTCACCAACTCCGCCCCCTCCACCAACCCCCTCCCCTCCACCAACTCCGCCCCCTCAACCAACCCCTCCCCCTCCACCAACCCCTCCCCTCCACCAACTCCGCCCCCTCAACCAACCCCGCCCCCTCAACCAACCCCTCCACCAACCCGCCCCCTCCACCAATCCCCCCCCTCCGCTAACCCGCCCCTCCACCCCCCCCCCTCCTACAACAACCCGCCCCCTCCACTAACTCCCCCTCCACCAACCCGCCCCCTCCACCAACACCCCCTCCGCTAACCCGCCCCTCCACCACCCCCCCCTACAACAACCCGCCCCCTCCACTAACTCCCCCTCCATCAACCCCACCCCC
Source organism: Petromyzon marinus (assembly GCF_048934315.1). Taxonomy (NCBI): domain Eukaryota; kingdom Metazoa; phylum Chordata; class Hyperoartia; order Petromyzontiformes; family Petromyzontidae; genus Petromyzon; species Petromyzon marinus. The sequence goes on from NC_133669.1 coordinate 14,388,829, forward strand.
TCCACCAACCCCCCCCTCACCCCCCCCACCTCCACCCCCTCACGAGGACGGCGCGACTCCCCACCCAACATGGCCTCCGTCTCCTCCTGGGCCCGCCCCCTTTGTATTGATGACGCAACACAAAATGAAGCGGGTTGGTGTACGGTGCTTTTTTCAGGAATATTTTTTGCTGGTTTTTTTTCCCCCTGGATTTTCTGTTTGCACAGTCACATAAAGTCACTTTAAAATGTTTTCTTGTTCATGTGTTTTGTTTGTTGCGGTTGCACCCGATTCAAGAGCCGAATGGCTCACAGGGCTATACCAAAACAAATAAAACTGAAAACTGAACCGAGCTCGCGGTTCTCAAGAGTCGAAAGGTGCGCGCGGGGTTTGTTGTTGTTATTATTTACTTATCAATTTAAATCGGCTATAAAAGCGGGGCCGTTATCGTGGCGACTTTGTTGACGTTTGAGCTCGGATATATAATTGCGATTAATGTTCTCCCGCGTTTTGAGGCGCGCGCCCCGGACCTTGAGTGAAGCTTCACGTTAAAAAGAAAAATCGAAATTACATTTCCACGCCTTTTCACCTTTATTATCTTAACTTAAAATAACTGCCGTTTGTGAGCTATCCATTAACCCCGTTTTAAACTTAGTTGGATTTAAAGACACTGCGACGTTGACGATAGCCACGGAATTTAACAAACTCGCACGCGATTATCTGGGAGAAATTAATCCCAAATAAATCCATTAATCTCAAATCCGTTAATCTTGGGACTCGGGTCACGGTCCCGACCACCTCGTTGTACGTGTTACGATTAATGAATCAAAACGCAATTCAAAAGCTCACGATCACCGCGCCCACCGAATGGAACGTGATGACAACGCGCGAGAGGGGGCCCTGTGAATTAGGGGCCGTCCATAAATGACGTCACGCACCTGGAGGGGGGGAGGGGTCAGACATTTGTGACGATTGACCCCATTGGAACCTCCTTTGACAGTAGCAAAATAAGATCATTGGTTTCTTTTTTACCCTTTTATCTGGCAACAAACTAGGCTGTAAGGAAAGCTTTCTCGGGTGTGGACCAATCAATTTCAAGGACAGTGCCACATACTTTATCAGAGTTGTTGTTTTTTTGTTTGCATTCCGACTGCAGGTATTGTGGTCAATGCAAACATGACTCCTTGTAAAAAAAGGTGTTTGTTGCCAGATAAAAGGGTAAAAAAACAATGATCATATGTGACGGGGGGGGGGGTTTAAGAAATGTGACGTCACATCAAAATGCGCAACTTTAAATAAATATAGACAACACGTTCTACTTAATTAAATAGACTTTTTAATAAATGTTTTCTCCTACAACATCAGAGTGCAGCGCCACATTAAATACGCACTACAATGACAATAGTTTAAAGCGATTTGAAGCATGTTTTATATTTTTCTTTGGGGGGGGGGGGGCAGAGCTTTGTGACGTCATATTTGAGGGGGGGGTCTGACTTTTTGTGACGCCGTGTGACGAGGTGGGAGGGGGGGGGTCAAAAACCGTCCAAAATCGCGTGACGTCATTTATGGACGGCCCCTTAGTCACTTTGAGTCGGACGAACCCCTCTTGCCCCACCGACTGATCCTCAGCGTTAGGCTGCGATTAGACGAGAGGGCATGCCAGAAAGCGGCTGTTACGGTGTGAAAGAAGTTTAACATACACGTGTCCTGCTTGAGTCTCCAGCGTCAGGTCGGGGAGCCACGGTGGCGAGACGTTAACTACCTCGCTTGGTTTGAAGCTTTCGTGACTGCAGGAATTCATGTTCTATGGTTCTTTCGGTAAAGTCACGTAGATAGAAATAATAATAAAAAGAAAACACGACGTTTCGGTCGCAGCACAAGTGGCCGTCTTTAGGTGAGAAAAAATTATCTGCTTTTTTTTTCTCACCTGAAGACGGCCGCTTGTGTTGCGATCGAAACGTCGTGTTTTATTTTATTATTTTTCTATCTACGTGACTTTACCGAAAGAACCAGAAAGTACCTCGCTTGGTATACCAGGGAGGTCGTGGATGCGATCCCGACCCTGACGCCTGCTGCTGGAGTTTGCGGTGTCTCTCCGGTTCTTCCCTGCACATCTAGAAACGTGCGTTTAGAGTATTTGGCTGCTGTACATTTGCACGCGAATAGCCACTTCGGTGAGCTGTCATTTGTGGCCAGGTCCCTTCTGAAAATGAGCTATATTGCTCAGCGGTTCTTACCTGGTAAAAAAAAATGTTTATAGGTTTTGTTTATGAATGACGTCCATTTCGCCAAGATGACGGTATTGTGTTTAAGGTAACAAGAACACGTAAAAGGTCGAACCACCGCGCGATGGCTACCTCCCATCTCCCACCCGTAAACTGTCGTCAAAACCACCGCAGTCTGCACCCCTTCAACGGAGGAACGGCAAAAACGAAACGGAATTCTCTCACGAAGCCCTCTCGGTCATGGCTCACAGACCTCGACAGCGGCATTCAGCTCCTGAACATATTTGCCACACGCAAAAGTAGACTATCGTCAGGCTTTACTTCCCCGGGTGATGGTGGCACAACAGAGATCGATTTAACCCCGCTCGCCCCTCCCTGACCTCTCGGGAGGATGCGGTTGTGCCTATACATGTCAACCCATACGATTTATCCGTATTCTTGTACTGAGAAAGTGATCGTTCAGGTCCATACGGCGTACAGCCGTTTCAATACGTGTCTCTCCCTTGTGATGGGACTTTGTAGGATGAACGTTGAGACTTATAAGGGCACGGGGTGACCAATAAGGTCTGAATTGGTTTGTAATGAGGTAGGCACTAATAAGGGGTTGACAGGTATGTATACAGTACAGTACTGCACAGTTCCGATAGATCTAGAGGCATAATGAGACATTTGTTTGGGGTTGGTCTTTAACGAGCAGCAGCTTCACATGCTGGTGCAGTGGTCCAACAATGAAAACGTTTCAATTGCAATCAGTACTTAAACAGGATTTACGTAAAAGGGTTTTACAGTGCTTACAATTGTGGAGGGTTTAAATATTTTATTTGCGGAAACACTTTTTTTTCAGGGGAAAAATCCACCGCAAGCAAAGAAACGTTACGATCCTACATTCAGCAAACCAAAAAACTCCAGTTGGGACGTATAATGATGCATAAATCATTACTAATATCGGTTCTTACACTAATATATGCATCAAATCATAAGTGTGATCATGCAAATGATATGCGCACGTTACATTCAGGCTAACAGAGTTAACAATACTGGGCAAACGACACGGAACATTAAACGATATAAATGAGACGGTAATAATGGGACAATAATGAATTCTTCAATCAAACCACGACCCAAATCATAATGACTCATCGAATCGCTGGGAGTGTGAATCTATACACAACCAACATTGTGGAGCTGAGACCAGAGGCGATAGTGTATCCTTAAACCCAGGCAGATGAGCCCCTGCTAATTGTTTTTTTTGTGTGTCCAAAAATGCCTCAACGCAGTATATAATGTGGATTTTCACTTAACAGCCGAATGTCTCACGGTCACCCTCCTTCGCTGTCATTATTCCCGCTCGCTCTGCTTCCGAGCCCCGAGCGTGTGTGGTTACTGCCACTGCCACCTCCACCCACGGTAACTCTGGATGTGGCCCTTGTGCACCTTCCGTGGTGGTGCTGCCAACGCGGATGCCAGGATGCTAGTTACAAGGCAAGCATGCATTGCTTTGCATGTTTTTAAGCCACAGCCAATCATCGGCTGCTGCTAAACAAGAATGGGAATTCGTTTTTTCGTAGTCCTTGAGCTGAGACCAGATACGTCACTCGTCGGTACTGAGGTGACACAAATATTGTGGTTCCAATTTCTTAATGTGGTAAATACAAGTGAATTACGTGATAACAATTTGAAATGAATTGCCTATCAAATAATTCACTCAGCCATACTCGCAACCGTTTGCCCATAGCACACCACAAGAGCCAAGGGAATTATGTAAGGAAGACAAAGGAACGTAGAAAAAAAGTGGAAAATTAATGTAAATTGTCGATTAAGAAGGGTCAGGATAGATGGTAGGGAAGAAAGGCTACCTAATGGCCTGGATACTGCCCAGACGTGTCCCTTCTCACACGGGACGTGGAGAAGGGAGGGAGTATGGGGATGGTCGCATATGTCACGTGATTTATGGGAGGCTTGAGCTTATTTATATTTATATAAATCGGTACTCCTAAAGTTTTGCTAACGTATGTTCAACATCTTTTAACAACAATTTTTGCTTTGACCCATGATCTGTCATGGCCGATAACTGTGGCTGGAGCATCTGGCTTTGTGTGAGAAGTCGCAGCAGTCATGAGCTTCACGACCGTAAAGAGTATGTGTTCATAAACAATAACAAGTTTGACAGTCACCCATTATTCATAAAATGCTTGCAACTTTCAGCATTGATAAATGTTTAAATATAAATGTTTCCACGATACTACAGTAAATATTGTAGCACTGCATCTCAGAGAGTAAATGAATAAATATATAGCTAGTTAAGACATGTCTCTTTAAATAGCAGGCTTTTTCATTACACGTTTTTTTTAAATTTTGGAACCCATAAGTAATACAAATTGGAAAAGCTCCTGCACCAGATGGTATAACAATGCACATCATCAACGAGTAAGTGCTTGCTCTGTATGTATCACTTGACATATTGGACACCCTCTCAAAGCATTATTATCCAGAACAAATATTTTGATGAATAAAATAAAAAGCCGGACCGTATGGAACAAATTAACAGATTTGTTCATGGTATGTTTACACTGAAATGACATACCACAATCATGGAATGATGCCTCAAACATATGAAGGTCAATTTAATAATTAAAACTGTTAAGAAAAGTCTTGGGGAGGACACTTTGCTACAAGGTATGATCGCCAATTATCAATAATAATGGCCTGGGAAGCCAAGGAATCGAATACATCTGAGATGGGGGGGTATGAAGCAGGTGGATCTTAGAATCATAAGATGTGGCTTCAGCAGTGGATTGATCATGGCTGATAATTATGACAATGGTTCAAATAATGACACGTGCTCATTATGGCTGCACTAAGCGGTTACATCCTTTTACAATGGCCAAGGGTTTACAATGGCCAAGTGAGAGCAATGAGCCAGCGCCATTTAATTTTGGGTTGAAATATTTTTTATTGTTGTCACGAGATGATGGAATAACTATTCAGAGCTTTAGCAAACAGCAGTGGAACATCACCCTGTGTTAGGAGAACAGCCTTCAGAAGATGGACATCACAGACCTACTCATGAGATCCCTTCAATGCATATACTAGTGGTGGATAATATATTCATTGCATGGCATTCATATGGAAATATTTGTTTTCAGTGGTGGAATGTTTCGTGCCAAATGAATAAAAAAATTATCTGTGTTTTTGTACAGTTATTGGTGTTTGGGATGAGACTATTATCTACACTTGAGATCCTAGATAAATCTTGGGTGGCTTATACCAAGATTTTAACCCAGGATCTCCAGTAATCCAGCTCAGTGCTCTCAAGCAGGATTGACCCCAAGCTATATTGCCGCCTCTGGGCTGAAGTCACGGGGCTCGGAATCTCTGTCTTGGGGACTGTGATAAAGCAAGGAACCAGGAATCAAGTGTCAGACACCTGCTGACTTGTAATTACATTAGGGAATCATTTACAGTCAGTGGGATAGTATCGGCCCATTCATCATCAAGGTACATAACAACTAACCCATTATGCAATACATTTTGATTTGTAGTTGATTCAGTTCAGTGTTGGCCATTGTGAACGGAGTGAGGAAGACACATCAGTACACGGAAGAAGCGGCGCTGATGGGGCGAGAAGGGGAATCACATAGTCCTCTTCCCGGAGAGTCACGCGCAGGCTCACGTGGGGAGCTACGTGGGGAGTTGCATGGAGACTCACGCTGTACCCTAGAGGATTCACGTGGATATTCACGTGGGCTCCTAGTAGGAGAGTTACGTGGAGACTTCTGTTGGGAGTCACGACGTTTCCTTCTCGGAGAGTCACGCTTGCGGTTACGTGGGGAGTTACGAGGGGAGTCACGTGGGGAGTCATCTGGGGAGTCACGACGGTTCCTTCTTGGAGAGTCACGCTTGCGGTTATTTGGGGAGTCACGTGGGGAGTCACGTGGGGAGTCATCTGGGGAGTCACGACGACCCCTTCTCAGAGAGTCATGAGTGCGGTTATTTGGCGAGGCACGAGCATTGTCACGTGGGGAGTCACGTACGGAGTCACGTAGATAGTTACGAGCGCAGTCTTTTGGGGAGTCACGTGGGGAATTAGGCGGGGAGTCATGACGGCCCCTGGCAAGCGCGCCACGTACAAGGTGACGTGGAGATTGCCATCGCTCATGACATTCCTCCTCCATCTCCTCTTCCACAATCTCTGCCACGAGCTGTCAACGCAAAGCGGAGTGTTCATGAACACAAGCACTGGGGAGGCACAGGCAGTCACGAGTGTGCAAAACTCCCATTACTGCCATCCACGCCACATCATTCCTGCATTAATAGGCATTTGATAACAGTACATGCTCCCACAGTGAACCGCAATTAACTTGGTGCTGTACTTTTGTTTTTGTGGATCACAGTGTATGTTTACTTGTAACCATACTGGGCTTCGCCGCTTTCTATGAACTGTCATTTTTGGAGGACCAAATTCGATAATATTCTTTGGTTTTATTCGGTAAAGTCACGTAGATAAAATAAAACAAAATAAAAGAAAACAATTAAATCACGACGTTTCGGAGGCAACACAAGCTTCCGTCTTCAGGTGGAATAGTCAACGCAGAATATCTGTCAGGAGCACAGTTCAGAGATGACCGGGATTATATACAGGTTAAGGGGGGGGGAGGAGTCAGTAAGGGGGGTGGGTGGGTGGGAGGGCTGGGTTAAGCAGCCTTTTGATAGACTGCTGCGGCTAACAACCACTTCGCACTGCACGAGAGTGGGTGAAACCCACCTTTTGTTATGCTGCGTGGGGGGTCGGGGGGAGGAAGAGACATGCTGCATTTTTTTAAAGCGGCGGCAAACGGCTGTTCAATTATAAGGTAGCTAAAGTTTGATATACAACCACTGAGAAAAGGAAATGGCTGTACAAAAAATTGAAAGGCAGCTTACGTTTGACTTGATTTATAACATCTTTCCAGTGATTGCTCAATTTGAAACCATCCTCTCGGTTGAAGTTGTGTCTGTGTTTGTAAATCTGGATGGCCTCGTGGACAAATCTCTGATAATAACCGGTAGGTTTGCAGAGCACCTTGGTATCGGAGAAAACAATATCATGATCACTCACAGCGTTGTAACAATGATCAGCCACGGCAGAATAATTCATTCTGAATAATTCATTCTGCCGTGTTTCAAATCTGATTTGTGCTCGCGAATTTGGTCAGAGATATGTCGCTTCGTCTCCCCGATATAGCAGTCCCTGCAGGTACAACTCAATTTGTAAACACCGGGGTACTCTAAGTCAGGAATAACATCCTTTACTGATGGGATCAGATCACGGATTTTGTGCACTGTGTTGAACCGGACCTGGATCTTGTGTTTGTTTAGAATTTTGGAAATCTTTTTAGTAGCGCCTGCTATGTATGGTAACGTAATGATTTTGATCGGAGTGTCAAGTGGTTGTTTCTGTATGGTGGGAGAAACAGCTTGGCGGATGGTACGGTCAGAGTAACCGTTCATCTTGAGGGCCAGATGTACATGTTTTAATGCACTGGTCAGGTGGTGTTTGTCATAAATGCAATGAGCCCTATGGATTAACGTTTTGATGAGAGAATTATTCTGAGTCGGGTGGTGGTGGGAATCAGGTTTCAAGTAGGAGTCTGTGTGGGTGGGCTTCCTGTAAACAGAATGTCCCAAAGAGCCATCAGTCCTTCTCTCAAACAGGACATCCAAGAATGGTAGCTTGCCATCTTTCTCCACTTCCATGGTGAATTTGATGAAAGGGTGTCTGGAATTGATGTGGTCTAGGAAAAGGTTCAAAGCTGGGAGGCCATGTGGCCAAATGACGAAAGTGTCATCCACATATCTCTGGAAAGATGTTATAAATCAAGTCAAACGTTAGCTGCCTTTCAATTTTTTGTACAGCCATTTCCTTTTCTCAGTGGTTGTATATCAAACTTTAGCTACCTTATAATTGAACAGCCGTTTGCCGCCGCTTTAAAAAAATGCAGGATGTCTCTTCCTCCCCCCGACCCCCCACGCAGCATAACAAAAGGTGGGTTTTACCCACTCTCGTGGAGTGCGAAGTGGTTGTTACCCGCAGCAGTCTATCAAAAGGCTGCTTAACCCAGCCCTCCCACCCACCCACGCCCCCTTACTGACTCCTCCCCCCTCCCTTAACCTGTATATAATCCCGGTCGTCTCTGAACTGTGCTCCTGACACAGATATTCTGCGTTGACTATTCCACCTGAAGACGGAAGCTTGTGTTGCCTCCGAAACGTCGTGATTTAATTGTTTTATTTTGTTTAATTTTATCTACGTGACTTTACCAAATAAAACCAAAGAGTATGAAAGCTTCAAATCTATAACAAATTCGATAATTTTGCTTTTCAGAAATGTTCCAGTTATAAGCACACTCGACTATACCTGTGCCAAATTTCAGCTTTCTAGAAGTTCTAGATCAATATAAAAATCCACACCTCTCAGTTACAATCAACTAAATGTATGGTTTAATTGTAGCCATGGTCATGTGAACTCATTTAATAAAAAATATACAAATTGAAAAAAACATCAGTTATTACAAGCACAACTCGATGAATATATTGTGAGCTCAATAATTTATATGAATCGGTGATCCAATGCATCGTTACACCTGTGTTAGATATATACCTGGTCAATAGGTAGTTCAACTTTTGTGTCTTTATCTTCTGACACCTCTGTAACGTCGTTATTATCTTCTCTGCTCTCCGATGCTTGGAAGACACTTCTGTCTTCTGAAGAAGGGACATATGTGTTATCATCATCATGATCATGTCATCAACATCTTCATATCAACACCAGTGACAATGAGAAACCACCAAACAAGATGTGTAGCTTCAAAATAATGTCATGATAATTTAAAGTTATTTCTCAATCTACTGCTGGATGGAGTTCTCCCCACAGCTTTCGGCCATAGGGGTTGTTTGATCATATTTCACCACGCTGGTTCAATGTGGGTTGATAAAGGCGTGGGTGGGAGCCAGAACCATTTTGGATATCACTCGCCGCAAATCTTACTTGGGTCACTGGTTTCATAGGGCGGTGCGTTACCCACTGCACCACCGCTCCACCCACACAAGATAACTAACAGTCATAGAACTGCACTTAATGCTATACTCCATTAGCATAACTTGAACTGGGCAATTCCTGCAGGAATCACAATTCGTCTATGGGCGATTCTATGTAAAATTTACATTCACTTGAATATTGTTACAAGACTTCATCACCCTGAATGCAGTAGTCTTGTCGGAACTCAGAATGTAAACAGGTTTGAGCCTCTACATCATTAGACCTCCTTTGCCAGTACAAAAATATAAGAATAGGGTTTCCCCCCCCCTTTTTTCTGGCAACAAAACTGAAACCTTTTTACAAGGATTCATGTCTGCATTAACCACAATACCTGCAGTCAAAATGCAAACAAAAAACATACTATGATAATATATGCATTGTCCTTGAAACTGATTGGTCCACACCAAGGGACGGCTTTCTTTTGAGCCTCGACCCAATTGGTACTCGACCAGATGACGCCAAAAGGCGTACAGCTCAAAGACAATGCTTTGATAGTGCATTGTCTTTGAGCCATGGCAGATGTGTTCTGCCATGGCTCTTGTAGTGGCCCGCCAAGCCGTGGCTCGCCAAGAGATATGTCTCACCATGAATAAAAAGGTACAGATTCGGGAGATTAAAGAGAAAAATGAAAGAGAGATGACACGAGTGACCTGTCAATTCCTGGCTACCTTGTAGGCCAGTGAGTGTGGATGTTTCACAAATCCGTGTGATTCTCCAACATTCTTCTCTCGAGCTTAGGATCACAGGCGTTTGCCACCACGCACCACTAATGCGACCACCAGGAACCTATTCACTCATTATGCAATGATAACCGATGCATGTGTTGTTACATGGTTTATAGTCTTGACATGGCCATTAGTAGCCTCTGATTAGGGACAATAATATACCTAAGCCTCAGCACACGACGCTCATTGTTGGTGACACGAACATTAAGGGCATGGTACATAAAGACAATTTCAGGACACTCAGCTTAGGCATTCGTCACCGACTGGTTGCCGCATCATTAAATATTGTAAAAAAAAACATAGCTATCCAAATTTGGACAAATTGCTTCTGGACTGGTGCTTCCTCCAAGTCGGCAACAGGGATGGCACCTTCCAATCAGATCATAGAGAGAGACCACATGACTACCCTGGATTGTGTGCGATGTAGACCACTCTTTTTACATTCAACACAATTTGGTTCTTTCGGTAAAGTCACGTGACTTTACCGAAAGAACCAAAGAGTATGGATTCCTCCAGTCACGAAAGCTTAAAATCAATTTTATTAATACTCTATTTTAATTGATTAAACGCAATCACGTCTCTCTATGCCATTGTAATACTGTACCAAGTTGCCATAGCTGCTCAAAGTATACAGTATATATGTTATGGGTGATGCCCTACGATGGTACTAGCTTGTCATGACATTCACGATCCTCCTGAGAGACCGAGGCAGATGATAACGATGCCAGACAATTACGATGAAGTGATAGTAAGAGGGTGGATTCTCACCGTCACCAGAGAAAGCTCCCTCCCGCTGGGAGGATGTCTCCCTCAAGTTAGCGGTGTAATCAGATCTCCCAGACGTCTGCCAAGGGAAGACACACGTGCATCTTCTTCATCACCATCATCATCTCCATAATCACCATCTCCATCCATATCACCATTAGCAAAATCATAATCATCACCACTACTAGGTATATAACAATTCAACCCCTCCAGCTATTCAATGAATTTTTATGATTCGGGGTCATGATTTTATTCAGAAATTAACTTTTTTCTGTCTCATTTGCATTGTTACGATTAAGACCATCAGTATCATAATTTGTATTCACTGTGCCAATGTCATTTCATCTGCTCTGCCAATGTTACAACTCTAAACACAAAGCAGAAATTATTGGTATAAATGTGTATGCTTCAAAATGTGCACTCCACTTACTCTCGATAGCTTCTTTTTAATTGGAGGCAGGAAAAGAGGTTTGGGCCTGCAAAAATAACAGATTCCCGCAAAAGTAAGTCAGGGTCACAGGGCATAGAAAATGTTAACGTTTTTAGGGCACTAAGCCAGTAGCTTCGAGGGCCCCTGTTCAATTATTGGGCCTTGGTGTCTCAATGAACTCACAACAGCCAAATTGGGGACATTAATTAGAATTGCTGCGAACCTTCATGTAGTGCTTTTTAACAATTTAGATTTTTCATATTACTTTTGACTACAATTGTGCTAAATTTTGATTTAAAGCTTTCGTTACTGCAGTGATTCATATTCTTGGTTCTTTCGGTAAAGTCACGTTGAAGGGAAACAATAAAATAATAAAATATATATAAAACAATTAAATTATCACGACGTTTCGACTACAACACAAGCAGTCATCATCAGGTGTGAAAACCAACGGCAAGAACATTTGAAAGAAGTGGCGGTTTGTATTTATTTATTTTTAAACGTTAGCACCACGGATAGCGATTTGACAGTTTGTTTAGATGGACGAGTCCATCTATGTTCGGAAACGTGACTTTACCGAAAGAACCAAGAATACAATTGTGCTATTGTCATCATGCATGAGTAGAAGGGTCCATTGGGTATTATCGTAGAGCTGTGCTTCGCACCGTGTGGCTGAGAGAGGGTCATGCTAAAGAAGTTAAATGCTCCTGAGGTTCCTTCAAGTGAACTTTTCATATTCACACACTTTGTATGGGTCACACTTTTCCATACATCCTGCGATGCAGACAACATCGCTGTATATGAAAAATGATAAGAGATTTTACCCTTTTTAGCAATAAAACAGGTGGTAAGATGTTCAAACACCAAATAGATACCTTTTGCAAGGAATAAAGTCTGCATTAACCACACACAGTACTTGTGGTCAACATACAAACAAACATCCTCTGATTATAATATATGTATTGTCTTTCAAACTGATTGGCCTATACCAGAGACAGCCTTCTTTTTGTGTAGGCCAGTCAGTGGACAAAGACAATGCATATATTATCAGAGCATGTTTGTTTTCATGTTCACCACAAGTACGTGTAGTTAATGCAGACTTGATTCCTTGCAAAATTATCTATTTGGTGTTTAAACATCTTAACACATGAACCTTATGGCAGTACCCTGGGGTACCATAGTACCCGGCTCACGCATAATGTCCGTGATGCAATAATGTTTAGTCTGTTGATGGTCGCCGATGCGGCAATCGACTCATCTCGACGAGCTGTACACGATGCACTGCTGTGCGTACGAGCGTTCAGGGTTTCAGCGCAATCGTCCTCGCTGCGTTTCGACATCGCGGAGTAGCAGCGATGTCGGATTGATTATTACCCCAGTTGCGGAAAAAATAGTGTCCCAAAAATAAAATATTTAATTTCCTCGGCCATTTTGTATTATTTGGTACCCCGGAGTACCGCCAGAAGGATCACATGTTTGATTGCCAGAAAGTGTAAAACCTATTATTAGTATCATGAAACATCGCTGCATGGCAATGAAACTGATATTATACATTTGTAGAAGTGGAATTGACCTAAATTAAGTTAAAACAATATTTTATTTGATAGGTTATTTTGTTGACTGAGCTGACATCAACTCAATAAATGTAAAACCCAGTTTAATCAAGACCCCTAAGTCACCCGACCACATTTAATTTACTATTTGTATAAACCCAAATATTGATCTCAGGTTTCCTTAACGAAAGGGTTATGCTATTTAGTGATCTTTATTTACATAACACCATGTATCTGGACTACAGCTACCATACAGCTGTATTTAGTTACTCTCGTGTTGCAGAGGAACATTTCACTTACTGGGGGCCAAAATGAATTTTTTATCATCTTTGGTGGGGTCACACTTTACACGATACAAATCTTTGATAATGCTAAGTCTGTATGCATTGACTGTGAGTGAGCCTGCGAAATATAGAAACATAGTGGTTACAGGTCCAAAATATTCCCCTCTGGTACCAAATCAGTGCACTTAATATGCTTGCAGTATTGGGTACACATTGTTTTTGTGTGCGTGCATGCATGTGCACTCGCCACGCACCCGTTCGTTGGCTGAGGGAAGTATTTTGGGTGTGGAACTTCGCCGTAGGGAAGATTCCGAAACTTTTCTTTTCCGACGGCAACATAATGGAGGCCACTCTCCAGGAAAGATCCGCTCATGACGGCGGTGCCGTCCAGAGTGCACAGCCTAAGGGGCACCGAGAGGATGGAGGTGAGAGGACACAGGCCAGGGCAATCGCCACTGATGATCAACACTGGAAAAGAATGCTGCTTCCAGATTCCGCGCCCACACTCATAAACCATACCACCCCAACACTCCGAAAGCTCCTCTGGCTTCCGATACAATTAAAGATCACACCATCTTCAAGTTCCTACATGGACTCGTCCATGCCTACCATTCCCCTCTCATCGCACTCTACTCCAGCTCCACTCACTCAAGCAACCAAGACTTTCAGTAGACGCCCCCAGTCAACTTTTGCTCAGTGGCAGGTCACTCGTGCTCCTCTGCTGCCCCGAAAGTTTGGAACTCCCTTCCCAGATCCATCCGTGCTGTTGGCTCCCTGTACCTGTTGCAGTCCAGTCTCAAGACCTTAATTTTTTCTCTGCTTATGACTTACTGCCTTTCCAAAATAAATATTCACAGTTACTCTACAGTGTCGTGTGAGCTTACATGTATGTGCATACATATGTGTGTGTATGTGTGTGGCTCTATACATGTGTGTATACGTGTGTGTGTGTGTGGCTCTATACATGTGTGTATACGTGTGTGTGTGTATGTGTGTGGCTCTATACATGTGTGTATACGTGTGTGTGTGTGTGGCTCTATACATGTGTGTATACGTGTGTGTGTGTGTGGCTCTATACATGTGTGTATACGTGTGTGTGTGTATGTGTGTGGCTCTATACATGTGTGTATACGTGTGTGTGTGTATGTGTGTGGCTGTATACATGTGTGTATACGTGTGTGTGTGTATGTGTGTGGCTCTATACATGTGTGTATACGTGTGTGTGTGTATGTGTGTGGCTCTATACATGTGTGTATACGTGTGTGTGTATGTGTGTGGCTGTATACATGTGTGTATACGTGTGTGTGTATGTGTGTGGCTCTATACATGTGTGTATACGTGTGTGTGTGTATGTGTGTGGCTCTATACATGTGTGTATACGTGTGTGTGTGTATGTGTGTGGCTGTATACATGTGTGTATACGTGTGTGTGTGTGTGGCTCTATACATGTGTGTATACGTGTGTGTGTGTGTGGCTCTATACATGTGTGTATACGTGTGTGTGTGTATGTGTGTGGCTCTATACATGTGTGTATACGTGTGTGTGTGTATGTGTGTGGCTGTATACATGTGTGTATACGTGTGTGTGTGTGTGTGGCTCTATACATGTGTGTATACGTGTGTGTGTGTATGTGTGTGGCTGTATACATGTGTGTATACGTGTGTGTGTGTATGTGTGTGGCTCTATACATGTGTGTATACGTGTGTGTGTGTATGTGTGTGGCTCTATACATGTGTGTATACGTGTGTGTGTGGCTCTATACATGTGTGTATACGTGTGTGTATGTGTGTGGCTCTATACATGTGTGTATACGTGTGTATGTGTGTGGCTCTATACATGTGTGTATACGTGTGTATGTGTGTGGCTCTATACATGTGTGTATACGTGTGTGTGTGTATGTGTGTGGCTCTATACATGTGTGTATACGTGTGTGTGTGTGTGGCTCTATACATGTGTGTATACGTGTGTGTGTGTGTGGCTCTATACATGTGTGTATACGTGTGTGTGTGTATGTGTGTGGCTGTATACATGTGTGTATACGTGTGTGTGTGTGTATGTGTGTGGCTCTATACATGTGTGTATACGTGTGTGTGTGTGGCTCTATACATGTGTGTATACGTGTGTGTGTGTGTGGCTCTATACATGTGTGTATACGTGTGTGTGTGTATGTGTGTGGCTGTATACATGTGTGTATACGTGTGTGTGTGTGTGTGGCTCTATACATGTGTGTATACGTGTGTGTATGTGTGTGGCTCTATACATGTGTGTATACGTGTGTATGTGTGTGGCTCTATACATGTGTGTATACGTGTGTGTGTGTATGTGTGTGGCTCTATACATGTGTGTATACGTGTGTGTGTGTGTGGCTCTATACATGTGTGTATACGTGTGTGTGTGTGTGGCTCTATACATGTGTGTATACGTGTGTGTGTGTATGTGTGTGGCTGTATACATGTGTGTATACGTGTGTGTGTGTGTATGTGTGTGGCTCTATACATGTGTGTATACGTGTGTGTGTGTATGTGTGTGGCTCTATACATGTGTGTATACGTGTGTGTGTGTATACGTGTGTGTGTGTGTGTGGCTCTATACATGTGTGTATACGTGTGTGTGTGTGTATGTGTGTGGCTCTATACATGTGTGTATACGTGTGTGTGTGTATGTGTGTGGCTCTATACATGTGTGTATACGTGTGTGTGTGTATGTGTGTGGCTCTATACATGTGTGTATACGTGTGTGTGTGTATGTGTGTGGCTGTATACATGTGTGTATACGTGTGTGTGTGTGTATGTGTGTGGCTCTATACATGTGTGTATACGTGTGTGTGTGTATGTGTGTGGCTCTATACATGTGTGTATACGTGTGTGTGTGTATGTGTGTGGCTGTATACATGTGTGTATACGTGTGTGTGTGTATGTGTGTGGCTCTATACATGTGTGTATACGTGTGTGTGTGTATGTGTGTGGCTCTAAACATGTGTGTATACGTGTGTGTGTGTATGTGTGTGGCTGTATACATGTGTGTATACGTGTGTGTGTGTGTGGCTCTATACATGTGTGTATACGTGTGTGTGTGTGTGGCTCTATACATGTGTGTATACGTATGTGTGTGTATGTGTGTGGCTCTATACATGTGTGTATACGTGTGTGTGTGTATGTGTGTGGCTGTATACATGTGTGTATACGTGTGTGTGTGTGGCTCTATACATGTGTGTATACGTGTGTGTGTGTATGTGTGTGGCTGTATACATGTGTGTATACGTGTGTGTGTGTATGTGTGTGGCTCTATACATGTGTGTATACGTGTGTGTGTGTATGTGTGTGGCTCTATACATGTGTGTATACGTGTGTGTGTGTGTGTGGCTCTATACATGTGTGTATACGTGTGTGTATGTGTGTGGCTCTATACATGTGTGTATACGTGTGTGTGTGTATGTGTGTGGCTCTATACATGTGTGTATACGTGTGTGTGTGTATGTGTGTGGCTCTATACATGTGTGTATACGTGTGTGTGTGTGTGTGGCTCTATACATGTGTGTATACGTGTGTGTGTGTATGTGTGTGGCTCTATACATGTGTGTATACGTGTGTGTGTGTATGTGTGTGGCTCTATACATGTGTGTATACGTGTGTGTGTGTGTATGTGTGTGGCTCTATACATGTGTGTATACGTGTGTGTGTGTATGTGTGTGGCTCTATACATGTGTGTATACGTGTGTGTGTGTGTGTGGCTCTATACATGTGTGTATACGTGTGTGTGTGTATGTGTGTGGCTCTATACATGTGTGTATACGTGTGTGTGTGTGTATGTGTGTGGCTGTATACATGTGTGTATACGTGTGTGTGTGTATGTGTGTGGCTCTATACATGTGTGTATACGTGTGTGTGTGCATGTGTGTGGCTCTATACATGTGTGTATACGTGTGTGTATGTGTGTGGCTCTATACATGTGTGTATACGTGTGTGTGTGTATGTGTGTGGCTCTATACATGTGTGTATACGTGTGTGTGTGTGTGGCTCTATACATGTGTGTATACGTGTGTATGTGTGTGGCTCTATACATGTGTGTATACGTGTGTGTGTGTGTGGCTCTATACATGTGTGTATACGTGTGTATGTGTGTGGCTCTATACATGTGTGTATACGTGTGTGTGTGTGTGGCTCTATACATGTGTGTATACGTGTGTGTGTGTGTATGTGTGTGGCTCTATACATGTGTGTATACGTGTGTGTGTGTATGTGTGTGGCTCTATACATGTGTGTATACGTGTGTGTGTGTGTGTATGTGTGTGGCTCTATACATGTGTGTATACGTGTGTGTGTGTATGTGTGTGGCTCTATACATGTGTGTATACGTGTGTGTGTGTATGTGTGTGGCTCTATACATGTGTGTATACGTGTGTGTGTGTGTGTGGCTCTATACATGTGTGTATACGTGTGTGTGTGTATGTGTGTGGCTCTATACATGTGTGTATACGTGTGTATGTGTGTATGTGTGTGGCTCTATACGTGTGTATACGTGTGTGTGTGTATGTGTGTGGCTCTATACATGTGTGTATACGTGTGTGTGTGTGTGGCTCTATACATGTGTGTATACGTGTGTGTGTGTGTGGCTCTATACATGTGTGTATACGTGTGTGTGTGTATGTGTGTGGCTCTATACATGTGTGTATACGTGTGTGTGTGTGTATGTGTGTGGCTCTATACATGTGTGTATACGTGTGTGTGTGTATGTGTGTGGCTCTATACATGTGTGTATACGTGTGTGTGTGTGTGGCTCTATACATGTGTGTATACGTGTGTGTGTGTATGTGTGTGGCTCTATACATGTGTGTATACGTGTGTGTGTGTATGTGTGTGGCTCTATACATGTGTGTATACGTGTGTGTGTGTATGTGTGTGGCTCTATACATGTGTGTATACGTGTGTGTGTGTATGTGTGTGGCTCTATACATGTGTGTATACGTGTGTGTGTGTATGTGTGTGGCTGTATACATGTGTGTATACGTGTGTGTGTGTGTGTGGCTCTATACATGTGTGTATACGTGTGTGTGTGTATGTGTGTGGCTGTATACATGTGTGTATACGTGTGTGTGTGTGTATGTGTGTGGCTCTATACATGTGTGTATACGTGTGTGTGTGTGGCTCTATACATGTGTGTATACGTGTGTGTGTGTGTATGTGTGTGGCTGTATACATGTGTGTATACGTGTGTGTGTGTGTATGTGTGTGGCTCTATACATGTGTGTATACGTGTGTGTGTGTATGTGTGTGGCTCTATACATGTGTGTATACGTGTGTGTGTGTATGTGTGTGGCTCTATACATGTGTGTATACGTGTGTGTGTGTGTGGCTCTATACATGTGTGTATACGTGTGTATACGTGTGTGTATACGTGTGTGGCTCTATACATGTGTGTATACGTGTGTGTGTGTATACGTGTGTGTATACATGTGTGTATACGTGTGTGTGTGTGTGGCTGTATACATGTGTGTATACGTGTGTGTGTGTATACATGTGTGTATACGTGTGTGTGTGTATACGTGTGTGTGTGTATGTGTGTGGCTCTATACATGTGTGTATACGTGTGTGTGTGTGTATACGTGTGTGTATACGTGTGTGTATACATGTGTGTATACGTGTGTGTGTATACGTGTGTGTGTGTATGTGTGTGGCTCTATACATGTGTGTATACGTGTGTGTATACGTGTGTGTGGCTCTATACATGTGTGTATACGTGTGTGTGTGTATGTGTGTGGCTCTATACATGTGTGTATACGTGTGTGTGTGTATACATGTGTGTATACGTGTGCGTGTGTATACGTGTGTGTATACGTGTGTGTATACGTGTGTGTGTATACATGTGTGTATACGTGTGTGTGTGTGTGGCTCTATACATGTGTGTATACGTGTGTGTGTGTGTGGCTCTATACATGTGTGTATACGTGTGTGTGTATACGTGTGTGTATACGTGTGTGTATACGTGTGTGTATACGTGTGGCTCTATACGTGTGTGTATACGTGTGCGTGTGTATGTGTGTGGCTCTATACATGTGTGTATACGTGTGTGTGTGTATGTGTGTGGCTGTATACATGTGTGTATACGTGTGTGTGTGTATGTGTGTGGCTCTATACATGTGTGTATACGTGTGTGTGTGTATGTGTGTGGCTCTATACATGTGTGTATACGTGTGTGTGTGTATGTGTGTGGCTCTATACATGTGTGTATACGTGTGTATGTGTGTGGCTGTATACATGTGTGTATACGTGTGTGTGTGTATGTGTGTGGCTGTATACATGTGTGTATACGTGTGTGTGTGTATGTGTGTGGCTCTATACATGTGTGTATACGTGTGTGTGTGTATGTGTGTGGCTCTATACATGTGTGTATACGTGTGTGTGTGTATGTGTGTGGCTCTATACATGTGTGTATACGTGTGTATGTGTGTGGCTCTATACATGTGTGTATACGTGTGCGTGTGTATACATGTGTGTATACGTGTGCGTGTGCATTTGTGCATACCTGCGAGCAGCCCCAGTGCGTAGGTCGACCCTGTCTGTCACGACCTTGAGCACATTCTCCCAATTACCCAGAATCCTCTGTGTGAGGAGTATGCGGACTGCAGGCCGGACTGCGTCTCCGTTAGTAAACACACTGCATACACATACACATACAAAGATTAGCCTGGCCGCCTATGTCTACCCAGTGGCAATGTTTACACACTGCACCAGGTACTCATTTTAGGCCGAATTGACCATGGGGAGGCCCAGAACCAGTTCAGATAATCATCACTGGCATTGGCTGTGAGCGGGAATCGAATCGAACCGAGTTCACCATGTTTGTAGTGAAGTGAACTCACACCTACACTCCGGTTCCCCACACATACAAAAGAAAGACCCCCACACCCCCCGTATAGCTTAAACAGACTTTTGGGGAAAGTGCTGTTAGTGAGCACCTATGAAGGCTGGCACGGCACACGAGGCAGTCGGTGGCCAGCACCACACCCGGCCGTCTTCGTCTCCCTAATGGCAGTATTTGCACATCACACCTCATTTGAGGCTGAGGGACCTAGGGGAGGCCAGGAAACCAGTTCAGATAATGGTCACTGGTGTTTCCGTGAGCGGGAATCGAAATCGGGTCGCCGGTTTCGTAGCACGGCGCATTAACCGCTGAACGACTGCTCCCCACATTCACACACAAAGAGACTGGTCACTCATCAAGTGAGTTGCTATTGAGGTGAGCAAGGTGGTACATGTCAACAACACAAGAAATAATTAAATGGGATAAACCACACCAGTGATGAAATCATATATCCAACATGCTGTCGATTATTGCAAAGTCATGTTTGGAAAGCACTCATTTAATAGGTAACAGTTATTTCATGATTGTGCTTTTGTTATTTAATAAATATGAAGAAAAAGCATGAAGGAGCCGAGATAAGCACTAAATAACAAAACAAATTATCACGATAATCATATCGTCGGTAGATCATTGTAATGCCAAATCATGGCAACGCTCGATTGAACTCAGGCCGTCATTGGGTGTGGGGTGAGTTTTCTCGGCCCCACGACCTCTGCTCGTGATCGACATTAAGGAATGAAACTGGAGCCAGAGTCGGTGTCCGTACAAGATGGTGATAGGCTCCTCGGTCGGCCTCTTCCAGCGCGAGGAGACGACGCGGTGGCGGCGAGGCTGGGACGGCAGATCCTGACAGAGTAAAGAACAAGCTGATAGGATTTACAATCATTGCGCGAACCACTGCACCAAACCGCTCCCACCCTCAGGCATCATTTTGGGGTCCGCAAAATGTTGAGGAGTGTGCAGTGGGTCTCAGGCACCGAGCGCAGGGTTTGTGTTAGATCTACACACTCATGAGCATCCGTGTGTTATGCACTGTGTGTGGGGAGTGTATTTCACCTTACTGTAGAGCATAGGGTGTTCACACATTGTGCATCGAATGGCATACTGTGCATGGGTGTGTTGTGTGTGCATTAGGAGAGCAGTGGCACAGTTTGTTAACTCACTGCGCTACAACACCGGTGAACCAAATTGTATTTGTGCCACGAACAAAACGAATGGTTAGCATTATAATATCTAGTCTTGGAACTTTCCTTGGTCGACGAACGTTACATGGATACCTGATGCGGTAAGTTAACATCAGTATTGGGGAGACGAAGGTGGCAAGGCATGATGCGGTAAGTTAACATCAGTATTGGGGAGACAAAGGTGGCAAGGCATGATGCGGTAAGTTAACATCAGTATTGGGGAGACGAAGGTGGCAAGGCATGATGCGGTAAGTTAACATCAGTATTGGGGAGACAAAGGTGACAAGGCATGATGCGGTAAGTGAACATCAGTATTGGGGAGACACAGTGGCAAGGCATGATGCGGTAAGTTAACATCAGTATTGGGGAGACAAAGGTGACAAGGCATGATGCGGTAAGTTAACATCAGTATTGGGGAGACACAGTGGCAAGGCATGATGCGGTAAGTGAACATCAGTATTGGGGAGACACAGTGGCAAGGCATGATGCGGTAAATTAACATCAGTATTGGGGAGACACAGTGGCAAGGCATGATGCGGTAAGTTAACATCAGTATTGGGGAGACAAAGGTGGCAAGGCTTGATGCGGTAAGTGAACATCAGTATTGGGGAGACAAAGGTGGCAAGGCATGATGCTGTAAGTTAACATCAGTATTGGGGAGACAAAGGTGGCAAGGCATGATGCGGACCACACCACCCCTTTGTGCACTTTTCCGGTTGTAATCACACTGGGGTGAGAAAGAGACAGAATATGTGTTTTGAAACACATACGGATTTTTCCTCTGAGTTTGTCTCCTTCCGAGGAGGGTTTTCCTTCTTTGCTCCATTCTGCTTGTACCTGCACAACACAAGCACACACCACATGACGGGTCCTATTTACAAACCACGCCACACTGATGTAGTACCGGGTGGCGTATATTTTCCCTCAACTCCAGTTCTAATGACCCATCGCCAACGGTGCAGCTTGCCATGATCACCAACCATCAGGTGCATGTAATGTGATGGAGCCTATTTTGCATACAAACGATTGGTAATCATGAAGAGGCGGACTGTGGGAAATTTCGAGGACTGGAGTTGATAATCGCTGGTCTTGAGACAGTTTTGCTATTGCCATCATCCCATGAGACAAAGCGTCTCTTCGCAACTTTCGCAGAGTGGTGCATTACCACGTGTGAGAGAACGGCTCGTGGAAAGAAGGCAGATATCACAGAATTCCCGAGTTCCCTTCAGATGCACTCTTTTATACACACTCGTGGCAGTGAAACCAATATTTGTAATTCTGAGAGCTGGAAATGGGCAAAATTAATTGAAAGACAAAATGAAAGTGATGTTTTTGTGTAGTCATTTGAGGCTGGCAGAGAACGTGAGCTTGCTACACTTGAAAACGCAGTTTAGTCACGTATGGCTGACATCCATGTTTGAATGAACGATGTCAGCGATGCCAGTTCTGTGGTCGACAGGGAGCACTGGATAGTGACGCACAAGAGAGATGAGTGGTCTAGACTCTAGAGGGAGCACCTATGGGTTGAAAGTCACACCTTTAGACACCGGTCCCAGGCCTCAAATTCAAGTCCTTAGAGAAAACGGACTCAATTATCTGATGACATGCCCATTATGAGCCCGAGTGGCACCTCGTTGTATTAACTACGAATAACTGGTAACCTTCTCAACTAAAACCATCACTCTCCAGGGGTTCATATTCTAAATATTGGGTTATCATATTCATCTAGTTGTATGCAATAACTTTATATTTGTGCCAAACTTGATCTTCGAGCCCTTCTAGAACATAATTAGAATATGCATCACTCAGTAATGATCATCTTTACATTTTAGTTGAGCCTTTGTTCAAACCGTCCAGACATTGATTGGCTCTTTTAATTAAAATTATTGCTCAACTAATTATCCTGAAGGTGACCACAATTAGTCATTAGGAACTGGTCCCCTTCCAGTGTCATTCATTAAAAACAAACACTGACACAAAGAGCCGTAGTTAAGCACACAAAGCCATCTCGGATTGTTTTCCCGTCATTTGATCTTTACACGCATCACTTAGAAATGTGACACGAGACACCTGTCCGAGTGCTATAATGGCCGTGTCCTCACAAAGCACGAGCAGAGCCCATACTCTGTGAGGACCGAGGTTGGAGTCCTGGTGCTGGGTGTCTCTCTCACTCAGGGGCTCATATAGGCGACAATGTCCGAGCGCTGAGACAGAAACCTTGAGTCAATGTCTAAGCGCTAGGGCCAAGAGTTTATCCCTTAGGCTCCTGGTAAGGTAAAGGTGAAGCCCTACAAAATCTTGCTCACGCTTCTGCTGATGGAAGGGCCTCCGCTATTAGGAGCTCTAGAGAATTCCTTGAGCGGGTATTTGGCCTATCCTTCCTTGCTGGCTCGAGGTCTTGGAAGAAGAAGGGATATCTACATGTTACACCACCCTATGCGACCTGCCCATCGGCTTTGGTGTTACTATTTACACTGCTGGGTGGTCAGAGGTAGGGGAATGTAAGAAACTTGACTATTGTTTAAAGAGCTATATTGGGAAATCTAACCAGCAATGTCCAGTGTGCGAACCATTACACCTCAACTGCATTCGTAACTGTAGGAAGCTGCAAATGTAAATGGTCGAAGCAGACTCTTATAAATAATCAAAACAAATCTCCAATATGATGAACATGTACAGAGGACGAGCGTTGGTGACAGGCTACCACTGCTCACGGTGCTGCGAGGATGAGCAGAAGGTTGAAGAATAGATCAAGAAGAAGCCGGTCAGCTGATATTACATTTAGGCTAATGTAGCAAAGTACATCGTACAAAGCAGACAACAAAACACAATAAGCACCATAAAGGAGGCGATCAAAACGAATCGCATCTATTAATCGTGAAAATCGTATTGCTTTGGCAGGGTGGGGAGGCGGGGGGTGGTGAATCATTGCATGGCTATAATAATTTAAACACATTCACGAGTTACTTGAGAATGGAAACCCCAAGAATGTTTGGGGGGGGCGGAATTTACCGCCTTCTCAGCCCAGCTCCACGATCCACTGCCGTGGGTGACTAATGGCCGATAAATAATGCACGTGGCGGGGCGCCACTCGCGTGAGGATTGACGCGAGGCTTGACATGGCCCCGGCATCATCTCCTGAAAGGATGATACCTCCAGGCCTCGATATTGAGATACAGATCCAGTTTCACTCGCGAGAAGGGCGGCGCTGGGGAACTAGAGTGATGGCATGAGCTGGAAGAGTGGATTCGGAGCCGTGCCGATCTCCGGTGCCCGAGCCCTGCTCTGGAAATCCTCAAGTCACCTCAGCGAGCCCTTTACCGTGAAACGCTCAAACGAGCCATCACATCAACCGTGAAATTCGTGCCATATATCTATCTATGTAATGATGCATTGAGTCATCGATTAAAATCTATTGTTACGTCTAAGATAGGTGCATTGAATCGTGTGTGTGGGTATTGATTATTTATAGTTGTTTTTGTTAATTATAAGCAAATGGAATGCTTTGGAGAAAACAAAACTGTCTATGAAGTGTCTTCACTCTTCTACCTTCGTGTCATCTCAACTCTTTCTTTGGCTCGTGTAATTCCACCTTATTCCCTGCTTTAAAACGAAAAACATGTGAACAATGTTTAAATGCCTCTAAACACAGAGGCATTTAAATGTGAACAATGTTACTTTATTCGTACGGCATCTTCAGATGCGTCCACATTTTGTAACGCCATGAATTAAAATTGTATTGTACCTAGTATCAATAACCACATATTAAACTCTCAAAGCAATGAGCAAAGTAACTGACTTAAGTATACAATTACGTAAATATATTATTTTCACTTTCTTTCAAGATCCCTCTCTACCCCTCATTGCCTAGATTCTTGCCCAGGAAAGGTGCTCCCTCCCTGGGTTTATAACGAGGCCAATGTGCGTGAGATGAAGGAAGGTTATAGCGTGGGAGCTACGCAGCTCACGAAGACAGGGGGACGTGTCATTTCATATCAAAAAGACGCGGGACTTGCTGTGCAGCACGATGTTTTACAAGGACCGCATTAATATTGCCCGTTGTGCCATCGCTTGATTTACGTCCATGTTGTCTGCCAGCGCACGACGCTGGTCGCATGTAATTATTATCGCTCCTGAAACGTGACCTGAACAGAAAAAAAACTCAACAGCCCGACAGGGACGAGCCGGGTTGGATCGCGTCCAGTGTCGGGCCGTTCCACGTTTCTGTGCGCCTCCTGGGCTCGATATGTTTACGCGTTGCTAAGCAAGGAACGTGCCAGGCCCATCACTGACACGTGTCTCCTCCTTCATTACTTATTCACGAGGGGGGCATGGGGAGGTGGGGGGGGCAAAACGCGTAACCGGCGTTTCCAGTCACACTGCTGTAGATGCGTACCCCGGACAAGGGGTCATTGGCAACGCGACCACCACAACCACGACCTCCACGGTGACGCACAAACCCGGCAGCGTGGGTGGCATAAAATATCGTCGTGGGTGCTGCTACCTCTGTTTAGAGCCTGGTCTTGTCAACTCTCACAAGTGGAAAATTGCCTAAGGAACAAGTTGCCAAATGCTGCTAGATCGACCTTCTAAAGTCGTCAACAATGTCACTTCAAAATGTACCAAGCACTGCGCACAATAAACTGAAGCAAGATCCTGAATACACACCTGGAATTGTGGTCATCAAACAATTTACCGCGTTTTACGCATAGTGTCAACTGACACAGGATCCTTATTAAATGTCTGTAATCATGTCACTGGACAATGTGAAAAATGTATTACGTACAGTGAACAGGACCCTTATCGCACACCACGAAACCAAGCACTACGCAGAGTAAACTGATACCGGATTCTTATTACACACCTGTAATAGCTCCTAAATCTGCCATCAGTTCATTGTCTCGGAAAGTCGCAAGAATTTACATCATATAGTTTATAGGTAAATCCAAAAAGTCGCTAGAACTAGTAACAAAATCGATAACTTGGCAACACTGAACTCTGTATAAACACCGTGGGCGCTGGTCAGCGCTGAGCCAGCACTGAGATCATGCAAGGATAGATGCCTTTGCTGCAGTGGCTTTATGAATGCACACGAGCATTTGGTGGTGGAGAAGAGCGTAGACGTCTCCGCAACCTGTATCAACTTCACTGCAAGGGAAATTGGAGCCATGCCTCCTCTTATCCGCACTGATGGGGCGCTATTGGCGAATCCTCACGTTGATCCACGCAGTAAAATGTCGATGAATGTGGATCAGAGGATGAATCAGGTGCAATTTGTGGATGATTCCTCTTATCTGCATTTTCACAAGGATACGAGGGTAAGAGTTTGCAGCAAGTCACGTGTGATGATAGATCGAGTCCTCAACACGAGGGGAGGAATGAACGGGTGAAATACACAGACACCGGAACCATCGCATTAGCGCCAGAAGTGTGACCACAGTTGAGCGAGTGACTGGAGTAACGGTGGCAGTAATGGTAGCAGTAGTAGTAGTGATGGTAGTAGTAGTTGGTGGTAGTTATGGTAGTAGTGGTGGTAGTAATAATTGTAGTAGTAATGGTAGTAGTAGGTGGTAGTAATGGTAGCAGTAGTAGGAGTGATTGTAGTAGCAGTTGGTGGTAGTTATGGTAGTAGTGGTGGCAGTAATGGTAGCAGTAGTAGTAGTGATGGTAGTAGTAGTTAGTGGTAGTCATGGTCGTAGTGGTGGTAGTAATGGTACTAGTAATGGTAGTAGTAGGTGGTAGTAATGGTAGCAGTATTCGGAGTGATGGTAGTAGCAGTTGGTGGTAGTTATGGTAGTAGTGGTGGTAGTAGTAGGTGGTAGTTATGGTAGTAGATGGTAGTAATGGTAGCAGTAGTAGTAATGGTAGTAGCAGTTGGTGGTAGTTATGCTAGTAGTGGTGGTAGTAGTAGGTGGTAGTTATGGTAGTAATGGTAGCAGTAGTAGTAATGGTAGTAGCAGTTGGTGGTAGTTATGGTCATAGTGGTGGTAGTAGTAGTAGGTGGTAGTTATGGTAGTAGGTGGTAGTAATGGTAGCAGTAGTAGTAATGGTAGAAGCAGTTGGTGGTAGTCATGGTAGTAGTGGTGGTAGTAGTAGTAGGTGGTAGTTATGGTAGTAGTAGGTGGTAGTAATGGTAGCAGTAGTAGTAATGGTAGTTGCAGTTGGTGGTAGTTATGCTAGTAGTGGTGGTAGTAATGGTAGCAGTAGTAGTAATGGTAGTAGCAGTTGGTGGTAGTCATGCTAGTAGTGGTGGTAGTAGTAGGTGGTAGTTATGGTAGTAATGGTAGCAGTAGTAGTAATGGTAGAAGCAGTTGGTGGTAGTCATGGTAGTAGAGGTGGTAGTAGTAGTTGGTGGTAGTTATGGTAGTAGTGGTGGTAGTAGTAGTAGGTGGTAGTTATGCTAGTAGTAGGTGGTAGTAATGGTAGTAGTGGTGGTAGTAGTAGTAGGTGCTAGTTATAGTAGTAGTAGGTGGTAGTAATGGTAACAGCAGTAGTAGTCATGGTAGTAGTAGTAAGTGGTAGTTATGGTAGTAGTGGTGGTAGTAGCAGTAGGTGGTAGTTATGCTAGTAGGTGGTAGTAATGGTAACAGTAGTAGTAATGGTAGTAGCAGTTGGTGGTAGTCATGGTAGTAGTGGTGGTAGTAGTAGGTGGTAGTTATGGTAGCAGCAGTAGTAGTCATGGTAGGAGTCGCTGGTAGTTGTCTCTGCTGCTCAGTCGGGTACTCACGAGAGCTTCTTGAAGCGCTCAGTACCCGTCGCCACGTACTCGCCACCGCTGCTCAGCTCGCCGAGAGCCGAGAGGCGGTGTCCGCCGCGGGGCGTGAACACGGAGCGCACCGCACCGAAGTTGGCCCCGAGCCCTCGAGTGAGAACCCCCAGCAGGTTCTCGTAGGAGCCGACCTGCTTGGCGTTCACCACGAAGCGCCGGCCCGAGAAGTATGCGTCGCCGTTCTTGTACACGGTGATGTGCTTCACAGCCGCCGCCGTCGATTGCTGCTGCTGCTGTTGTTGTTGTTCGGAGGAGGAAGGCGCTGACGAGACCTCGCTCATGGTTGCGCTGAGAAGATCGAAAGTGAACAGCGAGGCGTGGGGCACAGAGACGCGTTCAGACCGCGCTCGTGGATTGCCTCTCCGCGGTGGTCTACGGATTCACGGGCCCCGCGTTTCAAGGTCGTTCTACTTCGTGGTTATTTTCCCCTTCCATTGTTGTCGCGAATAGCGGCCGCTCGTGGCTGGAAGAGTCACGCTGACGCGTGCCAACGTACATTTAGAGATATACAAAAGCAAAGAATAGATTCTTCTGAAATTACTTGTTTGGGATTATGAACAGCAAGCATCGAGCCCCTCCTCCTGCAAAAACTTGGCAGGAACCTCCTGACAAAGAGTCAGAAGACTCACTGAGACTTTCCTGAGTAAACGAACATATTCATATTTTTTTTAAAAAATCATACAAGCACCATTCCATACCTGCTAAGATAATTTATATTAATCGATGACTCAGCACGTCGTTAACATCTTTAGGAATGAACCACCGTTACCTCTGTAAGAAGGCGCATAGGCCGATGCAGTCTATTTTATGTATTTAAAACAAATCTCATAGCTTGTTGTTTGTGAGGGAGTTGCGTAACGCTGTGTGTATCTACCTGGTCTGTCGCTCCGCACTAAGCTTCAAGTCTTCTCGGCCACGGTCATTCCCTCCTTTCTCTACTCTTGCGAAACGTGGACCCCCCTAATGGAATATCTTCGCCGGTTAGAGACATTTAGGCTGGCCTGCCTACGATCCATCTTGGGTTTAACCAGACTGGATTGTGTGAGGAGCTCACAAATCCTCGAAAGATCTGGACAAGGTCCCATCGGTGAGCTCCTCCGGCGGGGAAGGCTGTGTTGGCTGGGTCATGTAGCCCGCATGCCCAGCCACCGCATGCCGAAACAGCTTTTGTTCGGCCGGATCGAGGGGGCTAAACGGGCGCGGCACGTGCTAGAGAAGAGATGGAGTGATGTGGTACAGGAGGCACGGGGCTAGAGAAGAGATGGAGTGATGTGGTACAGGAGGCACGGGGCTAGAGAAGAGATGGAGTGATGTGGTACAGGAGGCACGGGGCTAGAGAAGAGATGGAGTGATGTGGTACAGGAGGCACGGGCTAGAGAAGAGATGGAGTGACGTGGTACAGGAGGCACGGGCTAGAGAAGAGATGGGGTGATGTGGTACAGGAGGACGTGGAGCTGAGTGGACTTGCCGATGACTGGTACCAGCGGTGTCAAGATCGGCCTCTGTGGAGGAGGCTCGTGAAGGACGCTGCTACTGGGGAGTTGGAGGCAGTCGCCCTCCAACAACAACAGAGGGCGGAGGAGCGA
The DNA here is from genome assembly GCF_048934315.1 of Petromyzon marinus. NCBI lineage: Eukaryota > Metazoa > Chordata > Hyperoartia > Petromyzontiformes > Petromyzontidae > Petromyzon > Petromyzon marinus. Next base: position 14,418,268 of record NC_133669.1, read on the forward strand.
CGCTCACAACAACGAGCAGAGCGCCGGGTGGATAAAGCACATCAGGTTGGCACAGTAGGGGGCACAGGTGGTGCATCGGCCAGCAGTCATCTCAGTCAGTCGACCCGTGGCACCTGGGTCTGCCCCGTGACCTCCTGCCAGCGGGCGTTCGACACTTCACGTGGCCTCAACGTGCACATAGCCTGGCACAAGCGTCGTGGTGACGTTACCGCCACTTAGTGGCGAATGGCGGTTGTTGTTGTTGCACAGTGGTCAGCACACTGCACTATGAACACAGAGACCCGAGTTCGCTTCCTACCCACGACTAACATCAGTGGCAAGCGATATATGAATTAATTTTGCCCCAACTCCCGGTCGCCCCCGCCGCCCGCCTTCACCAACCCGCACTGACCGGCGCGATGAAGTATGGTCAAACAACCCCAACGACCGACGTGATATTGGGAAGCTTTCATCATTTACTACATTGATGAATGGCTGTAAATGACTATCAGCTTATACGAACTCAGCGTTCCTTCAACGAAGGGATCGTCAGTGTGCCGGACACCACGAGCGTGAAGGTTCGATTCCCGCTCGAGTCGCCGCTAATCTGAACGCGGCTTCATCTTTACCGTTACGCCAGTAGCCAGCAGCGTGTTTTTGCCCGCTCTCTATGTGCGTTAACGTGACTATCATTATGATAGTGATAGTCATTGTGATAGTCAAACGCAGGCAAGTTACTTCATTTACGAGGTTCACTGATGATGCGTAGCGTCTGTTTGTGCAGTTTATTTTACGACGAGACTTTACGCAATGTAGACCTTTATGCTGACTCTGCCCTATGAGTGAAAGCAATCAACCTCGGGGTCTTAATTGTTGGTTTTCGATTGCATTTCTCCAGTGATAAGTATAGATTCAACTCGCTACGCACAATGTTAGCTATCTGGCCCGCCTAAAACACCATTAGAATTGGCATCGGTCGCGATCACCGTGATGAATTACAGTTTCAGCGCGAAACATAATTCGGGACCATTTTCACTCGACAAAATTACGCGTTACCAGGACCCGACTAGTGTGGCTAAAATGTTCTCTTCGTGATCCATCAACCCTGCCTGATAGAGCGCTGCTATCGGTGTCTCGTCGGACAAAATGTCAATTATAAACAAGCCGACGACGAAGCAGGCGATTTAAGGCAACTTCCAGTGTGTAGTTTGGGAGGATTCGACTGCATATAAAGAAAGACGTGCGCACGGAAACTCGGGCACGCGTGCGTTGCGTGCGCGCGTTCTAACACCAGCGTGCGTTCTAACACCCGCTTAACACGGTTGGCTACGTAGGAAAGAAGTTAAGCATACAAAACACACAACACCGCCGCGCTCCAAGACCACAGTGCTCCAACACATTGGCGGACCACTCTGGTTACGCATTTGATGGAACATTTTTTGTTGTTGTAGATAACTGTGACCAAAATATATTACACTTGTGGTCCTTGGTGTTGGTGAGCTGCGTGGTAAGTCGTGGCGAGAGGTTCGGCATGATTGTAGTGTTGGTAAACACTAGAGAAGAGCTCTGAGAGGGACGTAACGTCTCATCACCACTGCCTGTGGGCTCCCTTGAACACACCGCGCGTCCCTGCTTTTAAAATCAACAATCATCAACGGACCCTGTGATAGAGAAGACACTTGCATGTCTAAACTCCTTGACTGGACAAAACTGGTATTATAGTAAGTGTGTGGCGATGATGGTTTTGATGATATGACTATTTTGATGATGATAGCGATGAGAATAGGGATATGGCGTTTTTATGTGTGCTGCTAATGGTGGTGATGAAAAACAAACATTTGTAATCATGATAATTAGGGGGATTTTTCATCACTCGTCTGAAATTTTCATGATGATTTCACGGTGTTGATATCAATGGTGGTGATCAAATGATGGGTATTGGTGATTTTCATGATGCTAGTGATGGTGGGTGATGTTCAAGGTATAGATGATGCTGATAGTGATAACAATGCTGATGTTCATGATAATGATGCTGAAAATTGCTAGCCTGGTCGCTGTTCCTGATAATGATTATAAAGATATTGATGGTAATGTTGACGGGTGATGTTGACGATGGTCGTGAGAGAGGTGATACACACACACACACACGCGCGCACCTCGGTTAGTGCCGCTTTGTTGAGGATGAGTGCCGCTCGTCTGGACTTGTCCCGATGCGGCAATGCTGAAGTCTGGACGTCACCCGGTCTTTAACATCATCGCAATCATCCTCCAGTAGAGTGGGGGGAGGCTCCAGGAACAGGGGCGGGGCTTCAGCTGAAAGTAGGCTGGGCCTCGACAGGAGCGTATCTCAATGGACAACTAATAGGTAACTCTTCACTTGCCAGTTTAAACTAACTGTTCATCAGGACACACTTTTAAAATGTGATTCTTATCAGACCATATGGTGTAAAGTGCAGTCTACAACTCTTAACCACTCTATCTCTCTAAAGGGCCATTGCCCGAAACATCGCCGATTGTTTTTACTTTTAAGGCCACGTGTTTTTTGTTTGACTGAAGGGCCATTGCCCGAAACATCGCCGATTGTTTTTCCTTTTCAGGCCACGTGTGTTTTTTGTTTGTCTCATTTGGCGTGGTCTCGGGAAGGGGCGGGACAGAAGTGGGCCGGGGTCTGGCGAAGGGGGCTGGGCTCGGTTTGTGGGGCGGAGCTTCGGGGGAAATGGGGCGGTGCCACATAAAGCTTCTTTTGCTCCAGATCATCATCATCGTCGTCCGCTATTCTCTATCCACTGCTACATTTGAGACAAGAGGGCGTTGAGGAGTGTATGTACACGCGACAGTGTCTGGCACCTCCGCTAGCTGCAATGTCAAGGTGAGTTGGTCTTCGCTAGTTCTGTCACAGTCCTCAACTCAAGAAGTTAATGAGCGACACGCGTGATGATGACGGTCGACGCACTGAGCTGTTTTGATTAGTAAATGAAATGACCACAATGGCCATCACCGGGTGTGCCAAGGCTGAGTCGATGAGCCGAGAACAGGACCACAAAGGCCATCATAGGCTATGCCGGGATGCACTGCAGGGAGACCGAATGCCAAATTTAGAGTGGACAACTTAAAATAGACCAGGCAGCCGCCATGCGTGCAGTTCGCCCCATCTGTGTGCACGTGGTGTTTGTGTCTATACGGCAGAGGATACATTATACGGATGTAACTTTCAACAACCTGTCAACTTCATGATACGCTAGTAACTGGTAACGGGCTTCTCCGCTTTCAATTGTATGTAGCGTCACACTCGATAGAAAGCGAATTATTTAGATTATTGATAATGAACCAATGTGGGAGTTCGATTCGCAGCTAATGCCCGCATGGCATCATGATTACTTTCAAGCACTACGCTAATTGCAACGTGCTTCGCCAACTTTTTCATCGGCTCAACTGGAAGCGAATCTCTGCAATTACTGATGATGTGTGCCGTGCGTTTGGAAGTGTCTAACACGAGACGTAAGTAAAGTATAACTTTAGGTTGACCCTGACCTATGAGTGAAACCAATCAACCTCCAACCTAATATTAGTGAGCCCAAATATTAAATACATGTACCGGTAGTTAGTTTTCGGGCGGGTCTAGTTATAATAATATACTCGAATGCATTTTTGCCAGATTTAATATTTCTATCCCTTCTAGAACGTTATAATGTAGGTTGTCGATAAGTACTTTAACATAGATTTAAAGCTTTCGTGACTCAAGGATCCATACTCTTTGGTTCTATTCGTTTTTTACGTGACTTTACCGAATAGAACCAAATTATCTGCTGGGTAGCGCCTGGTTAAATACTGGTCCAGCGTTCATTGGTAAAATTCTGTTGTCACGCAATAAATTTAACATTTTCGTTTTTATCTGATTACCTTAATTAAATCGCGCAAGTGCGAGGTGACATTCGAGCTTGGAACGTCATCCATCTGTGTGGGTTTTCTCTGGGTACTCCAGTTTCCTCCCAAAAAGCACTCGTTAATTCAGAATCTGAATATTTATTAATACAGGACGAATCCTATGAGCTACAGTGAGGGAAAAAAAGTATTTGATCCCCTGCTGATTGTGTACGTTTGCCCACTGATAAATAAATTATCAGTCTATAATTTTAATGGTAGGTTTATTTGAACAGTGAGAGACAGAATAACAACAAAATCCAGAAAAAAAATGTTATAAATTGATTTGCATTTTAGTGAGGGAAATATTTGACCCCTCTACCAAACATGACTTAGTGCTTGGTGGCAAAACCCTTGTTGGCAATAACAGATATCAGACGTTTCATGTAGTTGGCCACCAGGTTTGCACACATCTCAGGAGAGATTTTGTCCCACTCCTCTTTGCAGATCTTCTCCAAGTCATTAAGGTTTCGAGGCTGACGTTTGGCAACTCGAACCTTCAGCTCCCTCCACAGATTGTCTATGGGATTAAGGTCTGGAAACTGGCTAGGCCACTCAGGACCTTAATGTGCTTCTTCTTGAGCCACTCCTTTGTTGCCTTGGCCGTATGTTTTGGGTCATTGTCATGCTGGAATACCCATCCACGACCCATTTTCAATGCCCTGGCTGAGGGAAGGAGGTTCTCACCCAAGATGTGACGGTACATGGCCCCGTCCATCGTCCCTTTGATGCGGTGAAGTTGTCCTGTCCCCTTAGCAGAAAAACACCCCAAAAGCATAATGTTTCCACCTCCATGTTTGACGGTGGGGATGGTCTTCTTTGGGTCATAGGCAGCATTCCTCCTCCTCCAAACACGGCGAGTTGAGTTGATGACAAAGAGCTCCATTTTGGTCTCATCTGACCACAACACTTTCACCCAGTTGTCCTCTAAATCATTCAGATGTTCATTGGCAAACTTCAGACGGGCATGTATATGTGCTTTCTTGAGCAGGGGGACCTTGCAGGCGCTGCAGGATTTCAGTCCTTCACGGCATAGTGTGTTACCAATTGTTTTCTTGGTGACTATAGTCCCAGCTGCCTTGAGATCATTGACAAGATCCTCCCGTGTAGTTCTGGGCTGAATCCTCACCGTTCTCATGATCATTGCAACTCCACGAGGTGAGATATTGCATGGAGCCCCAGGCTGAGGGAGATTTACAGTTCTTTTGTGTTTCTTCCATTTGCGAATAATCGAACCAACTGTTGTCACCTTCTCACCAAGCTGCTTGGAAATGGTCTTGTAGCCCATTCCAGCCTTGTGTAGGTCTACAATCTTGTCCCTGACATCCTTGGAGAGCTCTTTGGTCTTGGCCATGGTGCAGAGTTTAGAATCTGATTGATTGCTTCTGTGGACAGGTGTCTTTTATAAAGGTAACAAGCTGAGATTAGGAGCACTCCCTTTAAGAGTGTGCTCCTAATCTCAGCTCGTTACCTGTATAAAAGACACATGGGAGCCAGAAATCTTTCTGATTGAGAGGGGGTCAAATACTTATTTCCCTCATTAAAATGCAAATCAATTTATAACATTTTTGACATGCGTTTTTCTGGATTTTTTTGTTATTATGTCTCTCACTGTTCAAATAAACCTACCATTAAAATTATAGACTGATCATTTCTTTGTCAGTGGGCAAACGTACAAAAGCAGCAGGGGATCAAATACTTTTTTCCCTCACTGTATAAAGTATTTTTTCACAGATTTCCAGTAGGGGCGGGTAAGAGCATTACACAACAAACAATACAAAAACACGATAGTAGTGCAAATTACAGGAAAGGCAAACAAATCACCCAAAAACATAACGAAACTAAACCATCCCTGTCTTACCAGGAAAAGTCCACTGAGGTATTAAGTTATTTTTCAAAAACGACCTGGCCACAAATGATAGTTCAACAAAGTGGCTTATCATGTGGAAATGTATAGCAGCAAAATAATCTAAATAATTTCAATGCATGTTTCGAAATGTGGAGGGAAAAACCGGAGGACCCGGAGAAAAAAATCCAAGCGACCACAGTGAGAACATGCAAACTCCAAATATACAGCGGGCGTCAGGATTCGGATAAAAACCCCCACCTCCTTCATACCAGGCGAGGAAGATCACATGACACCACCGTGGCGCCCCTGAAATAAATTTAATATTTTTCAATTCCCAAGCTTGGGAAAGGCAGTAAAACAGCAACAGTCCCAGACCAAATTTTGATTTAAAGCTTTCGTGACTGCAGTGATTCATATTCTTGGTTCTTTCGGTAAAGTCACGTTGAAGGGAAACAATACAATAATAAAATATATAAAACAATAAAAACACAGAGACAATTTCAACCGAGAAGATGGATTCTGACTTAGCAATCATTGGAAGGATTTGATAAACCATTTCGGGTCTTATTTGATTGTTCACGCTTACGGTGGCTTTCAGACAGCATACATTAATTTTTCGTCTCCCCCCTCCTCTTTTCCGAACATAGATAGACTCGTCCATCTAACAAACTGTCAAATCGCTATCCGTGGTGCTAACGTTTAAAAAAAATACAAACCGCCACTTCTTTCAAATGTTTCTTGTCATTGGTTTTCACACCTGATGATGAGTGTTTGTGTTACAGTCGAAACGTCTTGAGAATTTTATTGTTTTATATATTTTATTATTTTATTGTTTCCCTTCAACGTGACTTTACCGAAAGAACCAAGAATATAGTCCCAGACCACATCACTTCTCAATACAATACCCGCCTGAAATTGAGTTTTGAGGAATTCGCTTTTCCAGCGCACAATCACGCAGCCCTTTTGACAATCCACTGCAAGACGAGGGTCGCCCGACGCCGTGCGGGTCGTCTGGGTTATTTGACTGTGCTCCATCACGCTGGTCAGGGCTGGTAGGCGCATAATATAGGACAACAATGGATTTAACTCCACTCCTCTCTGCTGCCAGCAACGTGGCGGAGCCCTGCACACCCGATGGCAACCAGGCTCACATTTGCTTAGCTTGCGAGTTCAGACGAGATCTGGTCATAAGGCTTGCTGGGTACAGGGCACTCGTGTATTGAGGAGATATGTCGGGGGTTTGGGTTTGTGCATTGCAGCCGCGTGGAGCTGTCCGAGCTGGAGGGGGTGCTGAACGAGCTGTGGAAGGCGGACGTGAACCGTTTAACTCCTGGGACTCACTACGCCATCTCTCCACAGGTGATAATACCTACTATAATCACCCAAGAATTTATGTCCTTAACGCTGGTGACGTCGCTCCACATCGACCAGCCCCCATAATATTCGTGAGCAGATGACGTTCTCCAAATTGACACCCCCGCCATTCTCTTTGGTTCTTTCGGTAAAGTCACATAGGTATAAAATAAAATAAATCACGTTTCGGGCGCAACACAAGCGTCCGTCATCAGGTGACAGACGCTTGTGTTGCGTAACTTTACCGAAAGAAGCAAAGAGCATGGATTCCTGCAGTTACGAAAGCTTCAAATCAAGATACCCCCGCCATTATTATTATTACCTACTGAGCCAAGAATGTGTGTGCAACGCTCGTGACGTCACTCCACGTCGACCAGCCCCCCTCATTAATAATCATGAGCAGGTGACGTCACTCCACATGGAGCATCCTCCCTCATCATTAATAATCATGAGCAGGTGACGTCACCCCAAATCAAACAGCCCCTCTCATTAATAATCATAAGGTGACGTCCTCCAAATGGACACCCCCCCTCCCATTCATAATAATTAGCGGCTGACGTCACTCCACATGGGGGGGGGGGCGAGGCGCCTCCTCCCCCGTCCTCGGCATGAACTTACAACCCTCACTAGAAAGGTAGAACCCTCACGTCACGCAATCTCCATAACGCTATTGAGACATCAAAGTAAAAAGGACGTCATGATGAACAAAGGATTATAACCTTACAATGAAATAAGTCTGTGTCACCGCGCCCTTACAAATTGCACACGCATTAATGCAATGAATATCACGTCGCGGTCTGTTTTTCGCTTGCAAGTTTCAGATTTACTGCAATACACCCGTCCTTGGAAGGTCAAAAGGCCAGTAAATAAATAGGGACGCATGGGAATACGCAAGTTATCACTGTAATCAATTACAACGTTGCGTATATGTGCTAGATCATACAGCACATTTAATGTACAACACATTTCTTAATAGTCATGTATGGTTACCATCGTCACCATCAGTCATGATCAATCCACTGCAAGATGTTCTCATCAAGCCCACTTATAAAACATTTTCACCTGACCTGACTCTTCCTTTGATGCTGGAAAATCTTAAAGTCAAACTAAAAAACAAACATTAAGAAATACTGCATAACATTTTTGCTTTAGTTGTGTAATTAGTTATTACGCATTAAGTTGATGTTTCAGGTGTTAATTACGTATGTATTCATATTTTTTAACTATAAAACTCATATGCTGGTAGAGGTACGCGCACAGTTGATAGGTCTGGTAGGCGTTACATGACAAAGGGTTGGAACGACTGGTCTACACTATAGAGCAACCATTGCGCCTTTTAGAGTGAGCATGTATGTTTGTCGCATACGACTGATATCAATGTGCTAGACTGTAAAGGTATATCACTGCTTGTTCTAAGCTGTAGTGGCGTCGCTGTGAGGTCTCGTTGGGTTCTGTAGCGCTGTTAGGTCACGTTGGGTTCTGCAGCGCTGTTAGGTCTCGTTGGGTTCTGTAGCGCTGTGCCGGGGTGTGGTGTCTCACAGGGCAAGGCGGGGTACGTTCCCCCAGGGAGCGACTCTGCACGGGACTGTGCCGCTCGTCCTTTGTTCATCTTCGTGGACGAGGCTGCGCTTCAGAGCCGAGACACCTACAAGAGTGAGAGAGCCCATGACAATAAGTACATGTGCTGCCTCTCTACCTTATGTCGTGCATTAAGTGTTTTTTTTCTAATTGTCAGGTTTCTGGACAGCCCGCCCCTCCCCTCCTCCCACGCGACTTGAGAAGCTTTTAGCTCCGCTTTTGCCTTAATAGGTGCTCGTGACGTCACTCCACATCGACCAGCCCCCCCCTAATTAATATTTTGCCTTAATAGCACTTACTCTTTGGTTCTTTCGGTAAAGTCACGTAGGTATAAAATAAAAAATAAATTAAATCACGACGTTTCGAAAGAACCAAAGAGTATGGATCCCTGCAGTCACGAAAACTTCAAATCTAGATTAATAGCACTTGCTCCAAGACGCTGTATAGCTATTGGGGGGGGGGGGTCTTTATCTTTGTGTGCGTGCGCTGCCAGCTTTCATCGCATTACTCGACAATTACGAGGAGCAAACGGGCACCACCGAGACGGTGACGGCCGAAGAAGTGCGGGAGAACCATCGCTTCCTCGACGCCGTCATGCAGACGGCCGTCATGCAGGTGGGAAGGCCCGCCGGACAAGGCAGCTAGCTGGACTGGGGGTTACCCATAAAATGTGACATCACAAATTCATCATCAACCGTGACCAATCCACTGATGGATAACATACACAATACAAAGTGTATTTATATTGTAATAGCGGGGATGGCTTGAGTGGGGGGGGGAAGGGAGTTCTCGGCTACGAGGGCAGCAGAGGAGAAGCAACCGCCCGCTGAACAAAGGTTGACTGCGAGATTTGACAGAAATTAAAACGTAACGCAGCGTGGTTTCCATTCCTTTTAACACAGAGCAAAACGAAACGCGCAGTTGAACAACTTCACCTCCTTGTTTTGGGCTGTCACCAGTGGGAGAGATGGTTGAGATGGTAACATTAATCATGTATGAACGTCCGAGTAATAGGGACAGGGTTCATTTAACGAGAGTCGAGCGTATGAACACGTGGAAATGTTTGCGGATGCAATGTTTGTGTAGATCGCCCACGAGTTCCTGGCGAGCAAAGGCCTGGCGAGCAAGGATCCTGGAAAGTTCAAACAGCACCTCTACCGCATCTGGTTTGAGCTGTACTCGCGTGGAGGCTGGTGAGCGGACATGTATGGATTAACCGATTAAAATAAAATGTTACACTCACGTGCGTGGATCTAAACACAGGGATATTCCTATTCCAATACTATCGGCGGTGCAATTTGAAGCTACAATATTTTTTTGCCATGACCATTGGTTATTTTTGGAAATTTCCCCAGTATTATCCCGATTGTGTTCTTGGTGTCATGTGATGCGATACTACTTCCATTTGGATATCTTGCAGAGCATTTCAAACCCTTTGTGTTAAGAGTGATCTAAGTAAGCATTTACCAGAGCTACCTGTGATCTATTCAAATGATCTGTGGTCCACACAGTCGAGGGCAGTACTTGGCCACCAACGAAACAAATGATGTTCGTCACATGACAGTAAAAACTAAATATTCTCAGCGATGGAATTTAGCCAAATTAAGTCGAAAAGCTATTTTAATCTCACGATTTTTGTCGTCACTTGCGAGTGGGCTGAGACCATCAGCTTACCACACGTGAGAACCGTTTTCTTTACGTCAACTCCTCAAGTTGCCCACTCTCTCGTGTTGTGTACACATAATTGCGTCTCGTTGGTGAACCCAGCGTCTTGTCCTCAAGAGGCGTTCGGTGGCAGTCTACACTGCTAGGTGGTGGAACATTAACGCCTATAGTGGGAAGCTATCTGTCTCGTAACTTGGTACCAATTGTACTGGGCCTGGAGAGGCGTTGCGCCGAGTCGATCACGGACTGGGATTGAAGCTCACAACCTTCCAAATGCAAGTCGAGTGCTATACGGCTGAGCTTTCAGCACGAGCAGTTTTTCTTCCACTGCAACACTTGAGAACATTGGGACAAGGCTGAGAACAAGGGCTGCATCTATACACACTCTTGTCCTCAAACTTTGCAATTTTTGTCATTATCAACCATGATCTATTCACTGCTACGTGAAGGCATCCCTACACTGTTGCCATCTCGCACTGTCCTGTGATATCACAACCTGTTTTACCCCTGTGCACGAGTTAATGTTATCGGCCCATCTCTGCAAGTGGTTTTCCTTTTGGCATGTTTTATTAGACTCTGTCCACACACCCACACTGCGCGTACAATTAAATTGTCGGGAAAGTTTAGAAGGGGTATTTTGGAACATCTGGCACAGGCCCATCCAGAAGTTCATAGCGGCCCAAGCACGAGAGTGAATTCCAGAAAACAGGCCCGTTGCAGGGTCCTATCTACGTGTGATACCCGGGGCAGACTTCCCCCTTTGCCTCCTACTCTCGACGGCCCTGCAGTACAGACATAGCCACTGGAAATATGCACGTTCGTGACTTGCTGATACAGGCGTATGTTAGTGCAAACAAATGTTCTCTGAAAATAACTACCTATTTAAACACCCGTCTACTTAAATTTTGATTTAAAGCTTTCGTGACTGCAGGGATTCATATTCTTGGTTCTTTCGGTAAAGTCACGTAGAAGGGAAACGATAAGATAATAAAAATATATTTTTAAAGAACCAAGAATACCCGTCTACTTGATACAGACTTTCAATGACATGAATAAAATCGCCGTCAACAAACTTGTTTATTTATGCTTGTATCAGCGCCGACTCGAGTGGCTTCGAGCACGTGTTTGTGGGCGAGACGAGGCGCTCTCGAGAGCTGCTCGGATTCCACAACTGGGTGCAGTTCTACCTCCAGGAGAAGCGCGGCAACGTCGACTACAAAGGCTTCGTCGCCCGCAGATACAAGGACAAGGTCAAGGCACAAATCCGTAAACATGCTGGTATAGCGCAGCAATCGGTGCTCGAGCCAGACCAGACAACCCCAGCTATAAGAACTATACACTCCAGGGCGACCTCGAGCGCAGCCCATGCAGACCACGCAACCCTCCCTGATCCATGTTTATTATTTAAATGGAAATGTTATTCATGACAAACAGCACGCATCTGATGGTTTATATGATGGAAGGCCATGGGGAGGGGAAGTGGGGACCGAAGTTGAGTACTTCTCGACACCACCGAGTGCTACCACTGGACCTTTCAGCGCTAACTCTAGATAATAGCCCAGCTCGAGCTTAATCTCTCAGTCGCAATGATCCCTCTTATCTTATAGTCCACTCTGCACTTAAAATCTCCCTCTGCTATGCCCATCTGTAAGGAAATGTTTCCCCGTTATCTATCTGTATGTCCTCATTTCTATCACTGCATCACTTTTTATCAATCTGGTCTCACTCCAAGCGGTGTCATCTACATTGTATTGGCCATAACCTCTTGACCTTTTCTTCTTCCGCACCACAACTCTATTCTTACCCCTATCGTTTTTTCTCTCTGCTGCCCACCCCCCGCTCAGCCTGATGAGGACGACCACCTGCTCACCCTGCAGTTCAGCTGGAAGGCAGCTGTAAAGCCTGCGGGCAGCTCCTTCATCGGCTGCAGCCCCGAATTTGAGCTCGCCACTTACACACTGTGCTTCCTGGCTGGCGGAGGCGGCCGGGATGGGGAGCGTTCATCACGATATCCCCTACGTCTCGATGAATTCCGTCTCGAACTCGTATGCCACCGCCATGGCACACACATTGGCACAGTCTATCCCGTACTGCTCGAACACAACCTTGACACTCAAGCCTGAGACATGCAGACACGAGGGCTCCAGAAGGCCAGATCTTAGGATCAATGTCTAGGGTCAGGGTTCCAGGGTGAGTGTTTTCGGGCCAGGTTTGCATTTAATTGTTTTGCAATTCGACTACTCATGATAGGGTTAGAGGAACTCAATATTTCAGAGGAAAATGGGTTTAAAGACAATTATCTTAAAATAATAAATTAGGATGTGTACATTGAGACCTGGCTATATGAGACTGAGTTTCAGAACCAGGGTCCTGAGACTTATCCACAAAAAAACAGGATTTGGACCAGGCTACAGGCACACCAACCAGCAACTCTTAAATGTCTGGCTCCGAGTAAAGTTTAAACGATATTCTCACATGTGGCAAAGTGACGGTCCCAGCCTAGTCTAGTTAATACATGAAGATGGCCAACACGGTTATTAGGGTGTATTCACGATGGGGGCAGAACGCATATTTTCATGGTTGTGGCAAGGCAGACCCTGGAAGGATGTTTTCAGCAGATATACGATTGCTTGGGACCCCGGTTAGGGGAACGCAATCCTGTGGTTGTTATAAATTACCCTTGAAGGATGTGGAGGAGCAAGGTCTATGCTATTTCACTCTGCTGTCACTAGATAAACGTAGGAGTTTTAAAAATACTTTAACCTGTGCCCAGATGCCAACTCACAAATTTAAAATGTATAGAGTGCTTATAAAGAGGATGGTCTACTAAAATCAACCTGTCAGCCCTTCCTCTGGGTGTAAATACAAATGTTGGGACTGGTAATCGTAAATATTATCAACATGCATTTCATTTCAATCCCTTTTGTATTTTTTATCACAGGACAATACTTGATCGCTTATTTTGGTGACAAAGTAAAGATTGTGCCATAAGAGTGTGCCACTGTTGTGATGGCCGGAAGTTCACGTTAGAATCGTTACCAAAAACTATGCATTTAATTAAGTCACAATGCTCCTTAAAGTACAACTGTTATATGGGTCTTTATCGGTGACTTATCAGTGGGAGACTGCAATGCCGATGACCAACAGTCTCTAGAGACATTCTTTACACAATTGTTATTATTGTAATCAGGTTGTCACCTGGCTAAATAAAGGGTGTCACTCGTCTAATGAAACGTTCTGAATGCTTTTGTATAATCTTTCAAGCTTTCCAGGTGTTTGTTTTTCAGTTGAAAGGTGTCTGAGGTGGCAGACATACAAACTGGTAACTTTACAATGGTGAATACCAATATTAAAATACATCCTAGCAGACTCGAATATAGTTTTATCATTACAATAAAAGTTGCCGCAATTGCCTGAGGATGTTGCATTTCATTTTAGAGTCCCAGTTTCCTATGCAGGAGAAAAAGTAACAGTTTTTTTACTAAGTTCCCACAGTACTCTTCTCCTCCATCGCAATGACATTCTGTTTAAAGTTGGCTCATGGGATGAGGCCAAGAGAGTGAGTCAAGTCGACTGAGCACAGAAAGAGTCAGAGAGAAATATGAAAGAAAAATTAGTGGGAGTGATCGTGTTGAGTGTGAGCAAAAACGAATGCAGGAGAGTAGTAGTGAACATGAGAAAGATGAGAGGATATAAATGTAAATTAGAGAGATTTTAATGTCTGAAGGAGAGAGCATAAAAGTTATAGCAAACCAGGCTGAGAAGGTGAGAATGAGGGAATGAGTGTTATATGGAAAAATAATATGAATGGTGGAAGACAAAACGGAGTGTGAGTGCCAACTGTAGAGCTCTCGCGCTACCCGACCAAGCGCCATCTTTTCACTTCTTTAGCTTCTTCTGAGCCGCCTTCTTCTTCACGAGGTGCAGCCTCCGCAGGGCATTCATCTGCGACTCCTGTGACGTCGGCGCCTTCCCTGCACCATTCCCTGAGCTGCTGCTTCCCCCACTGCCCGCAGTGATTGCCGAACTCGGCGCTGCAATCACTGTAGCAGTAGCTGCCCCCACTGTCGCACCAGCCCCAATGCTACCAGTTCCAACACCGGACATTCCCGCTGTGCTGATGGTGATGCTGATGCCACCGCTGCTGTTGCCGCCAGCACTAGTTTTCCCCAGGCTGCTGCTGCTTGATTTAATGGACGGCACGGCCATCAGGCCTGCTGGGGACACTGGCCCACTACCACCTCCTGTTGCTGCTGCTGTTGTTGTTGTCCCCACTGAGGAAGCTGAGGGCGACGCCTTGAGGAGCACCTTGACAGAGGGCAGCTTAGAGGCCTTGGTAACCTGGACTCCAGGAGGGGCAGCTGTGGAAAATGATGAAGAGGAGACTGAGGGCATCTGCGATGACAACGTTAATGACGACGATGATGACGACGTTGAGGATGACGATGAGGTTTTGGTGTTGAAGTTGGCGGCCCACCCCGCGAGTCCACCTGCCCCCGTGGGGCCGGCAGCCGACGCTGTGGAGCAGGAGGCTGGAGTCGACTGCAAGGGGGCGACGGCCGAGGAGGATGTAGCCTGAGTGCAAGGGAACACAGAGCAAGCCATCCATATATACAGACACAATTTCCACCGAGAGGATGGTTAAAAACTCAGCAATCATTGGAAAGATGTCATCAACCACTTTCGTTCATGACTTTATTTGTGTTTTCTTGTCAACCTCCAATGTCAGCAGTTTGGGTGTGTGGAGCGAGGTGCAATGATTGCCTGGCGACCCTTTGATTGGTGTAGTTGCTTATCTTCTCCTACATTTACATTAGCTGCCCCGCCCATGCTGCTGACACACTTTGGCTACGCCCATCTCTAAACCTTTATAAACAGTTTGCCTTTAGAGGCTAACCCCCCTTTTCCTGATGACGACCGCTTGTGTTGCGATCGAAACGTCGTGGTTTTTGTTTTTAATTGTATTTATTTTATTTATATTACTGAAAGAACCAATAATAAGTCTACATTATAGACTGCCAGTACACTCACTCAGGTTAAGAACCAGGCTCCAGTCTACATTATAAACTGCCAGTACGCTCACCGAGGTTAAGAACCAGGCTAGTCTACATTATAGACTGCCAGTACACTCACCCAGCTTAATAACCATTGCTACAGTCTACATTATAGACTACCAGTACACTCACCAAACTTAATAACCAGGCTACAGTCTACATTATAGATTGCCAGTACACTCACTCCGATTAAGAACCAGGCTTCAGTCTACATTAGTGGTTTTGTTTTTTATTATTTTATTTTTATGAACTTTATATTTTTTTTCTATCGACGTGACTTTACCGAAAGAACCAAATATGAATTCCTGCAGTCACGAAAGTTCAGTCAAAATGTAACACAGAGAAACATAAGAATCTTGTTTCTCACAAGGAACACCACAAAGGTATGCAGGTATTTCAGGCTTGAGACTCATAGGTGGCCAGAACAGGAGAAGGCCCTATAGCAATGGCTTTAGTCCACAGGTTCAACAGATTGGATGTATCGACGGCCTGAATCTATGAGCGGAGTTTTCTGTATTACCCCTTGTGCGCATGCCTCTTCTCCAGGTACTCTGGTTTCTTCCTACATGCTAAAAAGTTCATAATTAAACTGGGCAAACATCCCAATGCAGCACATCCCAAACAACTAAAAACTCTTCTACAATAAAAAAACTCGAAACCTAACATTTGTCAGTTCTCATTAACAAAGCTTTATACTCATGTCAGACAGTCTGGGGCACAATGCCTAGGAATGCACCTCGAACACAATAAGACTTTAGGTTTTATTTTAGATTGTGCCTTCCTTATTTCAATTTTTTTTTACCAAAACTATGCAATATCACATTATGCCTCATTATCTACAGGTCCGCAAAAAGAACAATGCCATGAGCATGTTAAGTTAATATATGATTTCTCTGTAGGAAAATTATGAGCATGTAGATGTCGCAAAAAAAATCCTGAATAATTTGACGAGAAAAATTCCGTTAACTCAAGTGAGGCAGCATGGAATGTGAGCACTCGTACAACAAGATGTGGCACACCAACATATAAGCTGACAATTTAGACATTCAACTACAGTGAGTGGTGTGTAGTCTGAAGATAACAAAAGTTGATGTGCCCCTTTCTGTTTAATTGTAATGCATCTGTATACTTGTTTTTGCCGTAATCAATGTAACACGTCCATGGAATTACCCAAACACAGTACAATACAATATAACATAAGCAACCGTACAGGTGATTTGGTCAGCTCATGGCAGTGCACCTTGAGTTCGGAGCGCTTGAAGGCCTGGAAGGAGAAGTCCGATGGGCTCTTGTTTTCTGGCTTCTTCACGGCTGCCTCCTTGGTCACGTAGGGGCTCGGTGCTGACGACAGCGACATCGAAGCTTTGGCCACCACCTTCTGCAGCTTGTGGGACTGCACGGCCTGCAGACGCACCCACCGCACGCACACACACAGGCACACGTGTACTTATAACCTTACACACAACCATCATCATCCGTTACAAGGACGCAGTGGCGTGACATAATGGGCATGGGCGCTCTTGCAAACAATTAAATGGGGCTCCATGTCTTTAATTTCTTCCCTGGTGCCTGGGCCCCTCCACCCTTGGGCTCCAGTACAGTTAAACTGCCTGCACACTTGATAGCTATGCCAACACGTTCTCACATACAGTCAAATCTGTACGAGTCAGTCGGCATGCACTCTTAAAATCCAGTGAGCTGAATATTGGGAATGGTTCATCACACAGAGATATAAACATGAATAATATGCATGTAACAAAGCTGTTATTCATTGATTATGATGAATTCTCACTATTGCTAATTTATGAGTTAGGAATATTATATGGAAATTACATTGTTAACAAGTCTGTATCAAGTCAAGAAATGAAAAATTAGAAATAATACAAATTTTATAATAAACGTGCGACCAAAAAGGAAACTCCTGAATCGAATCGTGACTCCGAAGCGAATTAACTGATCGTTCACTTGTGGGGGCGGGAAAATCGTTACACGATTAGTGAAGATTTTTGAGACATGCATCTGAAAATATACATTAGAGGTACATATTTTTTTAACAGTACATGCACGTTAACAGTACATACACTTTCTCTGTAACAATTTTTTACATAAAAAATTCAGGATTTTTTTTTACATAAAAAATTGTTACATAGAAAGTGAAAAGTGTGAATGTTAAAATGAGATTTCACCTGCAATAGATTCTTATCATGTAATTAAATGCATTTGTCAAAACGGCAACAACATTTTTTGTTGATGTGTTGCTCCACCCTCGCTGTTCTGCGTGAGAGCATGTGACCATGTGAGAGTGTGTGGGTGTCTGTGTGCTCGTACCATCTTCTTCATCTGCTTGGTGCAGCGAGCACAGTACCATACAAGGCGGGGGTCAGTGGCCTCCTTGTCGGAAACGCCTGGGCGGTGGCATTCCTGGTGATACAGGTCGTGGCAGTCCTGGCACTCAACCAGCTGGTTCCCCGGGCTCACTGTCATCTGCCTGCTCAGACGCAAGCACACCACACAGATAAATGAACTCGCACTCTAAGGACGTGTGTAAAATCGCTACTTAACCCTCTGAACAGGGGTGAGGAATATTTTCCTTTCCAAGGGTCAAACAAGACTTTCACATACCTTTGGTGGGCTACACATTAACACATCTGACCAACTCGTGACAAGTTTGTTACAAAACATACGTATACAATAATACACTCCACAATCGCCCTCACACCCTCACACTCACCGGCACACAACGCATGCCAGTCCCATCTCCATGGCGAAATCGTCGGCGTTGGTTTCATCAGACAACTCGGGGCCTCCGGTGATGGGGGCTTCCTGTGCCGGGCTGTCGGCCACACGGCTCGGGGCCGGCTGCTGCGGTGCATGCAGCAAGGGCAACAGCGCAGGGGAGTTTCCCCCGCCACCAGCACCATTCCGGCCACTGTCCACTCGCTCCAGCTTCGGCTTCTTGGGGGGCTCATGAGCCACATCCAGCCCCTCCGGCCTAGCCTGTACAATCGCATCCAACACCATTCACTTGGTGATGATTCATGGATTAAAAAATAATACATTTTCGAATCGATTAATTGGTAGGCATTTAAAATGGAGAACACAGGGCACGCGCCTCCTAAAAATTAAGAATTCACTGCAGTGCGTGTCCAGCGTGACACAGTGATGACGTGATCAATCCTTCCTTACCTTGACCTCGGGTCTAGTGTCATTCCAAAGATTCACTCAAGATTAACCAGAATAACACTCATAATCTAGATTTGAAGTTTACTTAAGTGGCAACAATTAAGATCACTTTCAGTGCAAAAAAACTAACTCTTGCACTTAAAACACATATTTGGAGAATTATATGTGGAAATTGTTTATTTAATAAGGCAAACACTATATGCAAATTGCATGATTTAAAAAAAATGCTTCATTGATTGACTTGCCCAATAATAAAGTCATTATTTCAACAGCTTAAGGTTGCGGTTTTGAGAATTAAATGACTATACATCCTGTGCACGTGGGTCCTCTGTATGTGCATCCTGTGGGGTGCATGTGTGTGTCCCATGTATTTGTGTACGTCTTGTGTATGTGTGTCGTACCCTGTCCGTCTTCCTGTCCCCGTCTCTCCTGCTCTTGTCCGAGGGCGGTCGTGACCCATGTTTTCCCTCGTGATGCTTGGAGGACGAGTGTCCTTTGCTTCCTTTGACCGCACCTTCCAGGTCCTGCAAATGACAGACTCAATCTCTTGGCCCGCAATCGAAGGGAATCCGGTATACACACTCGGCCTTCTGCATTATAGAGTTTGTATTCGCATCAAACAAAAAGCACATGTACCTTTGCACAGATGCAACAAATTTTCAACGGTGGAGACATCAATTACTGTAATGTACCTTGGCACCAGTGCCATGTTTATTGCACGTCGTAACCAAACATCCATATCATACACGTGCATAAGTGTATAACCGTACACTTGCACATACACAAATACACTTATAACGTACACGTTACATAGGAACACAATCCAATACAAAAAGACCGAGATCCCCCATACAGCCAGTAAAGGGCGTCACCTACTTTCTAGAAGCATGATCGTCACACTCCATGGGAGACAAATTGTTTAGCACAAGACTTAACACAATTTACAATGTTAGGCTTGACCCAAGCCTTTCAAGTAAAACCAATCAACCTCCAGGCTGTAATTCCTAGGGACCCACCTTTCATAATTTAAATTGTATACTTATAGTTACATAGACTCGTCTTTGGTGCCAAATATCAGAGAAACCTTCTTTAACATCACTAGAATTTACATAAGTCACTCGCTCATTTTGTCAGTCAGAAGCATATAATATAAAGAATGTGATATTACCCATGGCATTAAGTTAGTGTTGGTAATGGGTGTTGTGGACGCATGATACTGATTATATTAATTAACAGCAGAGTTGTAAGAAGTTGCTCTTTCTTACTTTGCTGTATCTAAATGTATATTATCCCTCAATCGCAATATATAATTTGTTTTAGAGCAATGACTTCTAGTGTATTATCATTCATTGTTTTGTTTAATAGAACATATAGTATTCTATAAGCAAGGAAGTAACATGCATTGCATGTGATTGGCGTGATAAAAGTTCAGTGCAACTTTTTTTGATCCTGGCTCACCACATTTCCCCGCGTCCTTCCGGAGAAAATAAAATTAAGTGCTGTGACTCATAGTCCAATGACGATGACATTGGACAATGTTGCAAGTTGCAGGGAGTCTCGAAGGTTGGGGTGGGGGGGGGTTGCTAACCCTGTGGGGGATGCGAGTGCCCGGATCTCCCGAGCTGCGTGTCAGGGCGTCATCGAGCAGCGTGCGGAGTCGCTCGGCCGAGTCGCGCGAACGCGAGCGGAGGTACCCGAGGGCGCGCACGAACAGGGGGTCCAGCTCCCCAGCCAAGACTGGCACTGCCAGGGGCTGCACCATCTCTCGCTGGCACGCCCGGGGGCTGGGGGTATGGGGTGTAGGAGGGAGAAACCCAAAAAAGCCAACCTATGGAGGGTGGAGAGAAGAGGCAAAAATAGGCAGTGACACGAGAGTGAATAAGTAATATTTTTTTAAAAAACTTAAAAAAACACGCTTTAATGAAATGTACCGTACTAGTAATGGAAGAACTCCACGACTCCAGGAAGTGGCCCCGAAGCTTGCCATAACGTAAGGGACCGTGGACAATTATACCCAAGCCGAAACATAACATCTAAAAAAATAACGTTTAAAATATATATATTTTTATGATAGAATATAGTTTTGTCATCAGTATGACATAAGTATACCAAGTTTGCAGTCGACACCACATTGGTAAGTGGGTTAAAATTGAGTTACAAGATCTGAGGATACAACAACAGAGTGCGTTAAATAAAAGCGTGTAAAAAGAGTTGCAACGATCCATGAGTTGTCCTTCACATTTACTTGGTCAATGCTTCCAATAACTATGATAATTCCCTTTATCCAGAAAAGCCACACTCAGTCTCTGCATTGGGATGTTTGGTAAATTTTAGAAAGATAAAAATACATAAATGTATAATCTCGAGAATGTATTATTAGCCACCTGTAGTGGTTTTTATTTTCCTTCATACCATCATGTTAGTGATGTAAGTATATTCTGGGGTCTTTCGATGATGAACTAACAAGTTAGTAGGGTCTAGGTTTAGAGACCAGTCTCTCCTTAGAAATATTACAAAATGTTGCCACTTTAGAAACGTAAGAAAAAGCCTATGTATCGGACACACACATTAAACACTGAACACCTTAAGGGTGCCTCGTGTGGTTTAGCGACTGGACAATTAAATTGAACCCAGAGTATTCTAACGGCGTCTTCGTCGTATTCAGAAGCCTTAGAAAACTACACTGAATCCAAAGAACACTATGGCAGCCTTAGCCTGGGTATCGGTGCCTTCGTCCGCATTAATGGGCTTCAGATACTAACCCTATGCATCCTATGAATGCCTTATAGTCTCGATCGATGAGCGTTCAGTATGAAAAGTGAACCATCACGAATCCAATGCATCACTGCCTTTCGTCCGGTTCAATGAGCAATAGAAACACTAAACAAAAAACCCCGCTAAGGATCCGTCGTCGTGTTAAAAGTCTGTCTCGCCGAGAACTTGAGCGTTAACAATGTGGGGCAGAGCTTCAGCCTGGCCTCCTGCGAGCCTTGATCAATGATAATTATTCCCAAGTATTCGATCGGTAACCCCCCCCCATCCCATCCCGCCGCCGCCTCCTGTGAGACTCAGGCGCTCACAATGAAGCTGCTGGGGACCCCCGTGACACAGCGAACCCTAAGAATCGCAAGGTTACCTCCCCGGCGTAAGGCCTGTGAACTCGTTATCAGCGACAATGAAAGGCACTGCGAACAAAAAGGCGAGATCGTGACAATGCGATACGCGTGTCCTACTGCGGACACGGTTCTAAGTATAACTTAAATTGCACGTTTTAATTTTAAAGTATAAGCAAATTAGAAGTGTACATTGCACGCGGCCTACGGAAAGATACCTCCACCCCACCCCCCTCGACTGGCTTTAGCCGGAAAGGAATTACATCAATATATACAAATGTAGAAAAATACAATTATTGAGTTCACGAACCGTAAAGAGAGACTTTGTTTTAGCAGCGGAAACCTTGCTCTGTTGAAGTTGTACTCATTAAACGCTTTCCTTTCTCTTAGCTGTATAACATCTTTCGCTCTGAGCTCAACCACCGACCGGCTCAACGAATGAAACGTAGCGCCAGTTTGGGAAGTGCCGATTCCAAGTTTAAAAAAATCTCCCCCCCCCGCCAGCCCCCTACAATACAGGTGGTACATCCCAGGGTGGACGGCTTGCACTCGGCCACAGCGGAGCGAACCATTAATATGCAGGGGTGCAAATGCGCTCAATTACAGTGAAAAACAATGGCAAGTTCCAAAATTGAATGACCTACAAGCGTATAAACGACTCCCCCTCCCAATCACGATTCGTTTCAAAGATTACTTTTTTTTAGTGGTGCACACAGTGGACTCTGATTGCTTCAAGGGCTACCTGGAGGGCATCACAAACTATGGATATTTATTCCATTTCCGATTTCAACCTGAATTGGAAAGCAATAAAGTGAAACCATTACAGCTGTCAGAACCGATAGTAATCAAGGCGATCGGGGAAAACTGTCATGTAGGGGTAGCAGGCGCAAATCAAGAACAACGGCTTATAATAAACCAAGCCACAACATTATTAATACAAATATAAGACTTTATTACAATGTACATTTCATATCTCACTTTAACTTTGGAAAATGTATGTCAAAGAGCTAAATACAGAAGTTATTAAAATCACGTTTTGGATTTAAAATGTTCTAAATAGTCCCGACAGCATCACACACAACACCTATGAGCAGGGTTCCTCCTGTAAACCTCGACAGATCGTCAGATACTGTTAAAAGCAAGTACATATTAAGGGCGGCATACCAAAACACATGGTGGAAACAGCACCACATATCCCACTACCCTTTTGTCTCTTGCACTTGTTGGTGTTGACCATACTAATCAACCTATGGACAGCTTGGAATATTTAATAGGGTTGCCATATCATTTTTCACGGTACATGTCAAAATACGAAATACAAAAATTACAAATATTGCGGTATCAGTTTCCCATATTCTTTGTACTTCAATTGTATTCACATTTGTATTGTTTTTGTGCTTTGCTGGTCTAGAAAAAAGAAGATCACTTTAACTGCAGTTCACTCAACATAAGCCTGCCATAATTGTTCTAATCATTACAAGTTATTATAATTATTACAAATATTGTCACACGAATAACAATGAAATTAATCAAATTAAGTATGGAAATTACATCATATAATCGCCATGCCATCTATTACTCTGGATATTTATCAATGAAAATATTGTATAGGTTTTTTTTACAACTGTAATCATTGGGATTGTTATGTCAGGAAATACAATATTTAGAAAAATGAAAGATGAACATGAAATATATTTAGCAAAACGGACGATAAGATTGTGGATGTTATAGCATACGCATATCGTAGTACTGTATTGCAATACCGAGGCAACCCTAGTGATCAGATTTGAGAAAACACCTGCGTTGTGCCAGGAATTGAACCCGCAATGCAGGTCATGTAACACAGCAAAGTAATGAACACAATTCACAAATGCACACTTATTAAACCGCACACGGACATAATTATACATATCGTCTTCAGATACACACATTCTAACTCGTGTTAACTCCCACACATGCTCACTAGCATCCACACTCATGCACACTCCAACGCAAATGACCATAATCATATTGTCCCTCAATCCAAAAATAAAATACATTCAAGAGCACATACACATTCCTAGAGAAACCCATAGCCCGTATGCATAGGTGTATGTGTGTAATGTTTAGCCTGGCACAGCGCTGTGGTGATGTTACTGCCACTTAGTGGCAAATGGGACTGTTGTTGTATCATGTCAACAGTCTGTGCGGGGGCTGCCCATGTGCTCTGTCAGGCGGCCCAGGCCACCCGTCTCTTGCTTGAGCACTGTGAGCAGCGTTTGTGAGCTCTCCAGAATCTGTTGGGTGAGAGGAGGAGAAGCCAGTGTTGGGAATAAGCAGGCAGGCAAGGAGAGTGGGGGGGGGCATGAGGATTGTGCACATCTCAGATTGTGTAGTGGGTGTCCATGTGTGTGAATATTTGTATGTGTGGGTAAGCATATGTAAGTACACAAAGGCAGTGATCAATGATTCATGTTGCGAGTTTTTTTTTATGCATGTTGTCATTATTTTTTAAGGAAAACCTTGCACAACACGGTTTTAACGAATGTGTGTTTTGGCAATGCATGGTTGACCTAATGAGGTCTGTTTTCCGGGATACAGAGGTCATGTTTCGGTTACACGTCGTTTGACGCAACTAAAGATTTTCATCTCCTTGTCGAAAAGTTGTGTGAGAAGTGCTGCATCCGTTGGAAGGTGTGAATTAATAAACTGTGAGAATAAAATGTTTACTATACATGTTTTTGCATGCGTATATTTTTTGTGTGAATGTAATACAATCAATGCGCACAAAGGCAATATGCAAATGTTCACATATTGCCGCAAGCATCTAGCTGTCCACTTGTTGAGAACGTTAGTTCATATGGACTAGATGGTGGATCATTAACACCCAAGTGCAGTTCGGGGTGAGCATTGGACGTGAGTGCCGCAGTGTGGGAAGAGTAATGGGGATGGGTTTTTTGTGTTGAGGTGAAATTTAAAAATAACGATTGTGCAAACACACAAGAAATGTACAGAAACTCCGCACACTCTAGTGCAATAACAATTGTGGAAATTATGTGTAGTTAGTTAAACAAAGAGCGTGGGGGTGATAATTTTGGACCCAGGAACACAACCCTATTTTTCCTATGGAAGTTAATTATTTGTCGAACCTAGTTTTGCCCAATATGGCATTTTTCAGAAACATAACCCCCGCATTCGGCAACGTCTGCCTCTACTTTATTGTCTACATGCATGTATAGTTTATCGTATGTGGTTTTATTCATGTATTGCGTGTGCTGTGTGTTGTAATTACTATGATGTGGTGTCTCAGTGTTGTGGAAACTGCATATGCTTTCTGAGTACTGTCTCGACGACATTTGTGTGTACGAGTGTATCCTCTCACCTTGGTGTACGCAGCTTGGGTCTGCGCGATAGTGCGCTCATACTGGTTGCGTGTATGTGTGCGGGCAGCGAGCGTTTCATTTGTGCGGGCAAGACGCTCAGAGATGGAGCGCAGCTCCCTCTCCAGCTCTGTCTTCTCGCGCTCTGCCTCGGCCACCTCGCGCGCCGCCACATCGCGCCGTGCGCATAGCTCCTCCAGGCCTGCACACACACACACACCACATGCACAGAGACAGCGAGCCTCGTTAGGTCTTACAGGCAATACAGCACAAAGTGCTGTTAGTGAACATCTGTGACATTATAATCAGGCTTCTTCAACTATATATTTCAGCAGGTTACGTCATAAAATGAGCATGTGCTGGTGGGCCAAGTGACGTCATACATGTATAGCCGTTATGACTTCAAACGTCTTTGTGATTACTAAATTGTACCTTGTTTCCAGGTCTCCCACCTGTATCCTTTTTTATCTCTTTCATTCATCTGTATCTCTGTCTCGGCAGGCTAAAGCTCAAGTGGGCTACTACAAGAGCCTTCCAGGGGTTGAAATTTGAAGAACCTTGCACTACATATATTTATTTCACACACTTAAACATAAACATGCACAAAATATAATTCTCATTGGTGCATGCATTCTTATACATATACACACACAGACTTCTACACTCAGATATGCTGCACAAACACTAGCTATACGTATATCCCACGTTTGGCCTATAGACTGCAAGGACAATTCCTGCAAGCAAACATCAAAAGGCGGGTGATGTGACAACCATGCCTAACCACTTTTGTTTCCCCAGTGTTAATGTTCACATATCGCACCATCAACTTTAAGAGCAAGTTGACGTAGGGGAGGCTTATAACCGGTTCAGATATGTATCTTCCAAAAATCAAACCCAGATTACTGGGTCCACCACTCTCGGATCTGCACATATAATAGAGACAACCACACACACGTATACAATCACATAAAAATACGTGCACATAACCATACACATGTGTATACACGATACACTTGGATATAAAGACGTGTGTATATATAGGCATATACAACCATATACAGTGACATTTATCCAAAATATACACACGTACACATTCGCCCCGGTCTCTCCCTCTGATTGCTTTGCTCTCAGTCTTGTAACTAGCGTGGGGGCAGGGGGTGCCTCCTGGTGGCCAAAGCTCAGAGTTGGGGCCCCTTTGGCAACCACCATGAGATATATTTTCAACAGTGTAAAATAACGAAACGTATTTAAAACGGAGTGCCCCGAACAGCATTCCATTTTCCAGACCATGAGCGTAATGATGCGATTCGGCAAGAGGAGCCGCGATATATTGCCTGGGTGCGACTTTTGTTTTGCCCGTATTTAAACGGCTGTATGCCGTATGAACCTGAGAACTCAATTTCCCTGCACAAGAATACGGGTAAACCGTAGGGTTTTAAACCGATAAATCGTCTACTGTCAAACAACTGCTGGATGAGGGACTCCTCACACAGTGCTGGTTGCCGGCGTTGTTTGACCATACTGGTCAATGAATGCGGGTTGGTGAAGGTGGTGAGCATAGCTGTACAGTACACCATTGCATTTTGTAAAACAAAACAAAAACCCATGTTAATGTTATATGGGCGACACACAACGAACGGTTATTACCGTATTACAGTCCTGTATGACCAACAATAGAAGACACGGAAACGCGTACATTTCACGAGCTCGTTGTTGTAGTTCTGCAACGCGGCTCCCTGCTGAGACATGCCTCTTCGCAAAGTGGAACGTAATTTAAAGAGGTTATTAATAAACGTTGCAAGCTCAAAAGATTTGGGATTTGTTTTTGCTCCGTGTCAACGGAGCCGGCCGCCTTAACAGCAAACCACGCGCAAACGGTGATCTTGACGACACGCCGGACGTGACGTCCGACCCCAACAGGAAGCTAAACTATTTAAACTTTTTTTTTAAACGACTTCATACAAATAACATTAACTGTTTGTAGTAGTACTAATAACAGCAACGAAAGCGATACGGCAGAAGATGTATCGGTTTAAAAATTGAATAGGAAAAAAAACTGAAAGAAGCGAACCGTTACCATGACGACAGAGCCTGATGGGCCCGTTGTATTTTGAATACTTCAAATAAACATCGCAATCAATATAAAGCGACCAAAAGTTAAAATCATTAGTGTCAGAATTAAAAAAAATCTATACATACGAAAAACGATTATTGTACCTTGGCAAACGACCAAGAAATGTTATTAAAGGTAGACATGTATCAACGTTAAAAGATGGCTTTGTAAATTAAAACGAAATACTGTACACATCATTTCAGTAGCCTCTTTATTAGAATAACGTACGCAAAACAGAAAGACAAGTCATGATAATGCATAATACAACCAAATATCTG
Source organism: Petromyzon marinus (assembly GCF_048934315.1). NCBI lineage: Eukaryota > Metazoa > Chordata > Hyperoartia > Petromyzontiformes > Petromyzontidae > Petromyzon > Petromyzon marinus. The sequence goes on from NC_133669.1 coordinate 14,445,713, forward strand.
TCAACACCTTATCAGTGCCCTAACTTATTACAGACCAATTCAGACCTTATTGGTCACCCCGTGCCCCCTTATAAATCTCAACGTTCATCCTACAAAGTCCCATCACAGGGTAGAAACACAAATAAAAAGACAAAATACATGTTTTGCCCGTATTAAAACGGCTGTACGCCGTATCGACCCGATAACTCAATTTCCCTGTCCAAGAATACGGGTAAACCGTATGGGTTGACAGGAATTCAACAATCATCGTCCCAACGTTGGGCCAACGTTGGGGCAACGTTGGGCCAACGGTTCCAAAACCACATGGCAACGCAAGTTTACTGGGGTTCTAGATTTGAAGCTTTCGTGACTGCAAGGATCCATACTCTTTGGTTCTATACGGTAAAGGCACGTAAAAGTATAAAACAATTCAAAATAAAAATAAAAAATTCACGACGTTTCGGCCACAACACAAGTGGCCTTCATCAGATGAAGGGACCAGACTGTCTCGAGGACAGCGCTGTGGTTATTTACGTTGGACGTGAGAACAAGTATTTTTAAACACGTGAAAGCCCATTGAGCTAGATGATCTCTGGTTTTCAAGCAACAGTTAAAATACGTGTATTTAAATACGTGTATTTCAATTGAAGTAGTTACGGTGCTGTATAAAAGCACCGGTTCTCAACCCTTGGGGGTTCAATACGTGGAAATGCGCCAGGGGTCATTTATAAATGCCTGAAATTGTGTCGTACATGAGAGTCATTGGTGAATAATCACGTATGAATCTGCCAATGTAAAATAACTGCGATAACATTTTACATACGTATGGTAACCTGGCACGATATAAAAGGCATTTCTAAACTCGTTGATCGTAAGCAAAGTGGGTTTCCAAGAGTAACCAGCGAACTCGAACAAATTACGCCGTGGATGCAGAGCACCCGTTGTTATATTCGCTTGTTAACTAGTAGTGTAGGGCACCTAACGAAATGGGCAATTGGTTAAAATATTGATGTTCATTATTCGTACATTTATTTCTCAGAACCATGTTGGGCCAGGCAAGGGGGTTCTCGCTTGAAACAAAATTCAGTCAAGTGGTAGAGTAGCCAAAAAAAAAGTTGAAATTCACTGCTGTCGAGAATGATTCAAGCGATGTTTCTGAGCAGCGTGGGGGCGCAGCTAACAAAGTCTTAATTGCTTTTGCTCGCTGTTCAGATTTTGAGATTTGAGAGTGCGAATTTCACTCTCTTAACAGTCCACGAAGGTGTTGATAGATGTCAGCGTTCAGCAAAAATACAATAACTGGTCGATTATATACCACTTTTGTCGCCATCCCAAACAGTAATATAGTCATGATTACAGCCGTCTCATCTCCACTTGTCCAATTATAGCCATATTTTAGCTTACCGTGCTACCCATTGGCACAATATGCCACTTTATAAGTTTGACCATATCTCAGCTCAATTTTCTAAAACTATTTTACTCTGGCATTTATTAGCACTCTCGAAGTTTTACGTTGCGCAAGGTAACCGATATTTGTATTTTATCATGTGAGAAGTGTGCCACCTAGCGACACAATCTGGAGAGAAAAAAAGGCACTGGCGTAAACAATCAATTTTACGAATCCTCGAAACACTTACTCCTTGTAAACATGCAGGTCGCGACTATAATGCTGACATTATTAGCGCACATTTATTTGAACCTTTTCTTGGAACTAAAACAATAAAAATATATATGTATTTTCATAGGTTATGGAGGGTCAAGGTCAGTCTAAATATCTATATTCCCTAGTTTTTTGCTAAACATTAAAGAACCAAGACTATGAATATTATTCGGTAAAGTCACGTAGGTAAAAAAAAGACAACAAAAGTCGCGACGTTTCGGCCACAACACAAGCGGCCTTCATCAGGTGAAGGGACCAGTATGGATCCTTGCAGTCACGAAAGCTTCAAATCTAGAACTATGAATATTAAAACATGTTCCCATAATAAATGAATGAAGTAAATCGCCTCCTGTGGATTGGTTGATGGTGCACTGTGCGTGCTGGAGAGCGCAGAAGACATCGGACAGCTCGGTTGCATCCATCGATGGACAGGGAATGACTCCGATTTCTGTTCATAGAGATCAACTTCACCCAGGTTCATCCACCGCTATGCTCCTTGGTCTCCCTGCCTCTGCTCTCACTCCCCTCCAAACCCTTCCGCACGGGTTACTTTCAATCTCTAACTTTCCGACCCGCCCTGGGTGGACATCTGTGAAAAAAAAGCTTCATAGCTCATTGGATTCCTCCAGTTTAAATCAAGATTCTGATTGTGATCAAATAATCTGATTTAAATCATTATATCCTGTCACCGTGTGCTATTATGTCAAGCGCCTTGAGTGAGCGAAGGCGCTCTGTACATATAAAATAATATGAGATACACTGGGCTCTCATTCAAAATGACGAGAAAAATCTCAACTCGAACTATTTGTATTCGAATACATACGGTAATTTTACCGTTTTCCGTAAAGGAATTATTTGACTGAACTACCGGCGTTGTGCACTGTGATGCATACGTGGTTTTTACAGTCACGTCCGGATTACAACTTGATTTCATGGAATCTGTCACGACCTCAAAAACATCCCCTCTGTCCTAAATGCATTTATTCAACATTCCGTTCACGAGTAGGATAATATTGTTTTGTTCCTTTGGACGGATCTATATTTCTCACGCCTATAACCAAATCACCCGCAATGCGCCTGATCTCTTCAGATCCCGGAGGTTAAGTAGGGTTCAGCCTGGATATCATTCGGATGAGTGGCACCTTTGCGCGCCTGGTCATCATAGGCAACTTCGGGGTTTAATAATAAATGAGGTTTCCCCCTTTTTTCTGGCAACAAATCTGAAACCTTTTAACAAGGATTCATGCTTGCATTAACCACAATACCTGCAGTCAAAATGCAAACAAAAACATACTATGATAATATATGCATTTTGGTGTCATCTGGTCGAGCACCAATTGGGTCGAGGCTCAAAAGAAAGCCGTCCCTTGGTGTGGACCAATCAGTTTCAAGGACAATGCATCATCATATTATCATAGTATGTTTTTGTTTGCATTTTGACTGCAGGTATTGTGGTTAATGCAGACATGAATCCTTGTCAAAAGGTTTCAATTTTTGTTGCCATAAAAAAGGGGAAAAACCCTATTATTATATTTTTGGTACTGGCAAAGGAGGTCTAATGATGTAGAACTTCGGGGTTCTTTTGCGTTTTGGTCAGCAGGGGGCAGTGCAGAGATATTCATTATTGTACTGTGCTTCGATGCTGCTCGCTTCACCAACTCGCGCTGACCGACGTACTGAGAGATGGTGAAATAACTTTCCACAGCTCCCAACGCGTGGGGATGCCCTCATCCACCAGCGTATTAAGCTAATGGACAAAGAGGGCTGTACATTTTGATTTAAAGCTTTCGTGACTGCAGTAATTCATATTCTTAGTTCTTTCGGTAAAGTCACGTTGAAGGGAAACAATAAAATAATGAAATATATATAAAAATAAAAAAATATATAAAAATAGATATTTTATTATTTTATTGTTTCCCTTCAACGTGACTTTACCGAAAGAACTAAGATTATAGGGCTGTACATTGTATATGTGCACATGGTAACGCTATTCAATTATTTGGAACCCTTCCAGGAAACGAACACGCTGCACATGTGCGCGTTGTGGGTGTTAAAATCATATCCACACCAACTTGGGCCGGCTAAACAGTTATTTCCCCCAGCAATCTAATCTGCAAGCTATACGGGGGATATCTTGGTCTCTGCATGTGATGGCATTACGCAGTGACGGACACCAGCCAGCCACCCACTCCCACATCCCGCCCCCCCGACTCCTTCCCGGGTCCCGCCTCCCATAAAGCCGGGGTCCGACCCGGCCAGGTCCCAGTGCGGGGTCCCCAGGGAGGATGATGATGATGATGATGCTTGCCGTGTGCCTGCTGCTGCTGCTGGGCGATGTCACCGTCGTCCCCTCGGAAGGATCTGCCTTCGACAAACACCTGTACCACAGCCGTGTGCGCGGGAACAAGCAGGGGTACGGTGTGTGTGTGAGTGCCTGCGTGCGTCCGAGTGTGTGGCTGTGTCTTTGTTGGGTCTGTGGTTTTGGCTTCTTCCCTATGTCGACTCAGCATTTAATTAGTGCCTGGGGTGTAAGACATCAGCATGGAAAATGGGGCCAATGCATGGTGCTGGGCACACCACTCCCTGCTGCATAGTACCGGCCTTTAAGAAATAAAACATTTGTGCTCGCCAACAGCACTTTCCCCAATAGACCGGATAGGTTATATGCGGATCTTTGGCTTTGTGTAGGAGTATTAATATAGGGAGCGGTGTTACAGGAATCCGGCGACCAGATTTCGATTCCGGGCTACGGATATCAGTGGCAAACGGCATCAGAAACTGTCTTTGGCCCATCCTGGTTGACTCAACCTTACATAAGTATTTGATTCGATATCTAAAACTGGGGAGGCAAGGGTAGCCAGGGTGGTCTTGTTCACCCATCCCCTCCTGTGTCATACCAGCCTTCATAGGTGCTCGCTAACAGCACTTTCTGTTCAGGCTATACGGGGGATCTTTGTGTCTGTGAGTCTGTACGTATGGGATTGTGTGAATTTCGTTGTGTTTAGTAGTTGTTTTTATTTGGGTGTGTGTCTATGTCTTTATGCATGTTTATGTAACGCTGTGTGCATGTGCCTGAGTGAGTGCTTGCTTCAATGCATGAGTCCTATGGGCCCGTGTCTCTTTTCGCCTACGTGCGTACATGTCAAGGTGTCGGTGAGTTAGCGTGCCCAAGTCGCTTACACACATAAGTGCCGATCCAAAAGTTTACTCAGTATAAATATGGGATCCTTATACTGGCATGAGAGCGGGCCGGTGTGCGTGAGAGAGTGGGATTAATCTACATACCTGTGTCCATGGTGTCGCCTGTATGCATCATTGTGTTTATGGGGTGCAGGGTGAAGCGGTGGTGCAGTTTTGAGCACACAGCCCTTCGAATCTGGCTAGCTGAGTTCGATTAGTGAACACGGCTCACATCAGTGGCGAATGCCAATAGCGGTTCTAGGCATCGCCTAGGTCGCATCAGCCTTCAATTAGTATTTGTCGCGGTGTCTAAACATCAGCACCCTTTTTGTGCGGCGTGCCGACCTTAATAGGCTCTCGCTAAACGTCAGTTGAATTACAGTCTGTGAAAAATCTTTAACGATCTTTAATCTATAAACGAGGTGTAGTGAGGCAATAGATGAGGGGCTGAGTTCGATTCCTGCAGACCATCATGCACATACTCTGCCTCAACATTAACGCTGGGGTGACAAAGGCGTCACCCCAGGTTCTGGTCACACCACCGACTCGAGAGCATTGACGCGCGTAATTGCACGTGGCACAATTCTATCCAGAATAATGAACGGATATATGGGGGATCTTCACACATATTTGAACTGAATGGATTTCATGTATGGACAGGTAAAAAGAGAAGAAGACGCTTGGTGACCTTTATTATTTCACTGTGGAAATGGCCACAGGTCTTGCTCATCTGAAAACTTGTTTGTGAGAGTATGGGATTTCATATTCTTAGCTCTTTCGGTAAAGTCACGTTGAAGAATATGGGATTTGTTTTTGCTATACATTTGTATCATTCCTCCTCCATAATGCATTATTGTTCCATCTTTCCGGTCGTTATTCTAGCCACACCACCCCCTTATGCGCCGTTCCAGCCTTTTCATAGTCGCTCACTAACAGAACTTGCTTCAACAACCCGTGTAGGCTATGCGAGAAATCTGTGTCTTTGTAAATCAATTTGCCGGTGTACGAAACGGATAGAGGAGATCAATTAATGTACGTGCAGGAGTGAGATGAATTGTGAAATCGCAATACCACGAGGGGTGGCGACGGCATAGAGTGGAGAGCTTCATCTTGCAGCGGATAGATCATGTTTCGACAATGATGGGAAACCCTTCATCCAGCAGCGCATTAATCATGGCACTTGACGCTGATGGGGCAACATTTATCCAGCAGTATATAGACCACGGCCGACGATGATAGAACGTTTGACACGCATAAGACAGGTTATTGATGCAATACGCCTTTGGTCACGGAGCTTTGTTCGTTCCATTCCCTGACAAGGGCTCACTTTGTGGATGAAGGCGCCAGCTTGTTCACACAACCAGCGGGCATTCCCAGACGGCGAACAATGACTTTTGCGTGTATGTTTATGCGTCGTCTGGACAAATATATATAAAACTTGTTATAAGCCGTTTACTTATCGGAGATCAAGGACAATATGCCGTGAAAAGACATTTGTCAGTCGAATTGTACGTTTCTAATTTCACAAAATATCTGCATATTCTGAGTTGCATCAATGGGAGGCTGGGTGGAGAGCGTTGGTCCAGCGTCCAGTGGATGCTGCCACCTTCCTGTATTCGAATCTCGGCCATGGTTAGCATCAGTGACGAGAGATATATGAACCGGTCCTGGGCCCGCCCCCTTTCACCAACCCGCAGTGACCATCGTGGTGAAGTATGATCAAACAGCCTCCATGACCTCCACGATGTCGGGGAAGCCTCTATCCAACAGTGGCTTGAGAAAGGGATGTAAATGACTATAGTTACGTATTTTAAACTGTAGGCAACTATAATACTGTGTACTGCATAATGCTACGCGTTAATAGCTTTCATTCGCTACTTTATAATCACCAACGATTGTTAAACTTTCCACGAATCGTCTAAAGTCGTGGTCTGTTATTCGATGATGAACGCAATCTAATTCACGCCAGGCTATGGGAACAATTCTCATTCTCGCATCCCGTATTAAATATAACTTAAAATAGTCATGAGCGTCGTTGAAGAGACTATAAATATTAAAACAGATCAGCATAAAATATCCCTTCACGTAAAAATAAAAAGTATTCCTCACACAAGCCAATAGCCGCAAGGCCTTCTGGGAGCACATACATTCAGCAGTATTGATTCAAGACAAGAAAACTCTGAATCAGTTTTACCACATAGTATCTGAATGTTAACTCCAATTTCTTGAATTTAGACTGCATCTTCGACGTCAAATATGACATGTTCTTATCGTCAATTCCTAAAATATAACATTTTTAAAATCGTCTTTGTGATCGCATTAAGTCACGCAATTGTGTGCTATCGGTGTTAAGTCATGGACGAGAGTGTCAATTAGGAAATCCTCAGTGATGGTGGTTGCACCTTTTCCTTCTCCTACAGACCCAACGTGTGCGCCGTGCAACAGATCGAAGGCACCGGCAAGAAGTACTACTCCAGCTGCAAGCAGTGGTACGCGCGGAAGATCTGCGGGCAGCCCACGTGAGCGAAGCGACATGCGGGAGGGCACCATGGGAAACACGGGGGCGAGGCATTGTTGTAGGACACGGAAGAAAACTTGCACATCGTGGGAAGGAAATTTTGAAGTTAAAACCGTGACATTTCACGGGCATTTTCTGGCGTCTAATGCGAACTAAATAATATTAACGATAATATTTATACATCTATCCTTGGCACCGTTCCATCACCATGTCAGCTGTTAGGAGCGGAGATGACAGCACTTTATTTTGAGCGTTCGCTATGCACTGCTGTAACGCAAGACTCAGTTCCCAACTGGAGAGTTGGGGCTCATCAGTAAGATGTAACCGCACAAACCAAATACACGGAGGGTCTCGACTTTTACGAAATAAGTCGCCGTGTGGCAATGGCTCATGAGTTCGTACCTTGTAAGTGAGACTACAATTACTCTTACGAGGATGTAAAAAAATCTCATTCACTGAAAATAGTTAAGTATAACGTGAAAATCTCTTTGGTTCCTTCGTTAAAGTCACGTAGAAAGAGAAAATAAATTAGATAAAAGCATACGACGTTTTGGTTGCAAAACAAGCAATCATCAGGTACAAATGAAAGAGAAAACAAAGCTAGTAAACTTAGAAATATAATGTAATACAACACAGAGAGTCGGCTAACATAACAGTCAACACCATACCTGGTTGATTACGTTATTTCAAAGATTGCTACATTTGAGAGAGATAAAACACAGAACCGGAGACACATAGACAGACACATAAGCAGAGAGAGAAAACACAGAGACACACAGAGAGAGATACTGTACACACATAGGCACACAGAGAAACAACGCCTTTGTGTCGAGGCCTTAAATAGAGAGAGAGGGGGGCAGAGAGAGAGGGGGGGTAGAGAAATTAGCATGTCAATGAGAGACTTGGAGCCTTCGTAACTGCAGGAAATAAGAGCAACAAAACGAGGGGAGACAGAGAGAGAGAAAACACACTAAATCAAACAAACTTAGTAAAATTTGGAAATGTAATGCAATGCAACACAGAGAGTCAGTCAACACACAATTAACGCATAGCCTGGTTGATTACACTCTTCCAGAGATTGCTAAATTAGAAGTTAAGTGTGAAATTTGAGAGAGAGACAAGACACAAACACGGAGACACAAAGACAGACACACGGGCAGAGAGAGACAACACAGAGACAGAGCGCCAAATCAAGTTTATAACGTGGAAAATTATGCCCTTTAGAAATTACAGAGCTTACCTGAGTCTCAAGACTCTTTTCATGAGGATAATGCACTGAGATGTTTGCCAACTTCCTAAATGAGTACAGTATTTTACATATGGGATGAAATTGGAGTAACCGAAGAAAAACAACACGTACGAGGGGGTAACAATCAAAGTTCCACACGCTTAGATTCAATCATTTTCTGTACTGCCACCTGATGGCCACCTCGCAGTCAGTCCGACAACACCTGGTGTTCCTCGGTATTCTCTCATCCAAGTACTAACCAGGCTGAAATCTGTTGAGATTTTTTTTATTTGATGAGACCAGGTGCATTCAGGGTGATTTGAGCATCGAAAAAATATGTGAACTGATCTAACGCGGTACATTTTTTTAAAGGCATGTAATTTTTCCCATGATGTCACTTTTACAAAACATTTGTACACGAACAAACAATTCTGCTATTACAGCTGCAGACCCAATCAGAAACTCTGTGTGGGTGGGTAAAACTTGTCCAAGGTTGCCTTGTTTAATAAACAAGTAACGCTTTGGAATCTATCATCTGGAAGAAGTCTTTGTTGCAAGATCTATTCGATGACATGCCCTTTCAGTCGTTAGAACAAACTTCGCCAGCTTTATTTATTTCATTGCAATAAACACATTAATTCATCCATATCACGGGAAACGGTGCCAGCGTGCGTCACGCTTTATCGGAGCCCAGCCCCGTGGCCTCTATTTGTTCCATAAGCAAGGAACACGCGAGCACAGCGGAGAATCAATCGGGAGTATTCATCAACCTTCAGTGGTGCTCTACATGTACAGCCCTTTTGTCAAACATCTACTGGATGGGAACATTTCCCCCACGCAGTGTGTATTGTGGAGGTTATTAGCTCATACTTCGCCACGATGGTCAATGTGTGTTGGTGAAGGGACGTGGTACAATACAAGTGGATGTTGCTGCACTGCCCTCTGCTGACGATGTAGCCGCGGTGCAGTCTATGACACCTGTTTGTGTATGGTGGTCACCTACCCAAAGCACGATCCAAGCTCAACCATTCTTTGCTCCGGAGATCTGACAAAATCGGGCGCACTCACGTAAATCAAAATCTTCGTGGACTTTTCATGAACGATTTTTTTAAAACGTAGAATTGTGTGTAGCCAGATCTTCCTTGAAGTGGTGTGTTTGAACCCTAACTCCAACCCTAACGCGAAATACTACAGAGGCCCACACGAGTCAGAAACCAAATAAGATGCTCTTCCGAGTACCCACTCTACATTCATCTAATTATTTGGTGATATTGTATTGGTAGTGCTGGACAAGTACACATAACAATAAACTCAATACATTTGTCGTTTACACTGCCTTAAAATAAATCAATTTATAGAAGAGGTGATTCGTGGGTAATGGGCCTTCTTCATAGCGCATACATAGAGACCAGAGAGGTAGAGTGACTCTTTTTGACTCTACATGTTTGGCCTCTATATTTATATTCTGTCATGAAGGGCCATTGCCGGATACATCGCCAATAATGTGTTTCCTTATCAGGCAGTGCTACACTAATCAAGTGTGTAGATCCATTATAAAACAGTACCCACACTAGTTTGACTCCCAGACTAGCATGACTTTACAATGTTTGCATGTAGAAATACAAAAATGAAGTAGTTTCATTTATTTCATTTCGGCTGATAAAACCCCGTCATTTAGAGAACGTGCAATCATCTGGTAAGTGAGCAGTATTTGCTGAGCATGTCTGACTGCAGATATACCCAGAAGCTTGAAACCAGTCCAGAGTTAGCTTGCTTAAACATAGCCCAAGTCTAGAAAGCCAGTCGACCAATAGACAAAAGAAGTGGAGATATAGAAGATAATTTAAGTAATGTATTGACCCATAATGCTCCAGTATGGTGCACAAAAAGTTTTTACACTAATGTCAACATGAGTCAGGGCTGCCACAACCTTCCTATCCCTTCTCACATCACGACTGCCCCAAGTCCACTCTGCTCCAGTAGCCAAGGCCTCCTGTCAAATCCTGAGTCAATCCTCACTCAGTTGAAGGTTACACCTTCTCTGCTGCTGCTCCCACTGTCTGGAAGTCTCACTTCAATCTGTCCACATGGCTGACTTCATCGGTTTGTTCAAGTCCAGAATTAAGATGTTCCTCTTATCATCTGTCTGTGTTTCTTTCCATTAATCCGAATATATTGTTTGGTACAAACCAGCACTCTCCATTTGCTAAGTCTCCCTTCCAATAAGTAAAAATCGCTTCTCAAGGTGGCCAGGACACTCAGAGGTCAGAGCGCTGAGCTGGCACTTTTGAGATCCTAGAATTGAATCCAGGCAGCCACCGGGTTCTCAAGGGTTCATGGTGTCAGCTCGGTCAACATTGCCTGCACAAAAATAACCGTCACATGTAATTTGGTTCTACACTTAATTTGGATATATTTCAGTTCTGAAATGTACTAATACAGTAATTGTTTTGACTATTGTGTGACAAACGTTACTCTCAGTGGCAGATTTAGTGGGAAAGTGTTGCCCTCTACTATATAGACCAGAGGTCACTTGAAGGGATCTCAGAGGTAGCTCTGTGATATCTGCTTCCACAGCTCATTCTCTTAACATGAAGGGTTGTACTGCTCTGCAAGAGATCCAATAAATATCTCAAGAGATGACGTTGATAACACAATCACTAAAAGGGAGAGGAAGGCAATCCTCCAAAAATAAAAAAATAAAAATTTTAACCGCAATCTCATGCAGTGAGTCTCTTTGAATTCAGATTTTTAGGATGCAATCGCATTGAGATGCTTGAGGAATTCCACTAAATCTTAATACAGTAATTTGTCGTAAGTCTGAATTCCATATTAATCACCAGTCACTGATGTTTTGTACTGCATTTAAAAGCAGATATTTGACTGTAGGACACCTGTACAACCTTTTCAATGTCCATTACATTGATTTCAGATGTTTGAAATAATCTCTTTCCATGTATTCTACCATATACAGTGACATGGGAGACTATACTATGGAGCAGTGGATAGAGGCTGTCATCACCAGCATCGTGAGCCAGTCCATCGGTGTCTACTGACATCGATTAGCAAGTTATAATCATAAAGCGACAGCACTTTTTATATATATACACTGTGACATAATTGTGTCGGAATTTTTTGGGCAACGGATACTGTAGTTAAGACAGCGGATGGGACACTTATAGCCCGACGAGTAAATTATCCGACTTAACGACAGACACACACGCGTGCGCGCGTACACACATGCATACACGTACATGCGGGCAGACGCTCTCACATACAACACGCATCGATATTAATACACACACGTATTCATATACCCCCTATCACACACAGAGCGTGCCCGTTGTAACGTGTAGTCACTCGTGGTGGGATGATGCGTCGACTCTTTTATCACTGTCGATTTAAAAATATATTATTAATCTCATGCTACACGTATTGTGTTATGAACAGCACAGGGCAGCCTAGCAAAATTACCTATGCTTATCTCCCGCCGCGTGTCAATGAGCTTGCAATATATACATGAATTCAGCGCACTCGGAATAACCGAGGTTATAATAGTTGCGTGCACATTTTTTCCACTCTGACCAAAGTAGTGAAGTATGGTCAAACAACCCGCACAGCGAGAGGAGACCGTCACCAGCACTGGATTGACAATGGGGCTGGATATGTAACAGATTGCACTATTAGGGGCCGTCCATAAATGACGTCACGCACCTGGGGGGGGGGGGTCAGACATTTGTGACGATGTGTGACGAGGGGGGGGGGGGCGTTGAGAAATGTGATGTCACAAAAAATAGACAACACGTTCTACTTAATTAAATAGACTTTTTAATAAATGTTTTCTCCTACAACATCAGAGTGCAGCGCCACATTAAATACGCACTACAATGACACTACTGTAGTTTAAAGCGATTTGAAGCATGTTTTATCTATATATATTTTTGGAGGGGGGGGGGGCAGAGCTTTGTGACGTCATATTTGAGGGGGGGGTCTGACTTTTTGTGACGCCGTGTGACGAGGGGGGGGGTCAAAAATCGTCCAAAATCGCGTGACGTCATTTATGGACGGCCCCTTATATTCCTATGTCATTGTATAGAATGGCAACAATGCCCCACATACTTCGACCATTTTAGCTGGCAGCATCTCAGACATTCACAACACTACCCCCGTAGCCCTGAACTGGCACACCAACTTCAACATTAACATACAGGCCTATATATAACGTTGCTAATCACCCTGCCAAAGGATAAACAATGTAATTTATCTGCAGCCACAAGAGGCACTTCCAGTCAGCGCAATCCATTCATTTGAATCGCGATAATTCTTCGATGAGTCAGTGTCTGTGCGGGGCAGGGTGGTGAGTCGGTCCACCACCAATATTCACACACCTACACACATAGGCTTTCACTTACTACTCGAGCATACAGTGAGGGAAAAAAGTATTTGATCCCCTGCTGATTTGTACGTTTGCCCACTGACAAAGAAATGATCAGCCTATAATTTTAATGGTAGGTTTATTTGAACTGTGAAAGACAGAATAACAACAATAAAATCCAGAAAAACGCATGTCAAAAATGTTATAAATTGATTTGCATTTTAATGAGGGAAATAAATATTTGACCCTCTCTCAATCAGAAAGATTTCTGGCTCCCAGGTGTCTTTTATACAGGTAACGAGCTGAGATTAGGAGCACACTCTTAAAGGGAGTGCTCCTAATCTCAGCTCGTTACCTGTATAAAAGACACCTGTCCACAGAAGCAATCAACCAATCAGATTCCAAACTCTCCACCATGGCCAAGACCAAAGAGCTCTCCAAGGATGTCAGGGACAAGATTGTAGACCTACACAAGGCTGGAATGGGCTACAAGACCATTGCCAAGCAGCTTGGTGAGAAGGTGACAACAGTTGGTGCGATTATTCGCAGTTGGTGCGATTATTCGCAAATGGAAGAAACACAAAAGAACTGTCAATCTCCCTCGGCCTGGGGCTCCATGCAAGATCTCACCTCGTGGAGTTGCAATGATCATGAGAACGTTGAGGATTCAGCCCAAAACTACACGGGAGGATCTTGTCAATGATCTCAAGGCAGCTGGGACCATAGTCACCAAGAAAACAATTGGTAACACACTACGCCGTTAAGGACTGAAATCCTGCAGCGCCTGCAAGGTCCCCCTGCTCAAGAAACCACATATACATGCCCGTCTGAAGTTTGTCAATGAACATCTGAATGATTCAGAGGACAACTGGGTGAAAGTGTTGTGGTCAGATGAGACCAAAATGGAGCTCTTTGGCATCAACTCAACTCGCCGTGTTTGGAGAAGGAGGAATGCTGCCTATGACCCCAAGAACATCATCCCCACCGTCAAACATGGAGGTGGAAACATTATGCTTTGGGAGTGTTTTTCTGCTAAGGGGACAGGACAACTTCACCGCATCAAAAGGTCGTGGATGGGTATTCCAGCATGACAATGACCCAAAACACACGGCCAAGGCAACAAAAGGTTGGCTCAAGAAGAAGCACATTAAGGTCCTGGAGTGGCCTAGCCAGTCTCCAGACCTTAATCCCATCTAAAATCTGTGGAGGGAGCTGAAGGTTCGAGTTGCCAAACGTCAGCCTCGACACCTTAATGACTTGGAGAAGATCTGCAAAGAGGAGTGGGACAAAATCCCTCCTGAGATGTGTGCAAACCTGGTGGCCAACTACAAGAAACGTCTGATCTCTGTGATTGCCAACAAGGGTTTTGCCACCAAGTACTAAGTCATGTTTTGCAGAGGGGTCAAATACTTATTTCCCTCATTAAAATGCAAATCAATTTATAACATTTTTGACATGCGTTTTTCTGGATTTTTGTTGTTGTTATTCTGTCTCTCACTGTTCAAATAAACATACCATTAAAATTATAGACTAGTCATTTCTTTGTCAGTGGGCAAACGTACAAAATCAGTAGGGGATCAAATACTTTTTTCCCTCACTGTAAGGGTCACATTACCCACACTGTGACATAAAAGGACAAAGATCCCCCGTGTAGCTTACAGACTGTTGGGACATGTGCTGTTAGCGAGTACGTATGAAGGCCGGCACGGCACACGGGGTGGGGCGGGTGGGGGTAGAACCACGCCCTCCGCCTTTGTCTTCCTGAGTGGCGATGTTTACACATCGCACCAGGTACTCATTTGAGTCTGAGTCGACCTAGGGGAGTTCCAGGACCGGGAGTCTGAGTCGCCCTAGGGGAGGTCCAGAACCGGTTCAGATCATTGTCACTGGTGTTGGGCGTGAGCAGGAATCGAACTCGGGCCGCCGGGTTCATAGCGCAGCGCAGCGCTAACCGCTACACTACACACACACAGCAGTCACACACGCGCACAGATTAACATTACCGGTTGAGAAAACATTAAAGCAGGAATTTTAACGTGATAATTTTTTACTAATAGAAACATTCTCGTTTGATTGCTGATTAACCTGCTTTTTATTGTGCAAGATCACTGAAGTGGCAAGACTCAATGCACTACTACATGCCCCAAGCTTAAACGAGACACATTCACGCAATTCCTTGCACGATATGTTGCACATACTCTCAGACACATGCACACACGCTCAAATAAGTTTGCACGTGTAAACCGCCGTTTGTCAATCCACTGGTGGATATGGGCTTCCCCAGAGCGATCCTTAGGGTATGTCTAATCTGGTACCGTTTGAAGGCGTCGGGGGGGTCCACAAGGTGTCATTTACCCCAGAAGGCCCTGGGACCTCCCTACACTGGCTGGGTTGTGGGAATAATTTGGCCATATTTCTCGATGCTGGTGAGAGCGGGTTGAAGGTGGACAGCAGAGTCGTGGGAGCACAGAAGTAAATTACAACCATAAATATAGCTGCACTGCCCTTTGCTTCCCACCGCGTAATCGCACAGCAGCCTATAAGAACCGTTCATGTTGTTTACCCATACAAGCAGTATCCAGGATCAAGTCTGTTTAGTTTCCAAGACCTGACAAAATCTGGCACATTCCGGGTGATTTGATCACAGGCTCTACAAATATGCACATGCCTACACAATAATATACAGACTCCAGATACTCATGTTCATAGGTACTACACAGATATACTACAGTTATAGATACACACATACAATGAAAAAGGCCATGCTTTTGCGAGCACGCATCTTGCCACCGTAGGGAGCCACGGTGGTGATATGTTAACTACCTCGCCCGACGGCTGTATATTTGAGTTTGCATGTTCTCCCCGTGGTCGCGTGGATTTTTTTCCGGATCCTCCCGTTTTTCCACCCACATTTAGAATAATGCATTTAGAGTGTTTGGCTGCTGTACATTTCTACATGATAAGCCACTTCGTTGAGCTATGTGGCCAGGTCGCTTCTGAAAAATAGCTTTATAGCTCAGTGGGCCTTACTTGATAACATTTTAATACTGTAGTTTAGTTTATTAAAGGTTTGCCTAGTAGAGGAGGAGGTCCACATACGGTCACTTTTGTCTCCACACCTTTTAAGGCCGAGGAAACTTAAGGGAGACCCAATACATGTTCTAATACCACTTGCAACTGATGTTATCACGTGATCACTGGAAAGACAAAGGTGGCTAAGCATATATGATATTGGCCTCGTCGTTCAGTCGAGGACTTATTCCAGGCAGGTAGAAATAGATTTCACTGTCGCCATTGGCTATAAAATAACCCATGTTCAAGCTGACAAAATACCTGATCACTACCAACTCAAAGACAACCCAGTTCATGCTTATATCACCTAAGCTAGATGTCAATTCAACTATTCCTCTGGTCACATTTAACAATGCTAATCATATCCCCAGTTAATACATCAATCTGCTTAGCACGGCCATTCAATGTGAACCGTCACAGAACAGCCACCTTGATAATCTGGCTAAGGAGGTGTTGAAAACGCTTGGATTTCGTTTTAGAGCCAAAGCTTTCTTCACCTCTAATCACTTACTGGCACCGTACAAAGCACAAGTCCAGCTGGAGTGGGAGAACGACAGTGACATCTGATTCTGCTCTCGGCTAAATACAGTACAACGTAAAGTGGTTAAGTTGATTGATGCTCCCAAAATCACCGATTCACTCCGATAACTCCATCACAACGCTTCAGTCTATTCCTTTTTACTCATATCGTTACTGCCGTATGAATGTATTTTGAACTTCTTTTGCACCATACGTAGCCACCCGTGCTCATCAGAGGCACAGCAGCTTTTGTGCTCATGAACCTTACGTCTCAATCTCTCCACCAATGTCAAAGTTCACCAGATTTGCTGTTTTCTAACATGATCAGTTTCATTTCATTTATTTGGAATAACCCTGTGAGCCATTTGGCTCTTGATTCGGGAGCAACCGCAACAAACAAATTGAAACATCCCCTACAAAAACAATATCTTCCAGAAAAAGCACCATTTGTTTATGCTGCGTACAAAAATGTGCAAAATAATCCCATTTTTATGTTAGAACACAATAACAATCATAATACAATATAGATAAAAATTGTAAGTATAACTATATACTACATAAAAAATCAGGCTAAATTAAGCCTTTCTAGAAATTACTAAAATATTTTGATTTAAAGCTTTTGTGACTGCAGGGATTCATATTCTTGGTTCTTTCGGTAAAGTCACGTAGAAGGGAAACAATACTAAAATATTGCTATAAAACAATGTAACAGTGATCATAAGAAATGTGATTGACAACAACCACAACATAGCAAACAACATTTATCCGAGTCTCTCATTCATCTTACTGCTCAACTTTGGAAATCCTTCATAATGTATCTTTCCCCGAGTTCACAGCACCCTGCACAGTGCAAGAAACCAGTAAATTCTTATCTGCTGGTCTGTCATAATTGCTCTCTGTTTCTGGCCACTCCATAGGCCTGTGCTCTGCAACTGTGAAAAAAAATTCCAACCACATCAGGTGCTTAATAAAAGCATTTGCCTCAATAATCTCAGAAGCTAAATGTGAATATTTGTGTTTGCATCTCGAACAGAGTGGTGACCTATGACTGCTGCCCGGGATACGTGAAGGTGGACGGCATAAATGGCTGCTCTGCAAGTAAAAGACTACAACCCTAACCACAACCACCACTGTCACGACATAGCTATAACCTTAACTGCATCCACAACAACGTTAGTGCGATACAAGTGTAATGACAGGGTGCCATCTGTTGGCCAGGAGGGATAATCGCGGGTATGGGTGCGTGATATAATAACCAACTATAAGGGGGCGTAACTGGGCTAAAGGTTAAAGGCGGGGTCAGTCGGGAAGCTCCGGGAACCTGCTCGAAGGTTCTAGAATGGGGCGTGGCCGGGGGCGGGGCCTGGCCACGCCGAGGAGTATATAAGGGGGACGGGACCAGAGGTTTGGGTCCTGGCTGCCGTCACTGTCTTCGCCGTCATCTCTCTTCATCGTCCGTCCGCATGGCCGATCCGCTGTACGGCTATCATCGTCGTTGTTGCTATATTAGTCAGGCAGCTATATAGTTAGACGCCGACGATGGGGATGTGTGGATGTGTCAGCTATGCGTAGCCCTATGTATATATATATATGGCGCTCAGTGATTGTTGTGCCTGCAAGTGTTAGAAATAAATGAGAAGCCCTCTACATGTCGTGTCTGGAAGTCGCTCATTACACAAGTATGGATGGAGACATTGGGAGGCCTTCACCCAGCAGTGGATAGATCATAGCTGATGATAATGATCAAAATGTCTAACAATAATAATACAGTCTCGTACGTGTGAGTCCGTTGTAATGTGCCACGCGGTGACTGAGGAGTACTATGTGGTTTGAACGTTCTTTACTAAAATTTCACGGTATTCAGTTATTGATTTATACACTTTGGAATCGATAATCAAGTCCAAACCGATTATAAATAAATGAATAGCCATTGCTAAATCAATAATCGGATTGGGCTTTAATAATTGATCAATAATCGTTTAGAATCCTTATGTGAGATATAAGGATTCATACCCCTCCACAATAATTTAGATGAATTGCCATGATTTCGGTTTTGATTCGATTCGAATGTTGGCTTTTTATTGTTTATGATTTGCTATGTCTAGTTTGTAGTCTTGTTCACTTCTTTACCTATATGCAACAGCTTATAATTTGCATAATTGAAAAGTAATATATGACACACTCAATTGGATACATGCGTTGTGAGTGTAGGAATCGTTTTTATCCCATTAAAATGTGCATCTCTAAATGGCTATTACACATGGGACAGACCCATGTAAGGGTTCAGTATTTTTCTGGCTTGGTGTTCACATGCCATACATGCTAGCACACAACACTTAAATTAGTCATAGCCATTAGAGTGCATTCATGTGGATAGCAATTGGGCACGAGTGCGTCGACGCCGATGCTATTTCTCGTTTGCAGTGGCCACGATGCAAGACTGGAATGTCATGTTAATATACAGCAATCTCGCCCACATTTAGAGCCACCGAGTCATATTATCTGCAGATTTATAAGGGATACAAAGGACAAAGAGTCCCCATGGAGCCTACATAGACTGTTAAAAATGGCTGTTTGCGAGCGCCTATTAAGGCTGGAACAACTAGCGAATGAGTGTTGTGGCCAGAACCATGCCCAACTGCCTTTTAAAAGGGATACGTGCACTCGCGCACATATGTATAGTATGCTCGTACACATATATATACGCTCATACACTTGCATAAACGAGCAATGGAGCAATGCCCTTCGGCTTTGGAAGCCCTGAGCTAGTGGTGGAAATTCCACATTCCCATGGTGGGGGTCAGTATCTGTAGGAGAATCAAGCAATATGTTGGCTAAAAGTATCCGCTCGCAGCACCCTCCCCATATCAGCATGGACAAGAGAAATGCCACTTTCTTGACCAAATGTAAGCCTGGATTATCTGCTGGCAGTCACACCCATGGAGAACGTCTACAATACCATGGAGTACGTGGAGGCCATGTCCACACAGAGCTACTTCAACATCTCTGGCCTGAGACCCAACGTGGAGGCCTCCGGGATCCACACAGTCTTTACGCCCAGTGACGAGGCCTGGGAGGCTCTGTCTGAGGTACGGCCCATACATGGACCCATAATATGGCTTTATAAGGCACTGTGTCTCTTTACAATTGCTGGCACTGTGGCCGTGATCGCTTTGGGTGGTTAAACATTCACAAGCACCAATCATCATCATCATCACATCACGATCGATGGGCAGATAGCCCATAGGTGTCCATTGCACATTTTGTCATGTTTCCACTTTCTTCTGTCTTGGCCAAGTATGCGCACGTAGTGCACATCTTCCTGGCACCAACCTCTTCTGTCAAGTCATTCTCTATTAGGTCTTCCTCTCTTTCCAGTTCCTTCCATTTTTCCGAACAACACACTTTGAATTTTCCTGTTGCTGTCCATCCCACATATGTGTTCAAATAGTGACAATTTCCTTCTCCTCACTGCCTGCATCAGGTCTTCTTCTATGTGCAATCGTTTTCTTACTTCTACATTGGGCACTCTTTGGGTCCAGCTTAGATGCACTATCCCTCTTATAGCAATACATTTCTAGTGCGAATCTCCAAGTCTTGCAGGCATTCAAAGCTGTACTGCTGAACACGCATGTTCTTAAGATGTTCAGTTTGGTCTTGTAGCTGAATTCCTGGCTTCTCCGGATGTTATATAATCCTGCCATTTTTTCCTTTTCCCTTTGTGATCCTCTCTCTTATGCCTTTCGTGCAGTCGTTGTTCCGTGTTAGTAGACTTCCCAAGTATATTAATTAATTTACACTCACAATCTTGCTGCTTTCTATTATTACTTCTTCACAAGCACCAATATAATAATAAAAATAGGCAGCGCTTCAGTATTTGTTATTTAATCATTTACAAAAGTTTGTACAAATAATAAATGTCTGGACTTGGGATACAGGTGCTTGCAGATTACATTAGGAAGCTCATGGAAGGATAGGGTATGCAACGTGCAGCTTTATTAAAGCACATGGCTCTCCGGCTTGTACAATTTTATCCCCTATCCAGTCTCCACTGCACCCATTTACCTCTTGGCACTGTGTAGACCATCACCATGACTTCTGCACCACCACGGACTCCAGCAATGCTTCCTGTGAGCCCATGCCTGTGATGTCCCCTTTCCTCTCCTCCCTCTGCCGCCTTCCTGCGGCCAGGATATCAGAGAGGCTCTGGTGAGCAATGTGAATCTGGAGCTGAGGAATGCCCTGAGCTACCACATGGTTTCCCGGCGCCTGCTCACAAGCGACCTCCGAGACGGACTCGTCCTCACCTCCAACTACGAGAACCAACCGCTTTTCATCAACCACCACAGCAATGGGGTCAGGGGTCATGCAGACGACATGTGTGTGTACGTGTGTGTGCGTGCGAGTGTTTGTCTGTATGGACGTGTGTGTGCACGTGGGTATCTGTGTCTGGGCGTGTGTGTGTATAGTCATTTTTATTGATGTTTGTGTATACAGTCATGTGTGTGTGCATGTGTGGATCTCTGTGTGTATAGACGTGTGTGGGGAGCGGTGGCACAGTGGTTATCTCGCTGCACCATGAATTCGGTGACCCGAGTTCGATTCCCACTCACGGCCAACACCAATGACGATTATTTGAACCGGTATTGGGCCTCCCCCAGGTCGACTCAGCCTCAAATGAGTACCAGGTGTGGTGCGTAAAAACATCACAAGGGAGACAAAGGTGGCCGGGCATAGTGCTGACAACCCACCCCCTCATGTGCCGTGGCGGCCTTCATAGGCACTCGCTAACAGCACTTGCCCCAATAGTCTGTTAAGGCTATATGGAGGATCTTTGTCTCTGTATGCGCATACATGTGTATGTGTATTGGAGTAGTGACGTGGTGGTTAGTGAAAAGTGCTATGAACCTTGTAACCCGAGTTTGATACCTGGCCAAAGCTTACATCAGTGCTGCAAATGTGCATTGGCCCCAGGCCTCCCCAAGTTTGACTCAGCCTAAAATGAGTAACTGGTGCAGTGTGTTAACATGTTTTTCATGTCCTGAGTGTAACTGTCTGTGGTTCGATAGAATGTGTCAAGCGTGGCTTATCACAACTTCAGTCTCATTCACCGCATCCTAAATGTATTTATTTAACAATATTTTGGATAAGTGCACTTTTATCCTGTTGAGTCATATTTGGAAGGACGTATACCTCTTTGTTCATCCTATACATTTCCTACATCCTTTTAATTGTCATACATGGCACTTATTCGAGAACATATTTTTTTTCATAAAAACCCCATCATGTGTCTGAGCCATTACCTCCTGACAGCGATGCATCACAGTTTTATATGATCTCAAATGACAAATCGGAGGTGTAGAACGGTGTGTGAATGATCTTTCTTTGGAACTGGTGGCAGTTGTCCTGCAGCACATTTGTGGTTATGGCAAAATGATGGTAGTGGTTGTTTATTTCAGGTGGTGACAGTAAACTGTGCTCGATTAATTCGTCCAAACTTCCTGGCCACAAATGGCGTGGTTCATACGATCGACAGAGTCATCGTTCCTGTCTCAAACCGCATCTCTGAGATTGTGGAGTTTACCGCTGAACTGGAGTCACTGAAGGTACTACGTACACTCAGGCACAGACACATTCATAGAAAAACACACGCGTGCCTATACATTCATGCACACTCTCATGCACACACACGCATACACAACTCACATACATTCAAACTTATCTAATTAGCCAATTGCTGTTGTCTCGAAATCACCTGCGGTCTCCATAGTCATCACCCCACGTTGCATCTCCTTTCTGTAGGCCATGCTGCCAAGGGGCCTGCCTAGTGTCTCTCCTGTATTCCAAAATCTAATCTCCTTGTTTAGACCACCCTTAAACTCAACATAGACTTTATATCACCTCCTGTTTCCTTCCCCAATCTTCATGTTCACTTCGTGATCTTAGCATGACCTTCTATTGTCCCCATGCCCCTTGTCCCCAGGTCTGCTTCTCTGGTGTTCCATGCTTCGTGTCTCCATGTCTCCGTGTGCAGGTCTTGATGGAGAAGGCTGGGATGATGCCCCTCCTGTCATCCGAGGGGCCCCTTACGCTCTTTGCTCCGACAAATGAGGCCATAGAGAGGGTTCCAAAGGAGACAATGGATCGCATCATGGGCGACCCCAAAACCCTCAAGAGTAAGGCAACTTTTTCGGGAATCCTATGGCACAGCGGGCACCACGGGGTGGAGGCAGGGGAAATATTAGCCCCTTACTTGGTGGACTGAGGGGACTCACAAGAAATTGCGTCCCTCCAGCTATACACCCTCATGGTATGGGGGTAGGAGCAGGTTGATTCAATACTATCAGTCAAGTAACTATGATATTTTTAAGGCATTCTTTTCGATGGTATAATGAATTGTAAAATGATTTTGTAGGGCCCCAGTAAGCAGGTACTAGACGGGAACATATTCAATTTGTGTTTCAAAGTTTTGCCTACTCAGTCACTGCAAAGGCCTGGTCGACACTCTTACCTTATTATTGGACAACACAGAGGGATGTGTTAATGTGTGTGACCCACCAAAGAGATTTGAAAGTCCTATTCAACACTCGTGCTCTAGTATATTAAATTTAAAAAAATCAGTGAAGAGGTCATGTAACCAAGAGAGTGGGTTATAGACAGTTCTGTAGATTGTAAGACAGGGATTCAAACCCCTTTTTGTTAAACTAATCCGTATAGTGTCCTACCTCTCAGCTCCTAAGCAAAGGCAATGTCGTTCTTTCCTACTTAAAATCCACAGCATCACCTTAGCCCTGCCTCCACTGCCCAGCTCCATCCCCCTCCAACATCTCTCATGAACCCACCACCACACAACGTTAGCTAAGGGCTGTAGAGACAGGGGGGCCGGTGTGGTAATCTGCTTTGGGCACGAGATCTGCCAGGCCTCAAAAAGATCTGAAGGGGCTTCAGATAGGGCCTCATCTGATATTTTGCCCAGGGTCTCCAAAAAAGTTTGAACAGCCCTGGTCTAAATTTATGCATTTGCACCTAGCCTGGGCATCCCTTAAACCGACTCAGTCTTAAATGAGTAATATAGGGTGCATGTGGTCATGGGGTTGGATTCACATCCTGAAGAAACGGCGGAAATGCATCACTTTTATGATTTGTCCATTTACTGGTGATGAACACATCGGTACATTTCCACAAAAAGTTAGGCACAATCGAAAATTTGCCAGCAACACGTGAATCAGATATTTTAATATCTGGGAAGACAAAGATGGTTTAGCACACGACTGTATGTATGTGTGTTTGAACTTCTTTCACACTGTATGTAGCCAATCGTGCTAATAAGATGTTTGGTGCTATTCACATGACCCCTCCTTAAAGCACCATGCTGACTTCCATGAGGTCAACTGTAAATCTGATGTCCAATTTGGTGTTTGAACATCAGCATTAGTGAGTTATATGTAGCTTATTGTTATGCAAGGCCACACTTCCCCCCTTGTGTGCTGTGCCAGCCAATAGGTGCTTGCTAACATAACTTATCCCAGCCGTTTACAAGGCCAAACGGCGGATGTTTTGATAAACCATTGAGTGCTCTAATAACACAAACGTCCTTGTCTCAAACAACATTTTCTCTCTTTAATCCTCAACAAATGACCCCATGGGAATCTGTGGCAAACTATTCACAGTTTACTTAGGAGCAGTATTTCCTGCATATTTGCAGTTTACTGAACTTTTATTATGTTTGTTTAAAATTTATATTCAGAATTCCAATGCCGTAATTAAATGAATGATTCATGTGGAGACCACGGGGCAGACAGAGTTCATTACGCCGGTGTTGCAGCACCGAGGCAGCACCACTGAGAGCCTGGGTTCAGTTCCTGGGGCCTGGGTGCCTCTCAGAGCTTAGACTGTAGCCCATAGAGGTTCTTGCTCTGAGTGCCTCCTCTAACATGGCCAATATGAGCCTCCGAGAGAAAGAGAGCAAAAGACCCAGGTCTCGGGTTCACAAATGCAATAGCATAAGAAAGATAAGTAGTGAATGAAATAAACAAGTCAATAAACAGGACTTTTCCCCCCCTTATATTTGAGATATTAAGGGAAGGCAAGTCTGAACAGATGTGGCTTGTATAGACCACAGAATTGAGAAACACTCGGTGTGTTTCGGACGTCCAGTGGCAGGGTGAACCAGATTTTTGGGGCTGCGCTTGAGAAGGCCCCATTTCCCACCAGCGGTGGCTGAACAATCCTCAGTGTGTGCGCCTGAGGATTGCAGGGAGAAGTGGTTTTGTAGGTACAGTAAATAGGGGCCAAGCCATGCAGTGCTTTATATGTTAGGAGAGTAATCTTGAATTGGATGCAGAAGCAGACGGTAGCCAGTGCAAGCTGCGGAGGGTAGGTGTAATGTGTTCAAAACGGCTAACCCGCCTGATCATCTGGGCAGCTTCATTCTGTACTAACTGTAGCATCTGCACCAATCCAAGTTGGTAGCTCTGTGTAGAGGGCGTTACCATAATCCAGATGTGTTGACACAAAGGCATGAACTAATGATTCCAGGTCTGGGGCAGAGAGGAGCGGGCGCAATCCTCGGAGTGTTCGGAGGTGGTAGAAACCTGCTCTGACCGTAGCTGCGATCTGCGAATGTATAGTCAAGCTCTATAATTTTCAGAGCATCCAACAGTGATTTACAATGATTTACGATTAAAACCCCAAAAAGGCAATCCATCCGGATTGAAAAGAGGCCAACTTAAACAAACGTGTTTTTTTTTATTCAAAAGATTAAATTGTGCCAGCATCCCTGATATGATTTAGAGGATATTTCCGGAGACAGGAAGCGTAACAAATAAAGGTCCTCGCCCCTCCTAATTTTAGACGACTGTAAGGAGCTTCCGAAAGTTCAGCAAAATTAGCCAGCAAAATGTTAAAACAGTCATGAAATGTACAGGGAACCAGTGTGGTGAATAGAGGATAGGAGTAATGTATTGTGAATGGCATACGCGAGTGAGCACTGTGGCTGCAGCATATTGAACCAGTTGGAACCGAGACAGTGTAGAATCGACAAGGTGAACAAACAAAACGCCACAGTATTCTAACTCAGAAATTAAAAAAAGCATCGACTGACATCTCAGTATCTTTATCAGATAGAATGGATCTAAATTTTCAATGTGTGAACCCATGCCGTCAGGGGCACTGTTTCACTGTCCTACTAAGGTCAGTTTGAGTCTCTGAGAGAGGCACAACATAGCCCTAATTATTGAACCCAGTCCAGAAGTTCTAATTTAAGCTGTGAACAGAGCCATTATGAGCCACGAAGAGATAAGGATGCCCATTCCCATGGTGTGAACGCATGTCCTTAGTGGTGCTGGCACGGGGCCATGCGGGCCCCCTCACGTGGCACGGGAGTTTAATCTCGGCACGTGGTGAAGGATTTATGGTGACGATTCCTCCAATTTCTGGGAGTGGCTGATGACCTAAATGAGCGTGATCGGACTGGCAAGCACATGTTGGGGAGTATCAGCACCACTGGTGTGGACATCAACGATGGCTCTTGTGTACTCTGTAGCTGAGTACTGTGCACCAGTATGGACAAGAAGTAGTCACAACTCGACTTGTTGATGTCCAACTGAACACTGCAAGTCGACCCCAATAAATCTCTCCCCTACCCATCTGCCGCAATGCTGCAACTCTCTGGGAAATCTTTCCCATTCATCAGGACCTCAATAACGTCCCCCTTCATTGCTTGAAGTCATGCAAACCCTTTTGGACCCATGCGGTTAACCGCCGACAATGCGAGATTAACCCCGATGAAGCTTTGAGAGCTCAATGGAGTTCAAAAGAACTCCACGAAGCTCATGGTCAACCCTAAATCGCATCTGCACAACCCATGGCAGATTCATAAATGAAAAAGTAAAAACTCTCTAGTGTGCGACTGTGGTCATCCAGAACAGACCATACAACATATAACGACGCAATTCCTGGTCCACAAATACGAAGGAGACATCACAGCGATACACTTCGCTACTCCTGAAGCGGTGATATGGCTTGACTACCTGAATGTGAAACTTTAGTTGTTGCTCTGCATCTACACCAGCCATACGAAAGAAGAAGATGCGTGAGGGGAGAGGAGGAAGAGTGCAGGGAATAGAGAGATCAATCGCAAGGAATGGAGAAATAAATTAACAGAGAAGTTAGGGAGGAATTGGTGAACGGAGAGATGAATAAAAGGAAGGTAGAGTGGATAATCACATTCAGAATTAGTATTTATCCTGCAGAAATCCAATGAGCTATTTGTGAAATAGATACAGTGCAAAAGTATATAAATTCCTGTCGATTGTTAGCGAATTAGTGAGTGATCAATCATATGGGTGGGCGTGAGTTATTGTGAGTGAGTGAAGTGGCGATGGGTAATGAGGGATAACACACGCGTGAAAGAAGGGAGATGGATGAAAGCGAGGGAGGGAGATCTGTGAAACAAGGTGGAGAGAGGGTTTGGAAGAGAGAGAGTGTGGGTGGGACATTGGAGAAGTGAGATGGAGCAGGAGGGAGAATGTGAAGGCAGGGATAGAGAGGGAGATAGGAGGAGGGCGAGGCAGGCTGCTGTGTCGGCGTGTTGTCGGAATGCTGCCGTCGCTATATTTGTGTGGATGCTCTTGGCATCTCGAGGGGTTGCGTTGTGCGATATTTAACCGGTGTCAAAGTGAAGATGATGTTTCTACCAAAACATGCTCCATGTAAGGTTCCTTGATGGAAACCCTATGTTCAGAGGGGAATACATTTATATATGTTTAGAACTATATATGTGTGTGTGTATATATACCCTACTAGTAACTGGCAGCAGGCTACACTAACTTTATATCAGATTTAGCATCACACGCTCAACAGTCAAATTACTTGGTAAATCGATCATAGAGATTAAACATTTTAAGTCTTTATCACGGGACTTAAAGCAATGTTGAACTTTAGGCTGACCCTGCTCTGTCTGAAACCAATCTACATCCGAACTGCAATGTTTTGCGGCCCAAATGTTTTAAATTTCGATTTAAAGCTTTCGTGACTGCAAGGATTCATCTTCTTTGGTTCTTTCGGTAAAGTCACGTAGAATGAGAATAAAATAATAAATTGATAAAATAAAATAACACAATAATATTCTCACGACGTTTCGGCCAATATTATTGTGTTATTTTATTTTATCAATGTATTATTTTATTCTCATTCTACGTGACTTTACCGAAATAACCAAAGACAATGTTTTAATGTTCGGTTATATAGTAGTAGACTATTTGTTCGACATTCCTTCCTTCGAGTCCTTATAAAACATAATTTATGATAATCATGTCCAATGATCTCCATTAATTTTAGTTTTCTTCCTTTTGTCAAATCATCCCTGCATCAAGGCCTTCTACACTGTGCGTGTCATATTGGTTATTTGACTATGCTTCAGGTTGGTGAAAGTTGAGTACCCAGGACAGTTTCAGATATCATTATCCATTGGCATTGGCCGCGGCCAGGAATCAAACTCAGGTCGCCGCGTTCATAACGCAATGCACGAACCACTGCGTCACAGCTCTTCCCTCATCTTGAATCATACACACATAACTCAAACCGAATGGTCCTGCGGTCAGAGGCAAGCGGAAGTTCACACGGTCAGGAATACACTCCGCTGATAATCATCCCTCTCGGGTTGTTCGGTATGAGTGTCATTTGTGAGAAGTGTACGGTGGTGGCCTTAATAGGTGCATGCTGGCAGCACTTCCCCCTAGAGTATAATGTAATATAAATGCACATAATCATTTCATCATCAGCCACGTTATTTTTATTAAATCAGCACGTGTGCAGGTGCCACGTTGATTATCACATCGCAGCATCGTGAGTGATGGCAGTGGCTTTGGGGGGGGGGGGGGGCGGGGGGCCTTCATTCAGGAATGGATTGAGGAGCGTGGTTGATGATGACGACGTTATTACAAGGATGTCACCAGCGATGTCCTTCCTCACGTTGTGTGCTCCTCCCCGCCAATCCCTGCTCCTCGCCGCTGTGCGCAGTGGTGCTCGAGGGCCACATGATGCGCTCTGTGATCTGCTCCGAGTCGCTGCTGGGAGAGGACGTGGTGCTGCCCACGGCCGGGGGGGCGCCCGCACTCGTCGCATCGTGCCAGGGCTCCTCGATCCGCCTGCGCGGGGGCGGCGAGGTGACGCGGCGTGACATCGTGACCACCAACGGCGTCGTGCACCTCATCGACCACCTCGTGCTGCCCGACTCCGGTGGGGATTTGCGGACGCAGTTACCGAGCGCGCAAGCAGTGCAGCTGCACTGCTACCTACAGGCCGGAGGGCCCCAGGTGCCAGGATACACAGAGGAACCAAGATTGGACAGGGGGAGGCCCCATGACAACCACGCTATGCCACTGAATATATGTGCTATTAAAGGCAGATGCAATCGAGAGCACAAGCTGGCTAGCCAGTCCATTGAGTGTGCCTCCATTTTATGGGATTCAATAGAGCAGAGTGAATCGTGCACGGAAACACGCAAACGCACGAACAAACGGACAGGCGTGTTCTAACGCACTCTCACCCACACAAACGTGATCTAACGCGCGCATTTACATCTGCACGTTCATGTTCTAAATATTGTTGGGAGTTTTGTTTTTTGTTGATACAGATGTGGTGAGTGATATTGGTGAATACTATTTTGAATGGTTTTGGATTTTGCAGTTTTCGGGAAAACATGGGAGGTGTGACGCAATGTGCGAGCACTAGCATCGAATCGACTTTCAACAAAGTTGCTCAACAGGGATGTTAAGTGTTGCAATATGAATGCCTGAAACTTGCCTAGTGGTGGCAACCAATATATCTTATACAGTACTTATTTTATATCAAAGTGTAATTGCAGGGATTCATATTCTTGGTTCTTTCGGTAAAGTCACGTAGAAGGGAAACAATAAAATAATAAAAATATAAAACAATAAAATTCTCACGATGATGATTGCTTGCGTTGCAGTCGAAACGTCGTGAGAATTTTATTGTTTTATATTTTCATTATTTTATTGTGAAAACCACACCTGATGATGATTGCTTGCGTTGCAGTGGAAACGTCGTGAGAATTTTATTGTTTTATATTTGTATTATTTTATTGTTTCCCTTCCACGTGACTTTACCGAAAGAACCTAGAATATGAATCCCTGCAGTCACGAAAGCTTTAAATCAAAATGTATGGACCTGTTTGTTTTTGAATTTCGTCTTCGTGTGCGTGTGTGTATCCGTGAGAGAGCTTATGGTGAAACGTTATGGCCCTTCATGTGTGTGACTGCCGTGCGTGTGTGGGTGTGTTAAGGGCCCTAATGCGTGTGTCTCACATGCGATGCACCAATCTGTCACGGTCGGCCAGAAAGACGCATACAAATGACTCGTGAACCTGGCCTCTGGTGTTTACAGCAAAACCTCCACATCAATTGAAGATGATCTATTCGAGACACTGAACGCAACTGGCCCTTCAGAACAATTCATCATCATAACTCTCATAAATCATTATTTCCCTGTTCACTCTTATGGTCACCAACATTATGACTATCGTCGTGATTATAACTTATTATCTTGACTAGCATTGTCATAATATTATGTTTGTGCTTTTCCCTCAATTTTATCGACTTCCATCCGGCAATAAAATTCACCCGGGAAATAATAAAATTCAGCCTCTCTTTTTGGGCATCAGACTGTCGATTATAGGGAGATAAACTATCGACACACAAATCAACAGCCTCACATTTGCTGTACACTTACAAATCAACATTCCTACTTGCTAAACTACCTGTGGCCACACCGAGAGGACAGTTTAATTTCCACAGTTTCGTTGCCTCTGTCACTTATGCAGTGATGATGGTCAATTAATCAACAGAAGCAATGAAATGAGGGCTTTCTCTACCACTCAAGAACACTGTGCCATACCGACCAACGTGGCCTGTTGGTTGAACGGACCTTTGAAACAGTGACCGGTCAACCGAAGGACACAACACAGGGTTCCATTTGTATTCACGTAACACCAATGAAATGTTGCCATTAAGAAAGAACCCTCCACAACATCCAAATTCTCAAGAGTGACACAAACACTGCGATCATTGTCAAGGAACCACCTCCGCATCCTACTTGGCTCAGAGCTCAATGTGAGACACAAGCGTTAGCAGCGAACTGGTCACCTCCTCCGCAACACTTGCACCTTCACAATAGCAGGCACTAATAGGAACAGCCTACATCAACTGTGATGTGTCGTAGGTCCATGAGTACAGAACCTCACTCGGCTTGGCTTACTACCTCACCTGCCAATTCAGCAGTTGCCACTGCACGGATGCATGTACACAGGCTGTTGTGCCTCTGTACACCTGGCAGTACAGTCCCTTTTGTTTGACTAATCACTATCAACACGATTGTTATTATCATTATTATTCATCATTCGACGAGTAGATTCACTGCCTCCCATTCAGTGAAATTGATGACCTGCCATAGTAAGAATGCACCAGATCTTGTCAGATCTCAGAAGCTAAGCAGGTTTGAGCTTTGGTAGTGCTTGGATGGGGAACTACCATGCACACCAGGTTGTCATACGTGGCTGCAGGGCTGTGTTACGGGTGGTCAGCAGAGGACGGTGCAGCAAGCTGCACTGTCGTTGTTGTTCTCAAGGCTACATTTCTCACAAAGTATGTTTTGAGTTGCCGATAAAATTGGAGTAGGCAAGTGAGTAGTAGCCACAACGTATAATGAGTAGCCACAACCGTAGAGATGTACAGTATACTGAAGCTCATGTTGTGCTGCACTTGTATATACTATATCTATACTCACACCTTCACCAACCCGCACTGACCAGCATGATGAAGCATAGTCATGTAACTTCCAAAACCTGCACAATGTGGGGAGGCCCTCCACCAGGAGTGAATTGCCATGCATGTTTTGCAGTGTTGAAAAGCGATATAAAATCCCTGCCATCCTCTCTGTCGTCTCTGCATCTCCCATCAGCCAGGGACGTGCTGGAGGTGGCGGAAGACAGTGGCGTCAATACCTTCATGGATCTGCTCGAAGAGTCTGGGGCAAAGGCCCAACTCCAGCACGAGGAGAGCTACACCCTGCTCACAGTCAAGGACAGTGCCGTCACTGGTAGACCTCACCATGCCTTAAAATAGTCTGACCTATAACCACACTCATATAGCCTTTACCACGCTTACTGATCCCTCACTGCGATCACCGAGACCCCACCACGCTGACCCAACCTTAGCTACTCTCAAACAAACCTTCACCACTGTCACCCAACCAACACCATCCTTTCTAGATTTGAAGCTTTCGTGACTGCAAGGATCCATACTCTTGGGTTCTATTCGGTAAAGTCACGTAAAAGTATAAAACAACAACAAAAAACTCACGACGTTTCGGCCACAACACAAGTGGCCTTCATCAGGTGAAGGGACCAGACTGTCTCGAGGACAGCGCTGGAGTGAACACAGCCAAGCTCAGACCGCGACCTTCAAGCTTGCAGGCGTTACTAAAAAGATCTCCAAAATTCTAAACAAACACAAGATCCTGGTCCTGTTCAATACAGTACACAAAATCCGTGACCTGATCCCTTCCGTGAAGGATGTCATTCCTGACTTACAGTACCCCGGAGTTTACAGATTGATCTGCACCTGTGGTGACTGCTATATCAGGGAGATGAAACGACATGTCTCTGACCGAATTCGCGAGCACAAATCAGATTTGAAACACGGCAGAACAAATTCTTCTGCCGTAGCTGATCACTGTTACAATGCTGTGGGTGATCACGATGTAATTTTCTCCAATACCAAGGTTCTTTGCAAACCCACGGGTTTTTATCAGAGATTTGTTCACGAGGCAATTCAAATTGATTTACAAACACAGACACAATTTCAACCGAGAAGATGGTTTCAAATTAAGCAACCATTGGAAAGATGTTCTGAATCAAACCAAACATTAAACTAATTTTCAATGGTACAGTATATTTTTTCAAGTAGTGGTATCCCAAACTTTCGCAGCTGCTTAAATTCCCTTTTCACACCATCAATATGTAAACTCCCCCTCCCCCCCTCGCCAGTCTGCACATGTTCACCCCCTCTACACCGTTCATCATGCTAAGTCTGCCAATTAAATGGTAATTTTTATGCTAATTCCTTTGTCAAGGCACCTTAATTCCTCTCACACAAGCTTAAAGGTCGCGGTCTGAGCTTGGCTGTGTTCACTCCAGCGCTGTCCTCGAGACAGTCTGGTCCCTTCACCTGATGAAGGCCACTTGTGTTGTGGCCGAAACGTCGTGATTTTTTAAATTTTTTTATTTTTTGTTGTTTTATACTTTTACGTGACTTTACCGATTAGAACCAAAGAGTACAACACCATCCTCATCCAGTCCTCACTTTCCTCACCCAATTTTCACCATCCTCACCGAAACATAACCACAATCACCTAGTCTTTACCACCCTCACCGTGGCTGCATAGAGGTGTTATACTTACTCTTCATGGAAAACCTTTCACCCAGAGGAACTATGTGGTGATGGGCTGATGAACCCAGGAGCTCAATTATGAAAGCTCACTGTCACTGAGAGAAAAAAAAATCAATCCCAGGGCTTGATCCGAGGCCTTCACAGGAGGCGAGTAACACTGAAATTAATTCAACAAATAAAATGTATTCTTAAATTAAATTAATTGTGCATGCGATGATTATTATTATTATACTGTACATGACTTGTATAAATTGGTAAATATTTACATGGTTATATTCAATTTAGGCGAATGGAACAAATAACACTGTTAATTAGAGACAAAACTACGAGAAACAATAAAACAAGTCCGTGCAAATATTAATTATTGCATCAGATTGGACCATGACTCGTGACACTATCGAATCTCTAATGGGGTGGGTGTGTGACTCATTACGTACTGACTCGAGAGCTCTTGTCGTTGTGCTGTGATGTGACGATTATGACGAGCCCCTTCAGGGGGAGGATGAGAGCGAGAAACCCACCAGAGCTGATCGTCTTGTCCTCTCCCATGTCTCTTGTGACCCCTCTCCTCCGCAGAGTCTTTCACTGCGGACAGGGGAGAGAAGCTGAAGCAAAAGATGCTGGCGCATGTGGTGCGCGGGCGCTACCTCTCCGACCGCCTCTTCAACGGCCAGCGGCTCGAGACGCTCGCCGGGGGGACCCTCAGAGTGTTCATCTACCACCGGGTGACTCCCGCACTTGGCCACGCACTCGGCGAAGAGCCGCACAGTGTGTCCTCGGATCACCGGGCTCATTTAGGGCTGGGTTCCCCCACCCCACCACTTCCCCCAGTGTATCCGTGTCCTTAACACCCCCTCCCCCCCCACCGCCTTTATAATTTTCCATGAAAAAATTATGTGCAGCTTGTAATGTTATTCATATTGGTTTTTAATATATAAAACATAAATAGCAATATTAAAAAACCCAACATATTTGAAATGACAAAAACATCACGAACCAATTATACAATGCATGCACAAGCCAATACTACAGGAGAGTACTGAACTGGGACTGCCCAGCGAGGAAGGGTTCTGGACAGCGTGGACCATTGCTCGGCACCATTTCCATTGATTTTTGGGAGTGTAATGTTTGATTTGCATCGTAGTGATAATTGTTCAGAAGACTTTGGCGTTGATAAAAACCCAATTTTCTTCAATGTCTCATTAGCCAGATTAGTAATATAGATATTCCATGACGTGTTCTATGAGATGTGTGCCCGAAGGAGATTAATGATTTTACTTTGGCCAAAAATAGCACGAAATATGATGGAAGGAACTCTGGTATAAGGGCATTTTTGTTGTTGAATGTGTCCCGCCAATTACGCATATCATGAGTTGAGGATGAGGCCGTGAAATTTTTAACCAGCACAAAATCCCAATGTTTATAAATGATTTGGAACACTGGGACAACCTTTCTGAACTAGAACTCTCCCGTCCATGTTGGTCTCACCGCAGGCTCTGTGCATCGAGAGCTCGTGTGTGGACACCAAGGACAGGACGGCGCGCAATGGGGCTATCTTCATCCTCGACAAACCCCTGCCCCCCCCTCCCCGCAGCACCTTAATGAACATGCTGGAAGCAGACACTCGATTCACGTGAGTAGATGGGCTAGGAAGTCTATATAGGTTTATGTGTATTGGCATGTGAGTGCATGGGTGAGTGTGGGGAGCGGTAGTGGAGCAGTTCGCGCACTGCGCTACGAACCCAGCGGCCGGAGTTCAATTCCTGCTGACTGCCAACACCAGTGACAATGATTTAAAACGGTCCTGGGCCTTCCCTAGGTCGACCGAGCCTCAAATGAGTACCTAGCGTGATGTGTAAACATTACCACTGGGGAGACAAAGGCGGTCGGGTGTGGTGCTGGCCACCCTCCTCCTCATGTGCCGTGCCGCCCTTCATAGGTGCTTGCTAAGAGCATTTGCCCCAACAGTCTATTAAGGCTATGCAGGGGATCTCTATATGCATGAGCGAGTGTTTTTGAGTGTGTGTGCATGTATAGGCATGCGTGCATGGTGTGTGAGTGTGCGTGTGCGGTAAATACGAGACAAAACAAATAATTGATTCTTGAATCAAATTGTAATCCCAAAGCTGGTGTTATCTAATCAGTGGGTTAGTGACTTGTTACAAGCCTAACAATTAGTAGCAACACAACCCAATATTAACATGAATGCTCATCAAATGGCAATTTATACCTCAACTAGGCAAGCCACACGTCGCGATTAGACGAGTGGAGGAGCCCACCGACGTCGGATCCGC
Organism: Petromyzon marinus; assembly: GCF_048934315.1. NCBI lineage: Eukaryota > Metazoa > Chordata > Hyperoartia > Petromyzontiformes > Petromyzontidae > Petromyzon > Petromyzon marinus. Next base: position 14,481,010 of record NC_133669.1, read on the forward strand.
TCACTTACCTGCATGCCACCCGTGCCGATCCCTCGCAGGATGCTGGTGTCGCTGCTGCGTACGGCGGGGTTTGCGGAGAAGCTGTCAATGCCAGTAGACCTCACGATCTTCGCTCCGACGAACGAGGCCTTCGGGACCCTCCCCGTCGCCGAGCTTGCTCGCCTCAGCCGTATGTTCCAGCGCTGCCGCGTGGCGCTGTTCTCTTTGACAAAATACACATTCCTCCAATCATGAATTGATTTTTTGGTTCAGTGTTGGTAATGAGTGGAGTATAAAAGCATGTATAGCATGTCTTTGATATGCGGTGCTTATTCAGGGTTGGGCTGCCCTGGTATATCAATTTAATTTACAACACCCCATTATATCCATGACGGCATTTCTTTGCCCATGTTTCAGTTCTCAGAAATTTGCATTAGATTAAAACACAAATAGTGTTTCATCTCAAGGTATAAAGCAACTTTCACTTATATGTTGTACAGATGCGCATGATGTTTATTGCATGGTGTACACTTTGAAGAGGTGCAGCTGACGCGAAGTTAGTTCTGCTTCGCACACTGTTCAGTTCTCGAGCTTCAGAACTGCGATATTCATTCTTTTTGTCTTTAACAGTTTTATGGGACCTCCCCAAAAATATGATATGCAGGATATGGTATATTTACTCACGCTATTTCTAAGACAAACTGTATGGAGAGAACGTAGGGTTGGAATGATTCCCTGCCCATAATTATAATAATCTATAATCATGCACTAATTATAGAGGATTAATTACTTTGTAATGAACGTTCGCAAATTGCCTAGAATTAAAATTGCATCATCATTATCCGTTATCTAATCACTCCTGGATGAAGACCACCCACGCTATTTCCACCCCCCACCCCCATAGCCCTTTAGTTCCACAGTCCATATCGCTCCCGCACGTGAACTTATATCATCACTCCATCTCTGTAGTGATCGTCCTCTCGGGTGCGATTCACAATTATTTACATACAACGTTTACGGATATCGTTTATTTTAATGCTCACGATCTCATGCATGTATCGTGAACATCAGAATTGATTTTAATCGATGAATCTGTGAATTGTTACAGGCCTAATGATCACCAATTAAATACAATTAAAGACAAATACAGGTAATTATTATATAAAAAAAAACTATTAATAATTACTTTCAATAGAATGTTATGGTTTATTTAATTAGTTTAGATTTTTCGCCTATGATCAAATCTCCCAGATATCAGAAGCTAAGCGGGTTTGAACCTGGATAGTGCTTGGATTGGTGACCACAGTCAATAAACAGGTGCTGTAGGCTACCGCAGGGCTACGTTGTGGGCAGCACAGAAAAATACATTGTGCTACTGTACGTCTATGCTTGCATGTATATGCTTCCCTCCACCAATCTGCACTGACCAGCTTTGTGAAGTTAAGTAAAATAACCCCGACGACCTACACAGCATGGAGGGCTATGGTCCACCAGTGCATGGACGTAAAGGATGTACATTTAATCTGCACTAAGGGCCCATTTGAAACAATAACAGTGACAAAGCTTCAGCGGGAGTCTAACTGTGTGAGTATGTGTGCGGCGTAGGGAACTCGAAGGAGCTACAGGAGTTGCTCTTGAGCCACGTCAGCTCGGGGATCCTCGTGAGAGGGGGCCTCATCCCCATCGGGACCAACCTGGTGATGGCGCTCAGCGGCGTGAACATCGACGTCACGCAGGTTCCGCCACCCACCCCCGTGCACGTACCTCTATCGCTGGGTTTACGTGGCTCAATTCACATCTCTCAGAGATTCACATCGCAATGAATATCACTAATCGCTGAGATTCACATCTCTCAGGAAACCTCACTAATCGCTGAGATTTATATCTCTAAGAGATTCACATCTCTCAGGAAATCTCACTGAGCACTGAGATTCACATCTCTAAAGATATTACGGTGAGGGTTGAGCCATTACCACTGAGATCATGAGTTCAAGTCAAGCCGCCTCTGATTAAACCGGGTTCTCAAGTATAGTGAGTTGATGATCCTCAGCCTTGTCACCAATGACTTACATTGAGATATATCATAGAGACCCACAACATTACATAGAGACCCATGTAATTATATAACGCAAAAAAAATCCATTCGGGGAATAGGACTGTCAGAGCAGATGTTGGAGGGTCGGTGTGGACTGTTCAAGATCTGGCAGAAGGTAGGAAGTAATGGCAATGTTTGTAGCATCATTGGTATTGGCACGTGATCACTTCACCTCAAATTGAGTGTCCCTCAGCTGCATCTGAATGGGGGGCAAACGGGGGGAGGGGCGTACTGCTGTTCCTTTGTGCCAAATAAATAGCTACTATTAGGTAACTATTAATTTGCCGATTTAAAAACTGGTCATCATAATTTGTTTTATGTAATTCTCATAAAGCCCCATGGTGTCAATTACGAGCTCCAACTCTTATGAATGCTAATTATCTATATATTTCTTATGAGGCCAGTGTTATTAATGGGTGTGTTGAGTTTTTTGTTCTTTTGTGTGACATTTTCCTTCCTAATCCATTTTGTTAAATTGCCACAATGATGATGTGGTGATTGTGATGATATTAGCAATAGTGGTAATGACAGTGACCACGTTGACGGTAGTGGTGATGGTGATTAAAACCATGCTGATGATGGGACATGCAATATATACTGATGCAGCTGGTGGTAATGGTGGTGGTTGTGATGATACTGATATGTTGAGAGGGCAGGCTATATGTCATTGATGGCCCCACTAACGCGACCGTCTTCCCCACGTTATACCCCCTTTTTGCAGAAAGGTGGAGTGATGTCCATTAACGAAAAGCAGACGGTGATCGAGGCCGACATTATGGCCACAAACGGTGTCATACACGTTATTGACGGAGTGCTGGGTGAGGCACACAGAGATTCAATGCACAGACAAACAAAGAAAAATGAATTGCTGTAATCTCCTGACCACCTCGCAAGCCAACAGCCCCTCATGATCAGGGCTGGGAACCATGACCCACGCCCTTTGTGTTAAGGTGAGTGGCAGAGGGCTGATATTGTCGATCCTCTTTCCCCAGGCCAGAGACCGTCGCGCCGGCGCCATGCCCTCGTGAACTTCGGCCCCGGTGCCCCCTCGGGCCTCGAGCTCTACCGTCGCCTTACCCACAAGCCCCTGCACTGGGTGAGTGCCGTCGTCACTTCCAGGGTTGGGGATTCTCTTCCTTCTGAGGGCCCAATAGGACTTTCAGATCCCTTCGGCAGACAGCAACACATTAACATTCGCCTCAATCACCAATGTCTAGGCCTTTTCCGATTTATGTGGAGTTTACGTTACAACTGTGCTCTGGTTTGACGTTCACGTTCACTAACATTCTCTCTGCCCCTAACCCCATCCTAACCCTTGTTCCTACCCACAGAAACGCCCAGGGCACGCTGTGTCCAGGAAGAGATTGCGTGGCTTGGTGGCAAAGTCCTCACTTCGGAAACAAGCTGGCAAAGTGGAAACACACGGCCACGACTCGTTTGTGGGCATGTGACAATGGACAACGTGGCCTCTCGAGTCAAAGAATTGTCACGATTCATTATCTTTTTAACACATTGTGCAAATGTGGCACCCTCCAGTAGCTACAGGGGTCATACGAATCCATTTAATTGATTCCCACATGCACAATTTGATGCATGTGCTGCGAGTGAAAAAAATGTATCTTAATAAATGAACCAGTGCATCCTTAGGGTGTGATTTGGACACTAGTGAAGGTAGTGCTGTGGTTAGTGATTATTCTATGGTTAGCATGACTGTAGTGATGGAGGTAGTGTTGGTGTTACGGTTAGGGATATGGTTACTGTTTCGGGTCAGGTATTCATGTTTGGAATAGGGTTCTTGTTAGTGATAACAATTGGGCTAAGGTTAAAGAGATAGTTCATTCTAGGGAGAGAGTGAGAGATTCATTTAATTCTATAGGGTTCATGTTAGTGACAATATTTGTGCTGGGGTTAGAGATATGATTCATATTCTTGGTTCTTTCGGTAAAGTCACATGACTTTACCGAAAGAACCAAGAATATGAATCCCTGCAGTCACGAAAGCTTTAAATGAAGATATGATTAGTGTTAGAGATAGTGGGAGGGTTAATGCTAGAGACAGGGTGTGTGGTACAGATAGGGATAAGATTATTGTTAGACAAAGTGTTAGAGTTATGGATTGTGGAAGGAATATGAATATCATGATACAGTGGTGGAATCAGTGACTCTAAGCAGTGTTCGTGATTGGAGTAGTCTTATCGTGAAATGATTAGTGTTAGAGTTAGAGCTAGTGTTAGTGCCAGGGAAACGATGAGTATTCGTGTCAACATTCAGGATAGGGAAAGTTATGGTTTAGGATAGGGTTTGTGTTGGAGTTAGAATTAAAGTTTGAGTTATTGTAGAGCAAATTCTCAAAAGACTAATACGGCCAATGTTAATGTTAGTGGTAAGGATAGGGTCGGCCCAAGTCAACTTATAAAATCACAATATTTGATTTAAAAAAATCCCTCATTGGTAATTGTTTCAGACATATTTTATGCTTACGTGCAATCAAGAAACATAAATATCAGCTGTTTCCATTAAAAATACTGCAAATATAACCTTAAATTTGACCTCGGTGTACATCGTCCCATTTATTATCTTAGCTCAGGTCCGCTCTGCAAATAAGCCCTCCCTATTTTCATTGGGCTCTCATAGCTTTTCACTTTTCAAGCATAACATTTAAAGTTAACATTTCAAAATATAAAGGCTTTGGCAACTACATAGTAAATGTTTACTTGTGTGTATCATTTCTTTTTCTTTATCACATTTAATCTCAACAAAAAACATCATTTTGTGCGTGTGTGTTTGTGTTGTGTGCGAGTCTGGACCCGTGTTGTGATGTTTCGCGTGCTGCACCACATTTCAAGCCACGCAATGAGATGACATCGCATGGTAATGTGACAAAACAATTGAACAATTTAACTCGTTTTCTCAGTGTTAAATCCCTAATAGCGACACAACTCCATACCACAAATTGGTTCGTATCGCATAATTGTGTTCTTTATCGTGATCCTGAGCTACGGACAGATGAACAGAGCGAATGCATTCATGCTTTCGACCTTTGTTAAATCGAATCATAACCTGACTTGTGACGAGTAAAGAGGTGTGGGGGCAGAGTCGTTCCAGGATTTTATTTTTTAAAACGTCTGTGTAGAGGTGAATGAAATTAAACCCGTGCTAGATGCCACCAAAGGGAAACTCATCACTGCTGTGATTTTGTCCAGTGGTGGTGATGGATACGTCGTCTGCCAAGTTAAAAAAAAATCAGATGAAAATTAAGATTCACTAACATAGGAATGTGGCAATATGTTTGCTTTTAAGATTATATCTGTAGTCTTTCATCCAAGATTGTTTAACTCATAGTAGAGCGTAATGAGTTGTTACCATCATCACATTTTGCATGGCCATAGTGATGTGCAGAATCCGGGTTTCATTATTCTTGAAGCAAACCTAGATACAATTGCAGTAAATGATCCAGATGATAAATGTCCTCTATCTCAGTGCAGTGCTTGCTTGCCTCTTGGTGAAATCAGTTCCGACACGTGTCACTCCATCCCCAAACAGCAGGCGGCGATGTGGAACCTATCGATGTCAGCGTGACACGAGGGGATGGCGTGGCTCAGCCCCTTTTGTCTCCCCAGTGCTGATGTTTACAGCCCGCTCCAGCTACTTATTTAGGGCCGAGTAGACCTAAGGGAGGCCCTAACCCGGTTCTAAAACAACATTGAGCGGTTGGTTAACCCGCGAGGTTCGTCGAATGTTGCGCAACCCATTGCGCCACTGCGCCCGACACGAGACAAAGATCTCCTATTCTCCCTTGTCGTCGAAACAGACTGCTTGGGCCAGTGCAGTACTGTCAGCGAGCACCTATGAAGGCCGACAACACAACACGAGGGGATGGGTGGGTGGGTGTCCAGCACTTGCGCTCACGCACCAACATGCAATCGCCGTTCGACATTCAGTGGCGGTGACGGCACCACGGCGCATGTGCCAAGCTGGGTGCACCTTGAAGCCACTTGAAATGCCGAAGAATCGCTGGCAAAGAGAATCACGGAACAGATCGAGGTGCCATGGGTTGACAGAGATGACCGGCTCGACACTACCACCTCGCTACGTTTTAGCCACCTGGCGCTCCGCTTGATATCACCTCACACCCATGCTGGCCTTAATATGTGTTCGCTAACATTACTTGCCCCAGGTGTCTTAATACCTGGACGAGAGACCTGTATTTGTTGCGGGTACGCACATTCAGGCAGCATGAGTCTCCAGAGAGACAGAGACTCACACGAGCGCATAGAGACAGACAGATACAGAGATAGACACACAGGCGCATAGAGACAGACAGATACCGAGATAGACACACAGGCGCATAGAGACAGACAGATACAGAGATAGACACACAGGCGCATAGAGACAGACAGATACAGAGATAGACACACAGGCGCATAGAGACAGACAGATACAGAGATAGACACACAGGCGCATAGAGACAGACAGATACAGAGATAGACACACAGGCGCATAGAGACAGACAGATACAGAGATAGACACACAGGCGCATAGAGACAGACAGATACAGAGATAGACACACAGGCGCATAGAGACAGACAGATACAGAGATAGACACACAGGCGCATAGAGACAGACAGATACAGAGATAGACACAGGCGCATAGAGACAGACAGGTACAGAGATACAGACACACAGATCCAAATAAAAAGGCACATGGAGGCAACAACGGAGAGATATACAATGACGAAGGGAGAGATACAGAAGCCGATACACATAAGACCCGTCACCACAAGTCGTTTTTTTTCTTGAATGGAAGTGTTGTTATTTCAACATGTTAATGGGGTGCAGAATGACGGCAATGAGCTGTAATACAAAGCGGCATGGCTAAGGAGTGTGCAAGCAGTGAGACTGTACCGGGGACCACGTGGCGGAGGAGCCCAGACGCCGGGCTGCGAATGAGAGGACATTTGTTGGAGTGGGGCACCAGTGCCATTGTCAGCCACGTTGCGCCACTGGCTATACGAGCAGAAAGGCATTGCGGTGTGCAGCAGTGAACTTGATTATGGCTTTAAACGAGGCCTAATGGCCCAGTTACCACTTGGCCATTAGTTCAATTCCAGCTTGAGCCATCACTGAAACATTTCTGACCCATTTATTACATAATTAAGCAAATAATTTGGTGATGCTGCGTTGGCAGTGGTGAAAAGGCACGATAACAAAAACAACTCAACACATTATACATAACGTTTAGAGCAATGACCCTTCTTCATAGTACAAGATGTGTTGAAGAACACTTGTTCCACCTCATCCAGCATAGAATCCTTATTCCATAACATCCAATAAAATAATATACAATGTTCAATGTTTGTGCCTATATTGAATAGTTCCCCATACATGGGCAGTGTAATTATGACAAGCTCTAGTTTAACAGCAGAGGTCTCACTCCGAATCAGTCGGGCAGCATTATATTTTCATCGGCTGCATAATGCTGTGTGGAAGCTACCTGGTCTTTCGTTGCGCACGAAGCTTGGGGTCTTCTCGGCCACACTCATGCCCTCCCTTCTCTATGCTTGTGAAACGCTGAACCCTCTGGTGGAACATCTGTGCCAGTTAGAAACATTCAGGCTAGCCTGCCTACGATCCATCCTGGGTTTAACCAGGCTGGATTGTATGAGCTCACAAATCCTTGAAAGAACTGGACTAATTCCCATCAGTGAGCTCCTCCGGCAGGCAAGGCTGCATTAGCTGGGTCATGTAGCCCGCATGCCCAGCCACCACATGCCCAAGCAGCTTCTGTTTGGCCGCATAGAGGGGCCTAAACGGGCACGACATGGGCTGGAGAAGAGATGGGCTGATACGGTACGGGAGGATGTGGAGCTGAGTGGACTTGCCAATGACTGGTACCACCGGTGTCGGGATCGGCTTCTGTGGAGGAGGCTCGTAAAGGACGCTGCTGGGCAGTTGGAGGCAGTCGCCCTCCAACAACAACTGATGGCAGAAGAGCGACGCTCACAACAACGAGCGGAACGCCGGGCTGATAAAACAGAGCAAGTTAGCACGGTGGGGGGTACAGACGGTGCATCTGCGGGTCATCTCAGTCAGCCAACCCATGTCAGCTGGGTCTGTCCCGTGACCTCCTGTCAGCGAACCTTCGACACTTCACGTAGCCTCGGGGTACACCGAGCGTGGCACGGGCGCTGTGGTGACGTCACCGTCACTTCGTGGCGAATAGATAGCGGGTATTGGTATTGGCCATTTTCAGTCATATTCTTGGTTCTTTCGGTAAAGTCACGTAGATAGAAAATAATAAAAATAATAAAATACTAAAATAAATAAGCAATAAAAATAATAAAATTTAAAGTAATAAAAGCAAAAAAAACACGATAAAAATAGTCAAAGAAAAAAGAAAAAAATGAAAATAAAAGCAAAAAAAACATTTTATTTTTTAATTATTTTTATTGTGTTTTTTTGCTTTTATTATTTTTTATTTTATTAAAAATTTATTTCATAATTTTAGATTTTTTTCTATTCTATCGACGTGACTTTACCGAAAGAACCAAGAATATTAATTCCTGTAGTCACGAAAGTTGACTATATAGCTTTTATTCTTAGCTCTTTCGGTAAAGTCACGTTGAAGGGAAACAATAAAATAATAAAATATATAAAAAATAAATATTCTCACGACGTTTCGACCATAACACAAACGGTCAGTATCGTAATTGTATATCGGTTTACTATATGGTAGTCATTATATAGTGTAGTGTATACCCAGTTACTTAATGTTAATAGCTCAGCTTATTGTAGAGTATATTGAGTACATTGATGTAGTTTATATCTATTTATTTTCACATCGATTTATTGTATAGTAGTAGGGTATTTGTAGTTCTTTAGAAACTCCTTTTTTGTTTTCCACTTAATGCACTAGCTTGATACGCGGTGGTTTGGCTGCTGCAGTTCTTTATTATAAAAATTTCCCTCCCTTTATTAATGCTAATCCTACATAATACACTAGCATAATATGACTTTGAGACCCCCCCGCCCACTGCCTACACATTCCACAAAGAGTGACTAACCCCATATCTGCATTTGTCATCAACATGTTAAATTCCTTTGTTGATATGTAAACTCCTTTGTCAAGGCGCTCTCCTCCTCCCACCCAGCTTAAAATACGCTGCCAAGCTTAGCAGTGTTCATGAAGACGGTGTCTTTCCGACAGCTCTGTTCTTCACCAGAGGACGGCTGCTTGCGTTGTGGCCCAAACGTCCTGAGAATTTTATTATGGTTTAATTTTATTACTTTATTATTTCCCTTTTACGTGACTTTACCGAAAGAACCAAGAATATGCTGATTTACTGTTGACTGTTAGTTGCAGCTCTGCACGTGCAGCCTAATTCGGTGAGCTAGCCACGAGATGGAAACACGGAAATGGACACTTTCATGTATGGGTGCGCAGCTTTGAGTGTTACTCCCACGTAAAGCTAAACAATAATTCATCGAATTGGCCAAACATCCCGATGCACGGCCATGCTGAAAAATAGGTCTCGAGACTTATTGAGGCTTTCCTAGTTCAAGAACGGAAATTGTTGTTATAATTATTGGTTTATGCTGGGAATTCTTGTTATAATTATTGGTTTATGCCGGGAATTATTGTTATAATTATTGGTTTATGCCGAATCTGAAAGGTTTCTCTTCGGTAACTTTATCTGGAAGCATAACATGTTAAACATGTCCTCTGCATAGTCACCGTGGTCACACCTTATTTATATATTCCCACGGGCCGCACGTAGGTCCCACTTTAAAAATGGTACGTGGCAGCTTTGCATTGCTCAGTTGCTTGCTGGGCATTCCAGAGTTAGTGGTGAAAATTCCACATTTCTATGACAGAGGACAATATCTTTTTACAAGGAAACCACTGTTTTACAAGGAAACCACTGATGGGTTCAGTCCATTCTCTGACATGTTTTAAACTTACAAACTATATTGTACGAGTCATCTGCTCTAACCACAACGTGCTTGACCTTTTCCATTTCTTTAGTTATTTTAGAACAGTATTCGCGGTATACTCTTGATTAACTACTCATTTAGGGGAATACCCTGTTGTGTATTTGGGGAAGATCAAGAGGAAGGGGCAAGAGGGAGATGAAGGGTACGAGGCACAGGAGTAAAAGCATTTGGGGCTTGACAATAATGAGAATTCATGCAGCACTGCAGCATGGGTAATGATGTAAAAGTATCCACTTCTGAGATGAATTTTGTAAATCACCTGAAGACGATTGCTTGTGCTGCGATGGAAACGTCGTAATTATTAAATTATTTTTCTATCTACGTGACTTTACCGAAAGACCCAAAGAGTATGATTCAGTTCAAGGATTTATTCTGTGAATGTATAGAGACCAGGGTTTGATAATGTTAATTCTTCCAACACTTACACAAATACTTTATTACTTGCACCTGTGATGTTCAACAAAGTGTTGCTGAAGAGAGTTACAGAAGCTGTTATCCTGTAGACGGGTGTGGGTTAGGGATGTCAAACGTGAGTATGGCGCTTTATTTATGTAACACAAGATTCAAAGTGACTCAGGCCCGTTTCCGTGATGACACTGTGGTGACATCAATACAGTCACACACCAGTGACAAAACAAGAGCACCAGAGAATCACTTGGATGTGTTTTTTTTTTCTCAATAACAGAGAAGAGTGGAACAATTGCCGGCGTGTCTCGCTAATGAGCGTTCTTTCCACGTGAATTCACTGGAAAGAACCATTTGAATTTTGACCCAATTGTTTGCAAAAAGAGCAAAATCTTTGCTTATCGAGCGGAGACCGATCGATAAATATGCGTCCTGTGGAGGCAGGGGGCCCAAGGTGGCCTGCAGCTGTTTGTTTATCAGCTGTCACGTGCCGTGCCTCCATGTGGGGGAATGGGGCCTCGTGGTGGCACTGTAATCGGTGGGTGGCGGGAGGAGAGCGGTTGAGTGAGCAAGCGGTGTAACGAACCCGGCGACTCGAGTTCGATTCTCGCTCATAGCCAAAACCAGTGACGATTATCTGAACCGGTCCTGGGCCTCCCCTAGGTCGACTCAGCCTCAAATGAGTACCTGGTGCGGTATGTAAACATCGCCACTGGGGAGATAAAGGTGATCGGGCGTCGTGCTGCCCACCCACCCCTCATGTGCCATACCGGTCTTCATAGGTGCTGCTCGCTAACAGCACTTGGCCCAAAAGTCTGTAAAGGCTATACGGTGGATCTTGTACTGTTTCTTTTCATGTGCGGTGTTACATTTGTTGTTTCATTACTTTATTATCACATTATAATTTGTATTTCTCACGTTAGATGGGAGTGAGTCAATGGGAAAACGATGATGGTTTCACGATTTTCGCTTCCCGAGCTAATTTCATGGAACATATCTCGCTCGTTAAGCGAGACACACCTGTAATCGCCTGGGTGTTTCCACAAATTCATGTGATTCAGGGTCATGCCTCCTGAAAAGAATAAAACATGTTTACATTGTTATGAATGGTAGCGCCCCTCGTGGTGAAAACAGAGGTGACATAAACCAAAAAAACATTTTAAAAATATATATGAATTCATACTCAGCCGATTCAATGCATTTATTAAGCTTAAGAATTAAAATGAACTTATGAATCGATACATTCTTCCACCCCTAATAACAAAGCATTCCACACTACCTAGCGACACAGCCGATATAACTAGCGTAATTATCAAGTGTGCAGGTAGGGCTACAGAGATGGGGGCGAAATTGGACAGCTCCATTTGATCCCTTGCACTCGGGCCCATGCCAACCAGCCTACACTCTACTGGCCTAGGTAACTAGCCACAATAGATATCTGCTCCTCGGGTTGCATCTTCTTTCAGCTCGCAAAGCGTCGACGGCACGTTATTTCTTGTTTTGTTTCAGCTCAGCCTCTATCAAGGGCACCTCCTTGGCGAGCCACTCGGTGGTGCGGGCGTGCGCCTCCTCCCACGAGAAGCGGGGTTTGTAGCCCAGCTCGCGCCGCGCGCGCTCGTGCTTGAACGTGAAGTGCGTGTTGACCATGACCACGAGCTGACGGTTGATGGGTGGGACGAACTTGTAGAACGGCCGCATCAAGAAGCGGAGCAGCTCGAGCAGGGCCGCCACGGCGTATAGGACGACGAACGGCATCGGCAGCCGCTTCTGAATGCCGAAGCCAAGGTCGCGCGCCACCATGTAGTTGAAATCTGAGTAGCTGATGGGCGGCGTGTCATCCGACACGTAGTAGACGCGCCCGCCGGGGCGACGTCGCTCCGCCTCGGTGCCGCCCGTCAGTGCCAGGCGTGCTGCCAGCACGTGCGCGTGCGCCACGTTGCCGACGTAGACGGGATTCACGAGGGCGCTGGGGCGCGACCCGCGCAGCAGCACGCGCCCGTTGGCGAGGCCATTGGTTATGTGGAATCGCAAGAAGCGGCAGCGCTCGCCGTAGATGTACATGGGCCGCAGAGCGCACGTCGTCAGGGTGCCGCCGCCCGGAAGAGCCGCGCCGTCGTAGGACAGCGTGAGACGTTCGGCCTCTGCCTTGCTGCGGCTGTAGGTGAAACAGAGGTTGTGCTTGTACGGGGTCTCCTCGTCGCCATTGACAATGGGGTCACCCTGCCCGTTGGGCCCGGCCACCTCCACGGAGCTGGTGTAGATGGCGACGCTCACACCCTCGTGCACGCAGGCCTCCAATAGCACATGCGTGCCTGCAGTCAGGGCATCGGACAGGAGGGGCAGAGAGAGAGAGAGATATATCAAAGTTCAGTCTCATGGAATGTAGTCCTTCATGGATTCTTAACACGTGGCTCGGTAGCTCAGAGGTTAGAGAGACACCAAACTGGCACCACTGAGATCCTAAGTTAAAATCCTGGTCTCAGAGCAGTCACGATTGACGACAGAATGCATCAAAAATATGATGCATTAAAGGTATGTTTTCACATTGAACGTGCACCTCCTAAACACTGATAAAACAAAATGTGCAAAACCTTGGAGTTGTCATTGACCCTGAGCTCTCGTTCTCTTCCGATATGCCTCAACTCTGCAGGACCTCATAATCCCATCTGCATATCTCCCACATTCTTATACAGTACCTGCCACTAAGCCCCTTATCCACTGGCGGAGCCAGTGGTGGGGGGGCACGTGCCCCCCCAAAGATCCGATCAAAATCCCTAATTTCGATTAGATCGTTGGGGTTTATTAGTAATAAATCGGAATTTTGCGACCCCACTGTGCAGCATATTACTACGTGCCAGGGACTATATGAGATGAATAGGACAATAGTCTGAGTCCATAATTGGCAATAAGTAACAGCAAAGCAGTTATAAGTGACTCAGAATTGTGCGCAGTTGCGTCTACAGAGTCCACGACTTCTCTTCAGCGAGCGCGATGCCGATCACACAACGCGGTTTAAATTCGTCCCTCGATCGATGGCTGCGCCATCGCCACACACGTGTCGAATTAAAAGCAAGGGACAAGTCCTTACTTACTAACAACTCCGATCATTTTTCATTGCTGGAGTGGTTGCACCCTCTACCTGAAAATCCTGGCTCCGCCATTGCCCTTATCCATGCCTTCATTACATCCCAACTTGACTATTGCAAATCTCTCCTCTCCAGCCTCCCCAACTCCCTCACCTACAAACTCTAGATAGCACTAATTGCCACTGCCAGTCTTACATAAAATCCATCACTCTTGTACTCCAATCGCTCTGCAGTCAATCAATTTTAATGATGCACTCATCATCCTCAGGATATGCCATAGATTCGCCCCTGCCTATTTATTCTCTCACTCTCCTCCCATATATGAACGATAGTAATTTTTTTACACCAGCAACCAAGGTTTTCTGTACCAAGCCTCCAATCAATCTTTGCTCAGTGGTAAGTCATTCAAACTTGCTCAATCTCCTCTGCTGCTCCGATAGTCTGAAACTCCCTTACTCCAGCCATATGTGCTTTCGACTCCGCTCCTGTTCAAGCCCAATAACTTTTTATCTGCCTTTGATTGAAATGAGTACATTTCCAGTTTTCGAAACAGCATTTGAGATGTGGTCCCCTCTAGATGCGACATAATGCCTAATTATAATGTACGATTATATAAAGCATCGAGTAGAAATGTCATCATCTCGATTTAAATATAACTGGAAGGAAAACATGCTTTAAAGGGATGATGTCTTCAAATTTAGCTCCATAAACGTTTCACAAACAACAGTTCCAGATATCATGCAGTCGGATATCTTAAAACACAGACAAAAAACATTCACAGCCAATAGATGATAAAACTAGTGTGAGTTCAAATGTGGCATGTAGTGTGGAAAGTTACTAGGTTTTTGGGGCAGTTACCCTCGACAACTCGATACTAAGATCTCTTCTTGCAGGGCAAGGTTAAGCAATGCTTAATATTCGAACCTTATATGTTTTGGGTCACTGGTAGCCTAGAGTATGTGTGTGACTAATGACCACAGTCATTGCGATAGATAAACTGGATGTGGTGTGCCAGATGCGGAAATATTTTCCTGGTCGCTTGAAGCGAAGGCTTGCGCAGAAATCACTTGTAGATTCATGCATTGAGATGGAAGGTCTCCCCATAGCGCCGTGTTAAGACTCGCGTAGAGCAGGACTGTCCGATGATATACGTTATGGATTACTTGTACGTTTGTTGGTTCGATTACTCATTTTATCAGATAACATATATTTAAGTGTAACCTCTGTTTTTAAGTGCGCCACTGGCTGTGAAGTGATGTGCGAGGCTTGGCGATCTCATAGAAATAATTAACCACGTCATGCTGGATGTGGCTTGTAGGGAGTTTACCACCTTCAGGAAGCAAGATGTGAGTGCTGGCACCATGCTTAAATGGCCCCTGATTAATTGACCACGAAAGAAAATAGTACATTGTAACGATTTAGTTTGACAATCGACTTAATCGAATACAGATCCCAGCTCTAGAAGCGTAACCCCCGATCTCACCGTGCTGGTTCACGGAAAAGATCTCTGCCTCGCTGTTGCGGTCCCACACGTCGATGAGCGAGGCCGTGTGCAGGAGGACATGGGCGCCTCGGCACGCCGCCCGCATCGCACGCTCATCGCGGATGTCGGCCTGGATCACGCGGATCTTGCCTCGCACGGCCTCTGCACGCATGCAAGCATAGATAGGAGAGGGCATAACTGTTGCCAAGAAAACTCGGGGGTCCGTATGCATTGACAGGCCAAACAGCTTCCACACACTTAATACTTTGGTTTTCAGAGGTATTATTACGAGTGATGATAGATTTGTTTTGGGTTTGACCGCATAATGTGATCAAATTTGTGGCAATAAGGCACTCCACCATCTGACAGTCATACACATTTTTATTGTTAAGTGTATAAGAGTTTAACACACCAGTTATGATTGTTTTAGCTCACTTCTGAAGCAACATCAAACATGATCACGACTTAATCCAGGTGGTCAAAGCAACATTTTACAATTTCATGAAAGGTTTTGAATATTCTTTGAAAGTGTGTTCGGAGTGATCAGAACTGTGTCGGTACCAGCGCATTTGTTTCAAGCTCGTCAATATTTGAAAAACATGATTACTGCTGATTGCAACGGAAAATGGGCTCTGCATGTGGAAACAGTAGAATCTCTGATCGAGGTTTTTCAGGAATTGGACTATTGCGCCGCTTGGCATCTGGGAAAAGTGAAAACGCTTCAAGTGAAGCATCCAACTCTGTACAGACATTTTATCCAAGGCCATTTTGTGGTGAAGAAAACAAAACAGGAAAGTTCAATGACATTAATTTTTGGAGAAAAAATATGAAGTGCTCTCAAAAAACGTTGAAGGGAATTGTTCGTCAAACACAGACAAGTATGTAGGTCAGTTGTCGCTTGTGTACCTTGAGGTGCTGGCAATCTGCAAATTGCGCTGTGATCTGACAACCTCAAAAAGCATGAACAATCACGAGGCAGCAGCAAACCATGAACTTGTCGGGAAAATTGTGAAATATTCAACGACATCTCCTAGTATTTGTTGGGCAGCAGGGATATCTGTACAGCGTTATCACACATGTGAAGCTTCGCAACTTTGTTACCAAAAAGCATGCAACTGAGAAAACACGACTCGGCTTCTGAATGCTTTGGAACATGGACAGGAAAAAAAAACATTGCGTTCATGCGGGAGAGATTCATCAAGCAAAGAAGGAATTGTCATCTCGACAGTCGATCTAACATGTTTTTAGGAAAAAAAAGAAGTCGTAGTCTCGGTTGACAACAAACAGCTGCCATAGACTCAGAAAGAAATCAGAGGGGGAGATCTGAAAAAAAATGATTACACATGATGTACTCCCAAACAGTACGCTCTGCGAAGAGATGAAAACAACGGCTCATCGTTGAGCTTGAGACAAATCAATCCACGATTTGTCACGCACCATTGTTAGCAAAAAATTATGAGACCTTCGCCAAAACACCGTGCGTGCACACAACACACCAATTTTTGCACACACACACGCACACACACCGTGCCCATTGCACAGGAAATCGCAGTACCTGGATAGGACAAAATCTCATCGCCCTTGAAGGCGCAGTCTACGAGTCGAACTTCGGCGACCTCCTCCCCGAGCTCCAGCAGCTGAGGGGTCAAGAAGCCGCCCAGGAAGCCCGCACCGCCCGTCACCACGTACACGTGCGGGGGCGGCACGGGGCCCGACGAGTCCCCTTGCAGGGGGCCCTGGTCCGTGGGCGCTGTGGGCCCCTCCATGAGCCCAGGATGTGGGGCGGTGGCACTGGAGATTGAGCGGCGACTCGGAGAGCTGAAGCCAAACATCGGCCAAGTGCAAGAACAAGAAATGACACCACGAGTACAATTGAACACTACTCCACACTCACAACTGCTGTAAAACCTCTCAAACCGGCAAATTCGAAATGAACCGGTTGGTCACTGTAAACCGGAACAAAAGGAGACGTGGGTACATGCACTAACAATTCTGAAGCTTGTTACTTGCGGTGTACAAATATGTTGTATGGAATTTGCTCCTGCCTCTGGAATGTGATATGGACAGCCGTTCCCCGAATGCCTTTATTAAGTTTTTTTTTACTTTAAGGCAGTGTTATTGACCGTTTATATATTTGCACGTACATATTACACAAACCTTTCGCTTAGGTTGTTATTGCTGTTCGTTGTGTTTGTGCAGCACCGTCAATGAAGCAGCAGCAACACCAAATAATTCGCTCTTTGTTGACGTCGCTTCCTCGAGATTTTTTTTTTTGAAACGGTATCATCACGCTGTCCAAATAAACCAAAAACATTCTTCTAAAAACATTATTCGTGCCTCTCTTGTTTGCCATGTCCAGGAATCGAATTCGGGCGGCCACCAGGGCTCATACAGCAACACCACCCACAGTTACGCGATTGCTTCATCTATATCTATGAAAATGCAAGAGTCCGTTGCGCTCTGTATCTACAAAACTGTACGTCGGAGGAAAACATTAAGCCAGCCAAAAAATGCGTCTCTTACCGAGGAGATTACCAAAAAATTGCCGGCTTTCTGATATTTGCAACATTTTCAAGAGTGTGCGCGTATGTGCGGTTGTACGTATACGTCACGCACGTGAGAGTGCGTACGTATGCGTGTGCGCACGTGTTATGAGAGGGTTAGGTTATATTTGTGATGGCGCACTTACTGGCGTGTGACTTGCGCGGGTCGCTCCCCTCGCTCGCTCTGCCCTTCCTCGCTGCTGCTCGCCGCCTCGCTCGCAAGTTTTGGGTCGCGCAAATGCCGTTTCGCGAGACTTAACTCGGCGATGGGCTACTCCCCTCCTCTCCCCTGGCCTTCTTCGTCTTCTCGCCGTCCCGGGTTTATATGGGCAGCGAAGTGCGCGCACGAGGTCTGTGAAACCGCGTGAAGACGCGCGTGTTGGATCGGTGGGCGGGACCTCTGCGCGCAACAGGGGCTGGAAGAGCGCGCCCGTGTTGATGGAAAGAGCGTGGCGGGGGGGAGACGCGTTCTTAGAATGGCAACAACAAAGAAGTCGCGTGGATTTAGAGAACAGAGGAATTAATTACGTATAACTTATTCGTTATATTGACCGAGTAAAACCCCACTGAGCTATTGACTCTTTTTCAGAGGCGACCTGGCCACACGTGTGGCTCTTATCATATGTGGACATTTACATCGGTCAAATAATCTAAACGCGTGTTTCTAAATGTGGAGGGCAAAACTGGAGGACCCGCAGAAATATCCTTGCGACCACGCGACCGAGGGAGAACATGCTTTTCCAAATATCTAGGCATCGTCAGGGTCAGTATCGAGCCAACTTCCTCCATGCACACCAGGCGAGGGAGACAACATCTCGCCACCGCCGCAGCCACCGCGGGTTCATGGCATAATTCAACCCGTATTCAGAAAAAGTGGGATTGGTCAACGCATTGTCGGGAGATAGAAGGGATGATGATGGCTGATGGTCAAGAATAATGAAGGATTAACAGTCAAGGAGAGAAGAAGCAATGGAATCAGCTTGTGCACAGACGCAAGGTAGATTACTGTCGAATTTGGGCTTTAGCTACCCATGTTCAACCAGGTTCTCAAGGGTAGAACATTGATGCTTTCATCCCATTCACCAATAAATACACGCACAAAAATTCATTACATTTGATTTGTCACTTGATCTGGCTAATTTAAAAAAGAGAGCATTGGCTTGACTATCATGTGACCGTATGATGAACGGAAAGCTTATCCCCCTAGTGTTTGTATAAATAACGAGGAGTTGCATCTATGTTAAGATGTTTTAGACAATTAATGAGCATTTACACATGTGAAATGAAACACGACCACCCAGAGAAAACACACGTGCAAGGAGTAACACTCTATCCCATGCAGACAGGACAGGTATTGTTAGTCTGCACTTTGCTGTATCGAATTCTCCTGGCAAACTCGCCGAAGGGGAGTTAATACAACCTCCACAGTGTTTGATCACAAACCATGCGCATAGCCACCACAGCCCAGTTACTGTTTCAACAGTATTGTGAATAACTGGCCCATACTTTTTTTTACACCCACCAAAATCCTCGGATCATCATCCATTCAGACATTAAAATCACCCAATAAATCGACTCCATTCCGAGGGAGCAATATATTCATAATTTTGGAGAGGAGGTAAACAAGACTTCTGACTCGGCAGGCCTTGCTAACATCCCTCCACGGTTGCAAATCTTTGATGGAATGCTCATCAGCCTGGGGCGTGTGGCCTCCTATACCTCACCGTCATATTATTCTTTCCATTAACTCTTTTTCAGAGGCGACCTGGCCACACATGGCAACTTGTCATATGTGGGAAATTATAGCAGCCAAATAATATGAACATATGTGGAGGGAAACAAGCCGAAGGACCTGTGGAAAAATCCACGCGACCGAGGGAGAACATACATTCCAAATATACAGGCGTCGTTAGGGTCGTCATCAAACCCACGACCTCCTGTATCCCAGGCGAGGAAGGTAACATCTCACCACCGTGGTTTAAACTCTTTGTACACGTGACAAATGATTAGTTTGGCTGTGTTGGATGGTGGCGGGGCAAGGAAGGGGGGGGGGAGAGTCAAATTATCATATAGCCTAACCCAAAATTAACTTGGCAAACATAAATCGTTATATTTTATGCAAAACTCTTACCGGTAATAATTCTGGTGTGTTTGACGAGAAATGGAGACTAATAGGACAAGTCTCTACTGCATTTAAGTTGCATTCTATCACGAGTTCTGTCTGTTCATTGCCCAATACTTCATTGCTAAAAACGTTGCTCAACTCAAGCGTCACTCATCCGATGCCTAGTTTCGATACTTCCACCGCTGGCATTCCAGCCATAGCACAGTGATACACGCGTGAAACTTGGAATGAAACGCTTTTTGCCCTCCAATTTTATTACAAATGTGCCCATCATGTCACGTGATGAGAATCCGTTCCCAATTCCAACAGAAAGCGGTGAATCACTCCATGTAACATTTACCTCGTCAAAACGAGGGACATGCTGTACTTTTAAAAGAGCCCTGCTGTTATAGCATGGCAGTGACATTTTTATAAATCTATAAGCTGGATGAAAAATGTATGTATGTTGAACCTCTGTTTTCACCGTATGTAACCAACCGTGATAATCGGAGGTTCGGGGGAAGGACAACAAACTAAACACATAAAGCAGTTCTCTAGATTTGAAAGTGCATGGCTCCAGCGGCGTCCCTCTGTAAGCACATCTCTGTCACTACCTGCACAATTATACATGCTTACTTACTCAGGGGTGGAGCCAGGATTTCAGGCCGTGGTGACATTCAACAAATTTTAATTTCAAGAATGATTAGAGAGTCAGGCTGTTGAACTAGACGCCATCGGTTGGCGACACACTCTGACAATGCAGTTGCACGGAGTTCGCCAGACCGAGTGTCGTACACTTATACGCAGAATGTCACCCCTGTCACCCCCCCTGGCTCCGCCCCATGCTTACTTTGACCTGGAAAACCTAATTGAATGCTTAATTGTCTTGTTCATGGTGAGGGCTCTATTTCGTTTTGTGATGGTCACTTCCTATGCACAGCTTGATTGAGTTATGTTATGTACTAACCATATAAATGTGCAACAATTATTCAAACGTTATCGGTATATTTGTTTACGGTCATAACACATTAGTCAATCATTGTGTGAAAATCTGTGACAATTTCTAAAAAGCTTATACAAATACAATTCTGATACAATTAGGCCTATGAATTGACCAACACTGTCTACACAAGATAGAAAACTACCATAAATTGTACATAAGACAATTGAAAACCGAGCAGGGGCCTTGAATGCTTACTTGGGGCATCGGCTTGGCCAGTTTGCCCAAGGCTGTTGTTGGCGGCCCTGTAAGATAGGGGTGCCTTAATCTTGCCTCTTGTAGCCCATCCTGTTTGTGACATCTGTGGCAGAGATAGCGCATCTGGCCTAAAATAAAGGACCACAAAAAATGAATCGAAGCTATTAGCATTAAAAACAATCCTAACATAATATGTTCACTGTTTGCCCTTTAAAGCAGTACAAGAGACAATTGTTACTCAGGGTGATTAAAGAAAGCAGGCACAGATTGTCAAACAATAACTATAGTTTACAACCCTTTGGCTATATCAAATTGACTGTTACTGGCAAGACGTATAAGATAGGGAGCCCGTTTGAAGGATTTCCAGGAGAAACCATAGGAGTTGTGCGTGTGTGTGTGCGCCTGCGCTCACGTGTGTGTATGTGAAAGTGAGTGTGTGAAAGTGCATGGAATTGCGTGCGTGCGTGCGCGCGTGCCTCCGTGCGTGTTTGTGTGTGGGGAGCGGTAGTGCAATGTTCAGCGTGCTGCGCTACAATCCCAGCGACCCGAGTGACCAACACCAGTGACGATTATCTTGAATGGGTTCTGTGCCTCTCCTAGGTCGATGCAACCTCAAATGTGTGTAAACATCGCCACTGGGGAGTCAATGATGATGAATGGTGGCCAGGCGTGGTGCTGCCGACTCACCCCCTCGTGTGCCGTGCCGGCCTTCATAGGCGCTGCTCTTCAACAGTCTGTTAAGACTATATGGGGGATCGTTGTCGTTGAAGTGTTTGTGTTTGTGTGCGCGTGCCCCGTGTATGTGTGTGTTTGTCTGTCTTTGTCCTTGACACCAGGACCTACCGTGGAGCTGATCTTCCCACTGACCATCGACTTGTCATCTGTAAGATGCGTCTGCCATTCTTCCACTCCGGTGGTGGGTGAACACCCAGGACCCCATTCAAACCCTTAGTAGCATGGCCTCAGCTAGCTGATCAAAGTTGAAAGTGAGAATTTCATCATCACTTGCAGCTGCGGTTGGCATCGTCCCCCACTCCTGATGTCGAGGGGAAATGGGCGAGGTTTAGGACTGTGGCTCATGCAGCTGCAATGGCTGCTTTGGGTAGACGGTCCAGACCTCCCCAGAGACCCTGGCTGAGAGAGGAGGTGTTCAAGCTGGCTGAGAAAAAGCAACAGGCCCACTCTCATCGGCTAGAGCATCCCACGTCGGAGATTGAGGAGGCTTACCACAGCCTTTGCTCGAAGGTTCGAAGAGCCGTGAGGCGCTGCAAGGATGGGTGGTGGTCGCGGGTTGCTGAGGAGATGGAGTCGGCCTCAGTGGCCCGTGATCACAAATCGCTCTTTAATTCCATCAAAAAAGTAACCAGCAGTGCCACACCTATTACCATCATTAGGGGAAAGAATGGTGATCCAATCTCCGACCCCCAGGAACAGGTTTGCAGATTTGCTGAGCATTCTGTGAGGTCCTGGGGTAGGGGACATCCCTCAGCCTGGATAACAACGTGGGAAAAAGTGGGGATGACCCTGCCGAAGCTGCGGTGCCTCAAATATTGGAAGAAGTCACCCCCTATGAGCGTCTGGCTGAGTGCCATCTGTTGAGGAAGTACTGAGGGCGATCCAGAGTCTGAGACCAGGAAAGGCACCGGGCAGAGATGATCTCCCAAGCGAAATGCTGAGGGAGGGTGGCGTTTGTGCAAGACTGCCCTACATGACATCATAACAACAGTCTGGACCACTGGACAGGTTCTGCAGAATTGGAAGGATGCCCTGGTGGTCCCCCTCTTTAAGAAGGGGGACCGCAAAGACTGTAACAACTACAGGGGCATCTCACTCCTCAGTGTGCCAGGAAAGGTCCTGGCAAGGATTATTCAACATCGCCTTGCTAGGCACGCTGAAGAGAGGCTTGTGGAGCCCCAATGCGGTTTCAGGAAAGGACGGTCATGCACACATGCCATATTTTCTGTCCGTTTGCTACAGCAGAGGTGTAGGGATTTCCAACAAGACCTACATCTCTGCTTTATTGACCTGGTCACGGCCTATGATACCATCAGTAGGCCTAGGCTCTGGGTTGTTCTTCGTGCTTTCGGAGTCCCTGACCCTCTGCTCATGATCATTAAGGACCATCATGATGGTGAGCGGGCCCGGGTAAAACTACGTGGCCGGGAGTCAGAGTCATTCCCTGTACACCTTGGGTGCGATAGGGATGTCCTCTGGCTCCCACATTATTTAACATCTATTTTGACCACGTAGTTCATGAAGCCTTCGATCACTGTACCGGAGGAATTTCCATTTGGTCCAGATACAATGGGAGGCTGATCGATGCCCGGGTGCGGTCAAGGGATGGCTCCCTATTGCTCAACCACATTATGTATGCCGATGATCTGGTAATTGCTGCTCACTCAGAGGAGGAGTTGGAGGCGCTGCTGCTGAACCTGGAGCTTGCCACCAAGAGGTGGGGCCTTACCATCAGCCCCACCAAAACTAAGCACCTGCCTGGGTATTTTGTACCATCGGACAATCCACCCCCACAACTCCAAATTGGTGATAGGGTAGTTGTGGAGAGAGTGGAGAGTTTCCCATACCTTGGCAGTGTACTCATGTCCTTGACACCAGGACCTACCGTGGAGCTGATCTGCCCACTGACCATCGACTTGTCATCTGTAAGATGCGCCTGCCATTCTTCCACTCCGGTGGTGGGTGTACACCCAGGACCCCATTCAAACCCTTAGTGGCATGGTCTCAGCTAGCTGATCAAAGTTGAAAGTGAGAATTTCATCATCACTTGCAGCTGGGGTTGGCATCGTCCCCCACTCCTGATGTCGAGGGGAAATGGGCGAGGTTTAGAACTGTGGCTCATGCAGCTGCAATGGCTGCTTTGGGAACACGGTCCAGACCTCCCCAGAGACCCTGGCTGAGAGAGGAGGTGTTCAAGCTGGCTGAGAAAAAGCGACAGGCCCACTCTCATCGGCTAGAGCATCCCACGTCGGAGATTGAGGAGGCTTACCACAGCTTTTGCTCGGAGGTTCGGAGAGCCGTGAGGCGCTGCAAGGATGGGTGGTGGTCGCGGGTTGCTGAGGAGATGGAGTCTGCCTCAGTGGCCCGCGATCACAAATCGCTCTTTAATTCCATCAAAAAAGTAACCAGCAGTGCCACACCTATTACCATCATTAGGGGAAAGAATGGTGATCCAATCTCCGACCCCCAGGAACAGGTTTGCAGATTTGTTGAGCATTTCTGTAAGGTGCTAGGGGAGGGGACATCCCTCAGCCTGGATAACAATGTGGGAAAAAGTGGGGATGACTCTGCCGAAGCTGCGGTGCCTCAAATACTGGAAGAAGTCACCCCCTGTGAGTGTCTGGCTGAGGTGCCATCTGTTGAGGAAGTACTGAGGGCGATCCAGAGTTTGAGACCAGGAAAGGCACCGGGCAGAGATGATCTCCCAAGCGAAATGCTGAGGGAGGGTGGCGTTTGTGCAAGACTACCCTACATGACATCATAACAACAGTCTGGACCACTGGACGGGTTCTGCAGAATTGGAAGGATGCCCTGGTGGTCCCCCTATTTAAGAAGGGGGACCGCAAAGACTGTAACAACTACAGGGGCATCTCACTCCTCAGTGTGCCAGGAAAGGTCCTGGCAAGGATTATTCAACATCGCCTTGCTAGGCACGCTGAGGAGAAGCTTGCGGAGCCCCAATGCGGTTTCAGGAAAGGACGGTCATGCACATATGCAATATTTTCTGTCCGTTTGCTACAGCAGAGGTGTAGGGAATTCCAACAAGACCTAGATCTCTGCTTTATTGACCTGGTCAAGGCCTATGCTACTATCAGTAGGCCTGGGCTCTGGGTTGTTCTTCGTGCTTTCGGAGTCCCTGACCCTCTGCTCACGATCATTAAGGACCTTCATGATGGTGAGCGGGCCTGGGTAAAACTACGTGGCCGGGAGTCAGAGTCATTCCCTGTACACCTTGGGGTGCGACAGGGATGTCCTCTGGCTCCCACATTATTTAACATCTATTTTGACCACGTAGTTTGTGAAGCCTTCAATCGCTGTACCGGGGGAATTTCCATTTGGTCCAGATACAGTGGGAGGCTGATCGATGCCCGGGTGCGGTCAAGGGATGGCTCCCTATTGCTCAACCACGTTATGTATACCGATGATATGGTAATTGCTGCTCACTCAGAGGAGGAGTTGGAGGCGCTGCTGTTGAACCTGGAGCTTGCCACCAAGAGGTGGGGCCTTACCATCAGCCCCACCAAAACTAAGCACCTGCCTGGGTACTTTGTACCATCGCACAATCCACCCCCACAACTCCAAATTGGTGATAGGGCAGTTGTGGAGAGAGTGGAGAGTTTCCCATACCTTGGCAGTGTGCTCATGAACGGTTCCGGTTTTACAACAGAGGTCTTACTCCGAATCAGTCGAGCGGCATTATCTTTTCATCGGTTGCATAACGCTGTATGGAAGCTACCTGGTCTATCACTCGCACGGAGCTTCAGGTCTTCTCGAACACGGTCATTCCCTCCCTTCTCTACGCTTGCGAAACGTGGACACCCCTCATGGAACATCTTCACTGGTTAGAAACATTTAGGCTG
The DNA here is from genome assembly GCF_048934315.1 of Petromyzon marinus. Classification (NCBI taxonomy): domain Eukaryota; kingdom Metazoa; phylum Chordata; class Hyperoartia; order Petromyzontiformes; family Petromyzontidae; genus Petromyzon; species Petromyzon marinus. Next base: position 14,506,492 of record NC_133669.1, read on the forward strand.
GCCTGCCTTCGATCCATCCTGGGTTTAACCAGGTGGTATTGTGTGAGGAGCTCATAAATCCTTTAAAGATGTGGACAAAGTCCCATTGGTGAGCTCTTCCGGCAGGCAAGGCTATGTTGGCTGGGTCATGTAGCCCGCATGCCCAGCCACCGCATGCCTAAACAGCTTTTGTTCGGCCGGATCGAGCGGGCTAAACGGGCACGGCACGGGCTAGAGAAGAGATGGAGTGATGTGGTACAGGAGGACGTGGAGCTGAGTGGACTTGCCGATGACTGGTACCAGCGGTGTCAAGATCGGCCTCTGTGGAGGAGGCTCGTGAAGGACGCTACTGGGCAGTTGGAGGCAGTCGCCCTCCAACAACAATGGAGGGCGGAGGAGCGACGCTCACAACAACGATAGGAGCGCCGGGTAGCTAAAGCACAGCAAGTTGGCACAGTCAGAGGCACAGGTGGTGCATCAGTCGTCTCAGTCAGTCAACCTGTGGCATCTGGGTCTGCCCCGTGACCTTCTGTCAGCGGGCGTTCGACACTTCACGTGGCCTCAAGGTGTCTGTGTGTCTTTGTTTGTGTGTGTGTAGAATTGTAGTGACTCATTATGTCCTTTCCGACAAGCAAACTGGCATTAGGACTCAAGGTAAGTGAAGTAAAACGAACTCTTTTCTACTTATGTTACTTTATATCATCTTTTATTTACTATACAGCATTTTTTACAGTGTTACATCCAAATGTACAATATTTATTCTCATTTATGAGTTTAAGAATGCTTTTCTTTATTATTGAACTGCAACACATTTCATAACACTGACTGGATATACAATATGGGTCTGTTCCGACTTAAGAACAGTTCGGCTTACGAACGAGTCTTGAGAACTAATTATGTTCGTAAGTCGAGGCGTGCGTGAAAAAATGATACATATGCCTATAACCAAATCACAACGAATGCACCAGATCTCATAAGATCTCAGAAGCTAAGCAGAGTTGAGTATGATTAGTTCTTGAAAGGAAGATTTCCTGGGAATGTCAGGTGTTGTAGGCTTGTGCTGTGAGATGGTTAGAAGATGGCAGTAGAGAAATTTATTTTTGAAGATATATGTGGAGATTAGAGTGTTATCCCTTCGTTTGTGCGATTGATTTTATCTAGGTTCGGTACTAGTTTCCTTTAAATTACTAAATATCCCAATGCAAGACAATCCTACATTGGGACTTGGTCAGACTTTATGAAATACTATAAACAAAGGGCATTACGAGAATTAAAATAACTTTAACCAGATGAGAGCCCATCGACATATCATTCTTGGTGATGGGTAACCGTTGGAATTCCAGACAAAAGTTTAAGTCATTATCTGCTGAAATGAGCACTGAGGCAGTGCTCATCTCCTGTTTACAGTCCTGAGTCAGTGCTGGAAATATCGAATGTCTATAGCAGGAGCGAGTTTATCCATAGGGCAACCACAGTCGACTTCCCCACAAAGTGGTGCTTATTTAATCGACCCCAGAGGGATCATGGTCTGAGTCAAACCCTGACCAGGATTTTAACTCGCAACCTTCCGATTGCAAGCCGCTCGCTCTCCCACTGAGCCACCTGCAACTATGTTGCTGCAATGCATCACTGAGTGTGCGATAATGATGATGATTATGATGATGACTATTGTTGACATAATTTGGCAATGAAGACTGGAACAAAATAATTCAAAGAGAGGCACACTGGGATTCATGATCTTGGAACCGCGATGTGCAAGCACTGATAAGAGACATTTCTACGATTCACAATTTAGCGTGTATAACATCTGACGCATTCTTTCAATGCCAAGGCTGATCTGTCCTACGTCAGCATACTCCGATATGCCTGCACACATTAAGATCATTCCATGGTTTCCAGACATCAGTTTTAAAGGTCATCATCACATCCATGAGCACGCATACACAAACACAGTTGACGGGCAATCATCACGTAACTGACTACATACTACAACAACGTCACCACAGTGCTTGTGCCAGGCGAGATGCACCTTGAGGCCACGTGAATTGTCATCGGCTCGCTGGCAGATAACAGGACAGACCAAGATGCCATGAGTTGATCGACTGAGATGACTGGCGGATGACCACTTGTGCTCCCTAGTGTGGCTATATGCAGACAGGAGAGCGCACCACAAGCTGTACACACAGCAAACTAGATGGCACGCTGCACACACAGATGGGCCAGGCACAGGTTGTACGCAGATCAGGCGTTCAGAAAATACATTTAGTGATCGAAGGCAACCATACAGAGCCTAACGCTGTGAGGGGCACAGTTGTCAACTCCTTAGGGAACCTTGTATGCTAAGGCTGGCCTTGGGTCACATTTATATCAGTTGTATTAAAAAAAGTGTCATTCGTATCAAAAGGCTTAAGGCTGAATGTTTCTTACTCGCGTAAACAAATATAATCAATCAACGAAAAAGAATCATAGAATGAATGTAACTGAGATCACTCCCATATAGCTGTTTGTTGTTGCAATGTATGGGAGCCGCGGTGGTGAGATATGATCTCCGTCACCTTGTATCGAGGAGGTCGTGGGTTCGGTCCTGTTCCTGACACCTGTATATTTGGAGTTTGCATGTTCTTCCCGTGGTCGAATGTTTTTTGTTTGTTTTCCGGGTCCTCCGGTTTTCCCCTCTATATTTATAAACATGCGTTAATATTTTGCTGCTATAAATGTCCACATGATAAGCCACTTCGTTGAGCTATCATTTGTGGTCAGATTGCTTCTGAAAAGGAGCTAATAGCCAAGTGGGCTTTGTGTAATCGTAACATGTTGCCATCGTGAAATATACTGCTTTGAAATTGGGTCATGCTTTTTAAAACACCCTGTATATGCATTGTCTTTGAAACGGATTGGTCCACACCAGAGACAGCTTTCTTTTGAGCCAAAAGGCGTCCTCTTGTCTAACACCGTTTGAGACGAGGATCAAAAGAAAGCTGTCTCTGGTGTGGACCAATCAGTTTCAAAGACAATGCATATATTATAAGAGGATGTTTTTTTGTTTGCATTCTGACCACAAGTATTGTGGTTAATGCAGACATGATTCCTTTTAAAAGGTTTCAGTTTGGTGTTTTAAATTCTTAATACCTGTTTTGTTGCCAAAAAACCTATTCTAATTTTGGTACTGGCAAAGTAGGTCCTATGATGTGCAGTATTTGTTTTTAATTGCCTGTATAGTTATTATTATCCATATTTATGCATGGAAATATCTTAGTTGCGTTTAAAGTGTAATTATAGTAGGTTTTGGGGCAGAAAATATTTTCTTTGGAATGCATCTTTTATAATAGGATACTATGTGAAAATAAATTTCTGTGTATGATTTTTTACTGTACGTTCAGGTTTTCAAGAACGCAACTCAAAGGAATATCGTTGTGCGCCCAAAGAAGACTATTAAACTCCAGAAAAAGTTGCATGTCACCGGAAACAGTGACATCGCCAGCTCCCTTGGATCGATGCAGGATTTAGACACGCCAAAGATGACCGGATTTTCTGATGGAAAGCATCGTAATACAATCGTTTACAGTCTCTGTATGGTATCGTTGTGATGGGTGAGCGAATAATCGGTTATGTTACTTTGCACGTCACGAGACTGTGATCTGAAATACCCACATCTTTGATAACAACGTCGGTCACAGTTACGGCATCGGCGATTGTGAAGATGCGATCCAGTATATTTCCCGAGCGACATGCTGGACAGCTGACGTTCTAGGTTACACTGTGATTGTGAATCATTTCGGCGAGATCACTGTTGATTTTTCCCACAAGAACCAGTCGGTCCCGGACAGTTTGTGCCACCACAGATGAAGTAGCAAGGGCAAAGTGACCCACAGTCTAGCATCCTGGAAAGCTCGGAAAATAATTCCGACAGTGGTGAAGACAGTGGCCAATATACAACAGCGATTGTGAGCATCCACATGGCTGTTCATTATTGTCACAAACAGCAGCTAGAATGACGTGATTATTAATGAGTCGCTCAGGACTTTCACGTAGATGTCTTCACGTTGAACCAATCTCACCATCCATGCAGGGTGCCAGTGCCATGCCTCCCTCGACGGTGCTGATGTATAATAGCGTATCCATTAGGTACAGCCTAACGGATACACTATTCAATATTGATTTGAAGCTTTCGTGACCGCAGGAATCCATACTCGTTGGTTCTTTCGGTAAAGTCACGTAGGTATAAAATATAATAAATCACGACGTTTCGGGCGCAACACAAGCGTCCATTATCAGGTGGGAAAGCATGGTCTGCTGCTGAGGCAGACTGTTTTAAAAGGTTCGAAATGGGTGTAGCTCAAGGGTTATAAAGAAGTGGCCGGGGCTAAGTGATGTTAATGTGAGAAATTAGCGTGATGTTAATGTGAGAAATTAGCGTGTTACTGTAAGATAGGAGAGTGGCCTCCTCGACGAGGACACAGAAGTGACTATGTTAATGTGAGGGATTAACGCTATTGTTGTCCAACAGCAGCTATTCTCACCGCATTTGTACATAGAACATACAAAACTATATAAGGCACGCATAAAAAGAAAGCATTTAACTCTCATCTTTCTGGTTAATAATGTAACCACCAAGCAAACTGTCTCCCTACTGGGAATCATCGTCATCGGCCATGGTCGATTCATTGCAGTCATTTTTCATGGGGTCCATGATGAATCAATGCAGCGATTTACTTCACACAACATTATTAATTCACTCCACCTCCACGGTGGACGTACTCTTGGATGTGTTCTCTCCAGTTGCCTGCCACCGTGGCATTCGTCTCGACCACGAGTCGCCATTCCTTCTAGCAAGGTTTACTCTCGATGCCACTAATGTTTTTAAAAAAACTTTTTTTACAGTTAAATGACGATAGGAATCTAACACGTTATGTTTGCATAACTTGTTTTGCACCGTTCGTGGCTCACCATGGTAATCGAAAGTAATCCACTAGTTTACTGTCTATGCAGTGCTGGCTTGCTCTGCTATTCACTTCATTGTAGGTCTTCACTCTAAAGGACGATATGTGGTTCGTTTTATCGCAATGTGTAAATTTCAAGGTTGTATTTCATCTGGCGCCATGACATTTTTGTAGTTTTTACCAGGTCAGCTTATCTCTGTTGTTAAGACCCCACACGTTAAAATCGTTACGTACAGTACTTCCATTGAAACTTTTTGTTACTCATCATTGGTTAAGAAGGCCAAGGACTTTCAGATGAAGTCATATTGCAGTTTTAATTGGACATTCAAACATTTTTATTACTAGATTGATTTCATACGATATGCATTACGCTTATTTATCAAGGAAAGCCTCACTGAGTCTTCAACTTTTTTTGGAATGTCATACCAAGTTTTTTCCAGTAGGGAGCGATGTTGCTATAAAGTATTATGCATGTACAACGGGCGAGTCTCGCTTATCGAGCGAGATGCGTTTCGTGAAATTTGTTTGGTAAGCGAAAACTCGTTAAACGATCATTGTTTTCCCATTGACTCCCCTGTTAAAGGCTGAGATACGCTTCCGCCCCAACATTTTCCACCCTTAACGTGAGAAATACAAATACTAATTTTAAAATAAAATAATTAAACATCAAATGGAACAATCTTGATTTGAAGCTTTCGTGACCACAGGAATCCATACTCTTTGGTTCTTTCGTTAAAGTCACGTAGGTAGAAGATATACCTCGGTCGTAGCTGATCATTGTTATAACGCTGTGGGCTCGGATGATATTGTTTTTTTTTTTCCGAGACCAAGGTGCTCTGCAAGCCGTCGGGCTACCTTCAAAGATTTGTACATGAAGCCATCCAGATCTATAAACACAGAATAATTTCAACCGGGAAGATGGGTATAAGCTAAGCAACCATTGGAAGGACGTTATTGACCAGGTTGGTTTCGCTGTCATACTTCCATCCTGCCTGCCGTTTATACTGTTACCCTCCGACTCCCTGAGTTGTATTATCCTGTTGGATGCCCTTGCATCAACGGGCTGGGGTATCACTGACATTGCCTCCTTTTGCTCCCTTGGCCTGGATGTTTCGATGTTTCGATGGCCCTTGCTGTTTCATGGGCTGTTTGTCTTACTGGCTCAGCCATCATAACCCCGTTACACTCTTTCATCTCACAGCGCGGCAGCCAAAGCTGCAGCATCCTGTACCATTGACATGCTAATTGTCTCACATTAGCATCACTAACCGAGCTTCTCTCTACATTCCATCTATTACCTGTGCCAAACTCCCCTCTCCCTCCCTGCTTGCCTCCCCCCTTTCTTCCTTCTCTAGCTCCGCCCACTTACCCCTGGGGTTGAGACCACCAAAACCCTTTATAAGCTCTTGTTGTTAGCAGATCTTTCTCCTAAATCAGCAGTTGTCCTGCTGTATCGGTTCCGCCTGATGACGGTCGCTTGTGTTGCGATCGAAACGTCGTGATTTATCTTATTTTATTTCTACCTACGTGACTTTCCCGAAAGAAACAAAGGGTATCAAATGCAACACTTACCACACGTGAAGAAACGCTGTGCTTGCTGGTGCCTGGCATTTATGTTAAATGTTAGTGGGTGGAGGTAGCAGCAGGAGCCACGCAGGAACACTCCTCTAGATTTAAAACTAATTGCTTTTAGTGTCACGCTTGTTGTCCACCCACAGCTCTGATTGTCACGGTTGGCTATGTACGGTGCGAAAGAAGTTCAACATTCATACATACTGATGTCAGCCGTGGCTGGGAATTGAACCAGGGTTGCTGGGTTCATAGCCATTATGCGGGCATGCGAGACAAATCGCGTCTTCCAGTCCTCATTAGAATTTGTAATTAATTAGCACCGCCACCCACCCCTCCCTCCACCCACCTCCTCCCCCATCTACCCTACCCACCTATTATTGGTATTCCTCGAAGTACGAATGTTCGGTTTCATGAAATTTCGCGTTCAAAAATATAAAAATTGTGCTCACTTTTAAAATTAACGAAATCGCAAATCTACGTGAACGAATTTTCACATGGCATGGGCCATGACATCAGACAGGAAGCAACTAGGAGACTATGTTATCCATCTTTGACAGTGATACTATATCCCTACAATGGTTGAGTAACGTAATATATTTTTTAATTTAATTTGGCAAGAGCCCGCTAAAAATCACAAACCATAACAAGGGAAGGAGGTACAGACATTCCGCGGATCGAAGCCGGAACTTAGGTGCTCCTGAGGCTCACTGCCCCACTCACATAGGGATTGCGAGCGAGAACATAGGTTTTCATATGGAGAAGGGAAGACAAGGGAAGAGGAACAAAAGTAATGGGGAAAATAAGTGTGGTTGGGGAGGGGGTGGAAATAGCGGAGGCTATAAGGGAGGTCTGGACCGTCGTATTCAACATGCTGCTGCCGCGACCCTCACCAGGTCAAACGGACTGAGAAACGAATGAACGAATTAACTGGGAGGTGAGAGGGGTGTCAAGTGTTTTTGTTAAGCTCCACTGGGATGTTGTCAGCGCCAGCAGCCTTTCCCACAGGTGCAAAGGCCATGACATCAAGTAGTTCTTTAGGAGCAATTGGCTTACCAAGCTCTCCACTCTGTTGACGATCCAGATTGTGGAGGGTAATCTTAGGTAGGAGTCTATCTCCTCGCCAGCAGGAGATTCAGAGGTGTACAGGGATTCATAGAATTCCCTGAGGCACACGTTCATTTCCTTGATTTTTGGTAGAGGAAGGTCTTTCCGGCTTCGGATGGATGCGAAAAACGGTGTCGCTGGGATTTGACCATTCTAGCTAGTAACCTGGCTATAGTAGAGCAGGGGTCATGAAACGGGAATTTGTTTCTCTTATATAACAGGCTAGCTTGATCATGAATCACCTTTTCCAGTTCCATTCTTGTAGTGTTAATTTATTTTAAAATTTCTGGCAATTGCATGAATTTAGACTCCTAATGCAAGGAGGTGAGAGCAAGGTGGCGTGTTGGATTCTCCCCTCGTGGAGCTCTGCCCTCCCTCCCCCTCCCTTTACGCGGAACGACGTAATTTTCCTCTTTTGAATTCTAACTCACTTCTTTCGTCTCCACCTACTGAATCCCTTTTCTCATTATCTACTGTTCCCTGGCACCCATTGTTCCTTCATTGAACAGCTCAACTGCCTCCTCTCCTCTATCCTCCTGCTCTTCCATCCTTTTATCCTTCTTGATGATTTCAACCTCCATCTTAGCAGCCCCCCTATTGCCTTTGTCCTACTCCCCCTAATCAACTCGTTTGACCTTCACCTGCTTTCATCCCCCCACTACTCATACATCTGGCAGTACCTTGGACACCTATCTCTACTGAGTTCTGCCCCCCCTAAAACGACCTTTTCCTCTCCCTCACAATTTCCTTACCTTCCTTTGCTCCTTCAACTTCCCCCAACCCACTTACCCTATTCTGTGCCGCAACCGTCACTCACTGGACACGTGCTCCCTGACTTCCCCCATCTCTTCTTTCCTTCAATCACTGACATTTTCTCCCTCCACCCTGCCTCTGCCTCTTCTTCCCTATCGATGGCACTATGCTCTTCACTCAACTACCTACTGCCCTACACCTCTGCTTCCCATGACCTAAGGGGCCGTCCATAAATGACATCACACACCTAGGGGGGGAGGGGGGTCAGACATTTGTGACGATGTGTGACGAGAGGAGGGAGGGGGGGCTTGAGAAATGTGACGTCACATCAAAATGCGCAACTTTTAATAAATATAAACAATATAATTGTTATAACAACACTAATTTTGATTATTTTCATTATTAACTATTTTATTATTAAAATTTACTTAGGTCACCTTTTATTTATTCCATGAAGAAGCGTTTTGCTTCTCCATGGGAGAATGGAGAAGCATACATTTTGTAAAATTTTTGAATGATTGTTATTAAACATTTTTATTTTAATGATTCTACCAGGGCTTTTCATTCTGTGGAATGATTATGTGATTGTTATAATTGTACTCTCCATTTTGCTTCGTTCTGCTACAAAGTTTAAAGTATTTTTTTATAGTTATTACTTTTAATATTTTATAATTATAAGATAATTTCAATATATTCTGAACATCTGCAGATTTAGTTAGACGTTGAATATTTTCAAGTAAATTTTATGCTAAATTTCAGCTTTCCAACACCGTTTTAATACGTGTTTTCTCCTACATCAAAGTGCAGCGCCACATTAAATACGCACTACAATGACAATAGTTCAAAGCGATTTGAAGCATGTTTTATTTTCAAAATGGAAATATGGTTTTGGGGGGGGGGGGTAGAGCTTTGTGACGTCATATTTGAGGGGGGGGGTCTGACTTTTTGTGACGCCGTGTGACGAGGGGGGGAGGGGGGGTCAAAAATCTGCCAAAATCGCGTGACGTCATTTATGGACGGCCCCTAAGCCCCCCAACCATGCTTGACTCCCTCGCTCAAATCTCACCGTTGTTCTCTCCGTAGGGCCGAACAACTATGGAAGTCCTCCCCATCTCCTTAGAAATCCTGTCACTCCCTTCTCTTCCACTTTCTATCCACCTTAGAAGTAGCCAAGCACAAGGACAACTTCTTCACTCTAATTTCTTCCCTTGTCCCTCATCCCCGCCGAGCCTTCTATATGTAGTGGATTAACATGCACATATATGTAGTGTTCGATTTCACTCGGACAACTTCTGTCTTTCTCCGAACACCGCTTTATTTACAACTCTCAGCATGTCCTCCACATTCCACAGTATCCTGGTCGCCACGGCTCGCTCGCCGTGCTTCACTCGACTCGCTCGCCACCTTTGTCTCTCTACTCCCCACGATTACTTCGCTCACTCCGCACTCAGCGACTCCGCCCCTCAGCAACTCTGCACACAGCGTCTTCGCACACAGCGTCTTCCAAGCTCTGTCTCTCAAACTCTGTCTTCCAAACTCTGTCTCTCAAACTCTGTCTTCCAAACTCTGTCTCTCAAACTCTGTCTTCCAAACTCTCCACACTTAAATTCCCCCCCGTTGACTCCAAGCTCTCCAAACTCCAACTCTCCCAAGCTCTCCAACTTCAACCCATCTCCAAGCTCTCCGCTCTTCAACCCCTCTGTTGACTCCGACTCCCGCTCTTATCCCCGCTCTCATTACACCCCCAATTAATTAACCCGCGTCCCAACGGCACTCCGCGTGACCGTCGCACCTGTTTCTCGCCAGATTTACAGAAGCCCCTCCGGCCCTGGCAACAGCACCAACCAATCACAGCCGTCCTTGGCTCTCCCAACCTAATTGCCCTCACATAACCTGTAATATATTTGTTATCTTCTTTGGTTCTTTCGGTAAAGTCACGTACAATGAGAATAAAATAATAAATTGATAAAATAAAATAACACGAGACTGTCTGTTCGCTCCAGCGATGTCCTACCAGACAGTCTCGACCCTTCACCTGATGAAGGCCGCTTGTTGTTGTGGCCGAAACGTCGTGAGAATATTATTGTGTCATTTTATTTTATCAATTTATTATTTTATTCTCATTCTACGTGACTTTACCGAAAGAACCAAAGAAGATGAATCATTGCAGTCACGAAAGCTTTAAATCGAAATATTTGTTATCATGTAATCACGCTGTTTCCACAACGCACCTTCGTACTCCACTACATATATATCACCCTACACTCTACACTGATTTTCGCCCTCTCTAGCCTCGGCGTCACCAGCACACCCATTTCCTAGCTCAAGTCTTATTGCTATTAACACACTGCCTCTGATTTTTTTCAACCGCGTAATTCCCGCTCCCTCCCTCGTCACTGTTGGTAATCCTCCGAATTACATACGGGCCTCAAGGGCGAATTATAATCGTAAGTCGAGGACTGTCCTATACCGTTTGCTGCATAGCCCATAAAAGCATTGACTCATAGCACGAATTTGGGCCGGTGTGTTTGCATATCCCTGGCTCATGTTAGGGTCCCAAGTCCGTCTGGATTAGGGGAAAGAGATAAGGGGCCATTGCAAGAGGATGGCTTCCGAGTTATGCATGTGCGTGTCGCTGCGGCGTAATCTCTCTTGCGTCGTGTGCGTGTCCACACCGCCCCTCTTCTCGGTTGTTGCTGGCAGTCCTGGATGACGGCTTCCTCCTACTCCTCACAACGTCACCGTTCGCTGGTTAGTGCGGTTGGCAAAGACCCCCAAAAAACATCTCAGTCCATGTGGTTTTTTTGCATTGTTTGTGGATGGTTACCCACAAGAATAACACGTAACATCGATGTTTGTACAGCGCAATATTTGTTTAAGAAAGCATCGATTTGTAACCGGATTCGTAGTAAACAGTGCGTATAATCGCATCCCTTATCGACGAGACCAGGTGAATTGTTTGCGTGTCTGATTGTATGCGTTTCACCTTGACAATCCACTGTTGGATGAAGCCCTCCTCACGCCGTGGAGGGGTGGGGGGAGTTATATGACCATGCTTTGCCTCGCTGGTAATTTTTTTGTCTATTGTTAAAGGCTTTTGCGACCAAATATTAATAAAGGTTTTTGGGTTAGATCAGATAAATGATGCTGGATGTAATTAACCAGCGAAACGTCGTACTACTCAAATTGTAAATGTCGTGGATTTACTCTTCAACACACCGGTGGGCTGAAGTAGTAAACTAATTGGCGCGTTGTTTACGTGACGCACTTTATTGGCCGTGTCGGGTGATGGAGGGCTACGACACATTCATACTTTCGCGATCTAACCCAAAAACCTTTATTATGAAGAGCTATTTAAGTCTGTCTTGAAAACTCACTTATTTAACTTGGCCTTTCTATCCTAGATCCGACCGTTTACTGCAGTTGTGTTCGTTTCCTGCTTTTCATACATCGCGCATCTACAGTTGAAATGCGCTTTTCAGATACGAGTGATGATGTTTCAGTGTTCATCCTTCTAGTGCCTGACTGGAGTTTTTTTTAATCGATGTGGTATGGCTTTTCCCCAACGTTGTTTGAAACTCAGGTGAGAAACTTGTTCAAAATAGTGTCTCTCACAAAAGACGTCCCCGTCTGTCATGAGAGAGCCTTGTTGAGCTGTAAAAGTGTGGGAAGCGTAATCTACGGAACACAGAAGTGAATTTTGCTTGCACCGTCCTTTGCTATGCACCATTCAGCCCAGCCTATAACACACAAAAAATAACTGATTGGTCCAGCTTGTTGATGGTGAGCTGGTCATATGGTTAGTGTTGTATTCAAGCCATGATTGTTAATTGTTTTTTTTCCAAAATGTAGGAATCGAAAATTCGCTATAACGAGCTATTGTGATGCCACGACAGCGAAGCCGCTCCGCCGACGCCGGGGCCGCCGCTGTGCTGCTGCGGCAGAGAAGCCACCCGGCTTCCGTCACAGCGCTTTCCCCACCACCCCCCACATAAACACACACATGCACTCACGTAGGGCCTCGTGGGGGGGGGGGGGGGTCACCTGCCCCTGAGTTTTCACCCGAGGGCCCCCCTCGTGGGGGTGCTCCACGGTTTCTCAGGGCCAGGGATTTGGCAGAACCCCTCCCAGGCCGAATGACACTGCGGCGCCGTGGAGTGACTTAAAATTGCACAGCCACGGCGGCCCACTGAGAACCGCAGTGAGGACTCCGCCAAAAAGTACACACGCAGCGGCAGGCCAGCAGGGGGTGGGGGGGGGGGCGGGCCGGCATGGGTTGACCCTTAGGGTGCGTACACGCCATGCGCAGGGACCTCGCCGTGGCACAACGTGCGTCGGAGCGGTAGCCCAGGAGGACGCCCTCTAGGACCTCTACCACCGTACACTCGGTTAAACAATGGGGGGCGGGGCGTCAGGGAGGGGGGCTCCTGATTGGATGAGGGACCAGCGGATCGGCGGCGCTTGGGCTGAAAGTTGCGCTCGGGGTCAACTGGAGAGAGGGATCGAGGAGTCGTCATCTCCCTGCTACTCGAACGTCCGTGAGACGGGTCGTGGAGCAGCCGGGTTCAGTTTCCCAGCCAAAGCCACGTGCAGCCTCGCCTTTTCACGGCTTCCTACGTTTCGAGAGCGCAGCGTGAGTACAGAGTGGAGAGGTAAGTCTGAGGAGAAAATCCCGTAGGGGGGTGAATAGGGAGAGACTAGGCAAATTGAGCCCAAAACAGCCGGGAGCTAGGACAGACCTGCCCTGCTGGCCCGCACTAACACGAGTAGATTCATTCTAGTGAAACCGAGAATAAACCACCAGTAGACATTAAACCGTGTCGTGTTGTCTCTGTAAGTACGGGGAGGGAGGGGAGTGCACGGTGTGGTGAGCCTGCACGTTGTGTGGTGTCTTGTGTTTGCGCACGAGCGTATATTTTGCCCGCGCGTGCGCGTTCGCCGTGCACGTTAACTGTGAGCCTGTGCGTTGTGGTGCCCCGCGTGTTCCGTACGCGTGGGCACTCTCGCCGCTGCGCAGCTCGTGGTTGGCGTGTACGAGAAGGGCACCGCGGCATATTTGCGAGGTGGTTAGCGCAGCTATTTAAATCATGCCCCGAGGAGTACCAGCGAGGAGGGGGGGGGGGGGGTGAAGAGGAGAGCGGCGGGGCACAGGAGAACGGGGAGTCGAGGGGCAGCAGCCCTAACACTATACAGGGGGTCTTTGAGTGGGGGTATGTGTGCATGCATAATGAGTTCGATTGAGGCGCACACTCGACTTGGAGGCAGCACTATTTATTAACACATACCACCCACCTGAACACTATACATAAGGTGGTGACCACCTTCCTAATCTTACGAACACTCGGGGGAACACTACACAGTGTGACCCAGGGCAGGTGACGGCTGCCTGGTCACGAACGACGATCGGAGACTTGAGGACTTCTCATGGCGTCTTCATCCCGGAGTAGAACAGCCCAGCTCCCCGTTCACACCCCGCTTGTAACCGCTCCGGCGTGGCCGGCTCCGCCCCAGGCCACGCCCCCCTTCTCGATCCTTCTGGAAGGTCCGGGCCCCCAACCATGTGACCCCCAAGCTTCCCCCTGGGGCCCCTGGCCCCCCTTTTATCCGGTCACGTGTCCTGTTGGGTTCACGCGGAGTGCCACGGCGTGACACGACCCCCGTGACACCCGCCTACAGCCCCCATACCGAGCCGACACGGTAGTGACATCACATGTCCCTACGCTCGTACAGTCCCGACATAGTAGTGACGTCATATGTCACTACACATGTATGAGAGAACGAGGGAGAGCGCGAGAGGGCTGTGTAATTCAGTGGAGAGGTGTGTGTGTGTGTGAGTGATTTCAAATGTGGCTGTACGCAGGTGATATAGACTGTACGCAGGTGATATAGGGATTTTGCACTGTGATTCTTCGTGTGTGCTAAGTGTTAAATTTGATTTGTTATTAGTTCATTTTTTAAATTATACAGTCACGTGTATTTCTCATTTTAAAAAGTTGCTCAAGAGTGGAAATGTTGGGTCTGAAACGTATCTCGGCTTTAAACATGAGAGTCAATGGGAATACAACGATCGTTTAATGAGTTTGTTTACCGAACATTTATTGCAGAACGCATCTTGCTCGTAAAGCGAGACGCAGGCACATATGGTTACTACAACCCAATGTTTGAACTCGTATTGTGTCAAACTCCTGTAGACAACATCAACACTGATGATAAGACTAAGAGAAATCAAGCATATTTGGCTAAACACACATTCACAATAATCCCCTGTGTACCTCTTCAGGCTGTACATGCAAGTACTTTTACCAAGCAGATATTGAGGCTAGAACAGTGCACAATGGGATTTTGAAGCCACCACTATGCATAATGTACTCATTACACGTTAAATCGACCTGAGACAATCTCAAGGACTTACTACCGATGCTAGGCTGTGCTCGGAATTTGCCTATACACACATACGCACAGTATTTGCTTACAAATAGACTCCTCTTTGTACGAACATTATTACCAAACAGGGGTCTGACGTCCTTGGGTAAGGTTAAAAATTAAACTGCTGCTGAAAAAGTCCTAAACACAGGGGCTGCATTTGTCACACAACTCTTAAATTAAGGCAAGCAAGGGAAGGGAATGCTTAATTACACATTACAGACCCGGGACACCCTTCTAATGACAGTGTTACAATTTTATATATTTTTTCTTCCTGGGTAGTAAGTGTTATTTCCTTATTGCTTATGCCTAAAAAGTACAGAAAATGGCTATTATTCCCCAGAAACTTTGCTTTTGTGACCAGGACAGTGATATTTAGAAATTTACCTATTTTCCAGAACATTCCAGATATATTCAGTACTGAGTAAACTAGGAGAAACTTCGAGAACATTCTAAAACTTTCCAGTAACATAAATAGTAGTATAAATACAGGGGCCTTAAGCACACCATTTCAGATTAGTTCCAGCTGCGTAAGTGGATACATATCTGCATTTTTCTGAGATGGCATTAAAGAGTCTGCAAGCATCCGGCAGATGCATTTTTATATGTCTGCGGCCAATTTATCAAGACGACAGCGAAAAAGTACTCTGTGGAAGCATCTGCTAAAATGTGAGGCCGACAAGGCACATTTCGGCATGCCTGTCGGGGATCAAGACAAATCCTGGGCACCTCATTTCACCTGTGAGCAATGCAAAACAACTCTGGAAGGTAAGATGGACAATTGTTGCTCGGAATTTTATGTTATAAAATTTGTTACAATTTTTTTAATTGAAAAAGTTTTTAATTTTAAAATGTTTTACAATTTTCAATGTTATTGAAAAAAGATATATATGAAAAATGTTGCGAGAATTTCTTACACATTAGTCATGGGTGAAATAAATTTATTTTGTAGGATGGTACAGAGAGGAAAAGAGAGCCATGAAGTTCGCAATCCCACTCAAGCATCTGCTACTTCTGCATGGTGGACCCTTCCAAACGTCGGACTGGCAAGAATGCACCTGCTATCACGTATCCAGACCTTAATTCATCACCCCGGTGCCACACTGCCATGAGCTCCCCGTATCCACTCCTCCAGAGAGAGAGCAGCCGTCTTTAGAAGAGAGCAGCAAGTCAGATAGCGAGGAAGACGTTGTAGATCCAGATGACAATTTCAGAGGTGGAGCTGA
Organism: Petromyzon marinus; assembly: GCF_048934315.1. Lineage (NCBI taxonomy): Eukaryota > Metazoa > Chordata > Hyperoartia > Petromyzontiformes > Petromyzontidae > Petromyzon > Petromyzon marinus. The sequence continues at coordinate 14,522,489 of NC_133669.1, forward strand.
GGAAAGAAACCCATACTACCCCAACCAAAAAGAATCAACGACTTGATCAGAGATCTTGGTCTCACCAAGTCCAATGCCGAGCTTTTGACGTCTAGGCTCTATCAGTGGAACTTGTTGGATTAAAGTGTGCAAGTCGCAGATCAGAGGAAGCGTCACCAACCTTTTGCAGCTTCTTCACCCGTCAAGATGGGCTCTGCTTCTGCCATAATATGACCAGTCTGTTCGAGGCAATCGGAATCGCCTGTAACCAGAATGAGTGACGCCTCTTCATTGACAGCTCATTCAGGAGCTGTCAATGTCATGCTGTTGTATATGTCGCGGCATCGTTAAGCGCTGTGCGCGATTGCCACTCCTGGTAGCCTGTAATAACGGCCTCGAGTCAACAGCGGGCAGAAGGGAGTCTAAGGGTGATGAGTCAGGCCGTTGGGCTAAGGTCAACCCTAAGGCACCTCGGGACCACAGGTACAAACCCCCAGACCCCCAGGAAGGGGGCTGGGGGATAACGTCATTCCCAAGGCCCCTCCAGACGGTTCCAGAAGGGAGGAGTGGCTAGGGCGGAGTGAGCCAGAAGCGAGTTTCAAAGAAGGTCCCCTGAAAGGGACCGGCAGTTGTCGTCAAGCAGAAGACCTTGTCAGGGCCAGGACCGAGTGGGCCAGTGGTCGGGACCCGAGGACCTTGGCTGGGTCGGGTCAGGCTAGCCTCCCCTAGGTCCCTCTAGCCGGAGGGCTGATATATAGAGAGTGGTCCCAGTGATTAGGACACGCTCGCCCGGAGGTTATACCTCCCCAGGGTATTGGGTGGAAGGGGCCGATACCCCTTTGTGTCAGGAACCTTGTGTTACTGTTGTTATAAATAAACATGTTGCCTCCAGAAGAAGTGAAGTCTTCTCAAGTTTGTACCCACTACATATATAGTGATAATTTTTGTTTGAATTAATAAAATAACGTTAAATTTGACCTTTTTTGTTAATTGTTGTGTAATGTGTATTAACTGTAAATAACTGGACTTAAAATGCGTTTTGTTAATGCGTGATTATTGTCGATTAAAATAATTATTAATTAGTATGCATATGATAATTATCAAGAGCGATTATGCATATGTTATCACAAGTTCTTATTATTATTGGCTCTAACGTTGTATTGTGATAATACAATGATTTTTGCTTTTAAAATGTATGTGTAATTATGTCAGGTCTCAGAATTCAGATCTCACCGCAGGATACAGTTCTTGCAATTGAGAAAATTATCCTTGAGTTAGGAAAGAAGCATTCGGATATTTCTTGTTCTAAGAAGCTTTAATATCAACTTAAATTGACAGCCAAGAATACTTAACACAGTAGAACTACAGTACCATGCAAATCTATGTACTTATCACTTGATACTAAATGGTTTGAAACATCAAAGATCATTTCACAAGATTATGCGATTCATAGAACATCAAAACAACAATGTTCATGCAAGCATTTGTGTTCATAAAATTTGTACCAAATGGTTAGATAAGTGTCAACGATCGAATCTCACGATCACGTGATTAAAGAAAACAATAGGCAAATATCTCATGGTAAAGAAACAATACACAATTCAATCTTGATTTGAAGCGTGACTGCAGGAATTCATACTCTTTGGTTCTTTCGGTAAAGTCATGTAAGTATAAAGTAAAATAAATCACGACGTTTCAATCGCAGGCGTACAAACTTATAATACAGCAGTGGAACTGCTGACCCAGCGCGAGAGCTGTTACAACAAAAGGTTATTTATGTGGCGATGGGCAAGCAAGCGGGGTCTGAGCTGGAAAGGAATTCCATCCACGGACGTAAGCACGTCAGTTGTGTTAATGGGGAAATTAGGGAGAGAAGAATTAGCATGAATGAGCTTCCATCGCCGCATAAGAGTATCATGCCTGCATATGCGCACAACAGCAGTGTTAATGAGATATTAGCACCATGAGAGTGCAATCCAAAGGACATGTGAGTATGAGAGTGCAATCCAAAGGGCATGTGAGCATGAGTGCAATCCAAAGGACATGTGAGAGATCTAAGAGAGAGGCAGAGAGAGACACACAGAGAGTCGGAAATAACAGCTGACATCGGCAGGTAGGATAGAAACATCACACTCAGTTAAGACTTTACCTGGTTAATAACGTCCTTCCAATGATTGCTCAGTTTGTACCCATCTTCTCGGTTGACGTTGTGTCTCTGTTTATATATCTGGATGGCTTCATGAACAAATCTCTGAAGGTAGCCGGTAGATTTGCAGAGTACCTCCGTCTTGGAAAAATCTATTTCGTGTGAGCCCACAGCGTTAAAACAATGATCAGCAAGAAAGCTGAGATTCTTCTCAGCCCACAACCTGTAAAAAGTACAGATAAATGGTGAGTGAGTGTAAAGTTAACGTCCCATCATCTGTTTTCTTTCTTATCCGAAAAATACCTCTAGTCCCACAAGGGAGCGTTGAAGGGTAGGCTTGATCCGTAGCTGGAGCACACTCACGACCACGCTGCTCACTGTGTTCGCATGGTTGTCTGTGCATCATGCTCGATCCACAGCTGCAATGCACTGCGGCGCTCGAACCAACACGCTGCCAGTCAGTCATCAGTCGTCAGCTGGTCTGCCGCACTTTCGCAGGTTGTCTGCATGTTGGCTGGATCCACAGCTGGAGTACTGTGACTCTTGAACCGGCACGCTGGCAGTTGCCAACTCTGCCATGTGTTTGCAGGTTGTCTGCACGCCAGGATCGATCTGCAGCTGGAGTACTGTGACTCTTGAACCGGCACGCTGGCAGTTAGTTGCCAACTCTGCCATGCGTTCGCAGGTTGTCTGCACGCCAGGCTCGATCTGCAGCTGGAGCGCCGCTATGGCCACACTGACCCAACACACTGCGATTATTTTGTCAGCAGCCTTAAGAGTGACTTTGTTTGCGAGCACCCGTTGTGCTCACTCTCGGAGGTCTCAACCTCAAGTCTCCACTTGGGGAAGTTGCTTCATGTCACCACGGGCATTTCCAGAAATTCATTGACACCTCTTAGTACAGTCAGATAAAGAAAATAAATTTGCACAACAATAGCATGAGGAATGCTGTATAAGTTCCTTGCCACCAGAAACTCTTATCAGCAATTTTCCTCGATCATGTAACGTATCACACCTCTTAGCTTAGTGCAGTACAGCTTCTCAAAGTCCTTGACTCTGCAAGAGATTCAAAATGTAAATAAATTCTGGTTATTCTGGTTTGTTTTAATGCTCAGGATGCATTCAATACATATATATGCCTACGAGGAGCTAATACATAAAAAGTAGGCAATATCACACTTTATATTTTTAAAATGTTGGAAAAGGCGCCCAAGTCAGCTGTGCTCTGTAATCCCAATGTACGTATTTTACCCCTTTTTTAGTTAAATTACCTAATGCTAGGTTTATTATTAGCCATACTTATTACTTTAACCTTGAAGACTCTCGAGACCACTTTAGACGTCACCACCCTCCTCCTTCTACTCCAGCCCTCCTTGGAATGACTAAGGCCTATTACAACAACTGAGCCCGAGAAAAGGCCTAGCCTAAGCGTGCTCAATGCAGGCAGAGCCTTGGGCAAGAAGGTGAAAGCGACCTCCCCGCTCAGCTCTCCATGCAAAGTCAGAGCGGAGGTACTTACTGAAGAGGCTCTGGTGCTCGTCCAGTAACTGCACGATAAGATCGACCAAATTGGGCACAAAAATCAAGCTTCAAATGGAGGAAAACACCACCCTACTTTGGGTTCTCGACGACAGGCTGGGAGCAGTCAGCGAGCAGGTGGAGCTACAAGAGGTGATCACAATGACCTTTCAATCGATGATGGAGGAACAGGGGGACCTGAATCGGAAACATGAGCACACACTCAGGGAGCTGAAGCAAGTATAGAACAAGCTGGAAGCCAAGATCAGGGAAAGTCAGCTGAAGGCTTAAGACCTCCTGAAGGGCGTGGATGGCAGCACCTCGCAAGGGGCCCTTTCCTTCATCAAACAGGCTTCGTCAAAAAGGGGGACTCAGCAGCTGTAAGGAACTTAGTAAATGTGATAGATATCGCTAACAGGGATACACGTATGGCATATGCTCTAACACGAGACAGAGAGAAGGCATTCGACAGGGTTGAGTGACCTTTCCTTTTCCAGGTCATGTAAAAATCTGGCATTACTTCAGCATTCACAAACAAATGCAATCTCCTTTACACCAATGCATCTTCTACAGTAATAATAACCAATGGGATAATCTCTCCAGGCTTCCCCCAAGGCAGAGGTATCAGGCAAGGATGCCCCCTCTCAAGCCTCTTATTCAATAGAACCTCTTGCAGAAAGTATTAGAAGCAACTGGAATGTGACGGAAGTACGCAAGGGGAAAAGCGAGAATAAAATGTATCTATACACTAATGATAACCTAATAACATAATCGGAGCCAATAACCTCTATATCCATACTCTGTTATCCTTGATCACAGACTGTGGAGAAGCCTTGGGCTATAAATAAAATTAAGAAAAATCAGAGCTGATGACCCTTTCCCCTGTTTTGGCTAACCCCACCCCGAGGGACTTTCACCATTCAGTTGATACCCGATACAAATTAAATACCTCAGAGTCACAATGCCTTCCTCACTCCTGTCTCTCTCCCAGATAAATCTTCCAACCCTGCTTCAAGAGACCATGGCGTCGCTTGCGACCTGGGAAAAAAACATTCCTCTCTCCCTTTCTAATTGAGCCCACTTGAAATAAATGACGATCCTTCCGAAGCTCTTATACCACTTACGAATGGTCCTTACCCGCATTCCTAAAGCTTATTTAAAAATCTCCATTATATGGAACCACAAGATAGCGAGAATTGACTATTACTCACATTAGCCAAGAAGGAGGGAGGCTTGACCTACCCAACTTTTCCAAAATATTACCGATCAATTGCCCTCCTTAATATTAAACACTGGAATGGGAGGATACTTCCGTTGGGCCATGGACTCTTGTGGGGATTACTCTAGCCTCAATTAAAGATACACCATTGAGCTTTAAACCACTATGGAGAGTCACTACCACCCTGGGACTTTGCAGAAATAGGCAGATTCCAATTCTCCCTTTTATCCACAGGCAATGGCCTCTATGGGGCAACCCATCCCTTAAAATAATGAGCAAAGAATAAAATGGCCTACATACATAATGGCTAGCATTGGCAAGGTAGTGGATTTACTGATCCAAGATGGAAATGTATGATAATTCCAGCACTTGCAAGTACGGTATGGTATTCCGCAGTCATATTTTATAGGTACTCACAAATCATGAACGCCATTACCAAGGCCCCAGATACAAAATGTTCGCGACACTCACCCCATAATGGACTGGTTATTGGGAGGAAAGGAGAAGTAAAAACTAGCATAGGCATATCATCTCAATTCGGGGGAGCAGCGGACTTGACCGAAGACTTAAACGCTGTGGGAAATGCAGCTGGGTCATGATATCGCACCGTAAAAATTTTCTCAGATCTAGCGAGACTCAGCAGCTGTCCCCAGATAGCTCCCTTTAAAAGTTGTTCAATTTAAATTTATGCACGGAAACTATCTGACTAATAAGAAGAGGATAACATTTGATTATTCCTCCCTAGGTGCCCAATGGGGACCATCCAGACATTCCTACACGCCTGCTGGCTGTAACTGGATATTGCCGAATTCTACCAGGACATTGCAAATACTTTAATTTTATCTGTGGGACAGATATTAGGCCCTCAGTGGATTCCTCCCTATGGGGCTTGAACCTCGTGGGCATATCCAAATATCAGAACACAGTACTCCAAGCCTTCATGGCCATGGCAAGGAAAACTATCTTAGGTAACTAGAAGTACCATAAACCCCCTTCCTGGAGACCCTGGTACCGATCATTATTTACTCTGGCTGTGATGGAGCACCTTTGTTACCAGCTGAAGGGGAAAGAATGGGAATTTGATACAATATTGCCCCCTTTCCTTAAGAACCATATATTGCACGGAGCACCCGAGCGCAAAATGATAGAAATTCAAACAAGGGAACCAATGAGAAGGGTGAAGAGGTGGGGGAATGGGCCACAGGACTCGCCTTATTCTAACATACCTTGAATGACAGTTGTTCCTAGGAGGGGAATGGGCGTAAGTGGGCTCAAGTTATTATCTTTCTATTTTTTATTTTCCACTTGTTACTTTGGTTATAGCCCCACCTCCCTCTTCCCTACCGCCAACTCCGCCTTGGTTAGAAATGGAACCCGATAAACCTTAAATAGCCCCCGTTTGAGGGAGAATAAATACCCAGAGGCACAACTCCTGAAATTTTAAACCATACATGTATGTATGTATGCCCTCTGTCATGATGGCAGTTTAGGATTCAATAAAAACAATGTAAGAAAATAATCATCCTTATCTACTTATGTTTGTTCATATATTTTGTCCATATATATTGTTGTATTTGCCATGTCCATTCAGATACCACACCATGCAGCACATCAGCATGAGTCGGACAATGGCCTGTAAATCTCGACTTAAAGCTTTCGTGACTGCAGGAATTCATACTCTTTGGGTCTTTCGGTAAAGTCACGTAAATAGAAAAATAATAAAATATTATTTTAGTATGTATTCCTTCTCGTTATCTTTTATACCTACAGACATCTTACGTATGTGATGGTCAAACCTACAATTTAGCCAAGTTGAGTGGAAACCCACATTTACGGTCATACGCTGCGTTCTGTTGCAGGTTTTCACAATTGCATTGTGTTCTCTTGCAGGCAATGGAATCGGTGTCTCTGCAACAACAAAGGAACAGACCGGTGCATGTATTGTTTGTACAGCTTGTATGGCTTGTACTGTTTGCATTTGTTATCATTGTGATATCGACGTTCATATTGAAAGCAGGGTTTGGTCGGTATCCTGCAAAATCCAGTCAGGTAACTGCTTTCATTGTTCATTCTCCTCTTTATCCATGTGAAACTCCATGGGCAGGGTTCCTAAACTCCATTTCTCGTGACCCACCACCAAGAACGTTCCTTGACATTTTACCAAATTACTTCCTTTCAAACATATGTCAAGTGATTCCATCCTACGCGTGCCTGATAATTGTTAAACACATGGCTTAGAGTGCACCAATTCAAATGTAGACATTGTGTATAGGTGTCTTGATCCTCATGATGCTCTTTAATTTTAATTGGTGCGCTGGGTCTCTAACACGCACAAGGTCTTTAATAATTGAGAACACCCTCTATGTGCGCACACATTACACACACAATCCCTGTCTTCGTTTTAATCGGGGCTCAATACTTTCCACATTACAAGGTTGATATTTAGAGTTGGTTTTGCTCGTGCAAGAACAACAATTCAGTCGGTGGTCGGAACCGCAGGAAACATTACTTACAAATTGTTGCGCCTATGCTTATTCAAGCAATATGTTCAGCGACGTTCATACGACATTATAGAAAACTGCACCATTTACCCACGGGTTTACACACGTGATTTACGACATGTATCATGCATATAATAATTCGTTCTAATTAATTAATGCATTATTAAAGGCATAACTGTAATATCTATGCGGCTGATGGGTCAAACAAAGGTCGCTGAGCTCATGCAAAAAACACGTGCACGCGAAGCTAAAGGTGTTTTACATTTGTTCTCAGAATTGTTTAGAACTAAGTTCCAACCGCTGCCGAATCGCACGACCGAACCAGGACTCCATTGTACCTGCATCTGATCCACCTGGCACCGAAAGCAATGACGGCTCTTTCTGCGTTAGAAACATCGCAAGAGAGACTTGGATCAATAAAACCTACGCCAAGTTAACATCTGGGAAACCTCCCTCGACGTCGGAGAAGAAAGAGAGGTGGCACAATTTGACGTGCAGTCACCGGTCGAGCAGCTTCTTTGAGGTGGTGGATACGAACAAAAGGTTTCATTGCGGGGGTTACCTGACAGTCACTGTGTCCATGCGGGACGCGCACGGCAAACCCAAGCTGTACGGCGGCGACTTTATTGTGGGGAGGCTTTTCAACAGTGAGCTGGGTGCGGCCGTGTCGGGGAGCGTGCACGACATCGGCAACGGCTCCTACCGGCTGAGTTTTCCGCTGCCCTGGACTGGCAACGCAACCATCGCCGTGCGGCTGCTACACTCAAGAGAGGCGGTCAACGCCCTGAACTACGTGCGCGAGAATTTTCCAGAGAAGATAGCCTTCCAGGCCGTGTTCCGCAAGATACCCGAGTCACCCAAGACCACCAATTGCTACATGACCAGCGTGGAGAACTTAAACCTCCCCAGCAGCAGTAAGGATCGAGGCGATAGAGGTGCAACTATTTAACAATGTGTCCAGTAAAGGTCGCTGGAGTGATGCTAATCATGATGTAGCTGTGCAGCGGAGTTGTGTGCCAATTTGGTTTCTCAATTTCAGTGAATAGATGGTTTTAGCCCAGTCACCAATAACCATGAAAATAACACGTGGTATTTAGTTTTCACTTAATTTGCCCTCTGTAACATAAAAGTGTGGCCCTTCATGTGTGAGTAAAAATGGTCAACTAAAGAGATATCAGAAGTAGATTTGTCATATCACCTTATGCAGATAGTTCTCTGAAATGGGATTATACTGCTCTGAGAGAATTTTAATATGTACTTTATTTCATTACATGACACTGATAGAATTAGAATAATATTTTGAAAATTACAGAAAATTTAAAATAATGCACAATAATGGTGGTGATGCAGGTTATGGCAAAGAAAGGGCAACTTCATTGACTTGGGGCTTTGGCAGAAGGCCTTGGTTGCTTGACCAGACATCACGTAAAGGAGCATAGCATGAGATGAGAGGTGAGAGACGGGTAGGGGTGATCAGGAGGACGATCAAATACTGAGCACGATCTTGTAGTTGATATTGAACTCGATTGGAAGCCAGTGGAGGGATCGGAATATGCCGGTGATGTCTCATACAGGTGCAGTTAAGAAAGCTGGTCATGGCATTTTGGTGTTGCTGAAAATATAGATGATAATGTATTATAGATGGCAATGATGTTGCAGGCGATGCATATCATGGTGGTGGAGCAGGAGAGAAACAGGCACACATTCAGGTAGATGTAATGCAGGAGGACTTTGAGCTGATGGACTTGTTGTCAATTAGTACCAGCAGTATAAATACCAACCTCCTGGGCAGTGTGAGCCAATCACCTTTTAGCAACAGGAAATGGATAATTTATGCACGCAACAATGAACAGAGCCGGACCACTAAAACACAGCAATAGAGTTTAGTGAGTCATGTAGGTAGTAAATATGCCAGTCACCCCAGTCAGCTAGCCCATGAAACCTGGGACTTTCCTATGACCTGCCAAAAAGCTTTCAACACTTCAAATTGCCTCAAAGTTCACTTGAACTAACACAAACACCGTTACATTGCGATGAATGGCTGTACTTGTTCCAGGTGGTGTTGTAGATGATGCCGAAAGAGATGGAAACATTTGCAGCCTGACCGACTCCAAGCTGTGCGAACCCTGGTTGTGCATCAAGCCAAATACATCCCTGTGCAAGTCTCTTCAACACTTACATTCTTATAACTACGAGGCAATCCCTTGGGGAGATGAGTACCAGGAGCTTTTTGAAAGGTGAAGGAAATGATGACAATAAGATTAATTCTTTATTTTCTAGGATTATGATTTATTTTCATATATTTTTAAAGGACATATATGTACACTTATTTTTTTTACAAGCATAACAGTGATGTTCAATAGCCAACTATTGATGATGATGATACGTAGGATTGTCTAATAGTTTTACATCGGAGCCTAAATTTGCATGGCAGTGATTTCTACCACTGCTGAAAAATATATATTACACATCCCCACATATCAAGATTTGTAGATAAGTGAGAGGAGACGTAAAACATTTTTTTTAATAAACAATTTATAACGTGTGCATATTTTGCTCATCAGAAACAATGTTCCATCGAGAACTTTGAGGCACAGAGCCAGGGAGAGGGCCAGGGTCCAAGAACTAGGCCATTCTGGCCAGTGCAGCGAGGAGGGTAGCAGGGTGAAGTCGAGCCCTAGATTGGGTGGCAAGCCTGCCTGGCCTCCGTATCAACAATGTCAGCTGGCAACAATAAACTGAGGGGGCCCAGCACCAGGAAAGCCGTGCATTTACTAGGCCCAAGGCAGATAGGATCGGTGGAGTTTGGCACTCATGCGGGTCCAGAGACATTGAACCTGCTATGAGCTGGTAATGGATGAAGAGCCTAACGCCATATATTAAGTGCTTGCCAAGACCATTAGAGCCTGGCAGTAATGACGTCAAGGATACCGAGGCCATTAAAGGACCGTTGATGAGATTAAGGGGGTTGTGAGATTATTGTTACCCATCACTGAAGAGGTCAGGGGGCACCAAGACCTTGGGGAAAGTAGTTGGGAGTAAATACTAGAAAACAACATTCAGGAAAAACAGTGGCAGAGAGGCAAGATTGAGGATTATGGAAAGTTTAAAGATTTGGCATTGAGGATTATGGAAAATTTAACGATTTGGCATTTTTGCATTCGAAGTGCACAAGGGGAAGACAATGAGATTGGATAGCAACATGTTGAAGATAAGCCATTTTTGGCAGCCATCTTGAAACGATGTGTAGAGTAATTTTTATTGCTGTAGTTTTCCCACCTGATGACGATTGCTTGTGTTGCAATCTAAACGTCGTGATTTATTTTATTTTCTACCTACGCGACTTTACCGAAAGAACCAGAGAGTGTGGATTCCTGCAGTCACGAAAGCTTCAAATCTAGATTGAGTTTAAATGTGGTTTAAGTGTATTTGCCCTACTCGTGGGTCTTTCGGACAAGTCACGTAAATAAAAAAACAATAGATCACGATGTTTCAATCGCAACACAAGCAATCGTCTTCAGGTGAGAGAGGTGTATTTGCCATGTTAAGGATTGGAACCACTTTGGCATCTCTTGTGCTAAAGACTCTTTTTATTATCCTGTATTTCAGTGAAAAAGCTCAAGAACCTTTGAAGGCAAATGGGCAGTCGCAGATTTTTGTTGAAAATAATGGTAAAAACAAATTGTGGCTACATTCCCATGCAAATTTTTTCACAACCTCCACTTCACTGTTTATTCCTCTTCCAGAAGCCGTATAAATGTGCTCTTGCTTTTTGCTTGTTAACTTGTTTTTGTCTGTTCTCTCCCTTATATCTAACAGTGACCCATTACAATATATGATTTGTTTTAATATGTAAAACACTTTTTAGATAAAACAATGATAACAATGTAATTCTGAGAATAAAGTAGTATGTTACTATCATTTACCATATAGCAGATCATCGATTAGCTAGCGGCTTTGTGGGAAGGGGGGGCGGATAACCACATCATTATTCAAATAGCTTATTTTTGCACACTCTTGTATAACATATTTTTGGGTTTTATGTATATGTTTTTTAATGTATTTACTATTTGAAATTGTCATAAGTAAACACACAAATGACAAAAATAAATATCCCGTAAAAGGTTACTGTATTTACTATACCATACCACTCCCATCTCTAAGACTCTGCATAGAGTTACGTACGTACGCTCTTGTTTTAAAGTGTCTGACAATCGCCAAACTGATTTAGTCTTGAGACCAGTGCTCTGGCAAACGCCGAATTACACGCACTTTTCGCCGGATTGCACTGTATATTTTCAGTTTTTAATACTGTAGTTAGTTATGAGAAATGTATATACGTGTAGTATTTTCATTGTTTAAGCTGTATGTAGTGGATAATCTTTCTTATATATAAAAGTCTCTGCGTGTGCGCTTGCGGGCGATTTGGCTCTCAAACGGTGGGGGTCAAGTCCGAAAAAAATTCCTGGGTGGCACGCCCCGAGCCCCCTGCTTGGTATAGGCTATTTCGTTTTCCCAGCCGTCAACTTTAAATTAGTTTAATTAGCCATTTAGTGCCATTCTTATTTTAATTATTTACTTACTGCACGAGCTGGACCGTACCAACTGACGCCAATTGCGTGGGGGGGGGGGCGGACCCTGCCAAGTGGGGAGGGGGGGGGGTAGGGGCGGACCCTGCCAAGTGATGCGCGTTCAGTCCAGCTCACGGCCACACCACGGCACTCTGTCACGTGACTACTTTGTGCTATAGACTCACTAAATATCTACTGCTATAGAGTCACTATAAATACTGCTATAGAGTCAGCATGTACTGCTGTAGAATCCATAAATACTGCTATAGCGTCAGTATGTACTACTGTACAGTCCATATATACTGCTATAAAGTCAGTATGTACTACTGTAGAGTCGATAAATACTGTTATAGAGTCAGCATGTACTACTGTAGAGTCTCATGAATACTTTTATAGAGTCAGCATCTACTACTGTAGAGTCCATATATACTGCTATAGAGTCAGTATGTACTACTGTAGAGTCCATATATACTGTTATAGAGTCAGCATGTACTACTGTAGAGTCCATATATACTGCTATAGAGTCAGCATCTACTACTGTAGAGTCCATAAATACTGTTATAGAGTCAGTATGCACTACTGTAGAGTCGATATCTACTGCTATAAAGTCAGTATGTACTACTGTAGAGTCCATAAATACTGTTATAGAGTCAGTATGTACTACTGTAGAGTCGATATCTACTGCTATAGAGTCAGCATGTACTGCTGTAGAGTCGATATATACTGCTATAGAGTCAGCATCTACTACTGTAGAGTCCATATATACTGCTATAGAGTCAGCATCTACTACTGTAGAGTCCATAAATACTGCTATCGAGTCAGTATGTACTACTGTAGAGTCGATAAATACTGCTATAGAGTCAGTATGTACTACTGTAGAGTCCATATATACTGCTATAGAGTCAGTATGTACTACTGTAGAGTCCATAAATACTGTTATAGAGTCAGTATGTACTACTGTAGAGTCCATATATACTGCTATAAAGTCAGTATGTACTACTGTAGAGTCGATATCTACTGCTATGGAGTCAGCATGTACTACTGTAGAGTCCATAAATACTGCTATAGTCAGTATGTACTACTGTAGAGTCCATAAATACTGTTATAGAGTCAGCATGTACTACTGTAGAGTCCATATATACTGCTATAGAGTCAGTATGTACTACTGTAGAGTCCATAAATACTGCTATAGAGTCAGCATGTACTACTGTAGAGTCCATATATACTGTTATAGAGTCAGTATGTACTACTGTAGAGTCCATAAATACTGTTATAGAGTCAGCATCTACTACTGTAGAGTCGATGTATACTGCTATAGAGTCAGTATGTACTACTGTAGAGTCCATAAATACTGCTATAGAGTCAGTATGTACTACTGTAGAGTCGATATATACTGTTATAGAGTCAGCATGTACTACTGTAGAGTCCATAAATACTGCTATAGAGTCAGTATGTACTACTGTAGAGTCGATATATACTGTTATAGAGTCAGCATCTTACTACTGTAGAGTCCATAAATACTGTTATAGAGTCAGCATGTACTACTGTAGAGTCCATAAATACTGCTATAGAGTCAGTATGTACTACTGTAGAGTCGATATATACTGTTATAGAATCAGCATCTTACTACTGTAGAGTCCATATATACTGCTATAGAGTCAGTATGTACTACTGTAGAGTCGATAAATACTGCTATAGAGTCAGTATGTACTACTGTAGAGTCGATATATACTGCTATAGAGTCAGTATGTACTACTGTAGAGTCGCTAAATACTGCTATAGAGTCAGCATGTACTACTGTAGAGTCGATAAATACTACTATAGAGTCAGTATGTACTACTGTAGAGTCGATATCTACTGCTATGGAGTCAGCATCTACTACTGTACAGTCCATAAATACTGCTATGGATTCTAGATTTGAAGCTTTTGTGACTGCAAGGATCCATACGCTTTTGTTCTATTCGGTAAAGTCACGTAGGTAAAAAAAATAAAACAACAAAAATCCATACATACTGCTATACAGTAAGCATGTACTACTGCACAGTCGATATATACTGCTATAGAGTCAGCATGTACTACTCTACTCATAGCAGGTACCACCACTGCCGCGTGCCCTGCTGTAATCATACCAGCTTACATCACAGTATGCATGCACTGCTGCAGAGAAAGCAGGTACCACCACACTATGCATTGCTGTAGTAATAGCACGGACCACCACAGTCACTATGCACTGCTGTAGTAAAAGCAGGTACCAAAGTCCGTATGCACTCCAGTAGCTAAAGCAGGTACCACCACAATATGCACTGCTGTAATCATACCAACTACCACGACGGTATGCATGCACTGCTGCGGGGAAAGCAGGTACCACCACTGTATGCACTGCTGTAATCATACCAGGTACCAGCACATTCAGTATGCACTGCTGTTGTTAAACCATGTACCACCACAGTATGCACTGCTGTTATCATAGCAGCTACCACCACAGTTAGTATGCACTGCTTTTGTAATAGCCGCTACCACCACTGTCAGTATGCACTGCCTTTGTGATAGCAGGTTCCACCACAGTCACTAGGCACTGCTGTTGTGATACCACAAACCACCACAGTCGGTTTGCACTGCTGTAGTTCAAGCAGGTACCACCACAGTCTGTGTGCACTGCCTTTGTGATAGCAGGTTCCACCACAGTCACTAGGCACTGCTGTTGTGATACCACAAACCACCACAGTCGGTTTGCACTGCTGTAGTTCAAGCAGGTACCACCACAGTCCGTGTGCACTGCTGTAGTTCAAGCAGGTACCACCACAGGCCATGTGCACTGCTGTAGTGAAAGCAGGTACCACCACAGTCGGTATGCACTGCTGTATTCATAGTGCATACCGTCGTGGTGTGTGTGTAAGTCCATGTATGTGTGTGCGTAAGTCAATGTGTGTGCGTGGTGTGTGTGTGTAGAAAACTACTCTTTTTTAATTAAGTTACTTCTTTCACAGTAATAATGCCTGCGTCTAAGTCCATGTGTGTGTGTGGGTCGATGTGCATGTCTGCGGCCATCTGTGTGTGAGTCAATGTGTGTGTGTGCGTCGCTCCATGTCAGTGTAAGTACATTTCTTTCTATGTGTGTGTTTTTTGGTCCATGTGTGCGTGTGAGTCCATGTGTGTGTGTCTGTACGTACATGTGTGTGTGTGTGTGCGTACGTCCATGTGTGTGCGTACGTCCATGTGTGTGTCTCAGTCCATGTTTGTGTGCCTCTATGTGCGTGTGTCAGTCCATGTATGTTTGTGTGGGAGTCTATGTGTGTCAGTCGATGTGTGTATGGCAATATGTCTATGTGTGACAGTCCATGTGTGTGTGCGTCGATATGTATGTGTGTGTGTAAGTTCATGTCTGTGTGTGTGAGTCTATGTGTGAGTCGATGTGTGGCTGTCGATGTGTGTGCGTGGGTCCATGTGTGTGTGTAAGTCCCTGTGTGTGTGTCTGTAAGTCAATATGTGTGTGTGTAGGTCAATGTGTCTGTAAGTCTATGTATGTGTGTGTGTCACTCGATGTGTGTGTGTAAGTCAATGTGTGTGTGTGTGACTTGATATGTGTGTGTGTGTCAGTCCATGTGCATGTGTGTTCGTCGCTGTGTGTGCGTGGCTCCATGTTAGTCAGTGTCAGTCCATTTTGTTGCGTGCCTGTAGTTCCATGTGTGCGTGTTAGTCCATATGTGTGCTTTATTCACTTGCTCAGGGCCTATGATACCATCATTAGGCCTGGGCTCTGGGTTGCTCCTCGTACTTTTCGAGTCCCTCACCCTCTGCTCACGATCCTTAAGGACCTTCACGATGCTGAGCGGCCCCACATCAAACTACGTGACTGTGAATCAGAGCCACTCCCTGTACATCTTGGGGTGCGACAGGGATGTCCACTGCCTTCCACATTCTTTTACATATATTTGGACCACGTACTTCGTTAAGCCTTCAATGCCTCTACCGGAAGAATTCACATCTGGTACAAATACAATGGGAGGCTCATCGATGCCTGGGTGCGGTCAATCGATGGCTCCCTATTGGTCAACCACGTTATGTATGCCGATGATCTGGTAATCAATGCTCACTCAGAAGAGGAGTTGGACGCGCTGCTGCTCAACCTGGAGCTTGCCACTAAGAGGTGGGGCCTTGCCATCAACCCACCAAAACTAAGCACCTGCCTGGGTATTTTGTACCATCGGACAATCCACCCCCATAACTCACAATTGGTGATGGGCCAGTTGTGGAGAGTGCAGAGCTTCCCATACTTGCCCAGTGTACTCATGACCGGCTCCGGTTTAACACCAGAGGTCTCACTCTGAATCAGTTGAACGGCATTATCTTTTAATTGGCTGTGTAACACTATGTTGAAGCTACCTGGTCTCTCGCTCCGCACGAAGCTCCATGTCGTCTCACCCACGGTCATTCCCTCCCTTCTCTACGCTTGCGAAACTTGGACCCCCCTAATGCAACATTTTCACTGGTTACAAACATTTAGGCTGGCCTGCCTACGATCCATCCTGGGTTTAACCAGGCTGGATTGTGTGATGAGCTCACTAATACTTGAAAGATCTGGACAAAGTCTTATTGATGACCTCCTACGCCAGGCAAGGCTGCGTTGACTGGGCCATGTATCCTGCATGGCCAGGCAAGGCTGCGTTGGCTGGGCCATGTAGCCTGTATGCCCAGCCACCGCATGCCTAAAGACCTTTTGTTCCGCCGGATCGAGGTCTCTAAACGCGCGGCACAGGCTAGAGAAGAGATGCAGTGATGTGCTACAGGACGATGTGCAGCTGAGTGGACTTGTCGATGACTGGTACCAGCGGTGTCAAGGTCGGTATCTGTGGAGGAGCCTCGTGAAGGACGCTACAGGCCTGTTGGAGGCAGTCGGCCTTCAACAACAACGGAGGCCGGAGGAGTGACGCTCACAAGAACGAGCGGTGCACCGTGTGGCTAGAGCACAGCAAGTTAGCAGGGTACAGGGCACAGATGATGCATCTGCCAGTCTACTCAATCGACCTGTGCCCTCTGGGTCTGCCCCGTGACCTCCTGCCAGCAGGTGTTGGACACTTCACGTGGCCTCAAAGTGCACATAGCCTGCCACAAGCGTTGTGGTGATGTCACTGCCACTTAGTGGCGAATGGCGGTTGTTGTTGTTCAGTCTATGTTTGTATGTGTGAGTCGATATATGTGTGTGTAACTCTGTGTATTTGAGTCGATTTGTGTGTGTAACTACATGTGTCTCTCAAGTCGATGTCTGTGTGTGTGAGTCCATATGTGTTTGCGTGCGTGTAAGTCAGTGGGTTTTTATGTGTATGGGTCCATGTCAGTTTGTAAGTCCATGTGTGTGTCTGCCTTTTTCGCCCGGGCAACGCCGGGTACTAACCGCTATGTAATATATATACAATATCTGACACTGAAATTAAGCATAGCTACTTTTTTTGTCGCACATGATGCCAATCGCCGGACTGGTACAGCCTTTGGAGCGTTTTTTTTCCAGTTTCGCTAGATCGACCCGGGACCGTTGGATAATATTGAAAGCCGGATAATCGCACATCAGATAATCGATGATCAACTGTATTTATAAATATAAATGATCATTATGCAATAGTTCTGTCTAAATTAGTGGAATCTTCAATGGTTTGGTCATGTGACAAATAAGGGAACTATGCAAGGTCATCTTCCAGGACATGAAAAAAGAGAGAATGACCCAAGATCAATTGAGTGACAAATGTGATATTGTCTGATAAGCTGGTAAACACCTGACAAAAACTGCACAGGACAGACAAAATTTGGGGGAGTTACTAGCCGAGCCAATGCAGCCGCGCCAACACAGCCTTTGCTTTGGCAGGAAAGGCTGCGTTGGCTGGGATATGTCGCCCACATGCCCAGCCACCACGTGCCCAAACAGTTTTTGTTCAGCTGGATAGAGGGAGCTAAACGGGCTTGGCACAGGCTAGAAAGAGATGGAATGATGTGGATCTGAGTGGACGTGCCAATGACTGGTACCAGCGGTGTCAAGGTCGGTATCTGTGGAGGAGCCTCGTGAAGGACGCTACAGGCCAGTTGGAGGCAGTGGGCCTCCAACAACAACGGAGGCCAGAGGAGCGACGCTCACAAGAACGAGCGGTGCACCGTGTGGCTAAAGCACAGCAAGTTAGCAGGTTACAGGGCACAGGTGGTGCATCTGCCAGTCATCTCAGTCGACCTGTGCCCTCTGGGTCTGCCCCGTGACCTCCTGCCAGCAGATGTTGGACACTTCACGTGGCCTCAAGGTGCACATAGCCTGCCACAAGCGTTGTGGTGACGTCACTGCCACTTAGTGGCGAATGGCGGTTGTTGTTGTTCAGTCTATGTATGTATGTGTGAATCGATATGTGTGTAACTCTGTGTGTTTGAGTCGATTTGTGTGTGTAACTACATTTGTCTCTCAAGTCGATGTCTGTGTGTGTGAGTCCATATGTGTTTGTGTGCGTGTAAGTCAATGGGTTTCTATGTGTATGGGTCCATGTCTGTTTGTAAGTCCATGTGTGTGTCTGCCTTTTTCGCCCGGGCAACGCCGGGTACTAACCGCTATGTAATATATATACAATATTTGACACTGAAATTAAGCATAGCTACTTTTTTTGTCGCACATGATGCCAATCGCCGGACTGATACAGCCTTTGGAGCGTTTTTTCCGGTTTCGCCAGATCGGCCCGGGACCGTTGGATAATATTGAAAGCCGGATAATCGCACACCAGATAATCGATGATCAACTGTATTTATAAATATAAATGATCATTATGCAATAGTTCTGTCTAAATTACTGGAATCTTCAATGGTTTGGTCATGTGACAAATAAGGGAACTATGCAAGGTCATCTTCCAGGACATGAAAAAAGAGAGAATGACCCAAGATCAATTGAGTGACAAATGTGATATTGTCTGATAAGCTGGTAAACACCTGACAAAAACTGCACAGGACAGACAAAATTTGTGGGAGTTACTAGCCGAGCCAATGCAGCCGCGCCAACGCAGCCTTTGCTTTGGCAGGAAAGGCTGCGTTGGCTGGGATATATCGCCCACATGCCCAGCCACCACGTGCCCAAACAGTTTTTGTTCAGCTGGATAGAGGGAGCTAAACGGGCTTGGCACAGGCTAGAAAGAGATGGAATGATGTGGATCTGAGTGGACGTGCCAATGACTGGTACCAGCTGTGTCAAAATTGCTCTCTCTTGTGTGGAAGAGGCTTGTGAAGGACGCTACTGGGAAGTTTGAGGCAGTCACCTTCCAATAACAGCAGAGAGCAGAGAAGTGACGCTTACAACAAAGAGCAGAGCACCGAGTAGCTAAAACACAGCAAGTTGGCACAGTGGGTGCCACAGGTGATGCGTCTGTCAGTCATCTCAGTCGACCCAAGGTACCTGGGTCTGTTCTGTGACCTGCCAGCGAATGTTCGATACTTCACGTGGCCTTAAAAGTGCACATTCGTTCGGTTGTATTTACGAGCTGAAACGCAGACCTATTTTGTGCAGCGAAGCGATCTTCCGTGAGATGTAATGATTGCCAGCATCTCGCATGATGCATGCCCCATCCGATAAGAAAATATTCAAGGTAATTGAAAGTAAAACCGATTTTATTTAGTAGACAGTATTTATTACAGTATTACACGCAAATGTACAATATTTATTCGAATGAGTTTAACATTGCTTCCCTTTTTTGTTGAACCATAGCACATGTTATGTACAGTATGTACAGTACATACAATTAAATGTTGAGTTCTGAGATATAAACAAATCGAGTTACAAATGGGTCTCAAAAACGTAACCTGTTCATAAGTCGATGACTTGCATATTTACCTGCGACCAAACATGGGAGTCATCTATCTGTGGGTCGTAACTAGAAAGCAATGATGCCCTAAAACAATCTATAGGGACTACAATTGTTCCGGATGTCTTTCAGCCCAGTTATCCCATGGAAGCATGGCTCTGTGGATTAGGTCGGACATAGCACTGGGATTGACAAGAGGCCTCCTGGTTTGTGTTGTTGCGTGCAGATAGGGTGATCCCGTCCCAGCATCGGTGTGAACCCGTGATGTCGCTTCAGCCCTCTGGCCACTACTTCAGAAATGAGTGGAACCCGCTGGGGTACACACTGAAGAGGTTCAGTCGCCAGGACGTGGTCACCTGCCTGCGGGGAAGACAGGTCTTGTTCTTCGGAGACTCCACCATCGTCCAATGGTGGAACCACTTGACCGCCATGGTCCCCAGTAGGTTGAGCATTGCACTACGCATTAAAGCTGCAGCTAATGCAATGATTGATCAAGTGATGCAATGAATAACGTGGCAGAGATATTGATTGGTCAGTGAATATGTATTTGAATGCGTTTTTATAATGTATTGACAGCTCAAGTAACTGATGAAATCATCGGTCATGATTTGATAGCGAGGATGTCTGTGTTGACTCCACCCCACCCTCTCTAAGCTTCTTGCCTCCCTCGGGCTCTCTCCTTTTCCCCCTGGCACCCCACTCCCCTGTTAGCGTTCAAGAAAATAGATCTGCACATACAAGAGATACACAGGCCCTTCCACGCCATTGACACGGTCAACAAGATCACCATGAGGTACTTCCCACACGCATACCCCTTCATCTGCGCCAAGCTGCAGCGCGCTGTCGACTTCACTCCCTGCGCCAATGCCATCGACAACCTGCGGGGTGGGCAGGACACGGCGTTGGCTCTGGCGCTGGGTCCCCACTTTACACCATTCCCGCTGCGCGTCTTCCTGGCGCGAATCTTCAACATCCGCGAGGCCGTGATCGGTCTGCTGAAGCGCAGCCCCAAAACGGCTGTGGTGATCAGGCTGGTGAGCACACGAGAGCTCATCCTCGATTATGCACGCTTCAGTAACTGGTTTCTGTTCAAGTTTAATGAGGCCCTGAGGGCCGCATTCCAGGAGATCAAAGGCGTGGCTTTCGTAGATGCATGGGACATGACGGCATCGGTGGATTCTTACCAGCTTCACCCAAACAGCGTTATTGTCAGCAACCAGGTCAACGTCTTCCTGAACCACATCTGCAAGCAAGGTTAATGACACTATGTAAAATTACATATCGAGGAAAGGCTTAATGATTCTTGACTAATATTCAGGAGGGGTAAAGGTGGGACGTGTGGACAACGTCCAAACGTGTTTGCTGGACACAGGAATTAACACACCCAGGAGACTCCTCGTGGCCTGGTTCTGGAGTGGGGGGGGGGGGGTGTGGGATTGGGTGTAGTGAGGTGAGGGTGTTGTATACGGCCCTTTTCCCACAATTAATATCCATAAGAATATTGACCGAAAGATACATAGAGATTTTTTAGTGACAAAAATTCATTAATAAAAACACGTAAGCCAGTCACACAGGAAAACCAAATGTCGTTCATAAACAAAGCCATAAATAAATAAAGGAATAATAAACTCTCGAGGCAAGGATGTTAACAGCCATCTGCGAAAATCACCAGATGAACAAAGCTGTTTGATGTGACCCTAAAGAAGGGTCACCCAGAGGGGAGCCCCTCAGGAGGGCAGACTCATTGGCGCCACTCGCTTGAACCAATTTGTTTCTTCCATTACTATTGGGGTAACGTTAAAGTTCAAATCCCAACAACCGGAATAAGCTAAAATTAGCGATCCTCACGCTCACTCCAATTAAGACCAGGCCACCAGATACATCAGTGAATCATTACCCAATTATTAATTCGATATCAAATGATTTTCACCTTTAATACTTTTACTGTTAAATCACAAGCTTGGGGACAGAAATACCGAGTCGCATCAAGGGTTTTCGAGGAGAAATGAGGCGAACGGGCAAACTTACGAAACGAGTTAAACAATATTACAAGAGACTCCCGACCGTCTTTGTCTCTCCCGCAGCGCTAGAGAGAAGGGAATTTCACACCGATGTGCGGGGCTTAATAATGGCCCCACCCCACCCCGCAACCACGGGCAGACAAGTCACTGGCAACAAAGCCAGGCGAGCAAGCTTTAAGTTAAAGAAAAATACAAAATATATGTGGCATACATAACATTAAAAATAACGTGTTCACCTTAAATGATATTCCATATTATAACCTTACAGAACCAAGGGATATGTCACAGACAATCAAGAAACGGACCTCTTAAACTCAGGATAAATTTTTTATATATATAATAATAACTCTATCATAATGCGAATCTCAGTAACCCGAGAGGTGCGTCGGGAGGACAGAGTTACAAATCACGAGCCTTGGTGAACATAAGACCAAATGGTATTTGAGAAACATTCAACCGAGGGCAACGGAGAGAGAGATCCCGGCCGCCTTTGTCTCTCCACGCAGCACGTGATAAGAATATGCATACGCTCAAGAGAAAGCATCTTCACTTGAAAATAAAATCAAATACCCTAAATCACAAACATAATCATAGATGCGAATGGTACGATACCAACTCTATCGTACCTGTGATGGGATAAATGTTAAACTTTAAAACTTTACCATTTCTTTGTGCGAAGAAAACTTGTACAAGGGGGGGGGGGGGGGAAACCCGCCCCTCCCTCCGGATGGACAGCGTAGACAGACAGACGCCTTCGAAATGAATTGAAGCGCCTGTTTCCTTTGATGGTTTATGGCTTGAGGAAGACCCGAACAGAACCATGTCATAAATGACACACTCACACAAACTAGATTTGAAGCTTTCGTGACTGCAAGGATCCATACTCTTTGGTTCTATTCGGTAAAGTCACGTAAAAGTATAATACAAAAAAAATAAAAAAATTCACGACGTTTCGGCCACAACGTAAGTGGCCTTCATCAGGTGAAGGGACCAGACTGTCTCGAGGACAGCACTGGAGTGAACACAGCCAAGCTCAGACCGCGACCTTTAAGCTGTGTGAGAGGAAACAAGGCGCCCTTGACAAAGGAATTAGCATAAAAATTCGCATTTAATTGGCGGACTTAGCATGATGAACGGTGTAGAGAGGGGGAAACATGTGCAGACCGGCGAGGGGGGGAGGGGGAGTTTACATATTGATGGTGTGAAAAGGGAATTTAAGCAGCTGCGAAAGTTTGGGATACCACTACTTGAAAAAATATACTGTACCATTGAAAATTAGTTTAATGTTTGGTTCGATTTAGGGCATCTTTCCAATGGTTGCTTAATTTGAAACCATCTTCTCGGTTGAAATTGTGTCTGTGTTTGTAAATTTGAATTGCCTCGTGAACAAATCTCTGATAAAAACCCGTGGGTTTGCAAAGAACCTTGGTATCGGAGAAAATTATATCGTGATCACCCACAGCATTGTAACAGTGATCAGCTACGGCAGAATAATTCGTTCTGCCGTGTTTCAAATCTGATTTGTGCTCGCGAATTCGGTCAGAGACATGTCGTTTCGTCTCCCCGATATAGCAGTCACCACAGGTGCAGATCAATCTGTAAAATCTGGGGTACTGTAAGTCAGGAATGACATTCTTCACGGAAGGGATCAGGTCACGGATTTTGTGTACTGTATGGAGATCTTTTTAGTAACGCCTGCTACATATGGCAGTGTGATGGTTTTGATCGGAGTATCAAGTGGTTGTTGATACTCCGATCATCTCAGCAGAAGACCAGCCACCACCGACGCAGGAGAAGCCTCTACAAACTTGCCAGATTGGCGAGGCTCGCCGATTGGCGACACGCTACCCGCTGTTAGCTGACAGCGCCATCCAGAGAGAGAGAGAGCGCCGACGGCGCCCCAGCGTGCCAGCTAGTCGCAGACGTACTGCGAGCATCATCTACCGACGGAGAGAGCGCGCCCACGGCAAGCAACTTCACCAGCAACCGCGCGGCTGCGAGCGGGCGAGCTCCAAGCGCCATCTACCGACGACCATCGCAACTACAACTACGTCAGCCTGACCCGAATCGACCACTGCGAAGGAGGAAAATCACCTATCCGTATGATACACGTCCCCCACCACCCAGACATCCGCTTGACGCAAAGAATCAATTCCGAACATTGGCCTACTCTCTCATCATCCATACCACTCAAAACGCACGGGTCATTAACAAAAGCCTAACCCTCAAGTCAGTAAACCATCAGTGACCGTGAGAGCATCGCGGCAGACCGAGTGAATAATCCGTCATTTATAAGAGTGTTCATCATTTTCCTCGTTAATATTTAGTTTTGGGGCTGTACTTCTAATCGCATAAGTTACCAACTGATCCATCGATACGGATTAATCCTTGGCACCTTCGTCACGGAGCGCCGCTCACGGGGGAGAATAGCGTGTTCAACCAGTTTCCCTGTCAGGGATCTGGCCACAATTAATTAAAAGATTGGCCCAAGATAAGAATCTCAAGGGAAAACTCACCCCCTCGCACCCCCTCACTATAAGCCATTGCTCTCATCATATAACCTTGCAGATGGATCTGTTGAGAATTGTGCCTTTGGAATAATAATGGTTTTAGTGCTGTTCCATACGAATATCGTTGCATAATAATCAATCGTCCTACTGTGTTAACGTGACAAGAATTTGCGTTAAGGGTCGCATATGATCAATGACCGAGTGTCGTGTTGTGTAACAATTCAAGTATACGAATTTGCATATGATAGAGTTAAGGCTTTGGTAGAATAGTTATGCATGTTTTAATCTCTTTCTCAACAACCGAGGTCGCGTTACACGTCGGGAATTAACCACAGGTGCCGTTATCAAAGTGAAACAACGCAATCGTGATGGTTACCGTATTAATGCTGTGTTGAAATTCCGAGATTGAGAGTTCTCATATAATCCAAAAATTAAAGTTTAGCTAGAAAATAAAATTGATTAAAGCAGAAGGATTGTGTGATTCTTTCTGAAATTCCGCATAAGAATTGTTCTGCGATTGAGATATGAACTTGGGGGACCTATCATAAGCACACTAACACACATAATCAATAAATGTTAAAGCGAGAATAATCGTATCCTTATTGATAATACGGAGTTAAACACCGAAGCCGAGTTGACTCTCTCATTCACGCTCACAACACCTGCATAACTGCATACGATTAATTGTCTCATCCCGATTGATAACCCAACCCTCGTCAGCGAGGCGGGGCCTAATTATCATAACGACCTACATTATCATAACCGCACCCACTCGCATAAATGAACACGATTATCTCTCGAATTAGCATATTTATATGCATAATTACACAAACTAACGTATTTTCGCATAAATTATGCGAAATTCAAATTTTTCATTTTCATTATTTCCATCAAATTTGCATAATCCACATATACAACAGGGGTATGGTGTGCGGTGTTGGTGGAGGGGTGGGGGTGGAGGGTTGAGTGTGGACGTGGGGTGGGGGTGTGGTGTGGTGCCAGATGGTAGTGCTGTCATGGTTGTAAGCAATGTTATGGAAGGGCCGATTCCAATCAGCTGTCCCCTCATGGTGCTCGTAGCCACAACAACAGAAAAATATCTAACTAAGCTGGTGCCGGAGGCCCCTGAAGAACAGGCATTTATGACGTATCCTAGCTAAATCCCATTTGGAGCCAGGAGACTGAACCCGTGTCCCCAGGGTTCCTCCAGAAATGGCTCACCGTGGAGGAGAGGCTGCCAATCCTCTGTCGGGAGCTGGATCAGTACTACCTGGATCTTTGTGGTATTCAGGAGGTCCGGTGGACTGTTTCTGGCTCCAGTCCCTATGAGGAGTGGACAGTCCTCTATTGGGAGTGCCTCTTTTTCTAAATTAAAGAATGAAAGGGTCGTGGAAACGTGGCTGTGAGGTGTGGGAAACTGTAAGTCCCAGGCTACTGTGGGCTCGCCTCCACATAAACGGGAGGCAAGGAATGGTGGTGCTGGTGACTTATGCTCCCACCAAAGATGAACATCAGTGGAGGGATGCAGGCAAGGCCGATTAATCAGATGCGTTCTATGATCTCCTGTCACAACAGCTGGCTAAATTGTCCCGTCGGCATAGACTGGGTGACTTTAATGCCCGAGTGGATCATGATGCAGGCAGCTGGGCTAGAGTGATTGGAAGGCATGGACCAGTTCAGCTCAATAACAACAGCAGGAGACTACTAGACTGCTGTGCAGCCCATGTGCTTGTAATTACCTACACTGTTCTGACATTGGCACATCCACAAAACATCATAGATGAGCGCCGGGTCCAAGCAAGGACTATAAAGTGATGGAATAGCGGACGCGGGCCCATGTCCTTGACACCAGCACCTACCATGGAGCTGATCTACCACTAACCATCGGCTTTTCATCTGTAAAATGCACCTACCATTCTTCCACTGTGGTTGTGGGTGTCCACCTCGGACCCCATTCGAACCCACAGTGGCTAGCTGAAAAAAGTTGCAAGCGAGAATGTCATCATGGCTTGCAGCTGGTGTTGGAATCATACCACCTCCTGATGCAGAGAGGAAACAGATGAGTTGTAGAACTGTGGCTCATGCAGCTGCAATGGCTGTTTTGGGTACATGGTCCAGACGTGGAGAATATTTTAAAGAGGGGAATGTACCATGATTTTTGCGTGATAAAATATTTTTACGGTAACGTCGTTCGCAGTGAATGTTATACGTCGTAGGCTCTGAATCAGGGAAGTATAAAAAATCTTTGACACGTTCTCGGTTACTGCAATCAAATAGGTTGTGCAGCAGCATATGAAATCTGACATCCTGCACAGAAATCCGATATCAAAGCTGCTCTCCATTACCCAGTGACACTCGCTCACCTACTTTCAAGCAGCCAATCATCATTCCACGCATATGATGCACACCTTCATAGGTCATTCCATCATGCAAACTCCAGTCATCCTCACAGCAGCTTTTGTTCTAACCATCGAACAAAGATGGTCACTGCATCGCGCGCTTTCAGATGCGCTTCTGTGGCCGTCTGGAACGCTCTTCCCATATTAGGAAGCCGCTGGAGCTATAGACGTTTGAATCTCGATTGAAAACTAATTTCATTAGAACTGCTTTTTGTGATTAGTTTGTTGTCCTTCCACACCTCCGATTAGCACGGTTGGCTACGTACGGTGCGAAAGAAGTTCAACATACATACACATACAGACTAACAGGAGGCCATGCATGGTCGTAATGTGACACTGTTTCCCAAGGCTGCTGTGTATCAGTGGGCAATCAGCGACATCAGCAGTGCCGAGTGGGAGGAGGGTGATCTTCATATCTGGAGCTTATTTCACAGAGATGCTCACAACTGAAGGCCAACCATGTCATCGTGACTCTCTTCCTGTACTTACAAGTACTCCATCTGAAGGACAACTTACTGTCGATGCGAGGTGGTTGGTGTGATTATAGTTCGTGTTGTTGAATTATTTAGCGTATTTGTTTTTCCGACTCAGTTCGCCTGAGTCAAGTCGAAAACATGATGCGTGTGTGTGTAGCGATTAGCGCGCAAGAGCCCAGCGACCCGTTTTCAGATTCCCACTCACGGCCAACACCGGTGACGATTATCGTCTTCGATAATCGTTTTTGACTCGGCTCTGGAGGAGGTGGGGAAGCTCTGCAACTCGGATTTCGCGCATGCACCGCCACCTTCTCAGTCCCATCGTGCTCTAATCTCACGTGCGTAGCGAGCACTCATTTTAATCGGCGTGGACTTTATCGCAAAATCTCCTTGCAACCCCTCAACACAACTCATCCGCCCCCTAAAGATAAGATCATGTAAATTTTGGGTAAAGGTAAAATCATTTTAAACGCTGTCTAAGATTACGTATGTTTTGCACCATTTTTTCTTTTTGTGAGTCGTTGCTTAAAAATGTCACAAATACGTGTTCTATATATTGAAAAAAACGTTTTAAAGTGTACAGGGCTGCTTCTAAATGCTCATAAACATGGTTTTCAATGAAGTGTTTGATAAGTATGAATTCCGTTTGAAGGTTTTTCAACTGAGAATTGGTTATAAATGTATACATTGTATTTTGTATTGTAGTACAGGTCGTGTCCATATACAGTGCATATCTGGTTGCTGTTATGGGGGGAAACATCTCCGTTGTACGTCGTTTCATTATACGTCGCAACTTTCTGGTCCCGAACCCCAAAGTATATCGGGGACCCCCTGTATATGCAGGTATCCTAAAAAAATGATTTTCATATTCAGATACCACAACATATATCAGTAAATGATTATTCTGTTTGTGTTTATAGTTCCTTTTTATCAGTTAATTATTAAATTGTTCATGTTAAACAAAGGGTTTGTAAGAACAGTTTTTTTGGGGGGGAGTGGGGTTAGCATCAGAATCTAAATGAGAATCTTTGCTCCAACTCCTTGATAATTTTTAGATTCCGGAATCGTCTTCAATATTGGATTTGACCATCCCAATTCTGTGCAGCATTCGTGATTGCGGGCCCGGATGTCGCCACCTAGTGGTAAGCGCCCGTGCCTCACGGGCATGCGTGTGCTATCTACGAGATAACTCCAGTATTGAGATCAATGTCGACAACACGTGGACAAAATCCGAGATGCCGTGCAGTAGCGGCCGGGCCGTGCCTCGGCACAGCGTGCGCCTCACAGCCGCACAGCGGATGGGCTGAGAGACATCGTCCACCTTACGGTTCAGTTCTGATCCCGGCAGATTTTCATGTCTACTTCGATGTGGAAAATTGCTAATTCATATTGCTTTTTTTTACCCTAATGAAATTCAGGCTATGCTTCCACATTGATGTAAGTTCGTGAATAAGGATTGTGACTTGATAACCAGTAAATGCACAAATGTCAATGCGACTCCCATAAATGTCGAAGATGTTATGTGCTGGTTCAGCAGGTTCCACTGCTGGGCTATATTTTTTTCCGCCTGAGGACGACCGCTTGTTGTTGCGATCGAAATGTCGTGATTTATTTTATTCTATACCTACGTGACTTTACCGAAATAACCAAAGAGTATGTTATGTACAGTTGATCATCGATTATCCGGCACGCGATTATCCGGCTTTCACAATTATCTGTCGGTCCCGGGCCGATCTGGCAAAACCGCTCCAAAGGCTGTACCAGTGCGGGCACCGTGAGCGTGACAAAAAAATAAGTGGCTGAGCTTGATTTCAGTGTAAAATATATACCGTACATTATACACTACATACAACACGTTAAATAATGGAAATATTGCACTATATACATTTTTAATAACTAATTAAAAAAAACAGTAATAAAAACATAAAATATACACGGTGATATCCGGCAAAAAGTGCGTGTAATTCGTCGATCGCATCAGTCCGGCGATCGTCAAACACATCAAGTTGTTGAAACAAGAGCGTAGTAGTACTACGTACGTTACCCTATGCACAGTCTCAGAGATTGGAGTGGAAAGGTACAGTAAATAGAGTAACTTCTTACAGTAGGAGACGTATTGTCTATGTTTATACCAATTTAATATAGTAAAAATGTAAAACACAAAAATATATACACACCACCTAAAAAGCATAACGATATACAAGAATGTGCAAAAATAAGCAATTAAAAAAAAAATGTGATCCGGCGTTTTTGAAAATCCGGCGCCCCGTTCCCGCCGCAGCTGCCGGATGATGAAATGATCTACCGTATGTATGTGGAACTTCTTTGCACCGTACGTAGCCAACCGTGCGAATAGGAGGTGCGAGTGAAGGGCAATAAACTAAACGAATACAAAAAAACAGCTTTAAATAAATTAGTTTTCAATCGTATAACTCGTTATACGAGTTCCAAATATGCTAAGAAAAAATGTGGCTTTTGTTTTTTAGGGGCATTATGCGGTTCTAATATCACCAAGTGTCCAAGTTGTGGTGCGCGGTGCGTCTGCATCGACTAATTCATCACGATCCACGTGCCTGCGGTAGCAAAGGAGGAGAGGCTGTCGACGTCGTGACTTGCGGACACCAAAGTCAAACCATGGACTGACTCAACAACTGTCCGCTTCGACCATTCACGGGGCAATATCATAGACATCGACAACGCCACACCCTGGCATCCATCCACATCGTACCAACGGCAATGACATGAACGTGTAACCTTTGCTCATCCCGCCCCCCGCCAGACGAAAGAAGGGAAGGAGCCGCCTCCTAAAGTACCGTGATATAGGAACCCGCCCCGGTGCCTACCTTACATTGATTCGGCCTTCCGTGAATACCTCACGGCGCAGCGGATGAACAACAGATATAGGGATACAAAGGCCGAACCAATCCGTCGTGCGCTGTGCAGGATTGATTTAAATGGCACTCGTTCACAGCACGTACCCCAACAGTCCCATGTGGGCTACGCTTGTCCACGTACCGGGTCTTCACAGGAGCTCGCTAACAGCACTTTCCCTCCCGACAGTCTGTTAAGGCTACACGGGGGTGATCTTTTGCACGAAGACGCAGGCTCCCCGACGTTCCGTGGTGTGCGCTCGCTCTCACAGCGGTGGTGTAGTTGCCGTTAGCGCCCTCCGCTGCGCTATGAACCCGGCGCGCCCAAGTTCGATTCCCGCTCACGGCCACCAACACCGGTGGCGATGATCTGAACCGGTCCCGGGCCTCTCCTAGGTCGACTCAGCCTCACATGAGTGCCTGCTGCGAATGAGTAAACATCGCCACGTGGGAGGCAAAAGCGGCCACCCACGCCCTCGTGTGCTGTGCCGGCCTTCATAGGTGCTCGCTAACAGCACTTGCCGCAGCAGTCTGTTAAGGCTACACGGGGGATCTTTGTCTTTGTTACCTGTGGGTGAGACTGTGCGAGGTGAGCGGTAGTTGTAGCAGCGAGCTCGCTTCACTACGAACCCGGTAACCAGAGTTCGATGCCCCGCTAACGGCCAACGCTAAGTGACAATTTATCTGAACCGGTCCTGGGTCTCCCCAAGGTCTACTCAGCCTCAAAAGGCGGCATACCAATCACCCCCCTCGTGTGCCGTGCCGGCCTTCATAGGTACTCGCTCACAGCACTTGGCCCGACAGTCTGTTAAGGCGATACGGCGGAGGGGGGGGGGTGTAGTCTTTGTGTTTTTTGCTCTCTCACAGCCACTGCAGCCTTCTCCCGCGAGCCCTTGGCGTGTCTGAGTGTGTGGGCTCAATTAGGACTACGAGTGTCCACACAAACGGAGGGGGTGGGGTGGGGTTGCGGGGGGTGGGTGGTGGTGGGGGGGTGTTATGCTTCAGAGCCCGACTTTGTCGACTCGCAAGCGCGTTCGCCCCAATGTTGTCAGCGGTGAGCAGCGCGAGTTGTGCGCTGTTGTCGTTCATTGTGCGCTGTTGTCGTTCATTGTGCGCTGTTGTCGTTCATTGTGCGCTGTTGTCGTTCATTGTGCGTTGCACGGGTTGCTGCTGCGTGTGGCGGCCCCGAAAGGAAGAATAAGTAGATGGTGATGGTGATGATGATGAAGAAGACGAAGAAAAAGGACACGTGGGTGCAGATGACGTGGAGAGAAACCTGAGAGAATCGAGGGGGCTCCGAGGCGTGGGCATCTGGTTTGTGTCAAGAGAAATGACGGTCTGCCACGACAGCGGTGGCCTTTATACCCGGCGAGAACGCAGCAGCGGCATTGGCGCCTGTCATGCGATCTGTGTCTGTGTCCGGTTTTTTTTTTCGCCTTCTATGTGGTTCTTTTTTTTGTCTGTGCCTTCTGTTTGTCATTATTAAGATTATAAGCCATCAATCTCACTTTTAAGGCTGGAGGCCTTTCTCCCACGAGGCCGTGAACTCTGTGCTCACGCAACTTTGGCTGTTTCCGAGGAACGTTGATGGGGGCGGTCTCCTGAAGTCTTGCAGCAGAAGGAAGCCCCTTTTTTCTGAGCTTAGCGTACAAAGTGAAGTATACACTACACATGAATTCATAGCAGTCCAGTACAATGTGGTTCCCAAAATATCCGGACCGGCACACCACTCACAACCCTCAAACAATTCCCGGACCACTTTGCTCCAACAACATACTATGTTTCTAAATGTGCTCTTCCGAGCGCTATACATTTTCATTAAAAAGCCATGAAAACGATTAATTTGTTTTTTTTAATTGAGCGCATCATGAGATTGCTATTGCTCCAAGGTGGTTTGTGAGGAAACAAACTCCAAAGTCTCTGCAGGAGTTCTGCGAACCACTTCCGACGACCGTGGTGATCAGCAGTGGACCGCACGTCCTCCACGCCCAGTGACGGTCTCTGAGCAAACGCGCAATATTCAGACGCTTTAACTTCTAAAATGCGGGTGATAAGGTCATGGGTTGGAGGGTTTGTCCATACAGATGATAGCGAACGAAGTTTCAGCTCGATTATTTATTGACGTCATATCATGATGTTTGGGACAATCATGTTTCACATCTAGGAACACAGGGAAATGACTATACAACCTACAGACGAACACGTGTACATAGTGTAGGGTATCTCAAACTCCCGTTCTCGCGACCCACCGCAGATTCGTATTCCAACGTTTACCAGTCCTCTCAACATTAAATTGCAAATTACACAGGTACACCCTGCACGGCCTGCTAATTAGTACCAGTGCAGGGTCTTATTTTGAATCTCTATCTCGTCGGACACATAAGCACTGCATTAGTCCATGCGACTTGTCGGTACCACCTCAGGTGCCATTACTTTATTTATAAGGCCAGTAACATTGAATTATTGTAACTACAGTACTTGAAATGAGTGAGCTATCAAAGAATGTACCCTAATTAGTCATGCAAACAAATTAGTGCTGCTAAATTTTGCTACCTTGTTAGGTGGTACCAATTTCTGCTCTGGCCCATGGACCAACATCCGCGAACACGAGTTTTCGTCTAGGTCACGTGGGACGTGTGACAATTATCAGACACGTGCAGCGTGTAACGA
Organism: Petromyzon marinus; assembly: GCF_048934315.1. Classification (NCBI taxonomy): domain Eukaryota; kingdom Metazoa; phylum Chordata; class Hyperoartia; order Petromyzontiformes; family Petromyzontidae; genus Petromyzon; species Petromyzon marinus. Next base: position 14,555,186 of record NC_133669.1, read on the forward strand.
ATTAATTGGTATTTGAAATGACACGATTGACTCTGACTGCAGTTTAGGAAATCCTAATATGTCCAGTGGCGGTTTGTGGTTCTGGGTTGAAGAGGCTCCAAACACCACGTCTGGTGTTCAAGTCTCACGTGACGCGTGCTGGTGTACTCGTTTATGGATGAAATTCGAAAGTAGCGAGCGATTATGATGATGATTCTAAAGATGACGATGCAAAATGTTAATGCTGCTTCTGCTGATAACAATCATGGGTTTCCACCGACCAGTCCTCCTGGGAAGCTGCCGTAGGCTGCGTGTAGCCATCTGGTGGAGAATGTGCTGATGATGATGAAGCCATTGTCAGCGTGTGTCCAGTGTCTCAATGGGTCTGTATTCGAGTCTTTGGGTCTGTACATAAGTTTAAGAGTAATTATTCGCGTCCATGGTTTTCTACGTGAGAAGCCACATACCAACGCAATTCCTGTTTCGCAGTGAATCCACCTTCTTACGCCTTATCACCAAAATAGTAATATTATAGCAGCCACTACAAAGTGAAGCATTCCCCATGTCGTCACTGTCATTTCGCAGTCATCAGCACGTCACAATAGAGTGCGCTCGTGCACTTGAGCAGGATCTCATCGCTCCATCTCCACGGTGGTCCTTCCTCTCGGGCACCGTCGATCGTTTAAGGTAGGCCGACACTTGTTTATAAGTGGCAATTATAAACGAAGCATCAACGTATTTGATTGGACATCGTGTGTTGGTGAAGACTGGAACTCATTTGTGAAGCGTTCATGCGGCATTTTCCCAGTTTTAAGGCAGTTTTGCAACGTAAACTTGCCAAAAGCGCAGCACAAACAGCGCACAGCAGCAACGATACATTTAAACTTGTAACGCGCGCAGTACTCGGTCAGTCTTGAATACAGGGAACGACTCAGAGGTGCGAGGAACCAAAGAAAATCGGGAAGGCAGCCCGCTGCGCTAGAGTGCTCTTTTTTTGCAGAAGCAACCTGGCCACAAATAATACATCAACGAAGTGGCTTATCGTGTGGAAATGTATAGCAGCCAAATACTCAACGCATGGTGCTGAATTAATGTTCCGATAGACTGGGGGAAAGGGTCGTTCGCAGCGATTCCGGCTCAGAGAGCGCGCATGTGGTGGTGCCAGACACACGCACGCCAGGCCGACTGTCTCCTCGAGAAAGTGTCGGCTTAGGGGGGAGATTTAGGTTAGAAATAATATTTGTAGTAATTTTCTGACCACGCTGGTCATCGAGGGGTTCGGGGTGAGGGGGGAAGGCAGGAGCGGTTCATATATCATTCGCCATTGATGTTAGCCGTGGCTGGCAATCGAACTGAGGTTTCCGGGTTCTTAGCGCAGTGAGCTAACTACTGCTCCACCGCCCCATCCACGAATCGTAAGTTAACGCGCAGCTACGCACGGGACCCGCGCGTGGCTGCACGAGAGCACATTGCGCGGACCAGCAGTAGACACGTAACAATGCCCGAGTCATCGACTCAATAGATGATTCGGCAAACCATACGTTCTTCAAATCGACCGTGTATCAATGATTTAGGATGTGCGCCAGTTGTGCGCAAGTGACGTGGATATGTTTCATGCAGGGTCGAGGAGCGCAATCCAAACGGGACACGAGATAGAGGCACGCAACCAGACGTGCAGAGCAAACGGGACGGACATTACTAAAAACGCACGCACTATATATACGGGACAGGTGTAGCCTACGTTATGGACAGTAGTAATTTAAAGCATGCATTTATCTCAACGCAACAAAAAAATCGTGCATACGCACGGATCTGGTAACGCTTTCCAAAGCGCGTTTGTCCTCAGGAGGGGTTTAATCAGCGACCGTGGTCGCGCTCGTGGGCAGGGGCGCAGGAAGTGCTATGAAGAAAGGGTCATTGCTCGAAACATCGCCGACTATATCAATACTTTTTTTCGTTTAATGCCACGGTGTTATTGACAAATGTGTTAACCCCTGGGCCGCGACGGGACAGGCGGCCTCTGTCACGCTGACCGGGTGGGGGGGCCCCTCGGCCGGAACAGCCGAGGCGGAGTCCTTCTTCCTCTGGGTTTGTTTCGAAGTTTTGGGTAGAGGCCGACCGAAACTGAATTTCTGGTTTCGGCCGAAACCGAAACTTTGCCGACAGAGGCCAACTGCCAACTTTCGGCACCGAAAACGAAACCAAATTTCGGTCGGCCTCTAGTTTTGGGTTACCCCCTTTGATCAAATGTGGCCGGTTTTATACAGCGTGCGTGAGTCTCTGAAAGCAACGCGACTCTGTTACCCTTTAGTTTCCTTCATATTGCATCGTCTTTACGAGAGTTGCCGTCACTTCCCCGTTACAAAGCTAATGCGTACCCGTTTTCAACATTAATTGGAAAAATGTACAAAAAAATCGATTCGTGAATAGAACAGGAACCCGATAAAGTGACAATCGAAATTTCTGGGCGGTTAATCTTTCCATGGCCAACCTCTTATGCTAACGTTCCCCATAAGGGGGTCTGATGACCACCGCTTATGTTGCGATAGAAACGTAGTTTTTTGTTATTTTCTTTGAACCTATCTACGTGACTTTACCGAAAGACCCAAAGAATATGAATTCCTGCAGTCACGAAACCTTTAAGTCAAGATCTAAACATACAGTACCATGTACGCGCAGACACGTGCACCCGTTACGAATATCGGAGTAATCCGTGTCATTCAAAGCCACGTTACTTTCAAGACAAATGATACCTATAAGGCCTGGTACCCACCCCCCTCCCCTCCTTATAAACACACACACACACAGCGGCTTTTACAAAATGACAACAGCGCGCGTGTGTAGGGCTCGAAGTGCGCCAAGGAAACTTGTGTCGCGATATCCTTCTCTCTGCGTCGCGTCGTTGCGCTATCGCAGGGAACACAGGCGTCGACTCTGTCGGTTTACCGCACCGAACAGCCCCCCCCCCCTACCTTCACCCAAACCCCCCTATTCGCACTTGAGTTAAGCACAATAACGTAACGTCGCACACCGCTATCGTCGCGCGCGATTCCTCTAGGATCGCCGGGACGTGTTTCGTGAGCGAGTAATTCGGCTTGAGCGGCGGGGTTTGAAGAGGCGTGGTTAATGCTGCCTTGCTGTCAACCCGTGCCACACACAGCGAACTATCGAACACATTCCGCGTCTACAAACCCCGAACGGGGTGCACGCGCAGCAGGACGCAAGCTGCGTCATCATGATAATATGACAATAACAATGCAGCGCTTGTCCCTTCAATCCGGCTCCCGCGTCACGACCGCCACACCTCGTCACGTCGACCACTGTTCTCCCTTCCGTTCAGGTTCAACACTCAGGTTGTGATTACACGCTGCCCGTGCCCGATGATGGGTATGGGTACACGGGTCCCACGGTGTGACGGACAATTGGCGCAAGTGGAGGCTGCGTCGTGGCTGGGCGCGAGCTCGGGCGGGAGCGTGAGAACCGCAGCGAGCGGCGAATCGTCGCTGAAACAAAGACAAAGATCCCCCGTATAGCCTTCACAGACTCTTGCGGCAGGTGCTGTTAGCGAGCATCTATCGCTTAGGCTGCATTACCATACGCATTTTGGACCCGCATTAAAGCCCCATTAATACAACTGATTTAAATAGATGCCATTGCGCGTTTAATACACAATGTGAACAGTATTTTATTGTTCCTACGAGTTTATACTTTTGAATTAAAACGTCAAAGTATCATATATGCAATATCTGCAAATATAAGAGAGAAAATGTACGGCTGCAATAAATAAAATGCTTTAATAAATTATACTTTGTTTAAAAAAAAAGAACGTGCCTGACTTAAATAAATAAATAACCATTATATTACACAATCTGCAATGGCGCATTTAAACCTGGGGCTGCATGGAGGACAACCGATGAACACGTGCGATCATCCATCATTAACGTCGTACCCGAGCGGAACCTGAGCGTTGTTCTCAAAGTCATTTTGAGCCGCACAGGATCATGAAGTAGCCAGGCAGTCATACGGGCCGGTTTGGGGAGGGAATTATGATAAAGCGATTCACTTGGGGTTTTTTTGTCATTCTATGCTTCTTTATACGTATTGGTGTTAGCTCGGTGATAGCCCAACTGAAAATGTTCGGTCGAAATTCATGCTTATTTGTTAATTACTGCATGTCTCGGAAACGTCCGTGTAAATTAAGAGCACAGTATTAGAGTGTCAGATGTATACTGTATGCGTCCTAAAAACAGCTCTTTTGTAATGCACTGGAGGGATGAGAGCTCCCCCACTAACGACGTTGTGGGTCGTGGATGTTAGCTGTCCATACTTCACCACGCTGTTCGTGCAGTTTGGTGAAGGCGGGGAGCATAGACTTGGAAACATAGTACAGTACAACAATATATATTTTACCACACTGCCCTCTGCCGACAGTGTAGCCCCGCACAGCAGCAGCCTACGGTACCTGTTGTACACCTGGTGGTCACCCATCCAAGCGCTAAGCGCCAGGATCAAAGCTGCTGAGATCCTTGCCGAGATCTAGTTGATTTGGTCATTGGCCAGATATATACATACAGCACATATAATATTCTATACATATACTGCGGGAAGTGCAGTTGCACGTTTCTGCGAGATAAACGGAACACCAAACGTCTCAATATAATTCCAACACAATATTACTAGTATACCAAATGAAACCATACATAATAGGCTGACGTTTCAGGCAATGTCCCTTCTTCAGAGCAGAAAGATCGCAGGGCACCGCGTTGTAAATAAAGTGTGATCTCATACTATAAGTCAATTTCATCATTGGACCTCCTTTGCCAGTACCAAAATATAATAATAGGGTTTTTCCCCTTTTTTCGTCTCTGGTGTGGACCAATCAGTTTCAAGCACAATGCATATATTATCAGTGTGATTTTTGTTTGCATTTTGACTGCAAGTATTGTGGTTAATGCAGACATGAATCCTTGTAAAAAAAAAAGGTTTCAGTTTTGTTGCCAGAAAAAAGGAGAAAACCCCTATTATTATATAAGTCAGTCTCTCTGTTCTAAGGAAGGATTGTCGCCTGAAACGTCAGATTGCAGTATATATAGAGGTGTTGATGAGGAACGTGATTATTTTTTGTTGGATTGTGCTTGGGAAACACTGCCAAGTCAGTCCCTTAATATGTTTAGTTTCATATAAGTGCACGCTTTGCAATAAATTAATAGTAAAAATCGGAACACGCTTCCTGTAGTCGACTGCCTCTCCCAAGCGTGGCAGCAGAGGTCTCAGTTCTGCATCTCGAGCTCCCAGACTCTCTGCGGCCACCCCGTGCGACCCCGGCTCCTGCGCTCTCCGCTCAGCTCCGCGTCGTCTCCGTCCTGCAGGGCCCACGACACCAACAATGTGAGCATTTCGACTGTTTACAACGAGTCATATAAATCCATGATGTGTCTTAGCCTGCCTCTATGAGCCTCCGCTATTTACAATTATATGTGTGCTATAGGTGCCTTAGTCTGACTCTGTGAGCCTGAGACTCGTGTAGTCTGCCTCTGTGAGCCTCGGATATTAACACGGAACCGTAAGGATGCTAAATGTGCCATGTGCTCCGTGACCTTCAAGCATTAAGGTCGAATCATTTGCAGTGTCGACGTGTCTTTGTCTCTGCGAGCCTCTAACATTGGCACTGAACCCTGTGCATCGTACAGGTGTGTGCGTTCGCGTGTGTGGGAACCTGACCGCTGTGCACGCCCCCGCGGGGTGTCCGTGCTCGGGGGTCTCAGAGGGGTCCCGGGCCAGGACCCCCATGAGGTGCGAGATGTAGCGTGCGGCGAGACGCAGCGTCTTGATCTTGGAGAGTTTCGTGTCGGCGGGGACGCTGGGGATGCGCTCCCTGCCACACACACGGTGTATAAAAACACGCGGTGTATAAAACACACGGTGTATAAAAACAAACGCACCCTGTGTCGCCTGTGGCAGACTGAAGGGGAAATATATGTATGCATTTTGAACTTCTTTCGCACAGTGCTGTTCGCAAGCACCAAATAATCAACGAATGTTGGTACGGCCTACGAGTGAGTGGTATGACCAGAACCACCCACGGCGCTGTTGTTTCCCCAATGCTGATGTTTACACTCTCCGCACCAGTTACTAATTTAAGGCTGAGTCAACCTAGAGGAGGCCCAGGACCGGTTCAGATAATCGTTACTGATGTTGGCCGTGAGCTTGAATCGAACTCGGGACGCCGGGTTCGTAGCCACTACACTATGCTAACCACTACACTACCGCTCCCCAAAGTATATACTGCACTATAGACACGTACGAAGTATACACACGTAAATATGCACAGTGTACATATGAACGTACGCACCTATATACATGCTGTCTGCATTGAGTCAAGTCAATTAAAGACTGAAGTCTCCATGTGTGTGTGTACACGTGTTCCACGTAACGCAGACAGCGTTAATCTCTTAGCCCGTCACGTGGGACGTGTTTCACAATCATTGGGCGCGGAAAGTGTGGCGGGTGCTGACCGTGAGCGCAATGCGCTACGGATCCAGCGGTCTGAATTAATATATATAAACACAATTAATCTATAAACACAATGCACACATAAACACAATTAATCTGTGAACACAATACATATATACAATTAATATATAAACACACTTCATGTATAAACATACTTCATACATAATTGCAATGCATATATAGAGACATATAAACACAATTAATATATTCTTAGTTTTTTCGGTAAAGTCACGTTGAAGGGAAACAACAAAATAATAAAATATATATAAAACAATATTTTTTTTTGTTTTATATATCTTTTATGTTGTTTCCCTTCAACGTGACTTTACCGAAAAAACTAAGAATATGAATTACTGCAGTCACGAAAGCTTTAAATCAAAATACAATTCATATACATATACAGTTTATATATAAACACACTTCATATATAAACACAATTCATATATAAAGACACATAAACACAATTAATATACAAACACAATTCATATATAAACACGCTTCATATAAAACACACTTCATACATAAACAACTCATATAAACACAATGCATATATAAACAATTCCTATATAAACACGATTCATATGTAAACGCAATCGCTAATGTTGTAACCAAAATTAGCGGAATTGTTCACCAAATGTTTACAGAGAAATTAAACCCGGCTATCGTGGGCTGATGCTTCAATCATCCCTATATTTAATTAAAGCGATTACCCCCTACCTGAAGGATTACAGATACTTCTTCATTCTCTAATCACTCGTCATGCATTGTTCACGAAGCTCATTAGGAGCAGAATAACGAACAAATTAGAGGCGAGCCGACCACGAGAGTAAGCAGGGTTTATAAAAAAAAGGTTTCTCTACCATCAAAGATAAAGATCCCCCTTATAACCTAAGCAGACTGTTGGGGCAAGTGCTGTTAGCGAGCATTTATGAAGGCCGCCGGCACGGCACGCGAGGGGGTGGGGTGACCAACACCACGCCTTTGTCTGCCCCATAGCGTTGTTTACACACCGCCCCAGATACTCATTTGAGGCTGAGTCGACCCAGGGGATGCCCAGGACCGATTCAGATAATCGTCACTGGTGTTGGCCACGATCGGGAATTGGACTGGAATCGCCGGGATCTTAGCTCAGCGCTCTAACCATTGCACAACAATCGGTCTCACACACACACACATCCTGTTCATCAGATCCTGGGAAATACCTGAAATGGATTCCAATTGCAGGGCGACTGTGCCTCATGGCCCTCTATATTCTATGAAAGGCTTTCGACTCGCTAGAAAGTGATGCGGTCATCCAAGCGTTCGAAAAACAAAGAGTAAAAAAAAGAAAATATTGAAATATATAAAATGAAAGCCTTTTATATATATAAAAAATTTAACAGCAGCGAACAGATTCCACGAAGAAAGTACAGTACCGAAACAATGCATACATACTTAAGATATCGACAAAACACATACGTACTTAAGATATCGACAAAACACATACGTACTTAAAGTACAGACGAAATACATACATACTCAAAGTACCAACAAAATACATACTAATACATACATACTCAAAGTACTAACAAAATACATACTCGAATTATCAAAAGAACAAATAAATATTGTACTCAACGCATTGACAAAATACATATATACTCAAAGTACCGACAATATACATGCTCAACTTATCTACAAAATACATACTCAAAGTACCGAAAATATAAAAACTCAAAAGTATTTACAAAATACATATATACTCAAAGTACCGACAATATACAAACATACTCAATGTATCGAAAAAATACACTTAAATTATCGATAAAATGTATGTATACTATACTCAAACTATCGACAAAATACGTTTACGAAATAGACTAAATACATACTCCGCACCTCCGATTAGCACGGTTGGCTACATACGTGCGAAAGAAGTTCAACATGCATACACACTCAAAGTATCGACAAAATATATATCTACTTAAAGTACAGACAATATACATACTCAACGTATCAACAAAACACATGCAATACTCAAAGCTGACGCTCTTTCGCAGCAGTTGTTGACACAGCGACGTTAGAAAGATGTACAGTATTTAGAAACTCAGATTGGAGAAACGAATGTATGCATAATAATAATGGAGACAATATTGATTGATCATGTCACTTTGCTGATGACACGGTCCATAGACGATCCACTGGGAATTAACGGCAGGATTTAAGCTGATAGAGAAGGCTGACAGCTGGACTACACGTGAATGTGTGTGTGCGTACACCTCGGATAACCACTGAGAACGGAAAGCGGCGAGGTGTTTAAACCTGTCATGGACACGTGCTGCAGAAACGCCACGGATCTCCCTCGCTAAATACTGTATGTAGCAGGACGATCGGCTAAACGGGATTATTATCCGTCGAGCAAATCATCATCATAATAATAATAACAGTACACACTTGAGTGAGCCACCGCCATTCACAACAACAATGACAGAACACGAACCGAGAGGTGAGCAGACAAATTCACGTCGCGCGTGCCTCGTTTTGACGTAAATCCTCTGCAGCGCGTCCTAAAGTCGCGTGTGTGTAAGTCGCGTGTCAAAGGACGAGATCGAGCACGGATCCGTGTATGAAGGCATTCGTCCATAACACTGCGTGTAAATAATAGTATATAATAGGCGACGTTTTGGGCAATGGCCCTTCTTCATATAGCACGATAAATAGATTCGTTTCCCGACGCAGACGCCTTACCTGTGTGGACTTGGTACATACAGTAAAACCTTGGATTGCGAGCATAATTCGTTCCGGAAACGTGTTTGTAATCCAAAGGACTCGTATATCAAAGCGTGTATACGTACTACTCGTAGTGGAAGACCTCGCTCGTTTATCAAATAATTATTTATTTAAGAATTTTGCTCGTCTTGCAAAAATTTGCAGACCAAGTTACTCGCAATCCAAGGTTTTACTGTACAGGTTTCCCTCACTTTATGCGGGTTCCGTTTGTGCGGTTTCGCTTACATGCGGCTAACCCATTTCAACGAAAAATTCGCGACATGCAGTTTGAATTCACTCATATGCGGCTATACGGTCGGACGTAGGACAACATTGGGTGTACTTTTCGATTTAAAGCTTTCGTGACTGCAAGGATTCATCTTCTTTGGTTCTTTCGGTAAAGTCACGTAGAATGAGAATAAAATAATAAATTGATAAAATAATATAACACAATAATATTCTCACGACGTTTCGGCCACAACACAAGCGGCCTTCATCAGGTGAAGGGGACGAGACTGTCTGGAGGACACTCCAGCGCTGTCCTCCAGCGCTGTCCTCCAGACAGTCTCGTCCCCTTCACCTGATGAAGGCCGCTTGTGTTGTGGCCGAAACGTCGTGAGAATATTATAGTGTTATTTTATTTTATCAATTTATTATTTTATTCTCATTCTACGTGACTTTACCGAAAGAACCAAAGAAGATTGGGTGTACTGTTTGCGCTATTCGGCAGGCAAATGTCTCGTACGGTTTCGTTTTTGTGTATGCGCCCTTTTTTCTGGAACGCGTTTACCACTATGAAGGAGTCCAATTGCCCAAAACGTCGCCAATGATATGTTTTTTTTTTCCCATTTACGGCCACTATTATTGACTAATGTGTTGAGTTATTTGTGCTCGGGTACCGCTGCCAACGCAGCATCACAGAAATATATTGAAAAAAAAAAAACAGATAATCTTGCACCTGAAAAACGGTTTCGTCTCAATGACCGGATTTCCCATGAACTGCTCATATCGAATACGATCAATTTTATTCGAATTACAGATACCCGCAACATCCATCGGAGCGATACAGACGCGTGTATGTGCTTCCAAAAGTCGTATCCTACTCCTGAGAAGGACGAACATGATAAGCGCTTATATTCTGTCGAATGAATGCATTTTAGATGCGGTGAATTAGTTGTGATGAGACATACTCTTCACCAACGCAATGACCAACAACAGCTCGGCCCTCACCCAACAGTATATTGACAAACGACTGTATGGTGTGATTATTGATTCTTGTACGCGTGGCGGATTCTACCCAAATTTTGGAATTTAAAAAACTAAACACATTCGTAAAAAAAAGCAGATATTCTGGATGATATTTGTCATTACCCGAAACGTCGTTTATGACATTTTCTTTTAAGGCCACAGTGTTATTGACGAATGTGTTGACTGTTGTTGTTGTCTGTGCTTGTGCTCCACTGCCAACGCAGCAGCATCACCGATTTCATCTCAATATTTTAGTTACAACGAGGATGTTTTTTGACAGCCGGTAGCGGCTGCTACATAGCAACAATCCCGTTACGGAAGACGCAGGGCAATGACGACTCTGCTCAGCGGAATGATTTCTTCACGTGTTCAAGGAGAAGCCGCGAGTTGAGAGTGCGATGACGTCGCCGGCATGAATGAGGTGGATGAACAGCCCCAGTCCGGCGTACCTCAGCTCCGAGAAGGCGAGGTTGATGCTCTGAGTCCGTCTCCTCTCCTTGCGGTTCCCGGGCGCGCGCCTCCGCGTCGGGCCCGGGGCTGCCGTGGACTCTCCGTGCGTGGGGCAATGGCTTTGCCCAAATGCAGGCCCTGCCCCCAAGCCGTGCCCGAGCCCAACTGGCCTCAGACCCGAGCCTGGTCCCATCCCTGGCGCCCCTAACCCCGACCCCATACTCATGCCCCCTGGCCCTAAACCTGTCCCAAGTGCCGGCCCCGTACCTAAGCATGCCCCCATGCCCTGCCCTGCCCCGAGGCATGCCCCTAACCCGTGAGCGAGCCCCGCTCCCATCCCAGACTCATAACCAGATTCCGCCCCGGGGTCAGGGACCAGCCCTGCCCCGTGGGTCGCCTCTGGACCTGCCCCGAAAGCGGGCCCTGCCCCGTGCGTGAATCTGAGCGCAGGCCCCCCCTGGAACCCCAACTGTCCGTGGGGCCCTGACTGGTGCAGCCCTCCCAGACCTAGAGGGGCACCCAACATTCCGTCCCCGTGCGGGAGCGACCCAGGATAGTGAGCGGCGCCCGTGAGCCACGGGCACTGGGGACGCTGCGTGGGGAATGGGCGGTGAGACAGGGGCTGGCCCTGCTGTAGGAACATGCCGGCGATGGTGATGGTGGTAGTAATTATGATGGTTGTTTTGGCGGCGATGGTGGTGGTGATGATGATGGTGATGATAACGATGATGAAGGTTTTTGGTGGTGATAATCGTGGTGCTGATCCTGTGGTATATTTGAGAATCTTTATTTATCCTTGAAAAGTGCTCTTATTGATGATGATTACGATCCTGCTGATACCGAGGCAGTTTCTAATCACGTAGCGGAAGTGATGATACAGATTCCGCAGAGACAGTTGTTGTTGATGATGTTCGTTTCTGGACTATTTTGGGGTATTTTGGTGGCGATGATGACGATTAACTTAGCGACCGATTAGGCTGCAGTAATCGCTCGAGCGGATTTTGTAGATGCGAACGCTGTCGATTGTATTCCTGTTTCTGCGACTGCTTATCGCTACGTTGACACAGAGTTTAAGATGACGATGATGGTGATGATAATGCGCTTGGTCTTGATGTTGTCATTCATGGAGGACCATCTGAAAGTAAAAAAAAAACACAAGTGCTGCTGTTGGTGGACCTGCGGGAAGTGGGATTTGTTGTATTGCTGTTCCTTTTCGTGACGGACCTCCTCTTTACTGATACAACTGTAGCTGCTGTCTTCAATTAAACCACCCTTGCAACTGTTGATTCTATTGTCGATGCTGTAGTCCTCAGTGACATCCATTTTTACTGATGTGGCTATAGCTGTTCTGGCCGTACTCGTGGCTATCGCCCAAGCTTATCATCTCTTGAGTTGCCGAACTTTGATGCCGGCAGTTTGGGCCAACTCCAATGTCAGCGCGATCGCCGACTGCTGAGCCGGTCACTTTGTCTACTCGCTATTCCGTCAGCCTCCAACAGTCGACCGATGCTTTCTGCGACCTCGTTACTATGAATATTAACATCGCCGCAAGGGCCCCGTCTGCATGCGTTAAACGAGACGAGGAGTGCCTCGTGACGTGGACCGTGGTCTCGTTCGGTGCCGTCGTCCCAACACCTTCACGATTTAACAGGCACCCCTACAACCCTAAGTATACGGAGCAAACAGTTCGCTCTTCGTTGACGAGACTGTGGACTAATCTCAATGGGCGCTCCGCGCGTGGTGGACAATGCATTTAGATAAGCTCCTATACGTGCTGGAAGTTGTTGACGGTGACGTCGTTATGTATGTACGTATGTTGGACTTCTTTCGCACCGTACGTAGTCAACCATGCTAATCGGAGGGGTGGGGGGAAGGACAACTAAGCAAAAAAATCACGATTTAAAGCTTTCGTGACTGCAAGGATTCATCTTCTTTGGTTCTTTCGGTAAAGTCACGTAGAATGAGAATAAAATAATAAATTGATAAAATAAAATAACACAATAATATTCTCACGACGTTTCGGCCACAACACAAGCGGCCTTCATCAGCGCTGTCCTCCAGACTGTCTCGTCCCTTCACCTGATGAAGGCCGCTTGTGTTGTGGCCGAAACGTCGTGAGAATATTATTGTGTTTTTTTTTATTTTATCAATTTATTATTTTATTCTCATTCTACGTGACTTTACCGAAAGAACCAAAGAAGACAAAAAAAATCAGTTAATTTTGCTGCTGTTCTTGTTGCTGTGTATTTGATTAAGGTGATGTTGATGATGTTGCTGTATAATTGATGTCGATGGAGTTGATGTTAGTGATGTCGTTGATGTTAAAGATGTTGCTGTATAGTTTGTGGAATTTATATTTATGATATTGATGGAGTTGATGACGTTGTTGACGAAGCTCAAATTGTTGTGGTGGTGTAGGTGGTTGTAGTGTTGACTTTTGTGGTTACGTGCGTGGCTGTGGTGATGATCGATTTTGGAGAAATGCATGGTGGTGATTGTGGTTGTGTTATTGGTTATGGTGGTAGTGGTTATAGTCGTGGTGATAGTTGTAATATTTCGGTGGTGACTGTTGCTCTGGTGGTATAGTATGTTTGTTCTAGTGGTAGTAATTGGGGGAGGGTTGAAGTGGTGGTGCTTGTGGTGGCTTACGGATCGTATACGGATTCTTCCAGTCTAAATAAAGATTCTGATTTGTTAATGACGTGTTGTGGCCGATGTGTCGATGGTTGATGTTGGTGGTCGTTGATAAAGTGGTTAATTAACGAGGTTGGCTACGTACGTCGCGACAGAAGTTCAGCATACATAGTGGTTGCCGTGTCTGTGGCTGACAATGCGTCTATTGTCGATCGTCGCGGTTTAAATGCGCGCTCGATGTGGTGGGGTTGTTTTGTTGCGTCGCGTCGCTCGATGTTAGTTGTCGACGTGACGGGTGGTGAGACGTGGTCGATGCCGCGTAGCGACTCGCGTGATGGCGCGGTGGGTGACGGCGGCGCTTGGCGGTAGCGTTTGGAGTGCGAGGTTGGTTGGGTGCCTGGACTCTGACCTTGCGCTGTCCTCGTCTTCCCCCGGGGCGGCGGCGGCGGCAGCGGCGGCGGCTCCTCCTCTGCTCGACCTCCGTCCGGCGCTCTGCGCAACAACGTCGCCGTCTCGTCGCTCTGACCCCTCCGCCGCACGCGTGGTGCGCTCCGCGTCTCTGCCGCGCGCATCTCCCCCTGACGCCCGCAGCGCGGAGGGGTCCGCGAGGCGGGGCCACGGGGCCATTGGCGACGATCGGCACGGAGAGGCGCGGCCCTCCTGCCCCGTGGTCTCGCACCTGCGGCGTCCGTCCGCGTGTCCGCGTGATCCAGCCGCCTGCCTCTTTAAGTGTCCGTCTACCAGCCGGCCTGTTTGTACACACCTGTAATGTCTCTGCCTCGGTCTGTGTCCCGTCTGAATATTTACCCGTCTGTCTGATTGCTGCTTCACGTCTGTTTGTTAGCCTGTCTGTCCATCTGTGTGTCTGTCAGCCTGCGTGTCTGCTTGCCTCTGTCTGTTTTGCCTCTCTGCCTATCCATCTGGTTCTTTGTCTGATAATTGTCTGCCTGCCTGTTACAATCTAGTTCGACGTGTCCGTGTATAAATCTAGGTATATATCGATCTGTGTGTCCGGCTGCCTTATCCGTTTACCGGTCTGTCTCCCTGTCTGTCTGCGGACACTTTCGCGGGTCTGTCGATTTGTCTGGGTGAATATTTCTGTCTGCGCGTCGTTCAGTGCCACTGTAGAGTTTGTCCAGGGGTCGGCAAATAAAATGACGAGACATTTTTTCGTCGAATTCGCTCATATTTAAAGTGCCGCAATGCACGTGAATACGAGACGGTCCTTAATCAAGAAGTGTCACGAAGCAGTCCTCAAAGAGCCGCACACAACTCCAGAGGCGCTCGTTGGCGAGCCCTTGTCCAGGGTTTATAGTTCTGCGTTGGGCTGTGTGTAGTCCCCGTGTCAACATCTCGATACGTCTGTAGTCGAGTTGTCTCTGTGTGTAGAGCTCTGGCCGGCCTGCAGTGTGTATATTTCGTCGTTTGTACTACGGCTCTCCGTCCTGTACTGCGCGCCCATCGTTCTCTCTACAGCTGTGTTTGTAGCGTCAGCGGATCCGTGTAGTTGTTTCCGATTGGCTTTGACCGAATGCGCAATGTTTATTCACGGAACAAGGTACTGGCAGATCGATAACGTGGACAAGAGAAATCGTATCTAATTTACCTCGTTTAAAGATGCGTCCGACTGAAAATCGTGACTAACATTCATGTATTGTTATGTTGTCAATGAACTAAATACATAAGTGTATAGACACAGTTAGACAGGTGATGTTTTTTTGGAATGTGGAGTAATTTCCCATATTCTATAACATACACAGTGTGTGTGGTGTGTGTTTCGATGTTGTGCCTGTGTTCAGTTTTGTGTGCCGGATGCTTTCTGAAGTTCTCTATTTCTCTCTGTCGACAATATTAACAGGCATAGTAATAACATAATTGTATTATAATACTCCACACTGCCCTTATATAGAATTCAAAGTACAGGACACGCTGTTATGCAGGCAGATCCAAAACATGTCCGCGTATCTGCTGAAGCAGTGTGTACATTATTTGAGTTGTGTATGTGTGTGATAAGTGTACAGTATCCACTTAGTTTAATCGTAAATAATACTTTACACTCCTTTGTCAATCCACTGTTCGAAGAAACTATTTTATTTTACCAGGTAAAGCGCACTCAGCTATTAGGGGCCGTCCATAAATGACGTCACGCACCTGGGGGGGGGGGGGTCAGACATTTGTGACGATGTGTGACGAGGGGGGGGTTTGAGAAATGTGGCGTGACATAAAAATGCGCAACTTTAAATAAATATTGACAACACGTTCTACTTAATTGAATATACTTTTTAATAATTTTTTCTCCTACAACATCAAAGTGCAGCACCACATTAAATACTACAATGGCAATAGTTTATATTATTTTATTGTTTCCCTTCTACGTGATTTTACCGAAACAATATTTTTTATATTTTTATTATTTTATTGTTTCCCTTCTACGTGACTTTACCGAAAGAACCAAGAATATGAATCCCTGCAGTCACGAAAGCTTTAAATCAAGATTTGAAGCATGTTTTATTTTTTTGAGGGGGGGCAGAGCTTTGTGACGTCGTGTGACGAAGGGGGGGGGGGGGTAAAAAATCGTCCAAAGTCGCATGACGTCATTTATGGACGGCCCCTGAGCTCTTTTGCAGAGACAACCTGGCCACACATTATAGCTCATCGAAGTGGCTCTATCATCAGAGGAGTATAGTTTCAGCCGCATCATCTGAATGCGTCTTGATTCCAAAATATGGAGGCCAAAACCCTGAGGACACGGAGAAAAATCCACGCGGCCACAGGGAGACAGAGAACACAAACAGGCATCGTCAGCATCAGAGCTCTCGTTCCACACCAGACGACTGAGATGCGATCTCGATAAGCGACGCCGCGTCCGTCACCGGGGGTTGTTGGACCAAACCTCACCTTGGTCAGTGCGGACTGGCGAAGAGTGAGAGGGGAGGCGTGCAGAACAGGTTCAGATGTCACTCGCTAATTGACGTTCCCCAATCACTGCGCCACTGCTCTACCCCATACTCAATATAATGGGTTTTTATATATATATCTCTATATATTATACAGTATCTATATACTAGCAATGGGCAGCGGACGTTATTAGAAATGTCAGGGGCAATGTCCACAAGTGACGTCACGCGATTTCGGACGATTTTTGAACCCCCCCCCCCCCTCATCGTCACACGGCGTCACAAAAAGTCAGACTCCCCCTCAAATATGACGTCACAAAGCTCTGCCCCCCCCCCAAAAAATATAAAACATGCTTCAAATCGCTTTAAACTATTGTCATTGTAGTGCGCATTTAATGTGGCGCTGCACTCTGATATTGTAGGAGAAAACATTTATTAAAAAGTCTATTTAATTAAGTAGAACGTGTTGTCTATATTTATTTAAAGTTGCGCATTTTTATGTGACGTCACATTTATGACCCCCCCCCCTAGGTGGGTGACGTCATTTATGGACGGCCCCTTAGGTGATTTATAAATGTGTGAAATTATATCGCACATGAGGGTCATTGGTGAATAATCACGTATTAATCTGCCAATATAAACTAACTACGATAACATTTAAATGTATATGGTAAACTAGAACGATGTAAAGGGCCAGCATAAACTCATTGATCGTAAACAATGTGGGTTTCCAGGAGTAACCAGCGAGCGGTAACAAATTACGCCGTGCATGCAGAGTCCGTTGACATTTTGTTTTATCCGCTTGCAGTTACCAGCTAGATTCGTAGCTTTCGTGACTGCAGGAATGACTCTTTTGTTCTATCGGCAAAGTCACGTAGAATTAATATTCAATTTAATTTGAATGACCATTTTATTTTCTACGTGACTTTACCGAAAGAACCAAAGAGTTACAAGCAGCTAGTTAGGATACCTCACAAAATGGACAATTTATAAAAAAAAATATTCAAGTTCATTATTCATACATTTATTTCTGAGAACCATGTTGGGTCAGGCAAGGGGGTGTAAACAAAATTCAGCAAAGGGGTAGATTAGCCAAAAAAAGGTTGAGAACCACTGGTCTATATGTATGCACGTATTGTATAATATCGGTACACACGAATCTGGGTGCACACATGTTGAATCTAAATAGGCGCGCGCGTGTCGCGCAGTCGTACACGATGCTTATGCTGCTTCGACAGTGGTGCAAGAGCACCACTGACAGAAAAAAAACTCAACACATTCGTTCATAACGCTGCAGCCTTAAAAGGAAATATATTAGGCGACGTTTCTGGCAATGGCCCTTCTTCATAGGACACCCGTTCGTGTGCTATGAAGAACGGTCATTGCTCAAAAGGTCACCAATTAGGTTTTCATCTTAGGTCAGTGACTATAGATGCTATATATAAGCTCCGTGTTTGCGAAACCTATTTAGCATGTTATGTGTGCATACGTATGTATGTACTGCATGTATGTTGAATTTCTTTCGCACCGTACGTAGCCAACCGTGCGAATCGGAGGTGCGGGGGGGGACAATAAACTAAACACAAAACCATGCACACGTACACCCAATACAAAAGACACCCACTACACACAACACACAGAACACACCTCCATGCAAACAAACGCACATATATAAAGCATACACAGAACATTCACAAAGATCACCCATATAGCCTTAATCTACGTTTGGGCCAAGTGCTGCTAGCGAGTTCTTGTGAAGGCTGGCACGGACCACGATGGAGAGGGGTGGGTGACAGCCCCACATCTGGTGGCGATGTTCACACACCGTACCAGGCACTCATTTGACGCGAAGTTCAACTAGGGGAGGCCTAGGACCGGTTCGGATAATAACTTCTTGTAGTGGCTGTGAGCAGGAATCGAACTCGGGTCGCCGGGTTCATAGCGCAGCGTGCTAGCCGCTACACTACCGCTCCCCACAAACACAAGACGCGACATGAAGCTACAACCGACGGCCTTCGCAGGGTATGTCATAGCGCCGCTGTAAATACTTATAGAGCTGAAGGCATACACGTGTGTACGGTATACGTGAGCTGGAGCGGTGGCGCAGTAGTTGGCGCACCGCATGCAGCGTCATGAACCGGGCTTCCCGAGTTCGATTCGCGGCCACGGTGGACGTGAACGGCGAGCGATGTCTGCGCCGATCCTGGGCACTCCCGTCAACAACCTCGCCCCGGCGTGGTGAAACACGGCGTGGTGGGCAGCCCGTCGTGTGTAAACAATCGCGGGACCCTGTGGCCCGGCAACAACAAAATAAGCGCCGGTCTCCGCGCGCCCCCCTGCCTCCAGGTGACGCACGGTGCGCGAAAGCAGTTCAACATTCACACGAACATACTCGGGCCCGAACACATGCACAGCTAGAAATCGCACGCCCACGCCTCTTGTTCAGCGAGGCGTTAGCAAGGAACGTGTTTCGTGTTGGTTATTAGTCTATGTGTTTTGTAGCAGAAAACGTGGCGCCGACTTTCCCTGCATGGCATCCATTCCGCGCAGCCTGCGCCTTCTCAAAGGGCTTTAGCCGTCCCTCTGTGGGATGGAGGTGGCGGGCCAGGGGGGGGGACACTCGTGGCTTGAAACCCGCTGCTGTAAATGTGAATTTAAGTGGCCCTTGTGCGTATAAAGGCTCGTCGCACCAGACGCGAGCGCACTGAGATGCGTCTCTCCACGACGGACACCCGGAATCGCGCGTGCACCTCTTCTGATTAAACAAAGAGGAGTCCGAGCCAGCCATGGTCGACCGTCGACCGACTCAGCCGAAAATTTGTAACACGAATCGTGCGGTGGTAGGGTCATGAATATTAACATTTTGGGAGACAAAGGCGGCAGGGCATGTGTGATACTGGACCCACCACCACCACCATATGCGCCTAACCGACCTTAATAGGTGCTTAATTGTCAAATGCCAATGAGCTGTGCGCAGCTCGGTAGAGTGTAATGAATTCTTGACCCGCGTTTGACTGCCGAGTCCGCACGCAAGACCGCGATTACGTCCCGATGTGTCCACGTAATTGCCCCGTGTAATTAGGGGAAATGGCCTTCAAATCGAATCAAAATAAAATCAGTCGATAAACCAGACCACAGAGTCGTCAACAAGGAAACCAGACGCACAATGGAACAGGACAACATTTGGACCACGTGGCTTTTTTCCTCTTAATACTTTCACCCACCTCATCCTCACACAAGCGCAATCTCGCATCCCTCTTCTCTCCATCTACTTCACCTCCTCACGCATCTTACGAGGACTCCGAGTCACGGCCCGTAAATTCATTAACTCGGTAAGCACGATTCACGCGCTTTTGCTGTTTTCAGCATCATGGGGGAAACGCAACAACGGGCGTGCTGTACTGTCAGGGTAAAAATTCATATTTGCAGACTAAATATCCCTTGCTGTACACGGCACAGACCTGGACAACATTGCATATACTCTTAGTAGCTGTTCACAAACTATTGAGGTTATATTTCCGTCGCTGGAGACTCCCAACGAAATCCTTCCAAAATCACAAGTGCTTTCCACTTGCATTGTACAATCATTTAGCAGATGCCACCCTTGCTGTTGTCATTTTATGGCAGCCCAGTGCACTCTGACCACACTCCACGATCTCCAGAGGTTATGGACAGAAATCTGACCTTCAAGCCCCACATAAAACATATCTGTGAAAAGACCAAAGAAAGAATCGCCCTGCTACCGAAACTTGCAGGAACGAACTGGGGCGACTCAGCCGATTTGTTGCGAACTGCCACCCTCTCGCTGATCTACTCGATGGCAGTCGCTGTGCTCCAGCCTGGTCCGGGAGTTCGTACACACAATTATTTGATTCACAATTATGTAAAGTAATGCGCATCAATCGGAGCACTTAAACCGACACCAACTCCCTTGGCTCCATCTTCTGGCGAACATTCTGCCACCAAACATCCGCAGACATTCACATTTATTTCCAACAAAAACCAGCCAGAAAATCCACCAAGATCTCAACAATGTACCTCGCTGCTGACTCAAGTCTCGATCCCTCTTCTGGGATCGTGTTGGCACTATTCTAGAATCTCACCCAAATCTGGAAGAATTCTGGCGAAGTGAAACATCGATGTCCAGAATAAACTCGATTGAGACCAAATTATCAAACGTCCGCGCTTTGACATTCTTCGAAGACACTGGCATTATCATCAACCGCATCAGAACATTAACAGGCCTGTTGCGTACACCTTTCACAAATGGAAAATTAAAGACAAGTCACACTGCGACCGTGGCCATGCAACCCAAATTATGGCCCGTATTGTAAACCAGTCGTCTGCACTCATTCAATGGTGGAATAGCGAAACGACACAAACTCTCATGAAACCCTTTCCTGGCTAGCAGACCTCGACATTAGCATTTAGCTTGTGAACATATTGCTTCCATACACTACATAATAGGGCAAAGGAGAGAAGACACCAGAAGACGGCCATCACGGGGACATGGCGTGAAATTAAATCACATGCGTGAGACCCGTGCAGGATGGCGATGACTTGGGGAGGCCTTCATCCAGGAGTGGCGAGTTTACCATGGCAGATGATGGCTAAGCGGCTTTTTTTTATTTAGGGAAAACCCTCCTCCTGCACAACTTCAGAGGTGTGCCATTACTGCCTGTCCTCGCTCCCCTTTCAGGATATATTTTCTTTATGTAATATTAACTTTGTTGAAACAGGCACTTATGTTAATCTCCTACCAATGTAATCATCAGCACAATGTGAATGCACTGGTGTTGGGTTGGCGCACATGTAGTTCATGTCATCAGAGACACACGTCAAAACCTGCTTCATCGCAGCTGGATCATTTAATTGCACTTGATTACACACATATCTCCAGGTAAAATAAAGTGAAAAACAATTTAAATGTATATCTAAAATAAATATTTCAGTATGAGCATTAATAAAAACAATTGTCTAAAAAATATTCAAGTAGTTATTTGCAATTGCATACTTTTATGGTGGTTGTGAACACTTTGAGCGCAAGCGTTTTGGTATTTTATTAAATATTACAACACAATTTTTTTTAATGTTCTCCACCCTCGCCACTCTCCTAAATATGCAGTGTCTTACAGCAGGGCCAGCTGTAATTGTCATGCACGGTAAATTGTGGCATTGGCAGGGGGGGGTGGGGTGTAACGATTCACCTCCCTCGCGATTCAGTAATTGTGGCGCGATTTGGGTTTACAATGAAATTCAATCAAATATAAAATACATCGCTGTGAATTTACTGGCCACTGGTGGACGCAGGCGTCACAAGCACATTACAAACACCACACATACAAAAACATCTGATTTTTACACACGTGGGTTTGATGCATGCACCATAGGCTTAACACAAATATCAATATTCATCAACGAATTGACGCATCGTCACACCCCTACTGCCACTCCCGTGCTACACACACCACTGCTACACTTACACATGGCTGTGGCCCTTATAAAATGAAAGTTAAATTATTCACACCGTTTAAATATTACTTTGTTACAAACACAGAGCTTGCTTAATGCCCTGTGCTTAAATTACACAGAATGGTTTCATAACAGAGATCATTTTAACGTGCCTCGAGTCCCGAGTCATTTGCATAATTTTTGTGTACAATTTTGAAGTTTTTTTTGAGTAATTTTCTTCGTCCATTCTTCTGTCCGAGTTGCGCCACAGCAGTTTTTAATGCTAGAGAATTGTCATGAAAAACGCAACGATTAAATTGAAAATAGGCCCATAGCTAATTACACCAGCGCTAGTCTATAACATATAAATAATCATCTTCTTTGGTTCTTTCGGTAAAGTCACGTAGAATGAGAATAAAATAATAAATTGATAAAATAAAATAACACAATAATATTCTCACGACGTTTCGGCCACAACACAAGCGGCCTTCATCAGGTGAAGGGACGAGACTGTCTGGTAGGACAGCGCTGGAGTGAAAGAGCCACGTTCAGATCACGGCTTTTAAGCTGTGTGAGAGGAACAAAGAGCCTTGACGAAGGAACTAGCATAAAATTTAGCATTGAAATGGCTGAATGATTAGCTTGTGACTGGTCACAGAAATAGCTATGTTAAAAGTTAAAGCATACACATCCGCAGAGGCACCCATTGTTAAAAGGAATTAGCATAGAATTTAGCATTGAAATAGCTAAATTAAGGCATACACATCCGCAGAGGCACCCCTTGATAATGGGATTAGCATAGAATTTAGCATTGAAAAGGTTGAGTGATTCGCTTGTAACTGCTACAGAAATAGTTACGTTAAAGTCAGAGCATACACATTCACCGAGGCACTTAGTACAAATCAAACAGGAGAATTTAGCATTGAAATAACTAGGCGAATTTAGCATTGAAATAACTGGGTGATTTGCTAGTGACTGGTCACAGAAATGACTACACATCTGAGCTATTCACAGTACTATATAGTGAACCAATAAAAACTAAAATATAAATTACCTTCATGTTATCAATAAACTCTATATTCTCCAATCAGCTAAGCTACCAACCATAAGTCATTATATATCACAATGCTATATGGCGAAAAAATGGGTGGATTCTTACCCTCAAATTTCCATACCACGGATAGCTTGATAACATGAAGGTAATTTATATTTTATTGGTTCACTATATAGTACTGTGAATAGCTCAGATGTGTAGTCATTTCTGTGACCAGTCACTAGCAAATCACCCAGTTATTTCAATGCTAAATTCGCCTAGTTATTTCAATGCTAAATTCTCCTGTTTGATTTGTACTAAGTGCCTCGGTGAATGTGTATGCTCTGACTTTAACGTAACTATTTCTGTAGCAGTTACAAGCGAATCACTCAACCTTTTCAATGCTAAATTCTATGCTAATCCCATTATCAAGGGGTGCCTCTGCGGATGTGTATGCCTTAATTTAGCTATTTCAATGCTAAATTCTATGCTAATTCCTTTTAACAATGGGTGCCTCTGCGGATGTGTATGCTTTAACTTTTAACATAGCTATTTCTGTGACCAGTCACAAGCTAATCATTCAGCCATTTCAATGCTAAATTTTATGCTAATTCCTTCGTCAAGGCTCTTTGTTCCTCTCACACAGCTTAAAAGCCGTGATCTGAACGTGGCTCTCTCACTCCAGCGCTGTCCTACCAGACAGTCTCGCTCCCTTCACCTGATGAAGGCCGCTTGTGTTGTGGCCGAAACGTCGTGAGAATATTATTGTGTTATTTTATTTTATCAATTTATTATTTTATTCTCATTCTACGTGACTTTACCGAAAGAACCAAAGAAGATGAATCATTGCAGTCACGAAAGCTTTAAATCGAAATATAAATAATCATTTAAGAATGCTTGTCACACAAGCAGCACGAGGGCCATGTACAGTATATACAAGCTAGTGGGATTCCACACTCAATAATAAAACCACCACCTTCACTGGTATTTATCCGACGAGCCAAACTTTATTAAATTTGGCTTCATCGTCAATGACTATCAGTATTAAGAAATAATTTAATGCAAAGGCTGGTTTAATATCCAGTGTACTGTAGTGTTAGAGTGCAGGCATGTCAGTGGAAATATCCACCTTTCAAGCTGATTTGGCCAGCTTTGTTAATACCCTCAAATAAAGAGCAAGACAGTCTTTGACTGGAACCATTAGGCCAGTTAATTCTCACTCATTTTGGTGAAGTTGCCTCCTGCTACAAAAACGAGTAAACTGTGTGCACAGTAGAACTTGCGGTCATACTGCTGACAGAGATGCCAATGGGGGTCTAGATTGATTAAAGATCTGCTGGCAGTTTGATAGTCCTGAAGTCTGAAACGTCTCCTGATATTTTTCAGAATTGTCAATAATTTTCAACATTAATTTTTGGTGCCATTTCTCATCAATGAGTGTTTGTTATCTCACTTGGTCAAACAGCTGTATTATTATACTCCTCCAAAACATTTATAGTCAAGAAATCCACAACCCAGCATGTAATGCATACGATTTATCAAAACTCACATCCTATGTACATCATCTTCTGAAGCCCCTGAAGAAAAATGTTATACCCCAACCCTAACTTTAGACTTTAGTGCATCGTTGGGGTATAAGTATCCTACTGACAACAACAGCTGGTTTGTTAACCGTTAAAATCGCTATGAATGACGAAATGCTATCTCCCTAGTATGCAGGAGGTCGTGGGGTTGAGATCCTAACCCTGACACCTGTATATGTGGAGTTTGCATGTTCTCCCCGTGGTTGTGTAGATTTTTCTCTGGGTCTTCCCGTTTTTTCCTCCACATTTAAAAACATGCCTTTTGATTATTTGCCCGATATAAATTTACACATATGTGGTCCGGCTGCGTCTGAAAAAGGCCTAATAGCTCAGTAGGCCTTTTTTGGTAAATAAAATAGTTTAAATTTTTATTGTTCACGCTTACGGTGGCTTTCAGACAGCATACATTAATTTTTCGTCTCCCCCCTCCTCTTTTCCGAACATAGATGGACTCGTCCATCTAAACAAACTGTCAAATCGCTCTCCGTGGTGCTAACGCTTAAAAATAAATAAATACAAACCGCCACTTCTTTCAAATGTTCTTGCCGTTGGTTTTCACACCTGATGATGACTGCTTGTGTTGCAGTCGAAACGTCGTGAGAATTTTATTGTTTTATATATTTTTTATTATTTTATTTTTTCCCTTCAACGTGACTTTACCGAAAGAACCAAGAACAAAAATAGTTTAATGTGACGTTGACCTTCGCTTCAAAGGCATTGCCCTGTTTCCGTAAAGAACTAGGTCCGTCGCTCTGCCGTTTTCTTCCTGTCGCGAATGGGCTTCACACTGCCTGTGCACTGAAAAGCCAATTTCCACGAATCTTTCTGAGGGCGGCGGCAGTAGTGAGAGCATCACCAAACAAGGAGGTAGACGAGCAGGAGGTGCATGGCGAGGAGGTAGAGAGCGGCGGCAAAGCTCTTGCGGGAGTGAGTGTGGGCTGAGCAGTAGCGAGCTCTCCCGCGTAGCCAGTGCCGCACACAGAACCCCATCCGCCGGACCTGAGGGATTCAAGCACGGAGGGAGCGCGTGTTGGCACCTTCCAGTAGGACACATCGCGAGATGGGATGATAGCCGAGGAACACGATGGAATGGCCACCAATGGACAGGATGTGCTGAGAAGGTTACAACCGCGATGATGGAGCAGTGAGATCAAGTGGATGAGTAAGATGGATTGTGACACCACAGGCCGCGAGGGATGGCGATGGCATCGGTAAGCCTTCATCCAGCAGTGAAAAGATTAGTGGCTGATGCTGATGGTGACAATGATGCCCTACCTGCCGGGTCAGTGGGTGGTGCCGTGGGTCATAAACCAGCGATTCTGCCTCATCTCCCCATTGCCCGCGCTCTCCAATGCAGTCATCACCATCGTCTGCATCACCTCCTTCCCAGTCAACTACCACGGTGTGCTGGTCTACGGAGGGAAGTTCAAACACCCCTGCACTCCTGAAGAAGAAAAAAGAGAAAGTGATGAAAAGACGGAACAGTTGTCGTATTAAGAGACTGATCTTTGGACTGTGGAGTTCCCCCAATAGTTTAAGGTCTCAAATGAAATGAAGCACTGCCTTACACTCACTTGAGCAGGGAGATTCTATAAGTGATACAAGAAATATGCCGCGAGTCAATTTTTACTCATGAAGGATATGATAATAATTTCAACTTGTAACGCACACAGTATTTTCTCGCTCTTGGAGATAATTACTCGGAGTCACGAGGAACCACAGACATGCAGAAAAGGCAACTTTGCAGTGAGCCGGCACCAATTTCCCCCAAAGCTTTGCGGTCCTCTATATATGAAGGTGTTATTAGTCAACTAATAAGTGTTTACATGTGGGAGGAAACCGAAACACCTTGAGCAAACCCACATGTGTGAGGAGGGTAGGTAACACTCAAAATGCCATACAGAAGGAACAAATGGAGTCCACATTTGTTGTACCACCTTTTCCTGGCGAGCCAAGGATTGGCACCTCGACAACCATG
The DNA here is from genome assembly GCF_048934315.1 of Petromyzon marinus. Taxonomy (NCBI): domain Eukaryota; kingdom Metazoa; phylum Chordata; class Hyperoartia; order Petromyzontiformes; family Petromyzontidae; genus Petromyzon; species Petromyzon marinus. Next base: position 14,581,700 of record NC_133669.1, read on the forward strand.
GGAAAGGATATTCGCAACATTTGAACGATCCACCAAGCCTCCAGTGCTGAATTGCAGGTGTACACCACCACCGCCTGGTGGATGCTTAGCTAATGCATTTTTAAGGTTTGTTTTGCACTAAGGAAACCAGAAAACCTATGCGTTTAAGGACGTCACACGGGATTACAAACCTACGTGCTAGCATGCCATCTCTTGGTCACCTCGCAGCCCAGCTGGATTGGAAACTTCACCAGTCTACATGATCTATCAACCAAGTTGCTGAATTGTTAACTTCCTCTCACAATGCCATGACAGCACACTTTACTGAACATACTAATTTAATCGTATACTTTCTAAGACACTTTGCTTTCCAACACGACCAAAACATCACTCTCAATCATTCCTCACTTGAACGCAATTTTTTTTAGGCCAACAGAAACATCTGTCGTTTTTTACTCGGGGAAAAAAAAAAACCTCTTCAATGAATGCTTTAATCATGTAACTGGGCCACTACACATTCTTTGCTTTTTTTCCCTGCACTGGCCATACAGAGGCTGGTGTTACATCTGCTTTTCAGCTCCTTTATTTTAATTCAGCTTTGCCCTTCAAGGGCAGATGGCCCAACAGGGCAGCAGGCATTCTTTGGACTCCCTTACACTGTACCTTTTCCAATGTTTCCATAATTTACCTCGATTCAAGAAATACTTTAATCTTTGTCTACTCTCCGTTGATAACTGCGTTGCATTTTAGGCCTTTGGGCTTATGCCCAGCAACTGCGATACAAAAGTCACCATCACTCCAGTTAATACTTAGCAATTAATAATTTAATCCCCTAGTTATAACCATGAAGATGATAACAATGTTGAGCTGCTTACGGTCTATTCTTATTGATACCACCTGTGCTTTACAAAGGTGTATACGTGTAAATAAACTTACCTGGCTTCTCCTAGGTGATGGAGGCCAGGCGAAGGCTTGGATGGCAGAGAAGGCTTGTGGCGAGGAGCTCCAGGAGGGCCCACATCTTCATACTGACCTTCCCCCTGACACGAAGGCACGAGAAAAAATGCTGCATTAAGTTGGACAGACTAAAGGGGCAAGTGCTGTTAGTGAGCACCTATTAAGGCTATGACTGCACAACCTTGGAAGGTTTAGGCAGCACCACACCCTTGTCTCCCCAGCGTTGATTTTCACATACTGCATCACATACTAAATTAAGGCTGAGTCGACTCAGAGGAGATCAGATTAGGTTCAAACACCAACTTACCACTTAAGCTGGCCACAACTAGGAATAGAACCAAAGTCACCAGATTTAATGGCCAACACACATACCGACGCACACATAATTTTATCAGACAATATCAAGCATTGCCAAATGATGCAGATATCAACAAATCGCACACATATAAAGAAAGTTATAAAAATGTACACATATATAATAAAAACAAATATTCACACATCCAGCTATAACCAGCTACATACATAAACACACAAATATACGCAGCCCTTTGCCAATCCACTGCAGATTGAGGGCCTCACTATGCCTGTGGGTCACAGGAGTTGTTTTGATTATACTTCACCATGCTGGTCAGTGTGGGTTGGTGAAGACGGGCCCAGGATTGCTTCAGATATCACTCCCCACTAATGTTAGCTGTAGTGAGGAATCAAATTAGATCATCAGGTTGATAGTGCAGTGCACAAACCACTGCACAACCGCTCAAACCAAACACAAACATATTTTAGAATGAATAGACATAACCAGGTACGCACATACATTTGTCAAGCATACTTTCCCACACATACAGTTTGAATCATGTACACAAATAAACACAAAAGGACATTTTTGTTCACATGCATACATACGCATCATGGATAAAATATATAGATCTTCGAATATTGACAGAAAATGTTTGCATCTTTTTGGGATTTACATTGTTATTTATTTGTGTGTGTTTGAGCTGAAGACAGTGACATCCTTTGACACCATTTGACATTGTTTTGGCTGCAAAATGGCACTCGTGAAGACATGTTCATGATGTCACTTCTTTTTCCAGAATAAACCGGAATACATTTTTTTTTGGATCGTCCAAAATTTCATATCTAGGCCTGATTTTTTACGTCTCAAGATTCATCCCAAAAACGAGAGTACATCCCGAACACGGACAAAAATATGTACACTGAAACAGACATTTGTACAGACATGCAAACCTGGGAGCATGGCCGATTGGCAAGCAGCGCAAGCTGCTGCTGCAGGGCCAGCGAGTGCACTCTCAGCTGCTCGTAACGGCCTTGTGCCTCCTGCAGGTTGCGTTGCAGACCTTGCACCTGAGCCCCCAGTGCCGCACGTTCTCGATCGCCATCCTCCGCCTGCCGCGCCAGCGCCGCACGCAACTCGGCCCTCTCCACCTCCTCCCTGTGTCTCTCAGCGGTCGTCGGCGAACTCGACACCTGTGCCTCTTGATCTCTGATCATGCTCTCCTTGGCTGCCAAGCGAGACTGGAGCTGGGATGCTCTTGCAAGTGCCGCTTTGCGCTGCAATGACGCGGTGTCGGTAAGCTCCCTCAGCTCGGTGTCTTTCTGCGCAAGGGCTGCTGCACTGTTCTCAGCATTCAGCAGAAGTGTAGACATTTTGCGGTCCTTCTCTTGATGCAGTGCATGCAGGGTCGCTATCTCTCGATCCCTGTCTTGACATTTCACATTCAGCATCTTGATTTCTTGTTCTTTGTTCCTCCATTCCAAATGTAACTTCGCAATGTCTTGCTCCTTGCCTTGGCACTGCGTATTCAGTGTCGCGATTTCTCGCTCCTTGTCCTGGTACCGAGTGCTTAATGTCACCATCTCTTGCTTCAGCGATATCATCTCTCGTTCCATGTCCTGAAGTTGCACATTTAGTGTTGTAATCTCTCGTTTCTGGTCCTCACCTTTTGCTTTTAGTACCGCAATCTTTAGTTCCATATTCTGGCCTTCCGCATTTATCATGGCAATTACCCGCTCACTGTCTCTGTGTTTTGTGTGCATTGCCACAATCTCACGCTCTTTGTCTTCACGTTCTGCTTTTAGCATCGCGAGTTCTTGCTCCTTGGTCTTGTGTTCCGTTTTTAGCTTCACGATTTCTCGCTCCATATCTAGGTGCTCTACATCTCGCGATGCAATCATTCCCTCGTTTTCCTCCCATTTCAATCTTAACATCATGATCTCTTGCTCCATGTCCTGGTGCTTCATGTGCATCATCACAATCTCTTCCTCTTTGTCCTGGTGCTTGGCTTTGAGTATCCCGATATCTTGCTCCTTGAATGCACACTCCGTTTTTAACATCGAAATCTCTCGCTCTTTTCCCAGGTATTCTGTTTGCATCGTCACGATCTCCCGTTCCTTTTCCTGGAGAGTGGCCAATGCCTTTTGCAGTTGTTCGTAGGTCTTTCTGCCCCTTTCCACCTCCACCGCCACCTGAAAGTGTTGTGTTGTCATCATTCAGAGCTTTTGTTCAGTTTGTATTAGATTTCATGACATACTGTACATTACAATTGTACGATTAACTAAGTGCTTACCATCTACTCCTATCACCAATGCATAATCCAACTTCTATCTTACCGATAACACCACCTTTAATTCTCCTCCTAGACCTAACTCTACCTCTTACCAAATCCCTACCCAATTGTTGTGTTCCAATGAACAATTAAATCTGGGCTGGCCTAGTTCACTAACTGGGCATGTAGGCTCTGCCCAGATTCCCGCAGCCTGACCCAGCCAAGCAAAGTGTAGAGCCAACTTTGTCTGGGGTGTGGAGCTCGCTTTTCCAACGGGGCTACCCAATCTTAGCCGGGACACTGTCTGAAACGATCATATCCCAGGCTAAACAGGAAAGGGACCCACATATCAGTGACGTAGGTCAGCATCAATTCTGGTAGCTTATTACTTGAGACGGTGTATGCTAACCTAAGCACACATTTAACCATGTTTAAAACTCAATTATCTTTGGTCGTGGATGACAGAGAAAGGGGTTTGGGGAGATGAAGAGGGGGTGCAAGGTCATGCACCCACATATCACGGATGATACTGATTGCTCATTTTACCCATAGCCCTAACTATGGTCCAAACTCCACCCATGAATCAATCATCACTCCTGAATGTGTCTTTAACCTTAACTATACCCCTTACCCTACTGCTGTCCCTAACAATACCCATAACCCTATAACCTACCTCCTACCCTTGCTGCTACCATAAGATTTCCCATAATTCTGAACCTAGTCCTACGTCTTACAATATCTCCACCCCTAAACTTACTCCTAACACTTATCACTGTAGCCTTATCCCTACCATTACCCCCAAAATTCAGTGAGCTTGTACTTATAAGAGCAGAACTTAGAGGTCAGGCTTCAACACTGCAACAACGACATCATCTCTCAGAGGGACATATGTTGAACTTCTTTGACGCTGTACATAGCCAACCGTGATAATCGGACGTGCAAAGTTATGCAAAAAGTGCAGCTGCTTGGACAACACTGGCTATGGTGAGCGTTTGATATGAACTTTATCTTATCTTAACGGAACTTACATGGTGTCTGAACCAAGGCGCTTTACAAAGAATTAACGGTACACATATGAATGTAATTGTGGAGATGAGGTGATTGAAATAGATGAGAGAAAGTAATGGGGAAACCTGTGATACGTGAATTATGCAAAAGTGAAATTGATGACAGTAGATGATGATGCATGGATTAAACGAACGGGGAATGAATAATAGTCGTATAATGAGAATATTAAGAAGGAACAGTAACGGAGGTGGTTATGAGTGGGAGTGGAAACTAGTGAGCAAAGGTGACTGTTTAATGTGGAGCGGAAGTTTGTTCCAGTGAAGGGGGGCAAGAAAAGAAAAAGAGCGAAAGTGTGATTGAGCACAAGGAGGAACACACAAACGGCAAAGATTGAGAACGTAGAGGGTGAGAAGGCAAGTAAAAAGATACAAGAGTGGCAAGATACAGTGGGCCAAGACCATGAATGGATTTGTAGACCCTATCATTTGTCATGTCGCTCACCTTTCCCTCTAGACGTATGCCCTCTGCCTTGCCCTTGCTTGCCTCCTCCACGGCTGCTGCCAGCATCTCCCTGGCTTCTCCCAGTTGGCGCTCAAGGCCAGCGCTCATCTCATCCCAGAGGAGCCGCTTGGCCTGGGAGTGGCGGGTGTGGGCGAGTGGGCGGGATTCGGGGAATCGAGCGATTCGCTCCGATGGCTCCGTCACATCGCCCTGGCAAGTGGACGCCTCTGCCTCGGCCTCTTGCAGGCGATCGGCCTCACGCTCACGCTCCTATGCAGTGGAGTGGAAATGATGTCAGCAGCAACAACAGCAACCACCACCGCGAAAGAAACTACAATTACAGCAACAAAAGCAGCAACATCTGCAGCATGACGGTGTAGTGTGGTGTAGTGTGGTGCAGCGTCGTTCATGATGGTGTAGTGTGGCTAATGATTGCTAAAAGGTGGTGTCGTCTGGTTCATGATGGTGTGGTCTGGTTAATCATGGTTCAGCATGGTTCATGATGGTGCAAGGTGATGCAGGGTGATGCAGGGTGATGCATGTGCCTGTAGCGTTGCAATGAGATGGGCTCGCTCCTCCATGAACGAGAGGTTGAGTCGCTCCAGTTCCTCAGCCAGATGCTCTGATTCTGCACGCGCACTGTTCTCCTGCTCCTCGAGCAGCTGAAGCTGGAGTACAAACATTATCATCAACGTTGCTATCATCCTCAGCAGCAACAATACCACCACCATCAGTGGTAGTAACAACAGCACCAGCATTAGCTGAAACATCATCATTCTCATTATCATCTTCATCAGCCTCAGCATTAATACAAGCATTGACACTCGCACTGCATCCATTCATCACCATCATTATTATTACATTCATCATGTTCAGCGCTATTATCATGACCATGATGACTCGTAGCAACAGGAGCATCAGCACTGGCATCAATCATTAGTAGGATCACTGCCAGCACCAACCACAGTCATCTTCATCATTATATATGTATAATGTCCTCCACCATCACATGCAGTATCACTGCCACCACTGTGATGACCAGCAGTACCAATGGTGCATCGTGGTTGGCATAGGCCCTGGTGCAAGAAAATAAATTGTACCACCTGTCGAGATTCCCCTCTCTTGGTAGCCCAGTGCCGAGGCACCTCCAGCCCGTAGGGCCTTGGTGCAGTTACACTGCCTGCACGCTTGATGGCTAGGCCACAGAGCTGCACTGGCAGCGCCACTTCCACCATCAGGCTCTATCGGGCACCTTGGTTGTTTTCAATGCCAGCTGCTTGTTGCGGTCGTCCACGGCCACCCGCAGCTCGGAACACTCTGCCTCACTGGCGCGCCTCTTCACCGCCGCTTCCTGCAGCTGCACACGGTGGCAGCGACAACATTTATCGCATCATCAGCACCACCAGCTACAGCTTCACCAGCAGCAATATAAGCAGCCGCAGTACCATCAGCAGCATCAACCATATCAATGCCACAAACATCACTGGCAGCAACATCACTAGTAGCAACATCACCAAAACCATGAACGCCAGTGTAACAATCAACAGCAGGACCATCACTCGCTCCGAGTTCAAAATGGATATTTATTCATCCCGTGAGGTGATGCCGACATCATAATTGTGCATAAAAACAAGCATCTCATCCTTCACACAGGGAAGCACACAAACTCAATCACAAAACAACTTTCAAACTAAAACCAGCAAAAAATAAGGAGCCAGCCTGCGCGATTCTAAAGTGTCACGAAGCAAAGTTATGCAGGGGTAATGAATGCAGCTCACGTGCAGTCGTGAGATGTTTGTTGCATTGCGAAATGGTTAGACGGTGACGGCCAATGATGATGAGGATAGGGATGATGTCATTATTGATACCGCTGAACTCACTATTACCTGCGTCTCGGCTGTACTCAACTTGGCGGAGAGTGTGGAGAGGGCGGCGACTGCCTCTGCGAGCGAAGCCTCCGTGGCCTGAAACCGAGCCGCATGGGCAGACTCAGAGTTCAGGGCACGTTCCTTCTCCTGCAGGGCCCCCTCAAGGCGAGCGTTCTCCTCCACCAGGCTGGGGTGTGCAAAATGCCAGCGAGGAATGGGCAAGTGAGCGACGGCAGACAAAATGAACGAAGGATCACAGACAAGAGACTCGAAGGCAGGGAGGAACAGTAACAGGTATAAGAGGTGAATAAGCAAAACAGAAGCGGGGTATGAAAGTGGAACAAATGTAGAGGAATCGACGAGCAGAAAGCAGGATCGAACAAAGGCAGGATAGGAGGAATCAGCCAAATATGATGGTAGGTGTCAAACAGAGCAGACAGCAAGCAATGCAGAGAGAAATACATCTTTCCAGCACACACACACATGCATAACCTTTAACAGTATTGGGGCAAGTACTGTTATAGAGCACCTATTAAGGCCGGTACAGCCCAAAAGGGGATGGTGAGACCAGCTCCAAATGTGATGCAGTGTGCTATTCACGACGCAGAAACTTCCCCGAGCACACGCACAAACACGCACTCACACTGAGTCGCAAGCACTCGTGTACACATACACACACACACACACAGACAAAGCGAATGCAGTTATGCAGTTAATGAGTACCTATTAAGGCAGACCGTGACCACACTGGCTGCGCACACAGAAAAGGATCACGTGCGGGGGAGCATGTGTGCGTACACTGAGATGCGGTCGCACAGGTTGCTCATTGTGGAGTGGTGGCTCTCTTCGTCTTGGCTCTTCTCATTCCGCAGCTGGCTCAGCTGGCTCTTCAAACGCTCAACCTCCGCCTGGGCCGAAAAACCGTCGTGTCACGGCACAGCACATCAAGACAAAGTCGGACACAGACATGACCGCAATAAGGAACTGATCGATCATGCACTTAGCCACCGATGGGCTTGGTGTTGTTTGTTGATGACTTTGTGATGTCAGCTGATGGCTGTGATATTTGTTAATGGCTGTTTGATTTTTTTTGTTGTCTGCTGGTCCACACTGTGTGATGTCTGCTGGTGGCTGTGTGATGTTAGCTGATGGTTGCATGTTTACTGATGGCTGTTCTTTGGGCAGACACTGGTGGATGAACAGGGCGTGTGGTCGAATGAAGGTGCGGAGGCGGAGGGGGTGGGGAGCACCTGCAGTCCGTTGGTACGGACTTGTAGGCTTTGCCGTGTGTCCATCTCCTCGAGCTGCTCCTCCAGCTCCTGGATCTGCTGCTGTAGTTGGTTCCTCTCCAGCTCAAGGTCTCCCACCACAGAGCGAAGACCTGGGGAGTGGTGCCACTCAGCATTAATGTTGCAACATGCTATGAGCCAGCACCAATTACATCCAGTGTGAAGTATGCATGATTGCCTGTTCTGGTGGCTTATTAAGCAGGCCATACCGGGCATTTTTTTTAAGCCAAGACAGGGGAGGCAGCAAGCACAAGCATTAATCACTGATTTGTTTAAATCGGCATAAAGGCATTTTAAAGAGAACCACACAATTCCAAGTCAATCAGATTTCTGTCAACTTGTGTTTTTTGTCTTGCATCACTATGAATTTTCAAATTGTGTCTTATTCCATCAATGTGAAGTTTGATGAGCTCGATCTTTTTTTTCACTCAACGAAATCTGTTCAGTAACTACCTTCCTGAACGTTATTTTTGGTTTTTAAGAATATCGGGATTATATGTCAGTCTTGTGAAAAGATCTTGGCCTATAGAAAGTGACTAATAGATATGAGGCATCAAATGCTATATACACAAGATCAGCAAAGGCCAAAGACTTTAATCTCAATAGCAAACATTTCTTGAAACTGATAATCTGGTGATTTCACCCAACAATAAAATATACTACTTGTCAAAGTCATTAAGCCACACAGCATCATGGGATAATACACACAATGCTGTGTGGCCTAAACCTGTTTTTGTCTTTAATGGACAATCCATACCTTGCAAGGACAACACATTGGTCAACTGTCCACTCACTGTGTCCACTGATATGTGGTATGTTTTGGCCTTGCAAAATATTATGTATTTTCTTTTTTCCCGTGGACGGTGCAGATGTTGGTTTTGATTCAGATTTTTTTTCAGGTTTCAACCAATGATCTGACACCACAATGGCAAACGTATGTAATAATAAAACCAACTGATGGGATATAAATGAAAGCACTTCTAAAATATCACAAGTAAATGAAGTCACACATACCTCGAACAGCAGAGGTGTCACACAGCAAGGGGTATTCAGGACTGGGCACATGCCCCTGGGAGGGAATGGACACTGGAAATGTATGCAAAACAAACTTCAACATGAGGGCAAGGAACAGGCAAGACAAGACACAAGGCACAGGAAGAGCAAAGCAGGGCAAGGCTGGGACAGGGCAAGGCAAAGTTGGACAATGCAGGGTAGGCAGGAGGTGATACAATGAGCATGGTTGTAGCTATCGTCTATGCTTGGCCACATACACAGCCGTGACCGAGCAACAGAAATACTAATAATTTTCTAGAGGAGCTAAAAAGCTGCTAACTTGGTATGAATGCAGAATCTCCCCAAAAATGTATTTTAAAATCGGGGTAATTGAACCAAAGCTTATCAAAGATTGTATCTGCATCTTTCCCAGGATGCTGAATCGAAACGTAAAAGCAGACTTTTAAAGACTTTTTTTTTATTTAAGTGACGAGTGTGAAAGCTAAAGCTGACAAAAATCAGACGATTATCACTGCAAACTCAAATATCAGACAGCCTAGGAAATATGGCATAGGATGCATCTACAATGCATCTACAATGCATCCTCCTTCGATACAAATGCATGTGAATATAATAGATGGGCAAAACATAGGGTAGAGCCATGATGAGGTGCAATGACTGAAGTATTGGAATCCCCATGCTAATACAGTTGTATTCCATTCAGTCAGCATGGTATAATGGGAAAAGCTTACAATGCCATGCAAGTCCAAATAAGAGGCACGTGTGTACATGTGAATGCGCATTTGTGTTTGCATGTGCACATGCGAGTGTGCATTTGTGTGTGAAGGTGAGTAATTAAGACACCTGTTTAACCGTGGAAACATTTAGTAAAATATAGTGCAGCATTCTATGGAAATCCTGGAACAATGTTGTTCCAGGAACATTTGTTTAAGCAGGATATCTTGCACTGTTGTTGACTTCTACCGAGTGTGGCCCATTAACGAATGGGTTTCCTGGTGTTAACGGAAAAAGCCCTCGACAACACTGTGGAGCCTGCTCAGCGCCGAACAGTACACATTTTGTACACTATTCCACTGGTTACTTTACACACGTATGGACCTTTTCTCAATCCACTCCTGCATGAGGACCTCCTCCACACAGTGCAGGTAATGGGGGCAATTTGACTATGCTTTATGACATTCGTCAGTGTGGGTTAGCAAAGACATGGTAGCATCGCAATACAATGGATTTTACTGCCCTGCCCTCTGCTGCCAACCAGATTCCCTGCAGCTATGATAACTTATTTTGGCATAAGTGTCATCTATCCAAGAAATATCCAGGTTTAACCGTGGTGAGCTTCAGAGATTTTACAAGACTGGGTACATTCAATGTGATTTGGTCAAAGTCAGTTTGGTATACATTTTGTACAATGGTGTGATGGTGGCTTTACACATCCTATTAAAATTCAAAGGCATCACAAGTTTAATGTGAAGGAAGCACCGTCCCAAACAGATGTTACCTGCATGATCCACACTGTAATCATCCCACAGGTCAGCCAAACTCTCGCCCTCTCCCAGAGGAGACACTCTCTTGGACTGTAAACTTCTTGCTTCACGTGTTGCAGCCTGGAATTACAGCAGTGGAATTATGGAAATTGAGAAATGTGGGAAGCGTTCAAAAACGGAAATTCTAAAAATATGTATGTTGAACGTCTTTCGCACCGTACGTAGCCAACTGTGCTAATTATAGGTGCAGGGTGGGAAGGACAACAAAATATTAAACCAATGGTATTAATTTAATGATGATGAAACTGACAATGCTCATGCTGATTGTGGTAAATTATGTTGAGGAATATGATTATGGTGATGACAATGGCGACTGCTGGTATTGATGCTGCTGATCATGACGGTGATAACAAAAATGATAAAGCTTATTATGGTGGCTACGCTGATTCTTGTTCTGATAGTGATACGAATGCTGTTTCTGCTGCAGCTACTGTTAATCTAGACAATGATGCTGATAGTGATCATGGCAGATAATACTGATATACTTATGAATGATGGCAGGATCGGTGATGCTTTATAACAGTGATTGTGATGATGGCAGGATCGGTGATGCTTTATAACAGTGATTGTGATGGAGTGGAAGATATTGGCAATGTTGACACAGCTCTTGTTGCTGCAAATGATGCTGCTGATGAGAATGACGAAAACCGTGACGATAATAAGAACCCAACCTTATCATAGGTGTCACTCACAAGTCTGCCATCATTGGCCAGCTGCCCTCTAGGCTCATCTTCTGCTCTAAGGAGGCTGCGAGGGGCTTGTCCTTTGCCCGTCCCAGATGCTCCCCCAACAAAGGATGGATGCTCAGAGTACCCCGGAAACAGCCAGTCATCTTCAATCAGTCCTGTGTGGCGGGTGAATACCGAAGCTCATCATCAACATTAAACGGCCCCAACTGTTGTCAAATGTGAACCGCCAAAAGGAAGTGCAAGAGGAAGTGTGGGGGGGGGGGAGCCAGGTTGCCCCTCAATCACAGACTCCATTCATCTGCTTGTAGGGTGCCATGCCCTTCAACGAGACACACAACAATTCATACTTAATCTCACAATAAACGTGTTGCATCACTTGCGTAAGAATCAATTAAAGTAAAACCCCTCAAATCCAAATTAACTGGAGGGAGAGCTTTGCAGAAAAATATCTGGCCTACACCAAAAAATATATATAACACAATTATTAACCATAAATGATATTAATATGTAATCAACACCTAACATATTTAATTAACATATGATTAATAATCACAGAAAACTTAATATATTTACTCTTCAATTACACTTACAAAATCACGATGTGGACTGTACAGACTAACCAATCACTTACGATCATAATCCACCACGACCCACAAGAAGGCTGATCGTTAAACCTAACACATCTACGCTGATTCTAAATGGCTTGAAGGGTTTGTTTTGGTAATATTTGCATGTGATTTGCATTAATTATAAATAGATGGTACTCACAAAGTAAATTTTATGCACTTAAAATCACAAAATATTATTTATATAATTGCATATAGAATTAATTCCACCACCCACAGTTTTTTGCAATGAATCCCAGAGGTCACCTTTTAAAAAAATACGTGACAAAATGGCCGTGATGACAAGTAATTGTTTCTTTGAACGTCGAGATAATGAACAACAAACTAATGTTGCCACCACACAAGACTAATGTTATGCCAATTCGATTAAAAACACTTAAAAATGTATCTAGAGCCGCATTTTACGCAAGTTGAAGGTGCCATACCTGTTTGGAAGACCAACAAATCATGAATTGTGGTAGTCCAGCTTTGAAAAGTTGTGTAATAAGGCTGATGTAAGGAAATCAAACCATCACATGACTACTCTTGACCTTGGCCAAGAGACACCATTGAGATAGCCAGCCTCACAGACAGATGGAAGCGTACCCTCTCTCTCTTCCATGGTTCCACTGACCACCGAGTCCTGCGAGATGACACGATGGACATCCTTCTCGCCATCCTGGTGCCACCACAGGAAACAAAAATGATTAAATTAGTAGGCTGGCTCAGGGAGATAATAACATGTCAAAGACACTGAGCTGGTACTAATGATATACTGGATTCAAATTCCGGTTTCAGCCACCTATAATTAAACCAGACTCTTCAGTGTAGTGATTCGATGGGCTCATCCTGGTCGTGATATGCCACTCATTACCCCGTACAACCCATCTTGGGTATTACAATTAACGGATTACCATCTCATGGTTGTCCGGCCAACCCGTCTGGTTGGCACTAGGGATAGAACTATTGTCAAATTAGATTACAGGACCATCTTTCATTAGAACTTCGGTCATGCTGTTCTTTGTCTCGTGTTATGTCTGACATTAAAATTCGTGCCACGCTGGCGAGATCTCATCTCCCTCGCCTGGTATGCGCAGGGTCATGGGTTCGATCACGCCCTCACTGCCTGTATATTTGGACTTTGTATATTCTTCTTCTCCTTCTCTGGGTCCTCTGGCTTTTCCCTCCAAATTTAGAAACGTGCGTTTTGATTATTTGGCTGCGATAAATGTTCACATGATAAGCCACTTTGTTGAGCTAACATTTGTGGTCAAGTCGCTTCTGAAAAAGAGCTAATAGCTCAGTGAGCTTTACCTGGTAGATAAAATAGTAAAATTTAAACATTGTTTTAAAATATGGTTCTTTCGTAGACGTTTTAAGATAAGCATGGGTAATGGGTAAAGTGTGGTTAGTGGTTGGATACTGCAGGATTGTCGAATGCGGTGAGATGATGTATAACAAGTATATTTTAAAGCTGCTTTGGGGTGGTTCTTTGATTAAAGGAGTGAAATAACCTGCCATGATATTTTTTTGAAAATAATATTTTTTGAGAAAATAATACATTTCTTCTTTTACGCTGATTTCGGCATGTTATTTGCTTTAAGAATGATATTTTTTGACCATGACAATACATGGTTAGCTCATAAGGATCATGACATTGATGCAAAAAATCACAGTACAAATGAGACGGGAAAAAATAAACAATACCCTAAAACTGAGATCCAAGAAACGACATTATTGAATCTTGGATCAAGTCACGACTCTGAATCAGGATTGGAGGCTAAATCGTTAAAAAAGGTCATTAAGGCAATGGCCGTGATGACCAATTGACCTTGGATAGAAGGTCGCACCTTCGCTGAGTTGTGCAGCACCGCTTGCTCCAGGTCCAACTGCATCACGCGCTCCAGCTGCTCAAACACGTGCAGCCGTGATGCAAGCTCCTCTGTGGAAAAAGCACATCGCTGTCAGATTGTGCTAAACAGCACAACGGTTACAAGCAATATTCTTAGCTCTTTCGGTAAAGTCAAGTTGAAGGGAAACAATAAAATAACAAAATATATATAAAAAATACAAATTCTCACGACGTTTCGACCATAACCGTTTGCGTTATGGTCGAAACGTCGTCAAGTTGAAGGGAAACAATAAAATAACAAAATAAATATAAAACAATAAAAATTATCACGACGTTTCGACGATAACAGTTTACGTTATGGTCGAAACGTCGTGATAATTTTTACTGTTTTATATATATATTTTGTTATTTTATTGTTTCCCTTCAACGTGACTTTACCGAAAGAGCTAAGAATATGAATTACTGCAGTCACGAAAGCTTTAAATCAAAAGGTTACAAGCAAGTCAAGGTTTACAGGCCTGCCCAAGTGGCTGACAGTTGCCTGGCTGTATTCTACTGCTGTGCTGAACAGCACAGATATTAGCTGCAGTTCGGCTGGGTGGTTCAGCAGTGCTGCTCTGGTGTATTTCTGCTGAATCTATTGCGGTGCAATGATGCTTACCCATGTTGTACTTATATGTAATCTTGATTTGAAGCTTTCGTGACTACACGAATCCATGCTCTTTGGTTCTTTCGGTCAAGTCACGTAGGTAGAAATAAAATCAATCATTTCCACCTACGTGACTTTACCGAAATAACCAAAGAGTATTATAATCTGTGTTCTGGGGTGGGGTGGAATAATGGGAAAGTACATATCTTCTCTCTCCATGTCTGTGTGTGCCTTTTTTTGTGTCTTACTCTGTCATTCTCCCCGTCTCTGTGTCCTTGCCTCTCTCCATATCTCTGTGTTTGGGTCACTGTGTATTTGTCTCTGTATTAAATAAACACACATGCTCTTTGTGGTCCCTTTTTGTGTCTGTTTCTTTGCGTCTTTTGTCGTTGTATCTGTTTATGTCTCTGAGTCTATTCCTCTATAGGGGAGGGTGAAGGAAAGGGAGAGCAGGTCTCTTCTATTTCTATATACCTCTCCATCACTGTCTCTCACTAATTATATGCTGCGTGTGGCCCTGGGGCTACACTTACCAACCCCCCCTCTCCCTGGGCCGTCTCTGTCTCTTGCAGTGTCTTCGTGTCTCTGTCTCCTCTGTGTCTCTGTGTGTGTCTCCGTGTCCCCATGCCTCTCTCCATGTCTGTCTTCATTCAAGTTTTTATGCCCCTGTGTGTATGTCTACTCAATTCCCACGTGGGCTCAGAGCTCCACTTACATTTGAGGCAGCTGCGAGGCCAGAAGATACATACAACTTCTCAGGGATGCATGAGCCCCACAGGCCACAATTGAACACCCTGGCAGGTACGTGCATATGCAGGCCACATACATGTGTGTATGTGACCTTCAGGTCGACTCAGCCTCAAATGAGTACCTTGTGCGGTGTGTAAACATCGCCACTTGGGAGACAAAGGCGGTCGAGCAAGGTGCTGGCCACCCACCCCCTCGTGTGCCGTGCCAGCCTTCATAGGTGATCGCCAACAGCACTTGCCCCAACAGTCTGCTAAGGCTATATGGGGGATCTTTGTCTTATGTATCTTTCATAGGTTCTAACAGCACTTGCTACAACAGTGTTAAGGCTGTAGGGGGGATCTGTATTTTTGTCTCGCTACGTGTGCATATGTGTGCTTATGCGTGTGTGCATATGCGTGCGTGCATGGATACCATTGTGGGCGTGGACGTGGGTGTAGCGGGACAGCTCCTCCTCCAGCTCGGAGACCCGGGACCTCAGAGACGGCAGCTCCACAGCCGAGCCACTCTGCATGGGAGTGTGGGTGTGAGTGTCTAGATATGAACAAGTGTCCATATGTGAGTTTGTCCAGATTTGAGTTCGTCCGTGAACCTGTGAACCTCCGCAGTGGACGTTAAACATTCCATAACGTCCTCCTTGAGAGTAGGTCTTTGTTTTGCCGCAAATCCACACATTTCTCAATTGAAATCTGCATAGCAATCATAATCCCCTTAACTATAAAAACCTTTAAAAGCCCTCCTGAAAAAGAGCATTGAGACTCAGCGAGCTTTTCCGGGGTGAACAAGCGTAATAATATAATAAACTAGCAACCTGCACGTTCTTTGCATGTGACGATCCATCCTTTGCATGTGACCATCCAGATGTTACTTGCCTTCTCTGTATTGTATATTCAAATTTATCTCGATTTCTCAATGTTTCTGTTTCTCTATTCCGGTCCTCTCTCCCAACTCTCCCTCCCTATATATTCCTCTATATATTCCTTTCCTCCCTATTTCTCTCTCTCACCTATCACCCTCCCTCTCCTTATTCTCACCTCTCCTTTTCCTGTCTCAATCTCTCAGTTCGCTCCCCAACCCTCGCTCCCACTCCTTCGCTTTTGCTCGATCTCCTCTTTCCATTTTTCTCTCTCACTCCCTTGCCAATTCACGCCCTTTCACTCTCTCCACTCTCGTTCTCCTCTCTGTTTCTTCCTCCTCTATCTCCCCCCTCACCTCCCTCCTCTATCTCTCTCCGCTATGACATTTGTGCCAGATACACGGCCGGATTGGAGGGGAGGCGAGACGTCAGCACGACGCACGAACCTGGATCAACGCTGCGGAATGCAAGTGACCTCATAAGGCAGATGTGTGTGGTGACGTCAATACCGTGCACGTGCACTTGCGTGCCAGTAAGGCAGGAATCTAGACAATAAATCATTCAAAATAGTTATGATACTATATATTATAAACATATATTCCAAATATAATATATAGTATTAGAAATATAATCTACAGTATTATAAATATGCACAAATACATATGTACCCTGAGGCTGCGTAGCTCATCCTCCAGCTGCCGAATGCGAGTTTTGGACCATGCCTTGGTCTGCAGGAACCGCGCCTCAGACTTGGCAGCCTCCTCCTCCCGTTCCCGCAGCCCATCTGCGGTCCACAAACCAGACATAAGCGCAGCCTTTTAAGACTTTCAGCATTCACCCATCCAACTACCCCTTCCATTTATCTAATCGTCTAATCATTCAACCATCACTTGAGTAAGTATTACCTTCCAGCTCCTGAATCCTCTCCAACAACGCCTCTTGTTCGAGTGATGGTGGGCACGGCTGTAGCAGCTCGGTGCTTATAACACCTTCGCCTGATGCAGGGTGGCAATCGCAAGGATCATTCGGCTGAACTTGCTGGTCATTGGAGTTTTGGAGACAGACAGTGAGCATGAGCTTCTCGGCTTTCTGGTGGGACAGTGAGAGGCGTTGCTGCTCAAGGGCACGACGTCCACTCTCCTGCAGGTCCTGCAGAGACACAGTCACAAACATCACCACCACTGTGACACTGTGCGGCACTCTGACAGTTTCTGGCAATAAATTGTGGATACTCATGTACAGGACTAGCTTTGGCTGTGCCTTTATCGTGGTGTTGCAGCCATACCCACAGTTGTCATGTGTTATGCCACAATGAATGAATGGCGTGCAAGCTGCGCTCTGTTTGCTGTGTTCAAACATACACC
This sequence comes from Petromyzon marinus, assembly GCF_048934315.1. Taxonomy (NCBI): domain Eukaryota; kingdom Metazoa; phylum Chordata; class Hyperoartia; order Petromyzontiformes; family Petromyzontidae; genus Petromyzon; species Petromyzon marinus. The sequence continues at coordinate 14,599,189 of NC_133669.1, forward strand.
ATCACGGACCCTCTGACGTTAACCTACTATTACTAGTGATGTGCAGATGGCAGTGACATTTTTTTACTGAGCTGTTTATTCTGTCCATTAAACGTGTTTGCCCACTTTTTAGGTTAATAAAATAAACACGCATTTTGGTTATGGGGATTTATTCACTTTTGCAAATCGTTGGTATCACTCATCCTTGTCCTACTTTCGCTTTTCAAATTATAAGGGCAATACACTTTCAATACAATATACAGCAGTATGACTGTGGATGCTCAACCAAGGCATGTAGAGGATTATAGGTGCTATTACGTGGCAGTATTAGCTCATGCATGGCAGTGTGGGTACTCACGCAAGGAATGGGAGCTTACATACAGAACTTGCGGCACTAACCACAATGGTTGCGTCTCGTTGATCCAACTCGGCCTGCAAGATCTCCACCACGTGTGTGCGCGCCGCCAGCACCTCCTCCTTCTCGTGCAGGTTCTGCTTCAGAGACTTCAGCAGCTGCGCCCCGACACAATCACCACCATCATTAACATCATTACCAACACAATCATTGCCAACACCACCATCCTTACCAACATCATCACTATCATTACCATGATTACCAACACCATCACGAACATAATTATCATCACCATAATTAATATGATCACTAACACCACCACATCATTAACGTCACTACCACCACTGCTGACATCATTAGCTTGGTCCAGCGACATGCCTGCTGGAAGTCTTCAGCAGCGTCGTTCCGTGCCGTTAGGGTGAACACCTCCTGCCGGTGCCTCTCCTCTCGGTGCTGCAGCGCAGTCTCCAATGCCAGCACCTGCACATACCACATTGTGGTGGTGGTGGTGGGAGGGGAAGCCGAGACAGGCAGCTCGGTACAATAGCATCACTTGGCAGAGCACGCCCTGCACAGCGTGCACAGGGCAGCACTTTAACGTTGTGTAAATGACAAGAAACTCATCAGGCAGAAAAGTGGATATGGGCTGGAAACAAACAAAAGGGTAATAACACATGCACAAGGTGATGTAGAGACTTATATGCAATTATGACCATTGCACAGCACTTGCTGCACAGAAAGCAGAGCGCTTAGCGCTGTGCTGACACGAGATGAAGGCATTTCCATTCTTCACTTTCACAGTGAGCAGTGCATCACCTTGTGTCAGAGCATGACCCCAGAAGAAGACATCACAAAACTACAGAGAGTCCCCGGGTAACGGAAGGGTTAGGTTCCCAAGAATCATCCGTAACCCGAATCTTCCATATGTCGAAAACTGAAAAATGTCCCCTCACGGTGGGACCTAGCACCATCCAGTCTCAGTGAGCCCTGAGAGATCCTCACCTTCTGCCGGAGCTGATTGTTGCTCTGTCGGAGGCCGAGTGGGTCCCCCTCGCTCCCCACGGCAGCAGAAATCTCACCCAGCTGATCCTGCAAGAGCTGAACACGCAGGAGCTAATGTGAGTGTGTGTGTCCGCCTGTGTATGTGTTGTGAAAGGATGAGAATGTGTCTACATGTGCTCCAGTGTGTATGCATGTAGATGTGTGTGCATTTGAGTATACGTGTGTATGTGTGTGCATTGTGTGTGTATGTAATGGGGTAGTGCAATGGTTAGCGTGCTGCTCTACTAACCCGACAACCCACATTTTTTTCCCGCTCACGGCCAACACCAGTGACGATTATCTGAACCAGTTCTGGGCCTCCCCAAGGTCCACTCAGCCTCAAATGAGTACCTGGTGCAGTGTGTAAATACCACCACTAGGGAGACAAAGGTGGCTGGTCATGGTGCTGAACACATACTCCCTTGTGTGCCGTGCTGGCCTACATGGGTGCTTGTTAACAGCACTTGCTCCAACAGTCTGTTGGAATTTTTGTCTTTATGTGTATATGCATATGACCCGAGTTTGATCCCAGAACTAGCTAGAATCAGTGGCGAGTAATAGGTAAACTCATTTTGGGCATCTCTTAGGTTGACTCCATCTTAAATGTGTACCTGGTGTAGTTTGTAAAAAATGCTCAGGGTTCTGACCTGCGAGCCACCAAAGCCACCTTTGCCTTTGTTTCTGTTGCTGAGCTTGTGTCTGTGTCCTGTGAGCATCTCCCTCACCTCAATGATGCACATGCGGCTCTGGATGAGCTCATCCTTTTCACTGAGGGCCTCCTGCAGGGCCTGCACCTGGTGCTGCAGCTCCTGCACTGCACCACTCGCCTTGCTGCCCTGCTCATCCTGACAGTCACCCGGACACGAAGCAGCAGTGATTTTTTTTTTTCACTTAATGGTCGGCACAGAGAAACTGATTACCCCACTTGCTGTTCTACCGTCTCCTGGCCACCTCAGAACGGCAGGCTTGAGTGGTTAGCTAATTTGTATGGTCCATTAATCCTTGCCTCCAAAAAAATCCTCATTATTGATGATGTATTAAAATATATGTGAGTGACGTTGTAGTCATGTCACTATAATATATCACCATAACTTTTAAGTCTCTCTTCTCTCTCACAAAGCATTCTAATTGTAGTCGAGATTGCTCAGGAAATACAGCCCAGATACATCTCTATAAAATAAAAGCTATTCAGTTTTGGATTGCATCTTTAAAGCAGTCTATCCTTATGTTAATTACACTATTGCCTTACGTCACAAGAAGTCACACCACTCCACCATCGCTCAGCGCTTCTATAACATTGTCAAGATGTATTGCGTGACAATCAGCATGGAACAGGCAGCAAGGAAGCAGAGCAATAAGGCAGCAATGAAGCAAGGAAGCATATAATGGGGAAGCATAGTAGCAAGGGCGCACCTGCTGCTGCTGTTGTTGTTTCTGTTGCTCCTTGGCCAACGCTGCCTCGAGCTCAGCAACACGATGTCGCAGCAGTAGCAGCTTCCCCCGTTTCACGCTCCCCCGATCGCTCGCCCGGCACTCAGCCTGGCACAGCATAGCACACAACAGGGCAGGGTAAACAATGGTCCGGTCAGCGTAGCTGGTGGAGAACAAAACCGATGGATCTGCGGACACCAAAAGTTAAAAGTGAACAAAAAAGTAGCCTATAATAACAGTTACCTCATCAGAGGAATCGCTGCTTTTCAAGCGTCTCGAGTTCTCCATGCGGGCAGACAGCTTGGCTCTTGCCTGCAGCTTCACCTTGGACATCTTAGCCTCGTGGGTCTTTGCCTCCTCCTGCTGGAAAGCGAACACATGTCATGAGGAAATGGAGACATCAATTTAAAGACGCAGCCCAAAAAACAAACAGCTCTTATCTTGTAAACACATACCTAGGCTGCGCGTCCCAGACCAACAAGCGTTTGAGGCTAAGTTAATGAGAAACAAAAACTTTAGAATCATAGTTACTCTGTTAGAGCAATCTAGTTGTGTCACTAAATTCCCACTGGAATGTTAAATCAGCAAAGCCTCACTGCATTTCAAGGCTCTTTTCACTAGAGTGCTATAATGAAGAAGCAATGTACTTTGACTCGATTTTTTTCTTCATAGTAAGATGTCAGGCCAGTGTTGGACAGCTAGGGACACATAACCTTGGTACACCTCTACAAGATAAGAGGAACTTGGTTTTCAGATAGAGTAGTGTCTTCTTTAACCTGAGGCTTCCCATACTCCAGCTCTCGTGATTCAACACGGTCCTTTCCACATTATGCCTCTTCTCTAATCACATTAAAATTATACCGTGATATACTGCATATGCCTCAGGATTGGTAAACATATCTCATATGAATTTAACACTTAAGCTTATGAATATTTCATATGCTGCAAGTGCAGCATGTACCAAATTAAGATCCCCAATCTTAATGTTAATTAAGGTTGTTACGTCATTATTGATCAATGGATAATTGATTTTAGACTTGTCAGTCACCGTGTGGTAGACACGTAAATAAAAGACAAAGACACACAGAGTATTTTTAATATTATGTTTCTATTCTTATTATAACCCATAATCCATCCATAGCTGATTGAAAACCTCCCCAAGTGGTCACATATATGTCATGGTCCTGTGATGGTACAATCCATCTTGAACCTGCACATGGGATTATATTATTTATATGGACATCATATTAGAATGCGATCAATTCCTTCGCCACTCCATCATAATTCTGAACCACTGGCCATCACCCCTTCCAGTGACATGTCCTGTACCCAAGCCCACTTTGTTCAAGTCATGATGTCTTTAAACCTGAGTATTTCTCTAACCCATGTGTTCCCATTTCTCTCAGTGTAATCACAAGGATATCATCTCTTCATGCATGTTTCTTCATGCACTTATTATTTTTAGTTCTATTTGTGTACGTAAAGTGAACGTGCTTGTTTCTGATCAAACTGTCATAACGGAAAGTACATATTAAAAGTTTCTTCTTCAGAAACAATGGCTTGTTTTTTGTTTAGGAAGTAAACATTTCCAAAACCGTTCAAACCTGCTCTCGTCTACTTCTTTATGTGAGCATGTTGATTCCAGTCCACTTTCATTCAATAGCTGTCCCACATATACAAACTATTCTGTATTTTCCAATTGGGTCGCTCCAACTAAAATTGCCAGTTTTTGCAAACTTGTACCTCAGCTGCCTTTTTGCTGAAATAAATCCGGCAAGCCAATCTTGTTTTACAAGCTAATGACACTACCAAATTCATATTCACGATCCTAATTTGAATTCGTTTTAACTACACAACATGGGACACATACATACACATATACGTACAAGTTCTTTATCTAAATTGGAATCAGCTATCTCGATGTCAAGTGGGATGTGCATTTCACAAACGCATTGTCAAGAAAATTGGTTTGCAAGGTGGACCATGGTGGGTCACAAGCACTGGCGTTTGTAAAACCCAGTTGAACGGGTGAACACTGGGAGTCTACCATAATCGAGAGGCAGGCGTACCTGCAACTGTGTCTCTTTCTGCTGCAGAAGAGAATCCCTCTCCTGCACTGCAGCCCTGAGCTGAGAAACCAGCAGCTCACTTTGCAGAAGGCGATCAGCGAATAGATCCCTGTTGACCCTCTCAATAGTTTCCATCTCGGCATGGTTCACCAATACAACCTCCATAGTGCTGGGTGACAGGTGTCCTGCCAGATAGAGAAACAGCAACCTTGTCTGGTTCTGGGGTGAGAAAGTTTATAATAATTATGTCAATGTCCATAGAAAAAAAAGTTGTGTGCTCTAGTGATAAATGAATATTTACATTCAAACACATGTAGATGATTGGTATTGAGTGACTGCATATTTGCAGATGAACATACCCCATTAAAATGTATATGATTACATTAACCCCCTCTTATTCAAGGCCAGAAAAAGGTAGACTTCCTAACATTAAAAATTCTGGCAAATCGCCTGATGAAGCTGGTGGTAATTACCAGCGAAACGTTGTACTCAAATTGTACATTTCGTGGGTATACTCTCCAACACAGCGGTGCACTAAAGTCGTAACTAATTGGCACGTTTTATGATAAACCTTACTAATTGGCTGTCGGGTGATGGTGGGTTAACGACACATTCATATTTACGTTATCTAACCCAAAAGACTTTTATTATGAATTACTGATGTAAGTTGTTATGTTCTAAAATGGATAAGTGTGGCACTAATTTTGTCGAGTGTATGTGTATAATAAGACGGTTTGGTTTCATTGTCTATGTGCAAAAGCCCACAACTGTATTTACACATACTTGAGCTACTTCCAGTTACTGCTCAGGTGCCAGGGTAAAGCACTGCCATCAGTCAGCTCGCCACTGAGCACAATCATTTCTGCGGTGCATTAACCAAGTGTAGGGTTCAAGCCAAAAACAGATATTTTATACAATTGCCTTCATCACTAGGTAACAATCCAATGAGATAAATGAATTTATTTTTTTTAAAGGGAAATTTGGGTTTCAATTACAACTACAAAACAGCTGATGCCGTTGCATTAACAAAAACAATGCAGAAAACGAAATTTGAAAATGTGCAAACCACTTATTCAGAAATAATATGGTTTAGAGTAGTGGTACCAACATTTTGCTTACCAATGCAGACACCACATATTTAACAAGTGTTTTGGACACATTTTTTTAATACTATATCAAAGAAAAGCCATGCGTACACTACATAGCAAATTCACACAGGCAGGTCAAAAACTTCCTTGCTGTACCACCATCACCCTGCAAATTGTAGCCTCGTAGGAGGTTGTGGGAGTCGACCATCAAATGTAGATCGATGCGAGCCTCGAAAATAGCAATACGTAAGTGCATCACGATAGGAAAACAAATGTACTTTGTAGAAACTTCTTAAAAGGTATTATTAATAAACTAGAATGCGTAAAAAAACACAATCATGCGAACAAAAACATAGTTTTCCATAGTTATAAGTCGCTCTTCCAAAGGAGACACGTAGCAGATTTGTAAAAAAAAGTATAAAATACGAGATGTCGATTATTTTAAGCAGAGAGCGGTGGGAGTCTTGAAAAGGCTGCCCACACGTGTCGTGGAAGCAGATGTACAGGGACTCGCCAAGCCACGCATCGATCTGCTGCTAACAATCGAACGAGATCGATAGACCAAAAAGCCCTCTCGTTTGTATTGTTCCGTCCTTAAATTACACACACAGCAATGCAATGTCTTAAGACCATAATAGTAATTGAAATGCGATTTGTTTTACCATTCCAAACAGAATGTAGGGTACTCACATTTGTACAGCCCTGAGCCAAAGGTGACCATTCCACATTCCCGTTATAGGGCAAGTACAGCCTCTCCTTCGCGCGACCATTATCAACATTCAACGAACTTCAAACGTAACGTTATTAAACCAGAATGGAAACCCATTATGACAACCCAACCGGACGTTTGTGAGTAGAACGGTACTTTTAAATGTTTTAATCAATTGATTAAATGTCGATGCAGATTCAACACCGTACGAAATCCCCACCGCGAGTCGCCTAGATTACGTAGCCGAAGCCTACGCGAAGGCCATCGGCAACGGTCGCGAACCCAAGCGGGGTGTGGGGGAGACGGGTGATAAGTTATACAATCCGAATATTGCAATTTGTAGAGACAACAACAACAAGCAAGCGGGGGTTGGCAACCTTCATTTATCCATCCGTTCTAAAGCTACGCAACATGTTAGCGCCCGCATTCCACATGCGAATCCGGAGCGCGCAAGTCGAGGCGCTTTCAACTGCGGCGGCACAGCCGGTTGCTCGTGAGAATCACAAACGCCCCCGAGGCAGTTGCGGGTTCATTATCCACGACGTAGGCAGAGGAGTCCGTGCCCACAGGGCGCTAGTTGCACGTACACGTGAGCGCACACCCACACACACACAGGGGTAACGCCCTCACCTGTGCCCCACAGGTAACAACGACGAAGATCTGCCCCCCCCACCACCCGTGTAGTCTGAACAGACTGTTGGGGGCAAGTGCTGTTAGCGAGGGTGGCCAACACCACGCCCGGCCGCCTTTGTCTCCCTCCCCCCCCTCCGGTGGCGATGTTTCCACTTCGTACCGGGTACTCATTTGAGGCTGAGTCGACCTAGGGGAGGCTCAGGGACCGGTTCAGGTAATCGTCACCACCGGTGTTGTGGTGGGCCGTGAGCGGGTTTCGAACCCGGCTCGCCAGGTTCGTAGCGCTGACCGCTACACTACCGCTCCCCCATGTGTCCGTGAGCGCACACACACACCTAGGTAACCCTCCCACCTGTGCCCACAGGTAACCCCCACGTGTCCGTGAGCGTACACATACACCAGGGTAACCCCCCTCACCTGTGCCCACAGGTAACCCCCACGTGTCCGTGAGCACACACACACACACCGAGGTAACCCCCCACCTGTGCCCACAGGTAACCCCCACGTGTCCGTAAGCACACACACACCAGGGTAACCCCCCGCCACCTGTGCCCACAGGTAACCCCCACGTGTCCGTGAGCGTACACACACACACACCAGGGTAACCCCCCTCACCTGTGCCCACAGGTAACCCCCACGTGTCCGTGAGCGCACACACACACACACCGAGGTAACCCCCCCACCTGTGCCCACAGGTAACCCTCACGTGTCCAACAATACCGTGGCCTTAAAAAGGAGAACGTCATTGACGACGTTTCGGGAAACGGTCCTTCTCGGCAGCGCATACAATTCTAAAGGGCATTGCCTACAAAACAAGATTTACGTTAATGTGTGCGCTGTGAAGGACTCTTGCCAGAAACGTCGCCTTTTACGAATATATCTGGTTGTCATTTTTAAGGCCACCGTGGTTATTATTCGCGAAATTTCCACGCGTTAAAAAACGTTCAACGATTGTTACACACACTGACGAGGGTTGTGCATACCTGTCAACCCCTTATCAGTGCCTACTTTATTAGAGACCAATTCAGATCTTCTCGGTCCTTATAAAACTCAACGTTCACCCTACAAAGTCCCATCACAAGGAAGAACACGCAAACAACTAGAGAGAATTTTTTTAACTTTTTTGTCCGTTTTAAAACGGCTGTACGCAGTCTGGACCCTAAACCTAAATTTCCCTGTACAAGAATAACGGGGTAAACCGTATGGGTTGACAGGTATGTTGGTGTTGGTGTGCGTGAGCTAATTGTGCTTGTTGTTGCACAACTTTCCAACTTTCAGCATCGCAAAAACAACGCGTTTGCGATAGGTGCGCGAAAGTGTGTGTGTGTCTAACGTAAAGACGGACAGACAGGTAAAGCAATCGTGCACGTCGACTCACCTGCACGCTATAAACAAGTCACAGCTGTCCCGCGTGTCCACGTGTGCGTGTGTGTGTGTGACACGTGCGTGTGTGTGTGTGACACGCGCGTGTGTGTGTGACACGCGCGTGTGTGTGTGACACGCGCGTGTGTGTGTGTGACACGCGCGTGTGTGTGTGTGACACGCGCGTGTGTGTGTGTGACACGCGCGTGTGTGTGTGTGACACGCGCGTGTGTGTGTGTGACACGCGCGTGTGTGTGTGTGACACGCGCGTGTGTGTGTGTGACACGCGCGTGTGTGTGTGTGACACGGCCCCCCACTCTGTGTGATGATGGATGATCGGTTTACAAAGCACGCGGGGACGACGTTCGCTGCCTCACAGGACGGACTGGCTGACCAGGGCAGCCAGATCCGTGGGGGGATGTCATTACACTAATTTTTTTTAAATATATATAATGTAACGGCGAACTGATTGTATCTGAAACGAAACATACAAAATCAATGCAAAATGTCAGGACACAAAAATGGGCTAAAATATAGAGCCGACTTGCACCTGTAACTCGCTTTCTCTGCCGCTTCTTGTTCTCGTGTATTTTTACATTTGCAGTTATTTTTTGTATGAGGATGTTTTACTGGTAGGAACGAAGTTGTAAACTGAGTGTACCAGCCTGCAATAGATTAATGTGTCCGTCCGTCCCCTTTCAATACTTTAACGAAGTGAAATCTCGTGCTGTTAGGTGTAAAATCAGCAATAGACAGCGCAGAGACTTGTCCTACCAGCCCACCCTGCAGGGACCTGTTTAGTAAAGGCACAGCGTTCTAAAGCTTGGGATCTGCTAAGTGGCAAATCCCGATCACCCCAGTAGTGCTTAGACGTACTCCTCGGAGTACTTAGAAAAGGGTGATCCGAAGATCTCAGGGACCACGTTGGAGTTTAAGGATGGATCAATTCCTGTAAATATTGCGGGGCTAACCCATCGAGAGACTTGCTGTTGCCGCTGCTGCTGCTGCTGCGTTGGCAGTGGTGTACAAACACAAATTATACTGGTAGGAACGAAGTTGTAAACTGAGTGTACCAGCCTGCAATAGATTAATGTGTCCGTCCGTCCGTCCCCTTTCAATACTTTAACGAAGTGAAATCTCGTGCTGTTGGGTGTAAAATCAGCAATAGACAGCGCAGAGACTTGATATGCCTTATTGCACCCAACATTTGGAAGTATAACAATGTCATACAATTGCGCAAAATTCCAATGTTCCTACCAGCCCACCCTGCAGGGACCTGTTAGTTCACGGCCGCTAAAGACCTCGTTAGTTGTGCAATTCCTCACGTGTTGGTTACTGCTGTACTCACGCACCACGGATCTCGCTTGTAAAATAGCCGTGAAACTGGCTAAACGGGATTTGTGTGCCAAATAAATTTAACTTATGACGCGGTAGATAGAGTTTAGTTGCGTTTAGTTTATGAATGTGTCATCGGCTAATTAATGAGTGTTTAGATGTGGGAGGAAAACCGTGGCACCCTCAGATATCTAAGATGCAGTGTTTAAGCAACCAATACAGTCTCAATTAAACAAAGCGGAGACCCTGAGAAACCAATACAGAGAAACAAGCACAAAACTCAATCCATGAGCCAAAAAATATATAAAACAGAACCCTATAAAAATCTAATAACGCTAAAATACTATGACAGAAGACCATAAAATTGCATAACATATAAGAAAACATGTACGATACATAACACATTCTCCTGCGGAGGGAGCTGGTAGGAACGTTGGGTTGCTCGGTCAATGGCCAGGGTCAACAACGGCGGCACCACGTGGTGTATTCCGCAAATATGCCCGACTGTGAGGGCGGGCACAAGCTGGCGTGAGTAGGTTAAACGTTGAGTTTTATAAGAGCACCACGGGGTGACCAGCCCCTCCCCACCCAGCCCCACCCCTCCCAACCCCCACCCAGCCCCAACCTCCCCACCCAGCCCCTCCCCACCCAGCCCCTCCCCACCCTCCCCTCCCCACCCAGCCCCTCCCCACCCTCCCCTCCACACCCAGCCCCACCCTCCCCACCTAGCCCCTCCCCACCCTCTCCACCCAGCCCCTCCCATTTTTGGATGCACGACGGACGGACACAATAATCCCCTGTGGGCTGGTGGTGTAACCAGGAGGTTCCTACCAGTATAAGGCACATAAACACCCATCAAATAAACTAAGACTGAATCCCAACAAATTATGAGCTCGCCCCCACCACCACACACTGCCCCCCCCCCAAACCCCCTCCCCCCCACACTCTCCCCCTCCCCACACAACCCCCTCCCCCCCACACTACCCCCTCCCGCCACACTACCCCCCTGCCCCCCACACGACCCCCCCCCACACTACCCCCTCCCCCCCCACACTACCCCCTCCCCCCACACTACCCCCCTCCCCCCACACTACCCCCCTGCCCCCCACACTACCCCCTCCCCCCCACACTACCCCCCTCCCCCCACACTACCCCCTCCCCCCCACACTACCCCTCTCCCCCACACTACCCCCTCCCTCCCACACTATCCCCCTCCCCCCACATTACCCCCCTTCCCCCCACACTACCCCCTCCCTCCCACACTATCCCCCTCCCCCCACATTACCCCCCTTCCCCCCACACTACCCCCACAACTACCCCCCTCCCCCACGACACTACCCCCCTCCCCCCACACTGCCCCCCTCCCTGGCCCCCTCCCCCCCACACTACCCCCCTCGCCCCCACACTATCCCCTCCCCCCACATGACCCCTCCCCCCACATTACCCCTCCCCCCACACTACCTCCCCCCCTCCCCCCACACTAACCCCCCTCCCCCCTGTTGAGTTTCCGTTTCCGGGGTCGCGTCTCCTGTGACCTCCGCAATGGCGGCGCGCAGCCTGGGTCTCGTGTCTCGCCTCCCGGCTCCGTTGCCGGCGCTGCTGCTGCAGCTGCGCCGCCGCCGCCCGGGCCCCACACCCCGGGGGATGAGCGGGGACCCCGGTGAGTGGAGGGGACGCGAGGTTTCGGGGGCACAGGGACCAGACGGGTGACGGCGCAGCGGCGCCACCGGCGTTTGTTTACGCGGGTAGCGCTCTCCAGCCTTCGCGTTCTCGCGACATTGAAAGCGATTGAAGGCGGCGCGCCGCGCTCTCTGCCCGGGACCGTTTCGTTTTGATGGGGCGACAGAGGAACGCTGGAATTTGGTTATGCAGCAGAGCCTTGGTGAGGCCTTCATCCCGCAGTGGGTTGAAAGTCGTGCCTTCTGGGGATGACTGATGAGGAATGCCCGAGTCGCGAGAGGCGCTTTTTTAAGGAGGGTTCATTGGCAAGTTAAGTGTGTATCTGAACATAACGTTCAGCGCCACCAGGCTGATGTGAATGCAAGTGGTGTATCTGCAAGTACTGTACAGTAATTTCAGTCTAACCAATATCGCTTTCTGGCTTTTGTTTCGTTGACCTGTCAGCGAGCCTGCGACACCTCATTTGACCTCACTAGTTGACACCACCGCCACTAAGTAGCGATTGCCGACATTTGTACGCGTACCCACGTTTTTGTGCATCGTTGCATATGTGCGCTTGCGTGCGTTTATACGCGTGCGTGTATGCTTGCATTGATGTACCCGTGTACTTGTTTGTGACTGCGTGTGCCCATCGGTGCACATTCGTGTACAGGCGCAGCATCCTTGCAGTTTGGCGACGAGCGCGTGCAGTCTCTGCTGCGTCGGATGACCGGCCTCGACCTCAAGAAGGTGTTCCGCCCGCGACGGCAAGCGCTCAAGCCGCCCAAATACAAGCTCATGACCGACGCACAGCTCCAGGAGGTGTGTGAATGCGTAAAAATGAGAGTCTCGTTGCGTAGGTGCACTTTTCTGTGAATGCGTGAGATGGAGTCACTCAACCCTGGATCTGTCTCCTCGTCAGCCTTCACCATCATGCGTGATCTCAAAGTGCACCTCGCCTGGTACATGTGCTGTATCAATGCCACTCACATGGCAGAAAATTATATCAGTTGATGGAATCCACTTGTGATGGCATACCTAGCGTGTTTACTGTTTGTGTTTGAGGTGGATATATACTGTTTTTTTAATAGACATATAATCGATTCATCAAATCACTTTAAGTATTCACAATATCGACTCGTGCATATAATAATAATAAAATAAAAAGTGCAAAAAAAACAAATAAATTGTCTTGGGTGGTGGTGGCTATAGCTGAAAATTGGCATTATATACACATGACCTAACCCAAAAGTAACTAATCATGAAACATAATATTAGTCGTGAAAACCTATGTATAAAATTAAGAATATATTGTTTATGGCATTGATAGTGGGGGAGCAGTTGTGCGTTGAGTAGCGCACTGCACTATGAACGCATTCACCTCAAGTAAATTCACAGCCACTGCTAATATGAAGTGTGAGTGATATCTGAACCAGGCTTGGGACCCCTTCCCCAACTGCTGCTCACTAGCATGAATTAGGGTCAAAAACTTCTATAACTGACATGGTGTGAGGAGGTCTTCATCCAGTAAAGGATTGGCAAAGTACTCTATATTTGTATTACGCATAATTTCGGTGGAGTTCATCTAACTGTACAAATTATATAGTTCTTTATAATGTCCCATGTGTTCCTATATCCCCCTATCTTCTTTGCCTACCTTGTTCGCATTATCTCCCTAACCTGTTACCTCGTGTGTTTTCATGTCCTCGAGTTTATGTGTCTCAATGTTCTTGTATCCCTTGTGTACTCGCCCTGGCCCCCATGTTCCCATTCAGGTGATGCGCAACGCCTACTCTGAGGCCGAACGTGCCCTGAAGCCGCCCCCCATGCTGCCTGAGAGAACCCCGATCAATGACGTCCTCTCTCAGGACACCATGCTCGATGGACTTGAGGAAACGCCCATCGTCTTTACCGACATCTCGTACAGCGTGCCCCACAGGGTGTGTGCTGCGTGGGGTGTGTGCATCCCTGTTTGAGTACCTGTATGTGCGCCTAGCATGGCATAAGCGATGTGTTGACGTCACTGCTACTTAATGGCGAACGGCGGTTGCTGTTGTTGAATGTGATTGTGTGTTTATTTGGTTTATTAAACCAATATCTACCTCAGGGTGCCAGACAATAACACTAGTGCGTTGTGAGCTCTATAATTTGGGGAAAGGCTGATGTTAATTGGTTGACTACCCTCATGGTGCACTCACATCTGTTATAAGGGACGTAACCACTGCATCATCAATTATGATGATGTTGATGTGGGATAGACTTCTGGTTGTCATTTTATTAAAGGCAGTCAGTATTGGTGATCATTCATCTTCACTATGGCAATCATTTTAAAATCCTGGATTCAAATCTGGATCTTGATTAAATGATGCATATGTTGCGGAAGCTGTCCATAGTGAAAGTAAGAGACGTTTTTATTGATGTTGGCAGTGTTGATGTCAGTGATAGTGGTGATATACGTGATGATGTCCACAGTGATGTCTGCAGTGGTGTTAATAGTGTTAACGTTCATGTCACAGGAAAGGTTCATTGTTGTGCGGGAGCCTGATGGGACGCTTCGCAAAGCATCATGGGAGGAGCGCGACCGCATGCTCCAGGTTTATTTTCCCAGGCCTGGGCGCCGAATCATACCGCCCGCCGTCTTCTCTGGAGAAAACCTCACGGTAAGCTCCTTCAGTCCAGTAAACTCTCTCACCATGGTGAAAACCTAATGGTAATCGCCCCAAGCAGTGACATTTAAATTATCAAATAAAATCAGAGTGGAGTTTCAACGGATGTTACTTTGCTATGTAAATGAAAGGGTCCAACGTATTTACTGAAGCGTATGTTGTGTTACAAGTGTGGGTGCTGTCCATATGTGCTTTATGTGTACAGGCGTGTCTCGCTGAACGAGTGATATACGTTCTGCGAAAATTGCTCTGTTCGTGGACACTTGTTAAACGATCATCGTTTTCCCATTGACTCCCATGTTAAAAGCTAAGATATGCTTCTGCCCCAAAATTTTCTGTCAACAACTTAAAAAATGTTTTTACATGGGAAATACCAATTACTGTATCATTTTAAAATAAAGTAATAAAACATCAAATTTAACACTTGCCGCACATGAATAACCACAGTGCAAGATCCCCTGTATAGCCTATGATATCACCTCCTTACAGCCTCATATTTGAAATCATCACTCTCACACACACTCTCTGCACTCAGTCACACAGGACTTTCACTCTCTTTTACTCTCTCCACGTCTCTATACATGCACACCCCCTGCCTCCCAAGCCAAAGATCCCCCATATAGCCTTAACAGACTGTTGGGCCAAGTGCTGTTAGCGAGCACCTATGAAGGCCAGTACAGCACACAAGGGGTGGTTGGCCAGCACCTCGCCTGGCCACCTTTGTCTCACTAGTGGTGATGTTTACACACCACACCAGGTACTCATTTGAGTCCGAGTTGTCCTAGGGGAGGCCCAGGACCGGTTCAGATAATCGTCACTGGTGTTGGCCGTGAGCGGGACTCAAACTCGGGTCACCGGGTTTGTAGCGCCGTGCCACTGCTCCTCACATCCACCCCTCCTGCCACCCACCCATATGCTACAGTGCCACCAAGAGGCCCCCACCTGCCACCCACTTCTCCCCCATACCCACCCAAAACGCAGTTTACACAGCACAACACAGCTGCGAATAAAATAGCTGCGGCCCGTAGTGCGCCCCCTGCCGCCACGGGACGCATTTGTGTGTGATGTTCTTGATCCATCCTTGAGACAACCATTTTTGCAAAATATTTAAACAGTGGTAATCTAAAGAACTTACTACTTGTGATCAGTGTGCATTTGTGACGGACTGGACTCTAAAGAGCACGTGATAACAAGTGTTCGGACTTACTGTATGGATGTGTTAGGGGTGCATGTGTGTTGTGTTCTTTGCTTATGCGGTATATATGCATACGTGTGATAAATGTGTGTGTTTGTGTGGGCACGTATGTGTATGCCTAGGCTTTGCTGTCGGCACAACGACATGAGTACATCCTCAACTGGTGCATCCTCCAATTCGAACCTGACTCCCACGACTACATCCGGGTACGCCACCAATATGATCCTCTTGAGACAAGAACCCCTGAGCAATTAACCCCCCGAGCGAAGGACCACTGAGAACGGGATCACCTGAGAGAAGGGGATTTTCCCCCTGAGAGCAGGACCCCCTTAGCAAGGGACCCCTGAGAGTGGAAACCCCTGAGAGTGGAAACCCCTGAGAGTGGAAACCCCTGAGAGAGGGACACCCAGTCCTGAGGTGTGAACTCTCCAAGGTATTGGATTAGTCACTACGGCATGTCCATTTTGAGCTCTCTGAGAAAGCGTGAGGAGCTCCCAGCCACAGGGCGTGAACAAAGTATCTCACAGGCTCTAGCTCCGTGCATAAGACCATGCCGCTGTGAGTACCCAGAGAGTGGAACCCTGGCCTAGGGATCCAAATTAAAACGTCTGAACAGTTCCTTTGTAGCTCCAATAAGAGGAAACAAATGCCTGGGCTTGAATCCATTCTCTGATATCTTCTTTCAGTGTTGAGACAGCTGTTAAAATCTAAAAACACAGCAAAGTATGTATACGTAGAGCTATTATTGAAAGCAGATTGGTAGAAAATTATTAAATAAACTGGTGAGCCGGAGCAGGATTCCGTGCTTCTGGAAAACTAAACTTGATCATGAAAAGCAACATGGCAATGTCTAAATATTAGTGTTATTCATCAGTGAATTTTAACTACTACAGCCCAGATTGGAAACATTGACACTGTCAAGGGGAATTGAGCTACAGCCAAAATATATACAAAGAAGCATGGAGAGTGGTATGTTTGATATCACTGAGAGCAAGAGTAACGCAAAGATCAGGAAACACAAAATAGCGACATCATATGGACTGTTAAAGAACATAAGTGGGCTTCACCAGGACATATGGCCAGTAAGGATGATGGATGGTTATTAATGAGACTGGTGATGGAATTGCAGCCAAAGTTGGGAACACACCGAAGGGGAAAGACACCGAAGAGATGAAGCAATGAGATGACCTAATCCACCAAATAGCGATGACTTGTGGCATTGTGGGGTAATAATGATGGATGGCAACAATGTGGGGAGGCCTACATCAAGCAGCTGACAGATAATGATTGATGATACAAACATCCAGTCCTGAGGACAAGAATACAGAATATTATTTTACGATTTGTTGTAAGTACGATCCTAAATGTGAGAAACAATGGATTGTAAGTCAAAACAATTAGGGATGTTGTAGTGAGTTCGTAACTTGCACTTACGTGTGCTCTTGCCGGAGAAAACATCATCGCTCCCACCTATACCAGCCAAGCAAATTTCAGGAAGACAAGCATCCATCCGACATTTCCGTTATGATGTCATCACTTGTGTGCGCAGGACATTGGAGGTTTTTGTGTTGGTGCCTGCCTGTCGTGATAGGTGCACGACTACGTGTACGAGGACCTGTACAAGCGCGATGCGACGCACACCCTGCACAGCACGCGCCACTACCCTGGTCTCGTGTGGTTCCTACTGAAGACGCGGCGCATCGACAGCCTACTCATCGACCTCATACAGAGAGACCGGTGCGTGCAACATACACATGCAATCTATACACGCATACACACATACAAATACAATGGTCCCCTGCATAGCCTGCGGCGGTTCTTGGTGCAAGTGCTTTTCGTGAGCACCTATGATGGCCTGCAAACATGAGGGGGCTGAATGGCGAGCTCCAATACCCAACTCCCTCTGCGTACCAAATGATGTTTACACCTACGACGGGTACTCATTTAAGGTTGAGTTGATGTTTGAGAGGACCAGAACTCGTTCCGATATCACTCGCCATTGATATTAGCTGTAGTTGGGAATCCAACTTGGATTAGACACATACACAAGTTTATACACACATATTTGGATGCACATACTTATACATACATACATCATATGTATGGAAACACAAACCTATGCATTTACACTGCATTCCGAAGAGGCTGATTTACAACTTACCGTTCACATGCATAATGGTTGTGTTGATAATACATTTTGGTGATGGTGATTGTGTTGATATCAGGAGTGATGTTGGTAATGATGTTGGTTGTGTCGGTGTTTGTGATGTTGATTGTGTCGGTGTTTATGGTGGTGATTTTATGGCAGGCTGGAGGATGCAGTAGACCTGGTCTCCATATTCCACCTCCTCCACCCAGAGTCACCCTTTAGCAAAGAGGCAACACTGAGCCACCCAGAAGGGATTGACCTCATACAGGTGACACAATCAATACCAATACCACCATGACATCAGCACCACCACAATCACCAACAGCAACATTTGTGTACCATCAACATCGGTATCATCCCCATCAGTACCGTGATCATCACCATCATCAAAATCAGCATCAAAATCACCACGATCACCACCACGATCACCACCACCACCTTCAGCACCATCAAAATTACCAGCTATAGTGGTCTATGGCTCGGTATGATATGCGGTGTGGCATATGGGGTGTTGTGACTTGGTACAGCGTGTGGCATGCTACAGTATTTGTAATTATGCATCCGTTCATCCGTTAAAATGGATTCTTACTCTCACAATACATGCTGTGAGTGATATATCTCAAATACACTTGACTATTTATGCATATTATATGATAATGATAGTAGCGCAGTTTTTAGTGAACTGTGCTGTAATTCTTATCAGTAACTAATGTGAGCAGGGGCGGAGTCACAGGGGGGGCTGGGGGGGGGCTCTGCCCCCCCTGAAATTTTGGGAAAGTCGGTAATCGGGATAACCGGATATCCGGCTGCTGCAAAATGCTGCAGGCTGCCACCTTGTGCTGCCCTGCAGGCTGCTTGAGCGGCAGCTTTTCGAACCTAACGAACTTATTAGCCACATCAGCGGCTCCGACCTATTAATAAACTCCGCGTTCAAATCCAATAAAATTTGTTTTATACATTTGTGGCGCCCATTGGAAAACATGAACTGGATATCTCAGAATATTGAAGTCAGCCCCCCCAAAGTCAAAATCCTGGCTCCACCCCTAGATGTGAGTGGCAAATTTTATCTGAACCAGTCCTGGGCCCCCACTTCATCAACCTGCGTTGACCAGCGTGTATGGTCAAACAAAACCCTGTGACGAGAACGTCATGGTGGAGGCCTATATTTAGCAGTTGATTGTCAAAAGGCTGTATAATATGATTATATGCTAATGTTTCACTTAGGCTAATAGAACGAGCAAAACTGAAAAAACGGGAAATTAAATAATTGATTATCCAATTAAATAAAAACTTTTCATCGTGACAATTTATCAAATTGCTGGATGGGAGCATTCATACATGTTTAACATGTGGTTTAGTGTCATCAGTTTGGTTTGGTATGTTGTGTGGTTCCGTGTTGTATTTTGTGCGACGTGTGTCGTATGGTGTTATTTTACTTGGTATGTGGTATGGTATGTGATGTGGCTCTTTGTATGGTATGATATGTGTTGTGGCTCTTTGTATGGTATGACGTGTGTTGTGTGTGGTATGGTATGATAAAGTGGTATGGCACATGGTCTGATGTAGTTCGACCTGGTATGTGGTGTGGCACGTGTGCACAGATGTTCGCACGTTTGGACGCGGAGAATGGAGCTCGGATCCAGCTCGCCCTGCAGACCCACCAGGAGGTGCCTCAAGAAACTGCAAACAAGGCCACCTAGTGTGCACCAGGCACCACCTCGCCGAGTGCACACACTGTGCCACACTCCTCTGCACTTCCTTGCAAACAGTGCATCACACACCACACAATACGCACCGCGCAAAACCTGTGCACGCAGTGGTATACCATGCATGGATAAAAAATCATTCCACAATAACTGTAAAAGCATCAATAAAATTGTGTATAAAACATAAATCTTGAATGAAGTACACTTAAGCCTGGATTACTTATTGCAAATACATCAGTTAAGATTGGGCAAGCTGCGAAGTTTTCAGAATATAAATAAAAGTATTAATTCAAGTGGTCTGTTATCTACACTTTTCAACATCTTAAAATCACAAGCTGCCACTTATTTTAAGGTGGCCTGGAAGAGACTATTTGAAGTTAGTGGTAGATCCCACAAAGCTACTGTCCAGACTGGTACTGGGTGCTGGAGATTATAACCCAATGTTTGTCTTTTCCGACATGGCACACTGTGATTGTGACTACCTAACTGACTGTACAATTGTGAACCTGTATTGGTACCACACTCGCTGGTCCCCAAGCTTTCCTCGGATGATCTAGTTCGCGAGGATGGTGTACCCTGCTGCGAGTGACCAGCTGATTTGGACTGGAGGACGTTGCCCTTGGGGCTCCTCCAGTCTGTCGAAAGGGCATCCACTCTCCACCCCAATGCTCCTATGCGTACCTCGAGTATCCTGGGAATTACCACTGAACTCTATTTCCCTCCAGCCTACTTTAATCCTCGTTGCCAATAATTAACTTCACTGAGTCGCTGCACATTTGACTGTTAATGAGCGACTCATTCGAAGACAGTGGCCAGCCACATTAATAAAGCTGTATTCATATCTTACACTTTAAATTACCAGATAACTTAAACAGTACACCAGCTCCCTCATACTCCGTAACTATCGTTCTTAATCATTTTTATACCAGCCGGAGCCTCTTACAACAAAGTTCTTATCCTCAGCCTTCACAGCCAAATAAGCATTGTCATTTTTACAGCAGTGGTAATGAAGCTGATGTTCTCTAAAAAACACCGTAACAGGCCCTCAATGCTGAGTTATCATAACCCAGCACGTGCTTGTCTAACCAAAGCTCTATCAAGCAATAAAGCCATTTGTCTTCTGAACTACCACAATCACAAAACACATGCCCTCGGCCTTGCGCATAGCAATTATATAATTGCACAAACAGCATTTTAAATAACCAGTAATTCTGGCAACAGCCCAACAAAACAAGTTATCCCCTCCCTGAGGCTGTAACGCATAGAGGCCGTCCATAAATTACGTCACACACTAGGGGGGGGAGGGGGGTCAGACATTTGTGACGAGGGGGGGGGGTTTGAGAAATGTGACGTCACATCAAAATGCGCAACTTTAAATAAATATAAACAATAGAATTGTTATAACACTAATTTTGATACATTTTCATTATTAATTATTTGATTAGTAAGATTTACTAAGGTCACCTTTTATTCCATGAAGGAGCATTTTGCTTCTCCATGGGAGAATGGAGAAGCATACATTTTGTAAATTTTTTGAATGATTGTTATTAAACATTTTGATTTTAATGATTCTACCAGGGCTTTTCATTCTGTGGAATGAATATGTGATTGTTATTATTGTACTCTCCATCTTAATTTGAAGCTTTCGTGACTGCAGGAATCCATCCTCTTTGGTTCTTTCGGTAAAGTCACGTAGGTAGAAAATAAAATAAATCACGACGTTTTGGGCGCGACACAAGCGTCCGTCACCAGGTGGGAAAAGCCTCTCCATTTTGCTTCATTCTACTACAAAGTACTCTTTGGTTCTTTCGGTAAAGTCACGTAGAAAGAAAAATTAAATAATAGAGTACGACGTTTCGATTGCAACACAAGCAACCGTCATCAGGTATAGCTACATTTGAGAGAGACAAAACACAGACATGGAGACAGACACACAAGGAGAGAGAGACACAACATAGACACACAGAGACCCAATGCCTCTGTGTCGAGGCCCTAAATAGAGAGGGGGGTCTCCTACTACAAAGTTTGAAGTATTTTTTTATAGTTATAATTACTTTTAATATTTTATGATAAGAGAATTTCAATATAATATTCTGAACATCTGCAGTTTTAGTTAGACATTGAATATTTTAAAGTGAATTTTATGCTTAATTTCAGCTTTCCAACGCCTCCTTTTTAATACGTCTTTTCTCCTACAACAGAGTGCTGCGCCACATTAAATACGTACTACAATGACAATAGTTTATAGTGATTTGAAGCATGTTTTATTTTCAAAATGAAAATATGGTTTTGGGTGGGGGGGGCAGAGCTTTGTGACGTCAGATTTTAGGGGGGTTTGACTTTTTGTGACGCCGTGTGACGAGGGGGGGAGGGGGGGTAAAAAATCGGCCAAAATCGCGTGATGTTATTTATGGACGGCCCCATATACAAAATTAACAAACTGCACGGACATGTGTTGGCTACAATGTTTTTTTAACACTTGTTTTAAATCTTCAATAAACATATGCACAAATTCACCTTCTCACGGTGTTACTCTCAGAACGCTGTTGGAATTCTTAGGAAGATTGCGACTCCACGTCATACCGATGCGGTGCAAACTTCAACAGCAAGAGGAGGGAGAATGGCCTGCAGGGACCCTGAGTCATGGAGTGAGAAAGCAATTCTGCTTCCTGTCCACCACTTCGCTTGTCTTGGTCATTAGTGCCCTCCAAAGCTCTTTCCTAGATATTGCCTCCCCCACTGCATTTCCCTGGCGTAGGGTCACTGGGCAATAGAAGCGTAGAATTTTCAATTTAGAATTGTTTCAGTGAAATGTGTACCGAAAATAAGGCAATGCTGGTACTGTGACTTAATGTGAGAAAGGTCCCTTTTGCTGTTCTCTGGAAGCCTTGAGGTGAGGTCCTGTGATCTGTTATAACAATCCTAGCCCTCCCTACATCAGACGCCATTGCCACTGTCAATGTTACCACTTCTCAGGTAGCCGATTCCCCAATGTACCACGAACCAAAAGCCAGGTCATCCCGACAAAAACGTTTGGGGTGGTTGATACACTGATTTTACATTAAATGTGCTTTAAAAAAATGTTTGCTGCATTCGTGTGATTTTATTATATTTAGGGGTTGAAGCTTATTTTCCGTAGGAACGAATTTCCTATGTCTATTGGAAATATTACGCAGTGGACCTCGCTTAGCGCTCAAGTTGCGTTCCTGGAGAAGTGAGCGCTGATTGAATCCATGCTAAAATTGTGTACCAATTTTGTGTACATGAGAATGCGTTCCAGACAGCGTTATATCTTATGTCTGAGCAATATACGAGGGAATCATTGGGGTATCGGTAATAATGCTAATAATACAGACGGTAACCCTTATTTTTACAATACACTACACTTTACACTCCGACACATTTTTCACAAACTCAAGCTCTCCCTGGGGATTTCCCAGGCCAGCCGAGCGACGTTGTCCCGCCAGAGTGTCCTGTGGGCCGGCCCCGGGGTCTTTCGCCCAGCGGGTAGATTAATAATGTCAATAGTGACCACGAATCGTCAATCGAATGGCGGTGGGTGGGGTGCTGGTTGGCTCCGAGTCTAACGTCGCCTCTCATTGGCTGAGCGAATGTAAAACAAAGACGACGACGGAGGCTGAGATTCTGTCACTAAGTGGGGGGTTTTTTTAGGTACTTTTTTTCTTCACAATTATTTTTTATCCAAGACATAGAGGTATATAGGCCTGTATGTGTATATAAATATATACTGTACAGTATAGGTTATAGTCTAGTACTTAAAAAAACACACACAATTTAACTTTCAATTCGGCAACGTCGTTCACATTGAACGATTGAAGGCGTCCACGCATTGTCCGGTCGTGTCACCTGGCTGGCGCGGGTGAGGTTCAGCGCGGGTGAGGTTCAGCGCAGGCAGCGCGGGCGAGGTTCAGCGGGGGCGAGGTTCAGCGCGGGTGGGATTCACCGCGGGCGAGGTTCACCGCGGGCGAGGTTCAGCGGGGGTGAGGTTCAGCGCGGGCGAGGTTCAGCGCGGGTGGGATTCACCGCGGGCGAGGTTCACCGCGGGTTCACCGCTGCCTGTAACGCAGTGCCGCGTTCGGGCCGTCACACCCAGCGCAGTCGGAGCTCGCCGAACGCGCCTGCCTCGGTGTCTGCTCTCAATCAAGAGCCATTGTCCGAAGCGTTATTCTGATAA
The DNA here is from genome assembly GCF_048934315.1 of Petromyzon marinus. NCBI lineage: Eukaryota > Metazoa > Chordata > Hyperoartia > Petromyzontiformes > Petromyzontidae > Petromyzon > Petromyzon marinus. The sequence continues at coordinate 14,622,761 of NC_133669.1, forward strand.
ATATTGTGAAAGTTATGACAGTGGTGATGACAATGGCGGCGAGGCAAAAGTCTTTCGGTTCCTTATTTACTACTGCCCTTTTACGGTCCGTACATTTAAAAAAAAGATAGACATGGTTATGTTTTATTAACATGTTTTATTAACATAACACGCGGAAAACTGAAAACGTTGATTTTTTTTTCATTTGGTTATCGTTAATGCAAAAAAAAACCTATTTTAACAAACTGACCACAAAGTTCTGCATTGCATTACGTATGTTGAACTTCTTTCGCACCATACGAAGCCGACCGCGCGAATTGGAGGTGCGGGGGAAACACAACAAACTAAACACAAAAAAAGCAGTTATTAAGAAATGAGTTCTCAATCTCGATGATTTAAAAGTGCACGGCTCCGGTGGCTTCCGAATATCGTCAGGAAGAGCGTTCCAGACGGCCGCAGAAGCGCATCTGAAAGCGCGCGATGCAGTTGAACTTCTTTGTTCGATGGTTCGCCAAAAGTGGCTGCCACGATGACCGGAGTCTTCTTTATTTTGGACCGCATCCTCTGCATCGCTTGCCGTATTTCCGTCTACGCATGCCGAGTTCCACGGTGCTGCGTGTAACTCGACGTATTGTGTTGTTATAACAAGTTACATTTTGATCGCCAAGCCTCGTTTCGTTGAGCTCACATCAAGCCAAAGCTGTTGTCCATCTTGCGTCACCTCGACTGTTACCAGCTGCTCAAAGGGATCGTTACAGCCCCGAAGGGAGGAGGCTGCCGTGAGTGACCGTGGAACGATCTACTTCGTCCCTTGGCTCGAACCCCGACAGCGCAAGGAGCCGAAGACGATCGGCACAGGCCAGGTGAGCCCCTACCCCCCATTCCACAGCACGGGTCACGCAGAGCGCAAGTTTCAGTGTCGCCGGGGAATTACTCTTTAACATGCAAACTGGCTGAGATTTTGTCGTCATTTACAGATTTGAGAACTGCCTCGTTTTTCGTGGCATTGCTTAATACACGGGGGGCTACAAACATCCCAGAGGAAAGGGGGGGGGGGGGGGGGACACAAACATTATAAGAACAAACTTCAACGTTAGTACAGTGAACAAATATTAAAATCGAGACAAGTAACAAAAATATCTCGTTTCGTCTGCCATGCATTCTGCTCGACTCCGTCAACCCCTGATGTACATCACGGGGTGGTCCAGATGTATTGTGACCCAATTACATTCTCTAAAACTTTTCATTTCTTTTTTATTAAGGTTTAATTAAAACAAATGCATATGTAAAGGGAAATTTTCTTTAGGGGTTAATGAATTGGAGTGTCACAAGACATCTGGACCACTCTGAATAGCAGCGACGCCGTGACGATGAGGACTTAAAAGAGGGGCAGGGCCTTTAACTGGGGGGGGGGGGGCTCAGACCCTCAAGCCCCCCATTCCCGACTGGGCCGATTAAGGGATTTGAGCCTGCACAGTTGCTTGGATGGGCGACCACCAGGCACGTGGTGATCACCATCGCTGCGTGGCTACGTGTTGCCCAGCAGAGGGCAGTGCAGCTCCATGTGTGTGTGTGTATTGAACTTGGACTTCTTTCGCACCATACGAAGCCGACCGCGCGAATTGGAGGTGCGGGGTACGGACAACAAACTGAACACCAAAATCAGTGGCACAGAAATTAGTTTTCAATCTGGATTTAAAAGTGCATAGCTCCAGTGGCTTCCTAATATCGGAAGGAAGAGCGTTCCAGATGGCCGCAGAAGCGCATTCGAAAGCACGCGTTTGCAGTGACCGTCTCCGTTCGATGGCCAGCCAAAAGCCGCTGCTGCGAGGATGACCGCCGGAGTTCGCGTGACGGTTTTTGCTCCTTGGAAGAGATCAGCGAGGTATTGTGGTTCATTTGTGGCAAGCACTTTGTAGCACTGTACAGTACGTCTATGCTCCAAGATACCTAAATTACCCCACCTTTAACCCTTGGTGACCAGCTGACCAGCCTCAGAACTATGGTCCAATAATCGCCACATCCCTCATGAAGCAGTGGCTTGACAAAGGGGCTATACATGTACATGATGGCATCGTAGCACAGACCTGGGAACCCATCACAATGGCGTACGTGCATCATTTTTCTCTCATCCCATGGACAATGGTTGCTCTACTTTACTTTTTCATAGTATATAAATCAACAATTCTCTATCCGCTATAGCCAAGCTCTAGTTTATTACCAAATTGCTTTGCACCTCCGGGCTACGCATTCCATCGTTAAATCTGTGATGCGGTCTCATGTCTGTGCGTGTGTGCGTGCAGGATTCCTTGATGGACAAAAGGCACTAACGGTTTCTTGGAGCTATTCGGCAGCAGCGGAAGGCGACCTCATCTTAAACCCTTCCACTTCAAACGCACTCGCTGGCATTACGCAGGTGGAGGAATCATGTTCTCCTGGTTCCCTTCATTCCTACGCCCCCTTGTTGTCTACTCAATGAGGGTCTCCCCAATGCTGCTGGGGAACACCGTCCCTATTCATGTCACTCGGGTTGCTGCCGGGTTACTTGGGTTGGTTGGTGTTGGGTTAATAGTTGATGATAATTATTACGAAGGAAGACCTGAAGGGGGTAGAGAATGGGGAGGAGGGGGAGTGGGAGGTGAAGGAGGGGGTAGAGAATGGGGAGGAGGGGGAGTGGGAGGTGAAGGAGGAGGTAGATAATGGGGAGGAGGGGGGGTGAGAGGTGAAGGAGGGGGTAGAGAATGGGGAGGAGGGGGAGTGGGAGGCGAAGGAGGGGGTAGAGAATGGGGAGGAGGGGGAGTGGGAGGTGAAAGACGAGGTAGAGAATTGGGGGGAGAAAGAGGTGGAGGTACAAGAGGAGCTAAAGACTCGGTAGGAGGAAGTGGTGGGGGTGAAAGAAATAGAGGTCAAGGTAGCAGCATATGTCGAAGATTGAGAGCTTTGATTAGACGTTTGACTGGAAACAGTGCTCATACTGTTAGGTCTTTCAGTGGAGACTCTGGAGGAGGAAGCAGTGGCGGTGAAAGAGGAGATGAAAGAAGAGACAGAGGGAACAGAGATAGAGGAGGTGAAGGTGGCAGCAGATGGAGAAGATCAGTATCTTTAATTAGACATGTCAATGGACGCAGTGCTCAAACTGTTAGGTCTGCAGCTACTCGTCTGGCTTCGGGTGTACGATTAATTTCTCGCCACTTTGAAGATTACTACTTTACATTAATTGCACGTACAGAAGTAGTCGGGGGAGTTCTTGGTATAATTCTCGATATAGGATTCGGTGAACTGATGCGACAATGTTGTGGTACACATGGCCCAGACTCTCCAGGTGGAAATTCTGAAATGATACGTTTAAACATGTGTGAGCATTACTTAATGAGCAAATATGAAACAATGACAAGCGAATTATTGTTTACAGTCATAAATAGTGTCACACCAAGGCAATCGAGCTCTTTCTCACCGAATGAAAATGTGCCACCAGTTAATAGAAATGTACCCTCTCCCGTTGGAAATGACCAACTATTAAGTGAAAGATCGGAAGAGGTAGGCCTCACCACTGGACTGTTAAGGAGTCATTGTGAAACACTAACAAGAGAACCATTGTTTCCAGTCATAGTGTAGCACCAAGGCAATCGAACTCTTTTTCACTGAATGAAAATGTGCCATCAGTTAATAGAAATGTACCCTCTCCCGTTGGAAATGACCAACTATTAAGTGAAATATCGGAAGAGGTAGGCCTCACTACTGGACTGTTAAGGAGTCATTGTGAAACACTAACAAGAGAACCATTGTTTACAGTCATAAATAGTGTAGCACCAAGGCAATCGAACTCTTTTTCACCGAATGAAAATGTGCCACCAGTTAATAGAAATGTACCCTCTCCCGTTGGAAATGACCAACTATTAAGTGAAAGATCGGAAGAGGTAGGCCTCACCACTGGACTCTTAAATGCCATTTGTTCCAATTTTATGGCAATTGGTGATCAAAACAATACGACACACGTGAGTGATGTCGTCAGAGGGATTGAACATTTATCTGAGGGGTTTGCGATGTTGAGAAGAGGTGAATTGTGGGCGTATTGCGTCTCAGAAATCACATCTGGACTTTCTTCTTTGTGGGAAAGCCTTGATACCTTATATAACCGAATCAATGCAATGATGAGAAGCTATAATGGTAGCCAGGTTAGAGTATTACAACACTTGCTATTGAGCGCACAGCGGCACATCGATGGGTTATTAACGTTTCTTACACTGGACACAAATGAAATGTGTTCAATGTCTGGTCGAGTTGATGTTTTGCGTTCTATTTGTAGTCATGCTTCTTTAGCCGTATCTTTGCTGAATAATATTAGAAAAATACTAAGAGCAAACGCGATTTTTTGATGAGTCACTATGTCTAATGGACCCAAAACGGTTCGTTGTATGGCGTAATGTGTGTTGCTAAAGGGTTGCCGATCTCTCAGATAATGTCTAATGCTACATGTCCATGAACAATAGTAAGTTAGTGAGTGGTGGCGAGCCTGGCTAGGAACAGCCTGGATCCTTCATTGTGTCGATGAACTGCGAGGCATAGACACCACGATCCTTACCTCTGTGGCCTAGTAACCAAACCTGAAAGGGTCCAACTTTACTGGGCAACAATATAGGCAAGGTAGAGTCAGGGTAGGAAAATATTTTGGAAACTTCATTTTTACAATGTTTATACAATTAAAATAGAGTTCCATAAGCATTGTTTCCACCAACCTGAGGCTAAAATACCAGATTAAACATATCAGCCATGAGAGCAAATATGATGTCCTAGACCTAGAGCCTCAATGTTACGGCTTTTATGAATGAAACTCCTCCGGGCTTCTTATATTAAAGGCAATGGAGCCACTTGTTAATGGTAGAGTGATGAGAAACGTTTCACAGTGAATGTAACATAACGGTATGATTCTCACAAATGATCGTGATTTCTCTTTTGAAGTTTAGTTTTTTTAGAGGTGGCATAAACATGCATCTTGGCGGGGGGGGGGGGGGGGGCTATTCTTAGTTGTACAACATAGCAGGGTACAGTATACCTATACGTTTTGATAAGAGATCTTTGTTGCTGAGTTATAATGTTATTGGGTGGATTTTAAAAACATCACTGGAGTCGAATAAGTGAAGCCATGCAGAGATAATACAAAGCAGAGATAATACAAAGCAGAGATAATACAAAGCAGAGATAATACAAAGCAGAGATAATACAAACCAGAGATAATACAAACCAGAGATAATACAAAGCAGAGATAATACAAACCAGAGATAATACAAACCAGAGATGATACAAAGCAGAGATAAAACAAACCAGAGATAATACAAACCAGAGATAATACAAACCAGAGATAATACAAAGCAGAGATAATACAGAGATAATACAAACCAGAGATAATACAAACCAGAGATAACACAAACCAGAGATAATACAAACCAGAGATAATACAAACCAGAGATAATACAAACCAGAGATAATACAAAGCAGAGATAATACAAAGCAGAGATGATACAAACCAGAGATGATACAAACCAGAGATAATACAAAGCAGAGATGATACAAACCAGAGATGATACAAACCAGAGATAATACAAACCAGAGATAATACAAACCAGAGATGATACAAACCAGAGATGATACAAACCAGAGATAATACAAACCAGAGATGATACAAACCAGAGATAATACAAAGCAGAGATAATACAAACCAGAGATAATACAAACAAGAGATGATACAAACCAGAGATAATACAAAGCAGAGATAATACAAACCAGAGATAATACAAACCAGAGATAATACAAACCTATGCCTTGATTGAAGCAGCGCAGCCACTGGGGCATTTTTTAGACTCCTGTAAGGCATCTCGATGCTTCGTTTGTAAGAGCGAATTAACTTTGAGGGCTTTCATGAAGTTTGGAAAAAAAACTTCAGCATGCATTGTGAGGCTCGCACATTCGTGCCAAAACGCACAACGAATTGCGTGAGTTATATCGTGAGTTCTATCGTGAGTTCTATCGTGAGTTATATCCTGAGTTATATCGTGAGTTATATCCTGAGTTATATCCTGAGTTATATCCTGAGTTATGTCGTGAGTTATATCCTGAGTTATATCCTGAGTTATATCCTGAGTTATGTCGTGAGTTATATCGTGGCAGAATTCGATGCGAAGGTTGTGTAATTTTTCTGACATTTTATTATTTTTTAACATTATCTAAAGGGTTGCAGTTTTTTATGGAATATTTGTTGCTATGTTTAATTATATGTATGTAAAAAAATCGACATTTAATGAACTTATTTGAAACATTCTCAGTTATCTAGAAAATTTGAAAAAACGTAATATCCTTAATTATTGATAACATATTACGTGATTTCCAAATTTTAGAAATATAACGTTTGTTGCACATATTCAACTATATTAAAATATGTGCAACAAACAACATATGTGCCCATATTAAAATAAAAGTCACGTGTCAAGCATTCGTTAAATACATTAAAATAACTGATAAATCATACGTTTCATAATTATCGACTATATAAAAGAATGTATTTTTTTCAAATTTTCTTGCTGTGGTTTTTCACACCTGATGATGCTTGCTTGTGTTGCAATCGAAACGTCGTGAGAATTTTATTGTTTTATTTTTATTATTTTACTATTTCCCTTCTACGTGACTTTACCGAAGGAACCAAGAATATAAATAAAAATAATGTATGTTTGATAATTATAAAACATACGATTATAATCGAGGACACATTTAATCAAGAAGTATTAAACATGTTCATTTATCAAACATACGTAAATATATCGCATTTAAATATGTTGTCGATTATCAAACATAAATATGCTGTATTTTTTGTACTGAGATTTAATTAATTTTATTTCATCAAAATGGCCCAATGAGGCCCTATTTCGTGAGCATCCTGTTATGGTACAGATGTACGGTAAAGATCTTAGTTTCACAGGCATGGTTACATATTGGTATCGATACAAATATAGGGAGTACCTGGACATGCTACACATGTTACAGGAATAGGAAATTGGTCGAAAACGCAAAAAACACACGTGACTTCATTGTTTTATGAACAAAAATAAAAGCAAAGCACGTAGTTTAACAAAGCAAACACAATCAGTGAACGGGAGCCCCGAGTACGATCCACACAGACTCGGGCTCACGCTTTCTCTGCCCAATATTGATCGCAGCCACCACATCCACGAAGGAACTTGAGTTTCAGGAGTGGACGGAGGTTTCTCGCGGTCGGAAAATATTTCATTCCCCAATCCAATGCGATGATAGAGAGTCCACAGCGAGGGGAGCAGCCGGCGAGAAGGCAGTTTTTCCCCCCCCCCACAGAGCGAATCAAACCCTGGCATTTTTAAAGAGGAAATAAGAGGTGCTTCTGAGGCTACGTTATAATTTTTTTTTTGGGGGGGGGGGTCAACAGATCCATCAATGTATCCAGCAGATGAATCCAATAGAACCTTTAAAATAAATGGAGCCCAGTGTGGATGTTATATATACATTTTAATGTTGTCGATTATTAAACATACATTATGCAAATATAATGGCACGTATTTTTTATTTACACCTGTAATGTGTCAAAAGTAGAGCATTCAATTAACGCGTAGGGATTCACGACCAATGTTATGATTCATAATTTGTGATACAGAATGCGTGACTACAATGGCAATCAGTGTGTGTCGTACATTCTCCCCTCGACACAGCCAACTTCATAAAGTTATCACGTAAATAAGCAATCAATTTTAACATTGCTTCAGCACACAGGTATGTTGAAGAGCAATTGCCAACAAGTAACAATTGGGTTCGACGTTCCGCTGATATAGTTACAACCAGCATCAGCAGGAAATTTCCAGAACTCCTGCAGTGAAAACGTCCTCCGCCCCTCGGCCTTAAATCTCTTGACGTGACATGTTGATGGAGTGCTTGACGCGTGAGATATCTGACATTGGGTGGCGCGACTCCATCTCCACACTCAGCGGACCGAAGCTATCGATGGTGTTCTTTGTTGACCACTGCTACAAACATCTCCACCAGATTCGAGGAACGGTGACAGAGGCGGTCAGGCAAGTTGGCTCTGGTGCAGTTGGTCACGCACGGGTGGACGAAGCCTGTGGTCGTAACGCTGGGTGTTAGAAGGCGTGCGGATGAGTTCAGTAACCCAATTGTCACTGCGACTGGTGATGCACGCATTGACTGGCGTGGCGTGATGGCCGTGTCGGAGGTTAATTTGAACGTCGGATGCCGTTGCAGCAGATGCAGTTGGGGTAAAAAGCACGGGCGTCTGACTGCGGAGGCGCGTCGGGTGAGGCCGGGATCTGGGAAAAGGTTCTGTGAACACTGATGGTTGAATACTGACCGAGCTCAACTTTGGGACTACTGTTGAGCGGCAGATTGATTTGAGAGTCTCGTATCGAGCCGGATTACATTTGTGTTTTTCCGGATTGATTTTGAGCCAGTTTGCAGACATCCGCCGGCTGATGTTGTAGACACGTGGCTCTAGACCGGTATCGAGCTCCAGACCGGTCTAGACGCTGCATTGGTAGCTGCCGGCACGGAGTCCGATATAAACCTGACTTGTGGATAAAGACCCTAGGGATACCACTGTGTATGTTGATGAGCCCCGACAGAATTCATATAAGGGTCTCGCTGCACGAGAAACTAAAAATGATCGCCCCATGTAGGATGGGCTTGTACCGGCTTGTCAAAAAAACATGGAATTACATACAGTATATTCATGCACGGTGACGAAAGTTATGAATTACTTCGCTTACAGGCGCTTCTAGTTTGGCTACGAAGACAGGAATTGCCAGAATAAGATCCAATGCCACCCATCCCATCCACTCGCCTGCTCTTTACCCTCCAAACACTCACTCACTGATCGCTGTAGTGAGACTTGAGAGCGGTGCCCCATCACCTTGCGGCAATTCTGCCACCGGATGGGTCCAGAGTGTCGTCAGGCCTCTTCCCACAGTCGCCGATGCCAACAACCACTGACGCCGGCGAGCTCATGATGAATGGGTGACCACGGTCGAGGGGGTGGTGTAGGAGCGAGGGAAGGGGAGCGAGTGGGACCGGAAAGAAGGGATGGGCAAGGGAGGAGAATGGGCAATTGAGGTGAGCTATAACAGAGGAACGGAAGGTCAAGGAGGGGGACTGCTTAATCTACAGGGGTTTATTCCAGTGGGAGGGGGGCAAGGAGGGAGGACGGGAAACAGCCGAATGCTTCTCAATTCCACACTGCACCTATTTGCTTCTATGAGATGATCGTGCCGAACGTGAACGTGTATGTACGTTTGGCGGACATGTATCACACACGGCCACTGCGTTTGTCTGCTTGAATGAGTTCTGCCTATTCCAGTGGAAAATGGCTTGGCAAACTTATAATAGAAACACGTATATACATTAGGCCTACTTCCTTTGACAAATGTATCCCACGAACTTGCCATGTTATCAAGTCTTTCATTATTGTTGTACTCATTGAGGACGCAGTTTATGAGGAAGGTTTTATTTATACATGTACAATTTAACCATTTCCCCTTCTTGGAACCGAAAGTGAAGTAACTGTCAATAACAGGAAACTCCACATGAACCCAGAGAGGTCGTAAAGACTCAACACGACAATCCCACAACCTTACAAAGTCTTTAGACGGCATGTACAACCTCTACAGCTTAGAACACAGTGGGGATGGAGGAGGGGGGGTGACAATGATCGTGATGACGAAACTAAAACTGCATCCTGCAGTTGTCCACTTTCAAGACAATGCGTTTGTGTCGTCCAAAGCGGGAATTAAATAAACAAGTTAATAAATTCGGCAGAAACGTGAATATTTGGTATCCCGTTAAGCCAAATTTTATTTTTTCAGGTGCACGTTTTTTTATTGCAGTTGAATCACATTCTATTTGTGTATTTTACAACTTTCCTCCAAAATGGACCGTTGCCCAAAACGTGAATCCACTAAACGTAGATTTTTGTTTTCCAGTCATAATCAGGGCTACGATATTAGGGCGGTTTTATATCAGTAAAAAAAATGGGATTTATTTAAAGATAACGTGAAACACATCCTTTCAGTGCTTTTCATACACGCGTAACATTGGGTGCCTTTTGCCCAATTTTGTCTTGTGCAATGTTGTGCGTTTACCCACGAAAGATAAACACGGCCGCAATTAGCATCCTGCAATTACGCATTTACTTTACCTCAGGCGTTCTGCCTCAGCGAGGTACCTGGACGTAGTGAATACCGAGCCATCCTTCATATCCTTTCAGTCATTCAAACAATCCCCTTGTTTGCTCGTTAACAATATTTTATTTTCAGATTTTCCTATGAAGCAGCAAAAATTTGTGTTGAGCTCTTGCAAGCGTATATGCGCTTTGTATGTAGGCATGTAGAGTATGTTTTTGCATGCTTAAATTAAGTACATCTCATTTATATTAACACCCGTATGTGATCTACAGTACAACCAAGGAAAGCATCAAGCCCATGCGTGACTTGACATTCTGTGTCGAGATATTGAGAATATATAAAAATCGTTTCCCCAGCCAAACCGCAGATTCTTCAAGGCTCTAATGGTCAGAAGCTAGTCTGGGATGTTTGGACAATGTTGTATTTTCGTGCATGTACACACGTATTAGGCGAAGTATAAAGTGCTAGTATGCCGTTAATCTGCTGCTACTGCAACCTACAGTTACAACCTCGTTGGCTCTGAAACCTACTTTCTGTACTGCACCCCTCCACCAGCTCATCCAGTCACTGCGACGCCGGGATCAAAACTTGGCGGCAGCTGCACCAGGGAGGCAAACGCATAGCAGATTGCTGCCAGCAGGAGTTTTGGCGTGAATACAAACCGGCAGCAGTGGCAGACGGTGGTTGCCCAATTACAAACAAACTGGCGGCAGTGGCAGGCAGCCCCGTAGCTTCCACGAGAAGTCAGCAGGGGTCAGGGGCAGGCGGCAGCAACAACCAAAAGATGTTGTCCTTAAAGGCACCGGTAAAAAGAGAGCCGACATCGGGAAATGTACGCGACAGCAATTAGTGTCACCAGGGATGGTGCTGGTGGTAAGTTGCGTCACCAGGGGTGGTGCTGGTGGCAAATCCGTACTGCGGACACCAAAACTGGAACGTGAATAAAAACTCTAAATAGGGCCTGGCAAAGCACTGGAGGCGGAGCTAGGTTTGAGTAAGCGGCATGGGTGTCACTGGTGGCTGGTTGGTTATTAGACATAAGACTGGCGTTTGACTTGTGTGCACCATCCTCAAAAGTGTTCAGCACTGGTTCCCATCTATATTAGCACGTGACCTTTTCAGTTTACGGCTAATTTTTGTTCCTGGTGTTTACAGCATCACCTTTAAATAATCGGCACATTTTATTGTTCAAGATAACGCCACACCACGTCAGTTTGTCATAAACACTTGAGCAACCATTAACCGCAACTGTTGAAAGTTGTACTGCCCTCTGACAGTGGCTGCTCTGTTACGAAATCTGGTGGGGCAGGAAGCTGGGGTATAATCAACGACGTTGCCACTCGTGGTCAGGGGTGGAGTACTTTCATACGTTGCTGACGCGCACTACTTCACAGTCCGCGCCGCCCTCCCTGAGGCCCGAGGCCACCCCGTTGGTTCTGAGGCCACCTTCGTGGGGGAACGGTGGAGGGAACGGTGGGAGGGGCTGCGACGGCAGTGACGGCAACGATGAGGGCTGCGGCGCCGCGTGTCGCTCGCCTACACAGCACGGCATCGGCACGTGGACCACCTGGGGGCAGACACGGACGCGACAGGGAGACGTCACTCCTGCTCGTGGTCACAATTACAACTGAATCTGCAGCATCTGGTTTTTCATTCGACGAGCATGCGGTACTTTGCATACTGCCGGTATTACAGATGGCAGCATACATACCGGCAGTATTTTAGCACCTAATTCAGTTTCTTATTATAATTGTATTCAATATTTTTCTTGGCACCATGGAATGAGACGAAGGATTTAAAGCAGAGTTATTTGTTTTTACACGAGATCAACTCCAAATGTGTGACGTGTAACCACTCGAGCCACCTACATCAAATGTTTGCATGACAATTCCTGTAAATCTAACTATTCTGTTAATGTATTCGCTCAATTTTAACCCATGATTGTACATACTGCTAAGCTTTTCATATATATATAACTTAAATATCAGAGTTGGAATTAGCCAAATTAAGTGACAAACAAAATTGTGTTTTTCTTATGCAGTCAATGTTTAGC